>NC_071993.2:6865833-7475000 GCF_028885655.2 Pongo abelii
TCTTATGGTTTACTCAAGTCACTTGTCTTCATATTTATATATTCAACTGTCTGTCTCATTTATCTTATTTATTAAAACAAAATTCACTGTGGCATTAAGGCCCACCTCTGGAACTATAGATCTCATTAAGAAACTCCCCCTCTTGTCAATTCTAACTTTCTGTATTGTACCAAAATACAAACCACTCTGGCAGGTAGAAAGCTATTAATCTTGCCAAGTTTGTCTTACATAACTGATAATAAAACCGAACATAGCTAAATTTTAAAAATCATCTTCCTTTATTATTATTATTACTATTAATTTTAAAACCACACCTAAAGAACAGCCAGCCCTCGGAAGTGAAAAAAGTTAATGAAATTTCTCATTTCAAAGATGCACCTGGGGCTTTAGCATCTTGGAACTGCACTGAAAAGCGGGGAGAAATCAGAATGATGCCTGTTCTCCTAATGCCTGGAATAACATCAAATCTGCCTGATGCCTATGCCTCGTGGAGATAAAGACCCATTTTTTTATATTATTATTAGACACAATTATGAGAAGCCAGAGAAAAGGGGAAAAAAATACACATTTCTGTATTCAAATGGAAATAAGTGCCTCATTAGTAATAAAGGCTCTAGGTTATGTTACCATGTAACCTTTTGTTCAAACATGATGTCTGAAATTTGCATAAGTAGTCAGCTGTGTATATCTCAGGGCTATTGAAATGCTATGACTCACCAATCTAAGCAGCCTCATAAACAGTGTTTTTCTCCTTTTCTGGTGCCCTTGTTTTCACAGAAACACAGCTGCACAGCGCTGACAGAGAACTCGCAGAGTAAAAGGGAACCCACAATAAGTGAGCTGCATTGCGCCATGTTCACAATTTCCTCGCAGGGTGGGAGCAGAGATGGTGCGAGTAAACTGACCCGTTTGGAAGCCCACTTGGAAACTGGATTCCTTTTTTAAAAAAAATAAATTTATTTCCATAGGTTTTAGGGGAACAGGTGGTATTTGGTTACATGAGTAAGTTCTTCAGTTGTAATTTGTGAGATTTTGTGCACCCATCACCCGAGCAGTATACACTGAACTCAGTGTGTAGTTTTTTATCCCTCACTCCCCTCCCACGCTTTCTCTCAGGTCCCCGAAGTTCATTATATCATTCTTATGCCTTTGCGTCCTCATAGCTTAGCTCCCACTTATGAGTACTTATGAGTGAGAACACATGATGTTTGGTTTTCCATTCCTGAGTTACTTCACTTAAAATAATAGTCTCCAGTTCCATCCAGGCTGCTGTGTATGCCATTAATTTGTTCTTTTTTATGGGCTCATTCTTAAATGAAATCTTGGCAACCATAGAACTTCTTGTTTTAAAGAAGGAGAAGGAGGCATGGGGAAAGGTTCAGAAGACTGCCTGGACTTCAATGGAACTTACATATAATTTTCTGCATTACGTATAAATCCATCAGAAACATATGGAATGCATTTTCATTAAAGTTCACATGTGGAATTATTAATAGAAATTCAGTGGGAAAGAACAGTTTTGGGAGTGTGGGGGTGTGGAGGGACAAGGGAAGAACATGTTTTGTGGAACTCACGAAATGCACAAGTTTCCAGGAGGAAGTGTTTGGGTTTGCCCCTAGCTCACAAAGCCTCTGGGATTTCTGTCCCTTCAGAGTCTAATGTCAAATGAAATCCTTCACCTGCAAGTGAAGTGAGTGATCAGCTGCTGCATGCAGACTCCAGAGGGTGTATAGCTCCCGGGAGGTTTCTGGAAGCTGCCCCCAGAGAGCCTGCAGTCCACTCGGGTAGAAGGACAACAGGTGGGCGACCAGGGAAGCACCAGAGACACGTCTGACTTTGTGAGTCCTGAACATTTTCTAAAATGAGGTAGTGAAATGGGAGAGTTCCCTGACCCCCACTGCAGGATGTGCGACAGGGGTGTGGCTCATCTGTTTGGCCACTGTGTGCACTCAAACCCCTTATGGGAAGGGGAGCATGCAGATGGGCAGGTGCAGGAACCGGGCAAGGGCTTTTGGGTTCCAACCCCATGATAGTGTCTAGTAGTGGGTGTCTTCAATTCTCAAAGCCCTAGTGGGTGTGCTACAGTACTTTTTTTAGCTTTGCCCTCCACAGATGGCTTAAGTGTTAACCAGCTCAGTGCCCTCTTGTTACCTAGGTTCTTCTCTGGCATCCAGGAAGAATCAGGTCACACACACACTCGAAGGATGGTGAATGCAGGAATTTCACTGGGTGATGGAGGTGGCTCTCAGTGGGATGGATTGGGAGCTGGAAAAGGGATGGAGTGGGAAGATGATCTTCCCCTCATCAAGGAAGTTCTGATGATCGGCTGTGCCACAGCTCACCTCCTCTCAGAGCACCCCCAGCCAAATTCCTCTCGACACTCAGACACTCATTCTTTTCTCTCCTTCTCTGCTGCACTGCTCTTTTGCTCTTCTGCTCTTCTGTTCATCTGCTCATCTGCTTGTGGAGCCTGGGGTTTGGGGTTTATATGGGTATAGGATACGAGGTTGTGACAGGCAAAAAGGCAACATTTGGGCATGAAAACAGGAATGCCTGTTCCCATTTGGGATGCTGGTTTCCAGGCTTGAGGGTGGGGCCTTTGCCAGGGAACTGCCCTCTTCTACCCAGTATTTTCCTGTCTCCTGTTTGTATCAGTAGGACTTGCTGTAAGTCACTTCAGGTGGGCTCCACATCACAGCCTCTCATTTTGAATTAGTGAAAAAAGTCCTGGGGACAAAAGTTGTCGAAAGTATTTGGATGGCTCCAGCACCTCTGTGTGGATTTTAAAAGAAATATCTGATGACAAGAGGGCACACTCATGCTTGTCCTATTTTGTCACTAATGGGAGTGAAGATGGATAAGTCACTTCACTTCCTCTTGGGACTCTAGTCCCCTCAATTATGAAGTCAGAGGTTTGGAGTCTTTGGTCCCTTCTGGCACTAAATAAAGACCTCAGATGATACATATACAGGTGACACTTAGACTTGGTCCCTGAGGCTACCTGCCCATGTGGCCAGGTCTGCTTTGGATGGCAGAGGGGAGTTAGGAGTTTTCATAGAAGACTTGGAAATGTTGGGTAGGGAAACTCTGGCACCTCAGGCTGCATTGTGTTGAGACTGGGACAAAAAGAACACAAAACAGAGGTTGTAGGTCTATGGGCAAAAGTTTCCTGTTTTCAGAGACCCATGGTGGCAGGGCCCGGGAATTCCCACAGATGAGCAATGCCCTGTCCAACCTCACCTACTGCAGAGCAGCACTGTGACCTAGGGAGATGAAGCAACACTTTGTTCAGACGTAGAGAAGGACAGAGCCACAGGCCAGGACCAGTCCCCTTCTTTCCCTCAAAGCACATTGCTCTTCTTTCTGTCTGGTAGGTGACAGACATCAGGAGTTACCAATGTGCCAAGGTGCACCTAAGGCCAGCTGGACCATAGTGATACTTCTTCCCAATGTGACACATGATTTAGGGGAATTTCCCAAACCCTTCTATCAAAAATGAAAATGGGCAGTCAATACGCCACCAAGAACATCTGGGTTCAGAACAATGATTTGTTCTAGGCTCAGAAGATTGATCAAGTTTTCATAAGGAAGAATGAATTACATTTAATAAGGATATTTAAACTTCGCTAGAATCTGTACTGGAAAGGAATTAATACCTCCCTGCTCATGCGAGCCTTGTTTCAGGACCAGGGGAGTTAGGCTTTCAGTCCGGCTCTTGCCATTTTCTGATAATCTGACCTTGAGAATATCAGAGAAACATTATCTGCCCAATTGAATTAAATTACAATTTGATTAATGGTAATATAATTATCATTAACATGTAATAAGAGCTCCCATTTGTGGAGCATTTTGCATTACTTTATGTTTACTTTACATTCATGTAAGCCTCATAACAATCCTCAAAGTAGATGTGATGTTTTCCATTCAATAGACAGGAAATGGAGGCTCAGAGAATTTAAGTAACTTGCACAAGGTCACACAACTACAAAGTGGCAAAGCTAGATTTTACATTCCCATCTCTTTAACTCCAAAGCACAAGTTCTCAACCACCATGCAGTATCATACCGCCTCCCCCATGGACTCATTACATGAGCACCCTGTTACCCATATCCTAGGCTTGCTGCGAGGTTAACTTATGTGTATCCAGCCTCATACATTGATGGCAGAAAGTCTCTGTTCTGGATACTGAACCCTCACCCTTTATCTTGAACTCTGGTCATCTTGACTTTTTTGTTGAGACCTTAGAGAAGTGATTGACCTGTTTGGATCTCACTATTGAGTTGTAAAATAGAGAAAGGTTACTCACTTTTCTTGAAGACTGGGGCTGGGAGAGATGACCTCTTAAGCTTCCCAACCTGAAGTGTCATCAGAGAGATTTGGCAGGGACTGCGTGGTAGTCTCCAAACCCATGCTCCTTTCTTCCTATGAACATACACCATATCCATAAGCCTCCCTTAGTTCCAACTTTCTGGCCAATTTCTCTCAATCCCTGTTTTCTATTTCCAGAGGAAACATGGCCAGTGGGTATAGTGAAAAAAATTAAGATAACAGAAACAGTGACTAACATTTACTGGGTATGTCGAATGTACAAGAGTCTGTGCTAATCACTTTGCAATAAAAACAAAGTAAATCAAGACAACAATGAACCCTATTCTGTGGTCCAACCACAAAGTGGACCTTGCAGCCATTCCCTTTAAACCCTTACCTCTCAGCTACTTAAGCCCAAATTCTGACCCATGATGTTCCACAGCATGCACCATTGCACTGGGTCTACAGGCGTTGAGCAGTTGTATCCTCATGCTCCGAATCACATTGCTGTTTTTTCTTCTTTCTTTGAAACTCTCATTTTCCAAGTACCAGGATCTCTGTTTACTAATCAATAAGAAAACAACAGGTTAAAATAACTCATACTATTGTTAATGGCTTACAACAGCTTAATATGCTACCCTTCCTAGACATATTTACTTAAAAAAGAGGACATTTGTTAATTGAAAGGAGTTAATGTACTAATGCTGAGAGTGTAGCCTATGACAGAAGGCACATTACACATGATTAGGATATCAGGATTGGTTCTAGTCTATTCGGGGGATTGGAAATATTGAAGAAACAAGGAGATTCCAAAATCCCAGGCCTATTCTGAATGCCAAACACTCCTGAGAGACAAGGCAGGAGGCACGGGGGACAGATGGTGTGGCACTGTGCAGTGGAGGCACCACAAAAAGATGAATAAGGTGTTGAATGCTCTCAGCCAAGCCATGGCAGCAAGAGCAATTAGACTCTCTGTGATACGAGCAGGAGACAGGGAAGCACTGGGTAGAAGAGGGAGGTTCCCCAGCAAAGGTCCCACCCTCAGGCCTGGAGACTTGTGGCCCTAAATGGGGACAGGCATTCCTGTTTTCATGTCCAAAAAGTTGCCTTTTGGCCAGCCATGTCCCCTATCCTGTACCCATATAAACCCTGAGCCCCAGGCTCCAGAAGCAGATGAACAGATGAGGAGACTAGGAGACAAGTAGACAAATGGCACAGCAGAGAAAGAGAGAAGAGAAGGAATGCCTGAATGCTGAGAGGAGTTCGGCTGGCCAAACTCCAAGGGAAGATCACCTTCCCACTCCATCCCCCTTCCAACTCCCCATCCATCTCACTGAGAGCCACCTCTACCACTCAATAAAACCCCACATTCATCCTTTGAGTCCATGTGTGACCCGATTCTCCCAGAAGACTGGACAAGAGCTCGGGATACAGAAAGCTGTCACACTGGCCCTCTGCCCTTGCAGAAAGGCAGAGAGGGCACTGAGCTGGTTAACACTTAAGCTATCTGTGGATGGCAGAGCTAAAAGAGCTTTATAACACTGGAGTTGCAGGCACCCACCCCTAGACACTACTGCAGTGTCAAAGCCCAAAGAGCTCGCTCCAGCTCCTACACCTGCCTGTCTGCATGCTCCCCCTCCTGCAAAGGGTTTGAGCTCGTGGTGGTCAAACAGAGGGCTGCACTCCCATTGCATGCCCTGAGAAGGGGGCCAGGGTACTCTCCTGTTTCATCTGGACCTTGGTTCGTGTCTTTGACATTGGCGGATGGGGCCAGGTGATCTGTCACCTCTTTCAGTACAAGCATTCTGAGCTGTCATGCTCCCTCCTAATCTCCTTGGGCTAATAGGATGGCACTCTCTCCTCTTACCCTGCTCAATTTTTCTGTATTGTGCTTGATATGCTGTGACATTGATTACATCATATTTTGTTTACTGATTTGTTTACTGTGTCTTCCTCACTAACATGTTAGTTCTAGGAGAGTTCCCTTCTCTTCTCTAGCCCAAGTGAGCCATTCTAGTGGCCAGAAGAACAATTTGGCCTTGGGCACTACTGAGTAGTGTTATTCTCAGAGAGGTTCACACATCTATCAGCTTATTATGTCTTCCACTTGCAGGTGAAAAATGCTGCTTATAGTGGTGCCAAGCCAAGAGAAAGAGCATGTAAGCCAAGGCAGTTCCCAGGAAATGGATCCGAGATCCTGCCCATCGCAGTGTCTCTAGCAATAACTTTGGTGATGGGTCATTTTGTCAGCGTGGACTTGGAATGGTTGATACCCTTTACCCTAGCAAATTGTCTTCTAGGAATGTATCTTCTGGAAATTATCAAGAATCTATTCTCCGTAAGTATCCCTGCTTTAATTAGATGACAAGGATGCTTGAAACAGGAGAAAATGGGGAAAAACCCACTAAAAGGAACGGATTAAATTAATTATAGTTAAACCATTTTGATGGATTATCCTGTAGCCATTAAGTGAAAAAGACAGGTTACAAAACAATATGATCTAAGTTTTGTAATAAAAAATAGTAGATACAGGCTCAAGCAAAACAAAATGTTAAAGATTTCTTTGGGTGGTAAAACTATGTAAAGTTTTAAAGGTTTTCCCCATGCCTTTCCGAATTGCCTGAACATTTTTATTACAGATACATATGAATTCACAATCCAAAAGAAAGGGGAAGTTTGTTAAATGTAAGAGTTCCCGTCCTGGCTGTCTTGGTCCCAGATGTGTGATCTTGAACAAGCTGCCTGATGCCTCTGTCCTCTCTCTGTTGCCTCATCTGTAAAATGGGAACAAAATCATGGATCCATTCATTATTATGGGGCTGTTGTTAGGTTCAAAGGAGAAAGTAAAGACAAGGGGGTTTTATAAACATTAACCATATGGACATGATTATACACTTTATACATTTAAAACCATGCCTCTGTTATAAGGCAGAAGAGCACTGAAGTACTGCAATGGTAGGTAGCATTGAGATTAATGGACCCAAATTATTTCCACCGCATTATAGTATTATCCTGAGAGGATGTCCATGAAGGTTTGGAATGTTTATTGCTATATAATGCCTCTTTTCCATGATAAACTGTTAATCTGTTTTGAGTCTGAGGCAAAAACAAAACACTCTTTCTTTGTATGAGGTGGACTTTTACCCTTTAAAGCATAAACCTTCTCTCTGATACAAGCATTTTCTTTTCTACTAAGAAATGTGCGTAAAAACAGAATGCCACTTCTCTTTGTCTTCAATGGAATATTCAACCAATAGGATGAATGGAAACATTTTGAAATGCGGCAAGTTTTCTTTCTGGAGTTGCCCATGTTTAGTGGGTAATTTGGATCCAGTCGTAGAGCATAAGGAAGCATAAATTATAACCAAAATGAGACCACTGGGGACAATGAAGGAAACTGCTATTATAAAAAAAAAAAAAAAAAAAAAAAGCTGAGCGGGAGAAACATTTGGGGAATGGAAATTAGGGCAGGTTTTGAAATATTTTCAAACCTGTTTACTACCATCTGTTAGGAGTCTATGCTGCTCAAGATTGATCGTTTCCTAACTATGAAATCCTCTGGCTTTGGAGAACAAATTCAGTGAAAGATGATTAACTTCCCTTTTAATGGCAAAGAGGTAAAGTAGAGACATGGTGTGACAGGCTTGGAACCAGAATCGTGGGGAGGGCGATTCAAGAATGCCTCTGCCTGCATTTTAGTAAAAGGTAGGAGGGATTTTTGAAGCTCATTTCGGTCCTAAAACCTGTTCCACCACTGTGTTCCTTCACTGAGAAGCAGTACTGCTGCAGATGAAGCAGCTGTTTAGGAGGAAAATCAAATCCTAGGAAGCCACTTCTGCTGTGAAGCCATTTACATAGGGCATCCCGCAAGGTCAATTGGTTGCAGAATCTTTTGCATAATTCCTCAAAATGGAGGCAGTTTAGCATTTGGATCCATTTATCAGATTGTAGAGTTAAAAAAAATCAGTAAACAGAATCAGATTGTGTTGCAAAAATGGAAATCAAACAGAAAACAAGGACTCTCTTGCAGCAAAATGACGTCTTGACTTGGGTTTTTAGAGATTAATGAAGTCATAAAACAAACAATTTGTAT
Organism: Pongo abelii; assembly: GCF_028885655.2. Classification (NCBI taxonomy): domain Eukaryota; kingdom Metazoa; phylum Chordata; class Mammalia; order Primates; family Hominidae; genus Pongo; species Pongo abelii. Next base: position 6,874,235 of record NC_071993.2, read on the forward strand.
TAGCAGAAGTGCCTCCTTGTCCCCCAAAGGGCCAGCTAAATTGAAATGGAGATGCTCCTCTGGATTTCCCAAGAGCCGCACTTCTCACCATTCACAATTCACCCGTCCTCAACCCTCCATCGCTTCCCTATGTTACCCGGAATAAGATTGTGTGTTTGTGTGTGTCAGTGTGTCCTGGCATCCAGTCCTCTAAGACTCCATCTGAGCTTCCTCTTTCCTAGGCACACTTGACAGACTTAAGCTGGTTCCCACTGGGGCACTATCTTCCTGGCTATTGCCTCTGGCTAGAAAACACTTTCAACAAATGGCTTGTCCCCTCAATTCATTTAGATCTCATCATAAGAAAACTTTCCTGATCACCTATTAAGTTAGAGCCCCTTCCTCATTTCCTTTAGAGTGACTTCCACTGACTTTATTTTTATCTGCTGTCTGTTTCACCCTCCAAAATGTAAGCCCCACAAAGTCAGAGCTAGTTCTGCTCACCCTGTATTCCCAGCACGAAGCAAAAGGCACAGGTATGGTAAATCGGACGCTGTCATTCATTCCCTTCCATATCCCCACAGTATGGCGTGTCCCTGCCATCTTGCCCTTCACTTGGCTGTGCAGCGCGCTTTGACCTCATTGTGTTTAGGGTGTATTTCCCCGCCCCTTGACTTTGGCTCTGACCACGTCTTGCTCTGGCCGATGGAATTTCAGTGGATGTGGACACATAGACATCTAGTGCTGCTCGCCCCTTTGCGAGTCTGTCTTTACCGTGAGAAGAACATGACTCCGGAAGCTGCAGGCACTAGGAGATGAGAGACGGGTGAGGCCCCTTGGACCCGGCCCAGCCAAGTCCGTCCTAAACCAACTGGGTTCCAGTTGACTCAAAAACACATGAGCAGGAAATAGACGCTCTTTGTTGTGTGCCACTAAAGCTTTATTGTTGTTTTTTACACAGCAAAAGTTGATGGATAAAAGAGGTCCAGAATATTTATTCAATGAATTAACAGTTAAGGTTTTAGTATTCAAAAAATGACTAACCTATGAATGCAAAAGAAAAACTTTACATGTTAAAAAATCATACCAAATTAAACACAAAACCCAGGGATGCAGGATGTGGTATGTATGGTTCTAGACTTTTGCTCACATGAAAGGGAGACAAAACAAGAAATGTCCATGACCCTGGAATGAAGGTTTGACAGCACAGACTCTTTTCAACGAAGCTGATTTTGTTTAAAGGAGAGAACACAGAACAGCTGGTCCTGGTGCCTCAGTGCCCGCGATTACAACACACAACCAGCAGCCCCATGTTTACCACTGGATGTGTGTGTGTGTGTCTCTGTGTGGGTGTCTGTGTGTGTGTCTTGTGCGTCTGTGTGTCTCTGTGTGGGTGTCTGTGTGTGTGTATCTGTGTATATGTGTGTTTGTGCATATGTCTCTCTGTGTGTATCTGTGTGTATGTATGTTTGTGTATGTCTCTGTGTGTGTGTCTGTTTGTGTGTCTGTGTGTCTATGTGTGTGTGCATTTGTGTGTAGGCCTCTGTGTGTATGTGTGTGTGTCTCTGTGTGTGTCTGTGTGCATGTGTCTGAGTGTATTTCTGTGTAAGTCTGTGTGTTTGTGTGTATGCCTCTGCGTGTGTGTCTGTGCGTGTCCCTGTGTGTGCGTCTGTGTTTGTACCTCTGTGTGTGTATCTGTGTGAGTCTCTATCCATATCTGTGTGTCTGTGTGCATATCTTTGTGTGTGTGTCTCTGTGTGTCTCTGTATGTGTCTGTGTGTGTCTCTGTGTGTGTCTGTGTGTATATCTGTGTGTACACACATGAGTCTGTTTGTGTGTATTGGGGTGAGGAAGACAGGAAGGCAGTCATCAATGGATTGAAGGAAAGAAAGAAATCCCCAAATTGAAAAACTACTTTTTAATAACATGTTGTACACCTAAATTGAAGTAGACTACTATTAATCTTGTCATTGATATTGGTAGAGACACATACATTGATATATTTTAAATACAGATGAATACTTTATTTAGAAATACATGTTTCCTTTTAAGTAGAGGCAATAGTACATTTTCAAAGCACTCAAATAGTAAAACTATCTAACAGTCAATTAAGAACAGTTTCTTTTAATCAGAAAAAACGCACCATCTTTGCATTTTTGAAGAATTTTCAGAAAAAGAACTATTACAGCTTCTCTAAGAACACTATCTATGTAGGCATCTTTTGTAGATGTCATGTTATTCAGTATTTTTACTACCCTTAAAAAGAAAAAAGGAAGCCAGAAACAAGGCAATACTGCCCATTTTAAAGAATTCTGAACTCAAAAAGGCTCTATTGTCAAAGTGTCTGAGTTTTACTGCAATCAAATTCCTGGGGGATTCAGAGGATTAGTGAGGTTTCAGTTTGTAGGTTTTCCAGTTACTGACCTTTTTTGGAGGCACCTCTAAACTGCAGGATTTTGCCAGTTGTGCAACACAGCCAGCCATAATACGAACCCAGCACTATTGCATCAGTAGAAACGGGAATCAGACCATGATCCACAGCATGATGTACCATGGGTGCCAGTTTCTGAAAACCCATAAATCTTGGAGCATCCCTAGAATGTATTCAGTTTCTGGTGGAAGAATTGCTGCATAGTTGCCAAACCTGCCTTCTGCTCTCTCGAACTTTCTTTGTCAGGAAGATATCATCAACGGAGGAAAAAATGCAAACGCTTTTGACTGTAGTCATGGACATTTCTGTGATGAGAACATTATTTTGTCATTATGATAATAGGATAAATGTGTTTTGTTTGGTTCAGAAAGATGTAAGAATTTTTGGCCTAATTATAGAATTTACATTTTAAATGGGAAACATATGGGTATATATTTAGACATGACATAACATCCTCAAGTGTATAAAAAGCAACAATCTGACAGATGTTCACAGAGGATTGTATGCAAAAGAAATATCAGGTGCAATGTAAGTGATAGCAGCCGCTAGAACTTGACTTTATTGCCAAGGAAGAGAGGAGAGAGCTTAATTTCTGCATTGCCTCCGCTCGATCACTGTATTTTTCAAATTAACTTTCCCCCAAAGATAATTTTTTCCTGTCAAGGCAGGTCTTACGAGGAGTTGGAATAGGTTGGTTTCAGCACTCAATGTGTTTTTCTGGGATGGTGGGATAGCCTTAGTGCCAATAAAACAAACTCTCTTTATTCTAAAGTGAGTGATTAAAATCCTCTCATCATTTTTAAGGTCTTTGGTGCTTGTTATATTAAAATATCCCTAACACAGTGACTTTTTAATGTTTTCTCCAACTTTTCAAACTTAATATAACTGAGGAAGCTTAGTGATCAAATCATTGTTGTATGAAAGAATATAGTACCAGGAATGTTATTGCAGCGCTGGAGGTCAGAGCAAAATACTAAGGACCCCCTAAATGTCTAGCAACAGGGCACTGGTTAAATAAATCAGGCTACTTCAATATAATGGCATGCTGTATAGCCATGGGAAAATAACATTAAAGAGGGATTTTTACATAACAAGAACATATTCACAACATGCAAAGTGAAAAGGCAAGTTATAAAACAATATAACCACTGCGAACAGGCAAAAAGGAAGTGTACCAACAGGTTGATAGTTGTTATCTTAGGCGTTGGAGCTATAAATAACTTTTTTTTAAGAGATAGGATCTCGCTCTGTTGCCCAGGCTGGGGTGCTGTGACATGATCACAGCTCACTGCAGCTTCAGCCTCCTGGGCTCAAGCGATCCTCCTGCCTCAGCCCCCAGAGTAGCTTGGGATTATAGGTCTGTGCTACCATGCCTAATTTTTTAATTTCAAAATTTTTGTGTAGAGACGGGGTGTCACTAAGCTGCCCATGCTGATCTTGAACTCCTGGGCTCAAGCAATCCTCCCCTCATCCTCCCAAAGTGCTGAGATTATAGGCATGGGCCACACACTTGGGCATAAATAATTTTAATGATCCTTATATATGATCCATATATAGAGAGACAGCATAAATTTTCTGCAAATGAAATGATGTAAATCATAATATATAGTGTCTGCCCATGGTGAGTAGCCAATAAATGCTAGCATTTATGATTATGGTTATTATGAGAACAATAATACATTTAATACACTGTTTATAAATAAATTATAACATTTATTTTTTATAAAATAAACGAGTCATCATTTTTTAAAACTCCATTTAAATTTCTGAGGTCAGGTTTGTTTGGTGTATGTGTGGGGTGGAAGAGGGAGGTGGGGTCAATTTAGAGAAAGTTTCTGCCCCTCTTTGGAGATGGGTGGGTGGTAACTGAGGAGGGAACAATGAATCAGAAACACTGAAAGCGAACTTGGCATTCTTCTTGGGCTTCTCGGGTCCACTTTTCTTTGACATTCACGAACCCTGGAGAAGTAATAAGCTAGCTCAGAACATAACAGTCTGTGGGTACTTCCTTCTTAGCATGTATTTCCCTTAAAAATTAAGCTTGTAGGCCGGGCGTGGTGGCTCAAGCCTGTAATCCCAGCACTTTGGGAGGCCGAGGTGGGCGGATCACGAGGTCAGGAGATTGAGACCATCCTAGCAAACACGGTGAAACCCCATCTCTACTAAAAATACAAAAAAATTAGCCGGGCGTGGTGGCGGGCACCTGTAGTCCCAGCTACTCGGGAGGCTGAGGCAGGAGAATGGCGTGAACCTGGGAGGCGGAGCTTGCAGTAAGCAGAGATTGCACCACTGCACTCCAGCCTGGGTGACAGAGTGACAGAGTGAGACTCCGTCCCCGCCCCCCCCCAAAAAAATTAAGCTTGTAAAGATATCACAGAGCCATCGAAAGGAGACACCTCTACTTACTTCCTAAAAATACTTTTTCATCCTTTCTGCATCTTTCCCATAGACTAGGATTTCCATCATACAACAAAAGTTATGTTACTTTTTTCAATTGAAAAAATATATAAAAATAATTATGTATTGGCTGGTTTTAACCACAACCTTCTGGTATTCCAAGAAAAAAAAAAGGAATACCTAATTTACAAGTCAAATTAGTTTGATTATTGTTTTTGTTATTTTTCCCCACCTAAATTTCTCTTTCAGTGTTGTAAAGTGTTAGTTAATAACTTAACCAATATTAATAAGAACCCAAACTAAGTTTATAAAATGTATGTAATTTCTGTAGTTGAAACTATGAAATCTTGGAAAACAAAATCTTTATTTCAAAATAAACTCAAACATTTCCAAACAAAATCAAATTTTTTATTTCAAAAGCTAATTTAGAAAGTACTACTTCCACACAGGTGAGTTTTTAAAGAAATGACCATCTCAAAAGGTAGTTTATTCTCAGTCATAACTGACTTTACTTTTGGGATGATGTACAAATGTGTTTTTGTATCTGTTTTTGGTGTGCTAAGAAATTTTTATTAAAATTTCTTGTAGAACGTTTGGAAGCTGTTTTGCAAAGAAAATGTCAAATGTGTAGAACATTTTGTAAAACTGTTAAAAAGTGTTAGAGAAAGAAGATCAAGCAATTCAATAGTGGTTATGTGACCACTTCAGACAGAAACTCATTTTGCTTAATTTGAAGCATACAACCTGTGTGCAAAAATTGGCTTGGTCAGAAATTTTTCCTGGCGGGGTGCAGTGGCTCACACCTGTAATCCCAGCACTTTGGGAGACCGAGGCGGGTGGATTACCTGAGGTCAGGAGTTCAAGACCAGCCTGGCCAACATGGTGAAACCCTGTCTCCACTAAAAATACAAAAATTAGCTGGGCGTGATGGCATGCTCTTGTAATCCCAGCTACTGGGGAGGCTGAGGCATGAGAATCGCTTGAACCTGGGAGGCAGAGGTTGCAGTGAGCTGAGATCGTGCCACTGCACTCCAGCCTGGGAGACAAGAGAGACCCCGTCTCAAAAAAAGAAAAATAAAAAACAAAAAAAATTCCTGTTTGGTATGTGTTTCGAGATTTAAAGGGAAGCTTTAGGAAAATATTTTGTTTGTGAATTTGAAGAGGGGAAAAATGTCCTTGCAGGAAACATGATTTTATGAATTTATTCTTCTACCTGCAAACTCTACCACTTCCAGATGTCATATGTTTTAAAACTTCATCCAGGTACTACAAGAAATGCTGAGCAAACAATTATTGTGCTGGCACAATTTCGGAAAAGCACAGTGGTCTCAATATTTGTCCATTCTATCCACTAAAAACAGAAATTGTTCATGAGTGAAAAAAGGGAATTATTCAGAAAATCTAGTCATGTGTTTTAAAGATGGCCATAATTTCTTTGACACCGTCCATTGAAAGTTGTCCCCTCTCTGCCCATTGAATTTGAATAGGCTTAGTGACCCATTTGTAACCCATAGAACGTGGCAGAAGTGACACTGTGTGGCTTCCAGGGCTAGGTCAGAAAGGATGATGCAACATCCACCTTGTCCCCTTGTCCACTGGAGCATTTACTTTCTGAGCCCTAAGCTGTGATGCAAGAAGTCTAACCACCTGAAGGCCATCATGCTGTGAGGAAGTCCAAGCCACATGGAGACAGACCACATGTAGACAGTCTTGCCTACAGTCCTAGCTTAGCCTAGCCCTGAATCATCCCAGCTCAGGTGACAGACACAGCAATGAAGATGCCCTCACCCCTGAGATGACTGTGGCCCCAGATGCTTGTGTCAGTGTTCCAGTCTTCCCACCTGGGCTCCAGGTGTCAAAGAACAGAAAGAATCCATCCCAGCTTTACCATTGTTGAATTCATGTCCAACAGCATCCATGAGGCTGATACTGATTTTTTTCATCGCTAAGCATGGGTTTCGGTTTTGTTTCATTTTGCTTTGTTTTCCTGCAGAAATAGATGACTGGTACATTGTGTAATTTGAACTTATAGGATAAATACTTGAGGAGATGATATGTTGTAAATATGTTACCCTGAAACTGCATTTTATTTCTACGTCAGAAGCATTTAGATTATATATTCTTTGTGTTTTAATAAAATATAAAGTTATTAGTTGCTTTTAGTTTTCAGTATAACAGAATCACAGGACATCCTTTGTTAAGTCTTTATTTGGAATATTTCAAACTGAACAAAAGAGTGGCTTCTATGACTCGTCTAAGGAATATGATGTGCTGCTTTCTGGTGGACTCTAGCCCCAGTCCTTGGTCATTCCTGTGTTCAGTTCACCCGTAAGGACTCATCCCTGTGCCCTGTCCCTGCTGCTGTAGTGATAGATGCTAATCACATCACAGACCAAACACTTCACTCAGGCAGGTTTCACCGACTGCTCAGGTATGCCAGGCTCTCCTCAGGGCTACAGGCGGAGCTTGGTTAGTCAATGCTTATGGGTCTTGTTTCATAGCAAGCTTTTGTTCCCAATTTTGTTACAAATAAATTTAATTTTTACAGCACTAAGTAGAAAATGATTGTGAAAAAATAAGTTTAAGCTGAAGCAGCTTTAATCTGGATAATTCTCTTTTATTGCAATAACACTTCAAATAAATAGGCTGATCTATCTATGTTTTACCTAATTATCTCTGAAAAGAGAAAGTCACTCTGTTTATAAGGACATTCAAAGTACCTTCTTTGGCTCTTGTATTCAGTTGTTACTTCAAAATTCAAAAAGATTTCTTTGTCTTTATAAACATAGAGCCTAAACCACCAAGTTATCAGCTTTTGAGGAAAGTTTTTTGAATCACTACGATCTAGCATTTATAAACAGAAATGTTAACTTTGACTGGAGAAAATGTTTATAGTTTTCCAGAATCCTTAGAACATCTGTATTAGTCCTGTACTTTCATTGCCTTATAATCATTGCCATGTAGTAATGCCAACTACAAATTATGAAGTATTTCAAATATACATACAAGACTCCGCTAGTGGCAAATTCTGGTAACTGGGCTGCCCTGTAAACATGAGAACAGAGTCTGGGATTCAGAGCAGAAGTTCTACCAACACAAGCTCAAACGGGGGATGAGAGGGGTCAGGATTCACCGTAAAACACGATTTTTAAAACATCTTTGCCACAGTTATGGACTGAATTGTGTCTGCCCCCAAATTCACAAGTTGAAGTCCTAAGCCCCAGCACTTCATAATGTGACCTCATGTGGAGATAGTCTTTGAAGGTCTAATTAGTTAAGATGAGATCATACTTCATGGACAAGGTAGGCCCTAATATGGCTGATGCCCTCATAGAAAGGGGAAATTTGCACACACACACACAAACACACACACACACACACAACAGCACGTGAAGATGAGGGTGGGGAACCGAGTGAACCCAGGGATTCCAAAGATGGCCAGCAAACCCCTGGAAGCCAAGGGAGAGCCCTGGAACAGATTCTTCCTCTCGGCCTCAGAAGCAATCAACCTTGCCAACACCTGGATTCTGGATGCCCAGCCCCCAGGACCGTAAGACAACACACTTCTGTTGTTCATGCCACCCAGTCCACAGTACTTTGTTATGGCAGCCCTAGGAAATGAATACACCCGTAATCAGCAGATTTATTTAACATGGAAGTTTCTAACTCTCTTTATTTATTTTTTACTCCATAGTGATGGGAGGTGAGATAATTACCCAGTGGATTTACAATCTGTCTAGACAAACTGAATTCATTCAGAGAGCTGTCTCACAGGAATAAAAAACAGCTCTTCCCTCAGCTACTTGCATATGAACTTGAGATTATTTGAACACTTCCAAGGTCCACCAAAGGAATACAATCATAGTGTTAATAGGAACCCTGACTGTTGAAGCTCCTCACTAAAGCCAAACTCCATTGGGCCTTGCCTGGTCCTCCGTATCAGGAGCCCGGGCTGCATGTTCTTGTGCCTCATTTCAGGGGGGTCCAATCTTTTGGCTTCCCTGGGCTACACTGGAAGAAGAATTGTCTTGGGCCACACCTAAAATACACTAACATTAATGATAGATGATGAACTAAAAAAATTGCAAAAAAATCTTATAATGTTTTAAGAAAGTTGATGAATTTGTGTTGGGCTGCATTCAAAGCCATCCTGGGCCACGTGCAGCCTGCAGGCCACAGGTTGGAAAAGCTTGCCATCCTTTCAGAGCTTTGGTTGCTGTGACAATGCCCTGTTGTTTGACCTCTCCTTCGTTTCAGACATCATCCCTAAAAAGATCACAAGCCTGGCCAGATTAGGAGACACTTCAAGTGAAGCTTGGGATCTTTGGGACCTGGTCCCCATGGCTCCTGCACTCACTAAAGAAGAAATTGAGCCAGGCACCACCACTGGGGACCTTGGAAAATGTCAAAGCACATGAAATTGTTTGTGGGTGGCTCCCACTTTCTTGTACTCCTTCCTTCCTTCCTTCCTCCCTCCCTTTCTTTTCTTTATTTTCTTTCTCTCTTTCTTTCTTTCTCTCTTCCTTTCTTTCTTTTCTTTCTTTCCTTCCTTCCTTCCTTTTTTCTTTCAACAGAGTCTTGCTCTGTCACCCAGGCCGAAGTGCAGTGTGGTGATCTTGGCTCACTGCAACCTCCACCTCCTAGGTTCAAGCAACTCTCCTGTCTTAGCCTCCCGAGCAGCTGGGATTACAGTCGCCTGCCACCACGCCCAGCTAATTTTTGTATTTTTAGTAGAGATGGGGTTTCACCATATTGGTCAGGCTGGTCTGGAACTCTTGAACCTCAGGTGATCCCCCCGCCTCGGCCTCCCAGAGCGCTGGGATTACAGGTGTGAGCCACTGCGCCCGGCCCTTGTACCCTTCTTTCAAGATGACCTCAAAAGCCCTCCAGAGTCCCTGCACTGAATTTCCACTCCACTCAAGGAGGCTGCCTTGGTCCTGGGGTGCAGAAAAGACTAAGAGTTATGTGATGAAAGCTATGGTGTGATGTCTGGGAGAGGCAGGACTCCTCAATTCAAATGACCTACAATGGAGGCACAGTGTGAGGCAGATGTTCCCCAACTATAGGACGTCCTCTACAAGTAAAGAGCAGGGGAAGAGTTTAATATTGTATTAATCCTAGATCACTGCTCTCCCCTCACTTAGATACTGAATGGATAAACTGAGGTACCATTAAACAGACCACGAGGCAGTAGGTTTTCCATTCCAGGTGTTGACAGACAAAGTAGCACATTTTAAAAAAAAAAACCTAGTCCTCTTAATCGTATTGCTTAGAAGTGCTGTGACAGAAAGAGATAAGCAGGTAGCTAGATAGATGTGTAGGTGTAAAGAAAGAGAAAAAGATAGATTGACGGAAAGCAAGATGACCTGAAAGGTAGATTATCTGCAAGGACGAGAGATAAATCAGATAAATAGAGCAGTTACCTAACCACTTGCATTTTGTTTCCTCCCACATTCTTCTTAGCTTTAAATCAGCTACCAGAATTTTATCATTATGTACAGAGCAGGAAGGTACTTAAGTGATCTCCATATTCATTCTATGACGTTCCTTCAAGAAATTTTAATTAAGTCATTTTTGCATAAAAAATCAAGTACTATGAAGTTCCATGTATTAAGTGCACATTCAATATTAAGATGCATAAGTTATAAACATCCAAAAGACACTCCCCCAACTCCCAAAGAAACTCACAGCTTATGGACCTGCAGATGGTTCTGATGTGGGCAGTGGGAGCTGTAGCCTGGAAAATGAAGCTGTGACACTGTATGAAGTTCTGTGTCTTGGATTCTGTTTGCGGCTACCAGTGTAGCAGCTGACCACCCCTGCTGGCTGGTTATCAGGTATTTTAAAAGATACCATACATATTTGCAAAGAAGTCTCATTAAAAGAGATGATGGAAATACAGTGTGGAATACAGTGCCTGGCTTTGCAGCAAGACCTCCTGGTGTCATCTCTTAGGGTAGTGGTTAAATACCCTCTGCTCTACAAGAGGCCACAGTTCGTTCATTCATTCATTTATTCTTTCGTTCATTTAAATATTTCTTGATGTCTACTCACTGCCAGGTTCTAAGCCAGGAAATATAGCAATGAACAAGTCCAACACATCTCTTTCTTCATGATGTTTACATTGTAAGCAGGGAGAATCTTCAAGTACTCCTATTGATTTGAAATAGACACTAGAGGAGAAAATCATGAAGGAAATGGTCTCAGAACTCATCGACTTCAACAGAAGCAGTGAATTCATCAAACTCCAGACAATACTGTCCCATCTGAATTTCTTAAGACTCACGATCAGTGTTTGCCTCTCTTCAGTGGTGATAACCCTTTTCTGTGGGGTAAAGTTTCTGAACAGAGCCCTAGAGAAGTCTTCTGCTCTACCCATCATTTTCTCCTTTTCATACATACAGTTTTATTACCCATGCCACCATTCAGCTGCAGAAGAGTTAGAATCCTCCAACGTGGTTGCTGATTTACCTGTGTAACCCCTTTCCATGAAACCACATTCTCCTGGCCAGGCAGCCAAGGGTGGTTTTAAAGCCAGGAGTCTCCACAAAGGACATGAACAGCCCCACAGAGATTGTCCACTCACACCCACCACGTGCCCTGGTAAAAGTGCCATCTCTCTTCTCCTTATCTTTTGTCTATTAAGCAGATAAGGGGAGTTGACTCCTCTGCTATGCTAAGGGACATGACAAAGACAAGTGCCTCCCCTAGCCTGTGGCCGTGATTTGATGTCCCATTACTCTTCCTCATCTTTAGTGGAAGTTATTGGGTTGAACAACAGACATGACATCATTCAAGTGCCCTCAGGCAGGGTTGGGAGAAACAAGCCTATGTATTAACACAATATGTCATGTAATCAACCCGTCTTCTCTCCCCTTTTTCTTTGTTGAAGGATGGTACAGATCTACACAGTTGTCTTCAGGTTAGTATGAGCTCTGAGCCCTCGAGAGTTTTCCTCAGAAGGAAGCTGTTCTGGAGAGCGTCTGTCATTTCCTCTCAGCGTCTTTTGAAATTGAGCATTGAGGGAGTGTAGGAAAATTCCTAGGTTCTAGTAAATAGGCTCACTCAAAAGGCTGAAGAGAAAATATGCAAACTAATTATTATAAAAACCTTTCATTTCCATAGTTTCCTAAAACAGTGATGTAACCATATTAAAGAACAGCCTGGGTTATACTTATAGTCTACCTATTAATAGGGCAGCCTCTTACCGACACCTACAATTTTTCTGCTGCTCCCAAATGATGACATACACTTTGTTGTTTTAATACGTAAACCAAATTCATAAGCAAGTAGATAAGCCCCAGATTCTTCTTGCAGACACTGAACATTATGGTCCCATAAATGCAAGTTCCATCTCTGCAGTCATTATCACAATTATTATTATTTAACAATTACCATTTTTGCATTTCCCTCTCTTGTACTGGGCTATCATTTCCAAGGGACTGTGTTTCTCTTGATCATTCCTGTATCCCTAGCATTTACTCAGATTCTGGCACAAAATTGTCACTCAGTAAACATTTCTTGCGTAGATGAATGGGTTTGAATTTGGAGCTGTTGATTTGCTTAGAGAAGTACCTTTTGTGAAAATGTCCACATGTTGTAGGTAGAAACAGGAGATGAAACACATGGAAATGATCACAGAGGAGCTAAGTATGATGCAGAGACACAGCCCTGTTCATGACAGGGCCACACAGAGGTGGCCGGCTGGGCTCCAGAGGGGGTCAGGGGCTGCCTGATTGTCAGAATTGTCAGTGGCCTGATGACCACACACATTGCTGCTGGGCAAATTCTTACCTGAGAATTTCTTCGATTTCCTGGAAACACAATTCAAAATCTATATAAATGCCTTGTTTTTCTGGCATTGTCTAAGAACAAAGTGTTCCCTAGTTTGAAATTTTCCAGATTACTATTTGGAATTTTACTCATTTTGGTGAATTACTTTTTATTTTCTTGAACGTTAGGCTGAAGTTCACTTAACTCTTTCTAAAGACTCGGAGTCACCCAGTTGGCTAGCTCTTGAGAGCATCTACAGAATGGTTTTATGTATGCACATACTTTTTATGGCTTGAAGAATATTTTTGCGCAGACCAGTTGTTTATAACTCCCTCTCTACCCTTGTGGTGTGAGAATAGGAGTGGGCAGTGGGAAGCAGCAAGCAGCAATGGGGTAGCGGTGTGCAGAGCCCATGGCTATCTGTTTTATAGACTGGTACTTCTTGGATGTTGTGTGAGCAAAGAATCCTGGTTTCATATATACTACCATGCGTTACTTTAATTAATCTTCAAAGTGTTTTGCTCAGGCAAGTGGGGACTTATTGCTCTCTCCATTTTACAGGAAAACAAATTGATTCAGTAAAGTTTATTTTCTTCTTATGTATTTGTTTATTTTTTGAGACGGAGTTTTGCTCTGTTGCCAGGCTGGAGTGCAGTGGCATGATCTTGGCTCACTGCAACCTGTGCCTCCCGGGTTGAAGAGATTCTCCTGCCTCAGCCTCCCGAGTAGCTGGGATTACAGGTGCACACCACCACACCTGGCTAATTTTGTATTTTTAGTAGAAATGGGGTTTCACCATGTTAGTCAGTCTGGTCTCAAACTCCTGACCTCAGTTGATCCACCCACCTCAGCCTCCCAAAGTGCTGGGATTCCAGGCGTGAGCCACCACGCCCAGCAATTCAGTAAAGTTTAGATTTACTTTGTGAGAAAACACATAGCTAAAGCAAACATTCATGCAGCGCCTACTTCGTGCCAGGTGTGGTTTTAGGAACTTTATACTATGATTTTATTTCAACATTTTTATCATCAGCAATCTCATTATACTAGGTCATGGCAAAACTGGACTAAGAGCTGTGGCATTTTTCTCTGAATCCCATGTTATTTTCGGAGGGTTACGTAACTTCTACAAAATAACAGTGTCTTAGTCAATTTAGTGTTGCTATAATAGAGTATCGGAGACTGGATCATTTAGAAAGAAATGAGGTCTATTGAGCTCATGGTTCTGCAGGCGGGAAATTTCAAGGGCATGGCACTGGCTTCTGGCCAGGGCTTTCCTGCTATGTCATAACATAACAGAAGGTCAAAACTGGGGTAGGCATGTGTGAAAAGGAAGGGACCAAGGAGGGTGACATGTTTTATAGCAACCTACTCTTGAGGGAACTAATCCATCTCTGCAAGAACTAATCCAGTCTTGCAAGAATAAGAACTCACTCACTATCCTGAGAACGGCACCAATTTATCATGAGGAATCCACCCCTATGGCCCAAACACCTCCCACTGAGCCCCACCTCCCAACACCGTCTTTTGCAATTAAACTTCCACATGGGTTTTGGTGAGGACAAGGCACATCTAAGTTGTAGAAAATACCCATAAAAAGCTTGAGAAAGCACGTGGATATACATGACTTTGTTTCACCATCTTTGCCCTTTTCTATTGATACAATGATGCCCTTGAGTCTAGAAAAAAGTGCTTCAGGCGGAACGGGTTTCAGATGGCTGTCCACTGGATTTCTGGTTTTACCTTTTATCTCTAACGGGCTCCTACCCATTTAGGGGCTTGTAGTCTCACCCCGCACCTACCTAAAGGCCAGGTTCATCACTGCAAAACACAAATCCAATTCCCAAACACTGGTAAGCAATCAGATTGGACTGTTGTTTTCTTAGGAAAAGAAAGCAAAAACTTAACCCCATAAGGCATCACTGCCTAAAACCACCTGTAAGCATTTCTGTCGTTTCCTTGGATGCTTGAGACTCACCTGTGAAAGAGAAAGCATCAACCTCTCCCACATACCCTTAGTTGCCCTAAACAATTCACCTCTGCCTTCCACCTTTAGTAAGAGAAAAGCACGGCGATTACCAGAATTCAGTGCAGAGCCATCCCTTAACAGACAATGGTTAAGAAACAAGGGAGGGAAGGAAGGAAGGAAGGAAGGCGGGGGGAGAGAGAGAGAGAAGGAAGAAAGGAAGGAGGGAAGGGAGGGAGGGAAGGAAGGAAAGAAGGAAATGGAAGGAAGGAAGGAAGGAGAGATGAAGGAAGGAAGAAAGGAAGGAAGGAAGGAGGGAGGGAGTGATGGAGGAAGGAAGGAAGAAAGAGGGTGGGAGGGAGAGAGAGAATGAAGAAGGAAGGAAGGAAGGCAGGGAGGGAGGGAGGGAAGGAAGGAAATGGAAGGAAGAAGAGAGGGAGGAAGGAAGGAAGAAAATGAAAGAAAGGAAGGAGAAAGGGAGGAAGGAAGAGAGGGAGGGAGGGAGGGAGGGAGGAATCAGAAATCATAGGCAGTGAATCCAGAAAACTATTAGGCAGGAATTAGGACAATACCTTATTCAGGTTTGCATTCCCAACATTTAGCACCATATGCATCATGCATCAAAAATGTTGTTGGATGAATGCTGAACAACAGTCAAACACCTGGCAGGTTGACATCACAGGGGAAGACACAGTGTTACTGGACTCTGAGTGGGTTACTGTTTTTCATGCCAAGTCATGACAGTAGGATTCAGTGTGTTGGGTAAACACAGTCTTATGAATCTCACTTTTAAAAAACTGCAAGTGCTATAGATAAAAGCTTTCATAATTTTGAGATAATAATGGTAAAAATTATCATTTTTGCTTACTATTTGTGATGGTTAATATTGAGTGTCAACTTGATTGGATTGAAGGATGCAATGTATTGTTCCCGGGTGTCTGTGAGGGTGTTGCCAAAGGAGGTTCACACTTGAGTCACTGGACTGGGAGAGGCAGACCCACCCTCAATCTGGGTGGGCACCCAGCTTCCAGCTCAGTTGCCAGCATGGCTAGAATAAAGCAGGCAAAGGAACGTGGAAGGACTAGACTGCCTGAGTCTTCCAATCTTCATCTTTCTCCTGTTTTGGATGCCTCCTGCCCTCAAACATCAGACTCCAGGTTCTTCAGCTTTTGGACTCTTGGACCTACCCCCCGAGTGGTTTGCCAGGGGCTCTCAGGCCTTCGGCTACAGACAGAGGGCTGCACTATCGGCTTTCCTACTTTTGAGGTTTTGGGACTTTCCTGGCTTACTTGCTCCTCAGCTTGCAGACAGCCTGTTGTGGGACGTCACCTTATGATCATGTGAGTCAATACTCCTTAATAAACTCCATTTCATATATACATCTATCCTATTAGTCCTGTCCTTATAGAGAATGCTAATACAATATTTTTAATTTTTTTTTTTTTTTTTGAGATGGAGTCTTGCTCTGTTGCCCAGGCTGGAGTGCAGTGGCGCGATCTTGGCTCACTGCAAGCTCCGCCTCCCGGGTTCGTGCCATTCTCCTGCCTCAGCCTCCCAAGTAGCTGGGACTACAGGTGCCCGCCACCACACCTGGCTAATTTTGTATTTTTAGTAGAGATGGGGTTTCACCGTGTTAGCGAGGATGGTCTCGATCTCCTGACCTCGTGATCCGCCTGCCTTGGCCTCCCAAAGTGCAGGGATTACAGGCGTGAGCCACCGCGCCCGGCCTTTAATTTTTATATCCCACAATAAAACTCAGAAGTAGTTAAGTCGGGCTTAAATGCAAGAGAAAGGTTTATATTAACCAACAAAAAAATTCAGAAAAGTCAGTATCATCATGCTGCCTTTAAGCAGCCCTGACTTTGCTAAGCCTTCCAGAATCTGTCATGTATGAAATTCAACCTGAAATACATACACGCAACAGGTGCATCTTAGGGCTTTGAGGCCAACTGCAACTCACAGTTGCCAAGAACCACCAGCCCTGAGAAACACCTGAAGAAGAAGATTGGTTTAGTGTTTGGGTCCTTCTATGACCTTGAAGAAAGCACTGGGGAAGACATGATTGTGCCTTCACTGAGTAGCCCCACCGGCCATCGCCACTTCGTTTCTTACCCACCTTTGTAGTATACTCATTCCTAATTAAGAAGGCTGAGGCAGAGCCAAGGGTTAAGTTAACACAAGGCTGGTACCTTTCCTAGGCTTGCCAGTCATTTGCACACAGAGAAGACCATAGGAAACTGAAAGAAGAACAGAGAGAGAGAACCTAGGTTTCCTGACAATGTAAATTACATCTTAGTATGAGAAGTTAAACAATATCCATTGTTTTGAACTATTTTTTCCCTTAAATCCACAGTGGTAAATCCTTTCTTTTTCAAGGACTGTTGATCATCACAGGAAACCGGGACCATCCAGTCAAGTCAGGGCATCTCTGCTAATCTTTAAGTTTATAAACTGGTACAAGAAATAAATAAAGAATCTGAGTTGGAATTGCCGGTTGGTTTAGGCTTATCTTATTTGGAGAAAGTAATAAATTGACTATGCTTTAAGTGAACAGTGGGAAGCAATTGATGATTCAATAACTTTAAATTAAGAGAAGATTTATTGGAAAATTGGCAGTGCTGCAGCAGATTTGAGTCGTCTGTTAAGTAACAGTTAGTGCCACCTGCCATGACAAATCCAGAAGCCAGTTTGTGGAAAAAAAAAAAAAAGGAGCCTCTTCCCTGGATATATTTTACTTTTGAGCCCATGAAGAAGATTTGAAGCTGATGAAGATTCGAAGGCACCTTTCAGAAAGGGAAGTGAGTGGGGGCAACAGAGACGCCCACCATCTGCTGCCTCTAGGATACGAGGATAAAAAATATGGCATATTGTTTAGAAGTAAGGACGTTGCTCTTTTTCTTTTCTTTTCTTTAATTTTGATGTGCATCGTTATGATTTCAAATAATGAAATATAAGTGGACTTTTAAGTTCTGTTTCTGGTCTGTTGAGGTTGACACGACTCACTGAAAGTTCGTATCTCTGGCAGGTACATCAGGGAAATACACACCCCTCCCAGGGATGCTGGAAGGTTAAGGTCCTAACGCCTCCTGCACATCTGAGCAGCTGCACATTGAACCAGATAGTCTTGGAATGTGGGACAACAGAGGCAGACTCAAGAGTCTGGAACTTTATTTTAGGATCACACAAAACGATACATGATTTTCATAGGGAAGTGTTTTTTTGTTGTTGTTGGAAAAAAGTTTCTCACTAATAACTATCTAAAAGGGAAGTAATTAGAGTTTCAGGCATTCTAAAAATAACTGTAAAGAGGGTTTTGTTTTGGTTTGGGTTCTTTCTGGTGTGCCTTACAGCTTTCCCTAAGGCAACACACTTATTGACCTATTGCTAGGGCAAATAGGTGGAAAAAAACAAGCTTTCCTCTCTGGAGAAAGGAAGGGTCAGGTGTAACACTGAAGTGACTCAAAAGTAGGGGAGTTTGTATCAGCTCTGGTCTGCACAATGATTCCCCTGTTCTTTATGTAGAAAAAGAAGAAAGGAGGAGAAAGCTCACAGCAATGTCCTTGATTTAACAGTACAAAAGGGCAGAAATGGCTGATCATTATTTTGCTGTTTGGGCTATTGTTCATTTAAATTTCATGTGCCAATTCTGACTGATTAGCAGTGGCTGCTTGGAGCACCGTGTGAGGTAGAATTCTCAGGCACATGGTGAGCACTCAGTTAGCACTTGCTGTATGCTGAATGAATGCCTGTCTTGGACAAAAGGAAAGGAGTGGTACCACATGTGTTGCAGAGTTGCCTCGAGTTGACACCAAGAAAGATATTCTAAAGAGGAGAAGGTTAGGGATGAGAGACAAAGATGCATGCTAAGGCTGATGAGCTGTTCTCCTAACATAAAGCCTGATCTGGCCTTCGACTTCAGTACACGTGAGTAAACTGTTAAAGGATGCTACATAAATTGGCCATGTATATCTGAACTTTTGAAACAATGCATGCTCTTTGACCCTACCTCCACCCCACAAGTCTAGTTCTAGCAATTTAACCTTACGAAATAATGAGGATGTGAACAAAGCCTTAGCTACAGTGGTGTTTGACAGAAGCATTTCTTATTTGTAAAAAAGAGAAACCCGTGCAAAGTAACTCAGGTTCAAAAAGAGGTTAACATAAGGCAGTATTTCTCAAATTTGGCCTGTTGACATTTGGGGACAGATAATTCTTTGTTGTAGGGGCTGTCCTGCACATTGTAGGATGCTTAGCAACATCCCTGGATTTTATCCACTAGATGCCAGTAGCAGCCCCTCACTAGCTGTGACAACCCTATACCTTCAGATATTGCCAAATGTCTCCTGGGAGGAGTGGGAAACCCAAACCACTCCCAAGTAAGGATCACTGGTATAAGGGTATAGAGCTCTGGCAATTCAAAAAAAGCTGAAAAAAAAGGATTCAGAATCTGAAGAGCTGCAGCATCTTGAGTGCAATCATCTCTCTTACTCCCATTTCCCCTTCTGCTGACCTTGTCTGATTTATAGGACATAGATCTGCTCCGTTCTGAGTCTCTGCTCTTCATAATTGCAATGTGTACTTAGGGTAATAATGACACCCCACACATAACTTTATATGACCTTTCAGCTCAATTATCCACCACCGACTGCTAACTTCTTTCTGCTTCTTAGTTTAAATTAAGAAAAGAGGTAGCTGATAGGTTCTACTCATTGTGAAAAGTCAGGTGAGAGGCCTTAGGTAACTGGCTGCTGAAGGATGATCTCTAACCTGCTCTGGGGCAGGTGTCCACCTCCTGCTAGGTCAGCTGTGAGTGGACAAATTGAAAGATTCCCTCAAAATGTCAGTGACAATGTTGTTCATTGCAATATGTTTTTCCTGCTTGTTCACCTGCCTGGCAATTTTTGATTAGATGCGAGACATTGCAACTTTGCCTGGTTTAGAACACTGGATATTTTTATATTCCTGTGAATATTGTTGAGCTTTCTTCTGGGACGCAGCTAAGTTACTTGGAAACAGTTTGATCTTTTAGCCTAGATTAACACCCCTCTAGTTCCACCTGATATGCCCAGTCTAGGGCTAATTGTTCCCTACTACCAGGGCAAGATCCTCCTAAACACTCTACCTAGTGTCCTGTGAATTAGGAAGTTTTCCAACCTGGCTGGAGGAAATAGATACTATTCCCAGGCTCATGTGAGCTCCAGCTACATTTCCACTAATCTTTTCATGTGGTTCTTTCTTCCAGAGAAAGAGAGACTCAGGTAGTTTCCTCGCATACATGCTCTGATCAGCGCTCTGCCAAACACTTGGGGAGGATGGCCTGCAGACATCCATAATCTTCTTTTATGCAGCTCTCTCCTTCCCAGGGCTCTCTGCTGTGAACTCTCACCACTATCTCCCCAGACATCATCCTTAACAAGTCAGGGAGTCTGCCAGTTTCTGTCAGAGTTTTCTCTTCCTCATTGCGGTCTTGAATCCCTTTAAGACTACAAGCTGGGCTTAGCTTTGTTTGTTCTCATCTCTTTCCTTTGATGACTGATGTCCAATGTCCAATGTCTCAAAAACCATTGATTCATATTTTGTCTCGTTTTTTAGTTTGGAGGGTAAACCTGGCTTCTGTTATTTCATCTCATCTAGAAGCAAAATTTCACAATAGGTTTTTTATACTTAAAAACTGAAAGCAACCTAATAATTCTACCAAGAGAATTGTGTGTATATACAGCATTGTTAGAATGAAAATTCCATTCACATTATCGATGATCCTGTAGGTGAATGTTTATTGATATGTAAATATGTTTATAACCTATCATAAGTGAAAAAAATAAGTGTATGACCAGCTTATTTTATTTTTTGTATATATCCATAAATATATAGATATACATAAATATCATATTATAAATACTTACACATATACAAACATATACCCATATATATTAGTATTTATCTTTCTATAACTGTCTCTATAAATAATATATATGTAAAAGTATACACATATCTATCATGTGCCATAATTCCTACAGAAATCCTCTTGAGTTGGTAAGTATTTTTCTTTCTGCTAATCTTTATTTTGCATTTTCTACAATAAATAGGTAATATTTCATGATAATAAAATATATAAACATTATTTTAAATTTACTGTTAGTTGATATTCAGTAAAACTACATTACCATATGTAATAAAAATCAAGAATAAGATTCTAATTTTAGTTTCATGCTTACTTAAATTTTTTATTTTTTTGAGACAGTGTTTCGCTCCATTGCCCAGGCTGGAGTGCAGTGGCCCCATCTCGGCTCACTGCAACCTCTGCCTCCCGGGTTTATGCCTCAGCCTACCGTGTAGCTGGGATTACAGGCATGCACCACCATGACCAGCTAATTTTTGTATTTTTGTAGAGATGGGGTTTTACCATGTTGGCCAGGTTAGTCTCGAACTCCTGGCCTCAAGCGATCCGCCTGCCTTGGCCTCCTACAATGCTGGGATTACAGGCATGAGCCGCTGTGCCCAGCCTTACTTAACATTTGAATACATTTATAAAAACCCTTTCTGATTTGAAACACTTAAATTAAGCACTCTAATCTTTAATAAAGCTTTGATAAACTATTACTGTGTTTCTAACATTGTGAAAATAATGTTTCTTTTCTATAGGGCTATTCATTACCATTAACTAAAGACTCATTAAATATTTGCTTTTAAAGTACTTTTAGGTTTTCTTCTGCACGCTTTCATTAAAATAAAATACATGAATGAAGAACAAATGTAAAAGAAACTATGATCTTAATATATAAGCTCAGGCCATCTAAGGCAGCAATTATGAAAGGGAAGACTGATAGAAAAAGTAGGATGGAAGAGTGGGAGCAGGGCCATTCTGTGGGCTTTAGAGAAGAACACATAACATTCTCTAGGGAATCGCCCCTCCGGTTCTCACCACTCAGCAGCCAGAGCTGATATTTTATCATCAAAAAACTAAACAACTCACTCATTTATTTCTATGATACTTTTAACCCCAGCAATTCTGTTTTTTCATCACTCCTCTTAGAACTGAAGAGAGATGTGTGCAGGTGTGTACATGCATGCTTGTGTGTACAAGTACACACTAGACACATAGACACAATAACACATCACACATGCACACACACACTCATAAATATACACATATGCACACACAAATGTGCAGGCACACACATACCTACATACGCACATATGCACACAAAAATACACACACCACACATACACACATCACACACATACATATGCACACAAAAATACATGTACCACACGTGCACATATATATAGAAACATCACACACACACAAAAATATACTACAAACATACTACACACACACGCACATACACATTAATTGCCCACACACACACACAAAAATATACTACAAACATACTACACACACACGCACATACGCATTCATTGCCCGCACACACATATGCCCACAAAATACACACACCACATGCACACACACATTACACAAACACCACACACACCACACACTACACACACATATATGCACATATATGCCCACCACTGCACATCACACAAATATACAGCACACACACACAAGCACGTGCACACACACATATACATCACACACAAACAAGTACATGCACACACCACACAACATCTAAAGGCTAGAAACCCCCATCTGTGCTGTGACAATGAACACAATCAGAGCTAAGTTTCTATTTACATCCCACTGAGAGAACATCGTCTGAATGGGGATTTTACAGACATTCCTCCAATAGCATGCTCTGGGGGCGCAAAGGGAAATATTTGGGGATACTTACAGTGAGGCCAGTTTCAGCAGGCCTGTGCTCTGAACTGGGAAGGAGAGGGCAAGTAACAGAAATTCCAAATCAATGCATGTCCCTTCACCTGAGTAAGGGGCCCTGGAATCACTGGATGGGACATTGCATCCGGGCTCTGATTAGAGCAGTTCATCTTATCTCCAGGCCTTTGTTTCATCTTTCTACTACATTAACAACTTCCCCTGTCAATGGCCAAGACCGACTAAAAACAATCATCAAAAACAAACTTGTCAAATATATCTAGATGTACAAAGTTTTGCTTTGAGAAGTAATAAATATAAGACATCATGTCACCTAATAAGGAGATAAGCCTAATTCACAAGAAACAATAGGAATATTAAAACAGAGTCCAAAAGCAAGCCACACGATGGCAGTGTGCGAAACGCTTGCATTTGTGCGTGGGCACGCGCAAAAGCTGTTCAGAAAAGAGGCCTGGGGGCCCTAGGGGGAGGAACTGAATTCTTTATGAAAGAGGGAAGACTTGAGCTGACCTTGAGATGCATTTTAAATCTTTCGTTTTTTAAGAAAATATAATCACATGGCAGAAAACTTTAAAAGTTCAGGGAAAAAAATCGCTTCATTACAGCAGTCATTCTCTACATTCGTGGCAGGTTTATTCATAATAGCATAAAAGGAAAACAGCCCAAAGGTCCATGCGCAGCAAAAGGAATAAACAGATTAACAATACAGTCACACGATGGAATACTAACTCCATAGCGCTAAAAAGGAATGAGTGGATACATACAGCGGCAGGGATGAATCTCAAATACATTAGGCTGAGTAAAAAAAGCCAGACCCAAAAAGTGCATTTATAGGAAGTTCAAGAGCAGGCAAAACTAATCTATGGGGATAGGGAGCAAAATCATAGTTGCTGCTGATGTAGGAGACCCCTTGATAGACAGGGGCACGGGGAACTTCCTAGAGTTGACGCTGCATTTCAATTGGGACATTGGGCGGTAGTGTATACTGTTGTCAACACTCATACCGTGTACACTTATGAGCTGAGCATTTTACAGTATGTAGTGTGTAATTATACCACCCCAAATAATTGAATCTATTTTCCTAAAACCTATTACTCAGTGATACTAGTGTTTCACTTGGAATCTATGTATTTTTTTCCTACAATTGAATGTTGATTATTCCAACCTGTACTGCAGACTTGGGGGAGCCAAAGACAAGCCTCTGCTTGATCTTGCTTTCAAGGTCTCTGAATTAAGATCAGACCTTCACGATTCATTCTGTGTTTTCACACAAGGGTAGGGAAAGAGCTCTAGATGGAAAGAGATATTCAAGTTCGTATTACTCTGCAGAGCTCCTGAATCAATGACTTGAGACTAGGCAAGAGAAAAAGAGTCAATAATCTAATAGGTTTACTTTTCTTCAATAAATGGAGGCTGCTCTTGATAATAATGACCTCAACTCTATCCTTGTTATCCAGGAATAAAGTGCATCAGCTATACTCTTGAGTAAATGAAACCACTCTATTGAAAATAATGAATAGAGGCTAGCATTTGTTTACTTATTACTGAGCCAAGCAATTCACATGCATTAATCATTTAATCCTCACAATACTCTGTGAGGCAGACAATATGAAGACTGTTTTTCCACGCACAGGAAGGTTAAGTAACTTGCCTAAAGTTGCACAGCTAGTGAGAGGAGAAGCCAGAATCAATGCATTACTTGGACTGAGGACAAGGAAATGACAAGGGAATATAGAGGGAAGTGGACAAATGGAAAATAAATAATTAAAACCTTTATTGGAGAGGCAATTCAAAGAGACATTGGGTATTATCAAGCAAATACTCATTTGCAGACAATGAAACTGAGGTCCATGAAGGTTACGTGACTTCCCAAGTCATTCATCTAATTAGGAGCAGAGCTGGGACAAGAAGCCATATTTTTAAAATCCCAGCTCAGGGCCTTTCTACTACATCAAAAAAAAAAAAACTAATTGATTTTTTTCACATAATGTCCAATTTTGAAAGCTATTCCTGAGGGGATTGTTGGTTAGATATTCATAGTATTATAAAATTCAAGTCTTAGAAATGGCCTGGAAAGATCTTACGGCTGTTGGCTCCAAATTCAAGCAGCATCACACTTAAACCATCCCATCCAGATGAAAATTTTTCCCAGTTTTTAAAGTCTTCCAGATGTATCTCAACTGGATTTTTAAATCTGTTTTCCAGAGCAAAACAGCAGAATTTGGAAAATAACCTAATATGCATAAACCATTAATGACATCCCAGGAGAGACACAAGCCCAAACCCTGAGCGTCCAGAGCATTTTAATTCGGGATGCAGTGCATTAAAGCCCTAGGGATTATTTTCATCAGAACTGACTCTATGAATATGAATTATTTTTCATGTCAGCCTTTTTTTTTTTTCTGAGAAGGAAATCTGACACAAGATTGAATAGGAGAACAAGTAGCGGAATTTAGGGCAATATAAAAGGGCCCTGGAAGGTAGGTGAACACATATTTCTTCCTTGCCCAGAAAAATGTCAATAGGCATTTCACAGCTTCTCCTTTTCTTTCCTTTGCATTCTGTCCTCACTGAAAACACCCAGTTCACAGCCTGATATTCTTTGAGCGTTTTTCCATTCAAGTCCCAGATAAGTGATCACTCCTGGGTCTCCAACTGGTTTCAGTCCCGAAGCTGTGTTTGCAGAGATGGAAGGATGCTTGTTGAAGTCGGGACGTCCAAGGGCCACATAAGTGAGGATCTAATTGCTGTGCCTTGTCCAGAAGCCACCATGTGGATCCTTCCACACCTTTGAAGAAATGCTGAAGATGTCATAGCAGAGTTAACACATTCCAAAAAGAGCCACGTTACACTTAGGTGGGAACCTAACATAGGATTAGAAAGCTAGGACAAATAAAAACAGAAAGTGCAACAATATACAGAGTGACATGTTGCTGCTGGAGTGTAACCCCAAATAGCTCATGGCTGTGTAAATGCATGACATTCTTCTTTGGGTAGAAATATCCCAGCCTCTTGCATATGTTTAATCAAGGAACAACCTTCCTTTAGTTGGAAAAAATGTCAAGGTTAGACAAGATGTGCATGGTATTTTGAGAGAGGAAACTTGCCTGCCTATCAGATCAGAAAAATTACTTCTAGCAATAACACAGTAACAGACGACCCTCATATTCACTTTTTCCAGATCTCTGGATCCTATTCCTGAGTTTAGATGCTGTGTCCCTACTAGGCAGGGACACTTCCATGAAGCCAGCACACTAGGTAACTTCCAGGGTGATGCGCTCATCTGCCCAATGACCTCTGTGTGTGTCTTGAACAGACCAAGGAGGTGGTGGAAAGTGCATTTAAGGGTAACATTTGGTTCTCCAATGGTTCAGATAAACTCACGGAGTCTTGAGTTCATGATGTCTATATTTCTTTATTACTTCCCAAAGCAAAACTTTGTACATCTAGACATATACGACAAGTTTGTTTTTTATGATTGTTTTAAGTTTGTCTTGGCAATTGATGTGAGAAGTTGTTAATGTAGTAGACAGATGAAATAAAGACTTGGAGATTAGATGAACTGCTCCTATCAGAGCCTGGATGCAATGCCCTGTTGCCCTCTCTTTCAGATCTATCCAAAGTTAACTTGACTCCATCGGCTGGCCCTTAATTTCTGCAGTTCTCTCAGTTCTGGGAATAACCTTATGATCGTTCTTCAGGTGGAGACCCTAGAAAACCTCTAGAGTTTGCTTTGATCCTCATACTCCATCTCCCAAGGAGGAATAAATTTAGAAGTGTATTATAAATCAAAGATAAATTTGGAAGCATGTATGAAAAACCTTTTATGGGACTTCTGCTTTTGAGTAAGATGGAGATATTGGTGACAGACTAATCCTGAAAGTCAGAACAACTAGATGAAACAGATAAAATCCAAAAATTATCTGTTTTAAAGGTACCAAAGAGCTGTTGAAGCAATGTAGGTAGAGAGGCTGAAAGACAGCAAAGGGGAGAATCTGCACCAGCCTTTTATCCTGGGGCACTGTGGGTTCACTGTGAGTTCTGGGTGAGAACGAGAAGCTTGGCATCTAAACTCTACCCAAACCCCTTCTCGGGGGGGCAGGATGCAGAGGTTTCAGCAGAGCTCAGGGAAGGTAGCCAGGCTGTGTAACACCATAGGGCCTTCAACACGGGACCGGCTTCCCCCTCAAGACATGTGCTGAATTCTGAAGCTGCACAGGGAAGGACATGAGAAAGCTAAGCTGAGTACATCAGAAAAGCTGAGTCGAGTTTTCTGCAGTGTGACGATGCCTTGGAGACCCAGGTTAGAGTTCAGTTCCCAGGAGAGGCAGTGTTCCTGGGACGCACCAGCCTCAGTCAAAGCCCCGGAAGCTCATGTTGCAGGAAGAGGATCAGCACAGAGGAGGCTTACCCAAACTGCAAATTAAAGGCAAAATAGTGAAAGCTTTCCCTCAAGTGGTGGAAAGAAATAAGGGTGTCTACTGTTTACCACTTCTAGCCTACATCGTCCTGGAAGTCCAGGCCAGGGCAGTAATGCTAGCTAACATATAAAGGGTAGAATCATTGGAAAGGAAGAAAAAAATTACTAGACACAGATGAACTGACTCTATATGAAGAAAAATCCAAAAGAATTTGCAAACAACTTAAATTTAATGTCTATTTACACAGTCTCTGCATATAAGGTCAGTATAAAAAAATCACCTCTATATCTATAGACCTGCAACACAGAGAAAATAAAATCGCAATTACAGGATTTGCAACAGCATCGAGGAACATTAAATACTTAAGAAGAAATTTTAAAGAGATATATGAGATTTGTGTTCTAAAACCACAAACCATCTCTGAGAGGGATCTCAAAGGGAGATCTAAATAAGTAGATATAGTAAATAAGTAGATCTAGGACATTTGTCAATCAGAAGACTCACTTGTAAACATGTCGACTCTTTCTACATGTATCCCTAGCCTCATGCAATCCCAGGAGATTGCATGTGTGTGTATTTGTAAATTGACTCAAGTGATTACAAGACTTATACGAAAATGCAGTGAGCCAAAAATAGCCAGGAAATCTTGAGGAATAAGAGCATAGAGCAGAGGAAGGCTTCATGGGCTGGGTAGGGGGTCGGGGAGTCTTGAGCTAAGTCTTTGGGTGCATGGGTGGTAAGTGGAATTTTGTTAGGGACTAGAACCATAACAAGTTTGTTGGGGTAACCCTAACCCCTATCCTAATGCCTGCCTGATGCATAACAAATATTCAATAAATATTGGTTAAAGGTACATATGAGTGAATGGACAGATGCTTGAGATAAGAGTATGTCAGGTAAAAAGGACAGTAGAAGCAACAGTAAAGAAACATGAAACTATCTTACAGTGAGGCATCAAATGTGTCCTAAGCATGTATGTGAGCTGCAGAAGAAAGGGAGGCTAGAATATTCAGACAGGGCTGTGTTGTGCAGAGGTCTGAAGTAGGCTTGTAGTGTTTGCACCTTACTCTTTAGGCATCTAACATTTTGGAACAATGTAAAATGATTGATAGGTTGGGAGATGAATTGGGCCAGTGACAGGGGAGCCACATGACACCCGCCCAGTCACTTCCCTGAAGGACACCCTCTTTGCTTTCTATGTCCAGCACCAGCAATAAAATTGGAATTCTTTGCTAAGGTCATTGTTCATATATTTAATATAGAAATCTCCCAAAATGTTAAAAGCTGATAGACACTTAATTTAAAAGCCTAAGTACTCTCTGTCTGAGCCCTGACTATGCCAAAAGCAAAGCTTTTTGTGCTATCAAGAATTTGATGGGATTTCCTTTTTGCATTTCCTTTTCAAAAACCATTAGAACAGCCAGCACCATGCTCCTCTGGAGACCCTTACATTCTACCTTCATGAATTTTCTTGGTTAGGAACAGAGTGCATGAACTCTTTGGGTCTCTCTGGTAGGATGGGTTTCAGCTAACTGTACAGAAACTCGAAGTAACAGTGCTTTAATACACACAAGTTTACACTCACAACGAAGTCCAGAGCAAAGCAGTCTGTGATGATTATGGCAGTTTCATGCTGTCATCTCCTATGAGACAGCCCTGCCAGAAGGGCTGCTCACATCCTGACGGCTAGAACTGGTTACATGGCTGTGCCTGGTTGCAACAAAAGCTGGAAAATGAAGTGTTTTGATACTCCAAAAGAAGTAGGGTTTCGGTAGTACAGAAGAATATTGGTGGACATTGAATAGGTGACCAGCAGTCATTGCTACATGATCCAGTCTTCCTTTCTAAAACAAGAACAATCTTGTAGAAAGTGGGAACTTTGAGACTTTCTTAGCTGAGAAATTTGTTGTTATTGTTGCTTTACAATCTCTCCTCCTCTCCTAAGAAGTGTTGTCCAAGGAAACTGGAGGTTCTTTGTTTCTTAAGCTGGTTGAAGATATAGTTTGCAAACCTGGACAGAACAAAATAACTATTCACCAGAAGAAGAAGAAGAAGAAGAAAAAAAAAAAAGGCAGGTGGAGGTGGGGAGGAATGTAGGCAAGATCAACCAAATCAATAAAAGAACTAATACCCATAAAGTAAAATGAGCAATGGTCTTGAATACACATTTCCCAGAAGAATACAAATGGCTTCAAATTATGGTAAAATTGGATACCAGATAACTGTGCTTTTAAAAATCAAACTGGGAAATATTTAAATTATGATAATACTCAGTACTAGTGAGCTTGTGGCTTGGGAGAATAATTAGTAGAGTTTTATGAAAAATCATTAAATGTATATATAAAGAGCCTTAATAAAATGTTTGTTATTAGATTCAGAAATTTACCATCTAAAGAAACTTACTGAATATGTGATGTTTTCACAGATCATGAAATTGAAGGGTACAAAAAAAGAACTTCTATTTTTCTATGACTAAATGTCGATTTCAAGTTCTCATACCTCCTGGAGTTAAAAAATAAGATCCAGTCAATTTCAGTGAAAACCTGTGACTTCTGCTTTTCAGTGATTTGGGATTTACACTCACAGATCTCAGAGTCTCTCTTGCCCTCCCCGGTAACACATTTCAGAGCTGGAGAAAGAGAGGGAGAGGATGGGGACTTGGACATGGCCCATGTTCATCTTCCCAGTATTCTCTGACAGTCAGCATTCTCCCTGCTGACTTGGGCAGACATGCCATGTCCAGTTGGGTCCTCACCATTCCTGGTGGCCTCACCTGAGCTGAAACAGCATCTCTCCTGGGCCCCAGGTGAAGGGTCCATCATGCCTTGTGCTCTGGCCTCCTGCTGCCCCACGTGGAGTGGTCCTTTGCACCTGCGGGCTCAGTCTCTCTCAGCCACCCTGTGTCTCCTTGAGGCAGGGGGAGATTCAGGTGCAGTCATAACCCTCTAAAGTGCTAGGACTCCATGCTGCCGTGTAAAATACACATTTCTCTATTTTTTGGGCTCCCAAAATAGAACTAAGGTTGGGAAGGGGTAGCATCTATACTATGTTTCAAACAGACACACACACACACACACAAACACACACACACACACACACACAAGGAGGAAGTTTCTCCCTCAAAGACCCAAAACTAGCAAGAGGTACCAGTGATGGGTCTTTTGAAGGGGATGTCATCTGCCCGTCACCAAACTGGGACACTTAACTGTTTTGGTATCACGGGCCCCTTTGGTGGCCTGATGAGCCCTGTGAATTTCTTTTCAGAAAAAAATGTTTCAGATACATAAAATAAAATACTTAGGAATATAATGGGAAACAAATTATCTTGAAATTTTGGTCTGTTTACAAACACCAGCTTAAGAACCCTTGCTTCCAGTCTTTTCTTTATAGCATGAAGTCTATGCCTCAATTCCTTAAAGGTTTAATTCTTTGAATGCAAAGCAAAAAGAAAAATTTTTCTGTTTTTTAAAAAAGTCTGCTCCTGTCAACCAAAAACACAGATTTTCAGGATTACGTCTCTGTTATGAGTTCTAAAACTCAAAAAGTAAGACTTTGGCGCTCTCTCTCCTCTTTCTTGCTCTCTCTCTCTTGTTTTGATCTTTCTCTGTGATGAAATCTTCCTTTTTTGATGTTGGCAAAAAAAAAGGGGAGGGACATTGGATAATTTGAAGGACAAGAAAATCTTTAAAAATATTTTACCCCATGTTATAAGTGCACAGGAATATTTATGTACAAAAATATTAATTGCATTATTTTAAATTAATAAGAAATTAGAAAAAATATAACATAAGAGGATGGTTAAATAAATTAGAGCACACCATATGACAGAATATTATTTAAGGCCATTTAAAATGATGCTGTCGTGATGTTTTCTATCGCTTAGGAAAATATTTTTTATCTGAAGTTAAATGTCAAAAAGTAGGGTTCAAAATGATAGATGTAATATGATCCAAAGAGAGCGAAGAAGAGAAAAGAAAGCAATAGGAAAAATGCTAAAGACAATAATACCACATTACAGGGATTTTCTCTGAATGAGAAATATTGCTTTAAGCTTTTCTAAATTTTTTAATGTAGTGTAATTTTCTTCCAAATTAATTTTTTTCTCATTATCATATTCCTCTTATATTTCGAAAAAAATTTTAAATAAAATTTGCTGGAAAGTTGTAAAACTTTAAAACTTCCAAAGGTAGTTTCTAACAGGCAGCTATTATGTTAAATACCCAACAAAGGTTGCCACAAATTACTATCTTGGAAAAAAAAAAAAAAGACTAAAATGGTGACCTCTGATTTATTTCCATGCTCCAAGTCAAACCTTGCCCACGCGTGCCATGTGGGGTTCTGGGGAGTGTGTCTGGCCGTGGTACAGGAGGCCCCAGCACAGGTGCCATCTGATGCCAGCCCAATTACCGCTTCTGAGTGTTGCAAGCTACAGAAACTACACTTTACTGTTTTCCTCCACCTCAAAATATGTACACACTACACATTATTATGCAGCTATTTCCTACCAGAAACTCAGATCAGAATCAAATTTTAGCAGAAACTACTTTCAATACCAGATTTGGGTGTCTCCATCCCAGCAGTTCTGCACCTAGCACGGGAGTAAGAGTCACACACGTGGGTGGGGGTTTGTCCACTCGTCTAAAACATTCCCACTGGAATCGATCACAAATACAAGAGGGTTTTTCACAGCCGGAATTTGGTGAAGCAGGCTAGGGCACCCACATCTTTCCTTCAACTGGAATGAAGAAACATGTGTGCATTTTAGAAGGTCCTTTGAGGTTAAAATGAGTTGATTTCATCTTAAGAAGCCAATGTCACCCAAAGGAAAATGAACAGTGTTTACAGTTAAAACCATCAGAACAAGATCACATCTTTTGAGGGAACATGGATGAAGCTGGAGGCCATCATCCTTAGCAAATGAATGCAAGGACAGAGAGTCAAATGCGGCATGTTCTCACTTATAAGTGGGAGTGAAATGATGAGAACTCCTGAACACAAAGAGGGAAACAACAGGCACTAGGGTCTGCTTGATGGGGGAGGGTGGGAGGAGGGAGAGGAGCAGAAAAGATAACTATTGGATACTGGGCTTAATACCTGGGTGATGAAATAATCTGTACAACAAACTCCTGTGACATGAATCACAACCTACAACCAATGTAACAAACCTACACATGTACCCCTGAACCTAAACTAAAAGGTAAAACCCCAACCAACCAACCAACCAAACAACCGAACAACAAAAAAAAAACACCATCATCCCCATCACCCACATTCTCCTAAGCTTTGTTCAGGAGTTTCACGAAAGTTAAGAGAAAAAGTTTCTAGATTTAGTTTCCCCATACCTTTTAGGAGACACAGTACAGAGCTTTCTGCCCTTTGCTGAAATACAGGCAGAGGAGGTGTTTTTGGCAAATTAAAAACACTTCACAAAGGCTTTCTTGTGGAGCTGTAAGGCTTTATGCAAGTACACTGTGTGGTATGGAGAGGGCGGAAGCTTATCTCGTGTCGTTTTTCCAGTCTGCGTTAAGTTCGTTTTTTTCTATTTAGTGGTTCCATGGCCTGAGTGAGAGGTAGGAGGTGGATCTATATTTTCTCTTTTCCCTTGCACTCTGCCCATTCCACAACAAGGATGACATTTGTCTTCTCCTTTACGGATGCAAATACTTCTTTGTTGCAGACAAGTGGATGACTGTTTTGTTCAAATCTTCATGTTTTTAAATAAAATAAGTGTATTGATCATGCCTCTATTTTCTGTATTTCTGATGCCTTGACATCTGAGGCCTTTCTGACCCTGAAGGGGCCCTTCTTGGAGTTAGCCAGTTCCTAGGAAGAGCAAATAACTCCCCTGTGAGTGCACTTTTTATATGGAACCAACCGATCCAGAGCCCTTTCCCCAACCATCTCCATAATCTCTCCCATTCAGGGCCACCTCCCTTGCCCTAATCACCCCAGGTCCAGATAACAACTAGGGGCCACATCCATGCCCCAGAGCCTGCTGAAATTATTCACACTAGCCGATGCTAAGCCTGCTCACTCTGGTTCCCCCATCCCTTCCACAGAAGCCACAATAGAGGCTGTGGCTGTGCTTACTCTTCGCTCCATTTGCCTCCTGACTCCCCATGTGGGCTCCCATGGTGTGACATGCCCCTCCTCCTGGGAACTGTGAGTGACAAACCATCTTTCCAATGGCAGTCATCTTCTGACCTGTGCCTCATCATACCTGGATAATGATAAAATCTACATGTTAAAACAGTAGCCTATTAGAGTGGCTGGTATAGTTCCCAGTCAGTAACAGGTGCCAAGTAAATGGTACTTATATCTTTCCTCCAATAGTGTATGTAGGAGTACTGGTGACATTTCCCTTCTCTCCCCAAGCCCCACCCCTTGCATGAATTTTTTTAAAATTGCATTCTCCAAGCTCTGTGACTCTGCCTTCTGTGCCCAAGTTCACCATACGAAGTAGGAAGGATGCAGCCTCCTTCTCAAAACACTAATTTTCCCAACTGCAAAGGTACCAAAAGCTGTTTTCATCCTCCAAAAGTCCTCCTCGAAAGTTTAAAACCTTGGGACTGGCCAGATAGCCCTGAGTTATCTTCATCAGAAATTAAGACCTAATAAGATTTGGATGACATCAAACTAACACTCATGTGATTCAGAAAAAGGGACTCAGAGAGAAGAGCACTTGGGGAGAATGAGAGGCCAGGAGAGGAGAGGATTTTGCAACGGTGGCTTGGAACTGGCCAGGTATCCTTGGTTTAAAAGTTGGGCCCAGTCACCCAGAATCCATTCTTTCAACAAGTGTTTGCGTCCCGCACAACTCAAGGAAATTGGGATACAGCAATGAACAAAAGAGACAGAGCTCTTTCCCTTAAGGTGTCAAATACTATGGAAAAAATAAACAGTGCAGCCCAGTAAGGTGGATCAGAAGTGTGGATGTGCGTTTGTGTGTGTTGGAAGGTGACTGGGGCTGGAGGGCAGAGACTGCAATACTTGCAGAAGGACTCAGGGTGGGCCCTTAGAGAAGTTGAGGTCTGCATTGAAGGAGTAGAAGATGGCAAGCCTGGAGAATGAAACCACCAACATGAAGCCTTTGGGTTGCCAGTTATGTGCCACGCCTTCTCTCTCTACCCTACTCCCTCCTGCTTATTTAATCATTATTTACTCTTTGTCCACAAAGCAAATGCTATTTTAAAAAGACTATTCCATAAGACTTCCAGTATACAATAGTTTAGACTCTACAAATTTTAGAGATGGGTGAAGAACATCCAGTCTGAGGGTTTGCAAGCATACTTTTTAAAGCTTAGAATCATTTGTTTAAATGAAAAAGAAACTCTAAAGGGAAATGTAAACAAGGCAAACGAGACCACCCTGGGTGAAGCTCAATCTCCCCACATACCACCACTCCCAGGGCAAACCCTAAAGATGCTCCTGGGAGTGCCTGTGAAAAGCTGGATTTATTCTAAACTCATCTATCTATAAGAAAACTGACACCCAAACAGGGCAGATGACTTGTCCAAGGTCTCAGAAAACATAACCCCAGGCTTCTTGTCTACTTTTTTCTCCTTCCACCAAGAAATGCCATCCCTCGCATTTAAAATTTATATGAATTTTGCAGATAGAAGCAACAGTCCTCATAGCAAGCCACTTACACACTTATTTCAAAATACTGAAATTTTGCACTGTAGTTTTTATTAGAGTTTTATGATTCTAATCATTCTTAGCTTTTAATCATTTGTATGATAAATATTTCTATCTTTCCGTGTGAGAATTAATTCTTTCCAATTTAGCCTCATGGAACTTCCTTCTGATATTAGTAAATGATTGAAAAAAGTTCTTGATGGTTTTAAACTCCCTAATTTTTAAAAATATATTCAGCATTTAAATGATCAGTAATGTGCAGAATAGAATTAGAGATGTTCAGAAAACTCTTAATAAAATAAACCTCTGATAACTTAGGTTCACTTTACATGCTATTAGAACCTCATATCAGGTTAAGTTCTTTGGACAATTCCTTTAAGATTTATAATGATTGTATCCCATACACAGTGGAGTAGTTGGATACTTAATGTTGCTATACAAATTGAGTAATTTAGGGACAAAGGAGATGAGACTAGAAGTGTGGTAGAGAGGGCTTAATTATCTGGTTTGGCGGACTAAGCTGATTAAATCAACTAAATCATAGTCTCTTCTCCCTTTACATCTGAATACGAAGAAACCAGGCAAAGTTCTTTCCACTCTGAGAGCTGTATCTGCTCTCGATGTGACTGTGGGAACCAGGATGAGGTGATGAATACTGTTGCTTCATCTGCCATCATAGGAACTGCTTTATTAATTCAGGAAATTAATCGCTCCTCTGGCTTCGACTACAGTTTTAATGGTATGCCTTCTAAGTCTTTATACTCAGCTCTGCTCCTTCCCTAAAGCTCCAACATTTCCAGCTTTCTGTTGAATTTCTCTACCTAGGTATCCGTCTGCCATCATCTCCAACTCAATCTGTCCAAAACCGAAATCCCACTCTCTGCTTGATTTTATGTAATGGAACTAACGTTCTTTCAATCATTCAAGCTGTAAAACCTGGTGTCATCTTTGACTATTCACCATTCTGATTTCCACATTCAATGACTGACTATGTTCTATAAGCCAGGAACACATTCATCTTTTCAATGACCACTGCCAACACATCAGTTTGGGCTGTTACCTCTTACCTGGACAAAGAGTGCAGCAGGCGGCATGAGTGATGTGGACTTAAGGCTCAGTTAAAGTTGTCCTGCCTCAGGGTAAAAATAAAAACGGTGTGGAGAAATGTGCCACAACCATGTTTTATGTCTTTGCCCCACCACCCACACATTTTAGTTCAGTTTTGCTAAATCACGTCTACCACCCCAGCTATTCCCAGCACCTCCCACTTCTTCTGAGTTCAGTTTCTCCATAATCCATGTCCACACTGCTGCCAGATTCATCTTTATGAAGAGCTCTGATGACTCAAACCTCTACTCAGGATAGACTCACCCTAGCCAGCAAGGCTATTCAGAAGACAGTCTCTGTCTACCGTGGTACAAATACAAGCCACCATGATCATTATCACGAGGGTGGGCTTCCATGAAATCCAAGGAAAACTTAGCCCTGTTCTCCACATCTTTCCTTCCTGGTAATTCCTGCTACCATTTCTACCTTAGATACTCAAGGACACGTTGTTTCCCTATAGACAAAGGCTTCCTGATACTCTTTCTGTTTTCTGTATCACCAGCCTCTCAGCCCACCTACACATTATTTCCAGATTTTTTTTTTTCAAACAGCTCTGAATATCACTGCCCTACTTGAAAACAAAGGTTCCACATGACCTAATTAAGGACAGATTTCCTTTCCAATCTTTCCCTCATTCCTTCGATGTGCTCTGCACTCCACCCAAAGTTCCCGCATGTCCTCCTCTCGTCCCGTCGCATGCCGCCAGGATTCTCCCACTCAGCACCTGTCACAGAAACATGGAACTCTGTCTTCTTAAGGGGTTCTTTTTTCCTCACCCACCACAGCACTGGGAGTTGAACTCTACGGCCCTTTTCATGTTTATTTGTCCAGTTGTTAAATCCCTGAGGGCCTCAGTTCCTGCCCATGAGTTTATTCCCAGGGAGAGAAGAAACATTGAAAAGTACGTTTACACCCAATATTTCTAGATGGTCTACTGGTCTACATGGTCTTATTGTCCTCATATGTCATTGAGGAAACAGACAAAGAAATAAGTGACTTGGTGGAATTCAAATCCAGGCATCTAATTTAATAATCAACTTTTTTTCTTTTTCTTTTTTTCTTTTTTTTTTGTTGTTGTTGTTGTTGAGACAAGGTCTTGCTCTGTCTCCCAGGTTGTAGCACAGTGGTGTGATGTTGGCTCACTGCAGCCTCAACATTCTGGAATCAAGCGATCCTCCCTCTTCAGCCTCCCGAGTAGCTGGGACTACAGGTGCATACGACCATGCCTGGCATTTTTTGTATTTTTGGTAAAGATGGGGTTTCACCATATTGCCAAAGCTGTTATCAAACTTCTGGACTCAAGCAATCCTCCCACCTGGGCCTCCCAAAGTGCTGGGATGCCAGGCATAAGCCACTGCACCCGGCCAATAATCAATTACTTTCTTCGATTATCTTACTGTGAGTTGTTTTTTAAATTCCCTTATGCCTTTTTCTAACTTTCCTTTCTAGGTCTAAATTTTTTGAGGTCAAGGGTAATATAGTAAATATCAGAGCTCCTGCTACAGGGTGTTGGCACAGAGTATTTGCAAAGTGAATGCTGTGTTAAATTGAATCATATTGATTTGATTTGAATTTTGGTGACTTTTGATTATATGTCTTCTAAACTATTGATGATCTCTTCTGATCTTCTGTTCACTGCATACTTGCCCGAAATGTTTCTTCTAAATATTCTTAACCCCTGATGTGAATTAGCTGAATATCTTTCTATATTTGGTAGTTTGCCTAGCATCTCTGACTAAACTTACTCTTTGCAATTTTTCCTCTAAGTGGGCTGCTTTTTGTGTGCTTAATTACTTTGTGCACTTTGCTATCCATCAATATCATATTCTATGAAAGTATCGACTAAGTAAATCCTAGTATGATATATGGTGTAAATAATAGCACAAAAGCTACTATCACTCATTTCAGATTCTAAGAAACTTCTAGGGCTCTGGATTAGAGCTAAGATTGTCTGTAGAATCAACCTGTCTCAGCACAAATTTTTAATAGAAACTACACAAGAGGCTAATTTGGGTTCAAATGAAATACACATTTTAGGTATACATCTAGTAGAATAAATATTTGTTAACTCATCTCACGATTTCTAATTGGTTGACCCAGCCTCAGGTGGACTTGGATTTATGATCTCCATAAAATGCATACTAAGTCAAATCTACCTAGTTTCAAAAATATTGTCAGAGATCACATCATTTTTAAATTCTCTTGAACTGGCCTTACTTTAAGAACGATAATTCATAACGTGAGTGAGGGGTCACTGGACTGGGAGGTTATGTCATTGGCTAAATAGAGCCAGAATCTGGGTATTGGAGCCAGAATCTGGCTAAATAGAGCCAGAAGGGCCTTGTGGGAAACATGTCTGAATTCCAGTTTTGTGTCTCATTCTGCACCAGCTTTTTTTCAAGTTTGTTTTTAAAATGTGATTGGTGTTAACAAATCATCAGCAAACACAATTACAAACAAACATTCTTCCTAAGGGCAAGGAATATTGCAGTCTTGTAAGTGTAGGCTACATAGTGAACATTTGTGGTGAGCAAACTCTGACAGTTCGGTGACCAAGCAGGAGGAAAGAGACAGTGTCAGCAGTAGGAGAAGGCCAGAGAGAGAAGCAACTTAAAAGGGAGAATCATTACTCTATGCCTCAACATTATAATCCCAAACAGAAAGTATTTCTATGGAAATGAATAAGAAATGTGATCAATTACAGAGTGTGGAATTTAGCCTTTGATTTATTTTTCCTTTGATATATAATCATCATTGCCCACAGCAGGTATGAATTTTATTAACTTAATTTGCCATTAGTTAAAGAAGTCATACATTTCCCCAAAATAAACTCATTTTAGAAACTGAAAAAACGTTTCAAGCCTTAAAGACGCAAATATGTCATAGTTTGGCTGTATTCAGCAAATTCCTAGAATCAATCAGCCGAGAACAGGGTAATTCTGTTACTGAAGAGGGAACTCAAAGCATGCAAATTGAAACCAGGATAAAGAATAAAATATAAAAGAAGGCTTACAACATCTAAGGAAACACCCTACTTGTATTTTTTATATTTTAATAAAGTAAATATATAAACATAAATAACACTTCTATGTAATATAATCCTATTTCTCCTTGATACGACATACGACATCTAAACTACTCCAGAGATAAACTCACTTTATTAAGCAATGTATATTCTAAATCAAGTCATAATAATTTACATGCAATAACATTTTCCATTTTACAAAATGCTTTACACACCTTTTCTCATTTTGTGCACGCACACACACACGCCCCTAAAATGTTAGAGGCATATATATAATTATTTTCATTTCCTAGATAAGGAAATGCAAATCTCAAATTAAAGAGGCAGGAAGAGGCTCCTGGAGAGCTCAGAGATGCTCTTAGCATAATATTTTCCCCACCACCCTGCGGGAAGCTATAAAGCTCAGCACTGTTAGACAAGAAAACAACTTCTGCAGACTCTCTGGCTTTGTAGGCTCAGTCAGGCCCCACAGCTCTTGCGAGGCATGATCTTTCTCAACAAAAACATGGGCCATCTAAATTTTGCAGGAGGCATTCAACGCTTTAACCTATCAGAGAAGCTGAAGACTTTACTAAGTTGGAGGGAGGCACGTGGAAGGAGAGCCGTGGGCTTAGGCTCCATAAAATGAAAATGGGCTGGCAACCTGAGAATGTGCTTCCTTGGTTGAGCATAGTGGCTAATAATTTGGACCCTGGAGTTAGAAAAGCATGAGTTGCAATATCTGCTCTGCTTCCTTCGCTGGTTGAATTTGAATGAATTACATACCTTCTCTGAGCCTGTTTTCACCTATGAAACAGGGCTTATTGGACAAATGGAATGGTATAAGGCATCTAAACATGTCACAATGTTGAACATCCAATGATGCATCGGACCTCAGTGACTTCTCACATCACTTCTGCAGGTTGAACTCTCACATCACTTCTGCAGGTTGAACTCTAGCATTCCTTTACCACACTGACACAATGCTGGAGAAGTTCCTCCAGCCTCCCCCACATCTGCCACCATGGATAAGATCATGGGTAACACGTTGTATACCAAATCTCCCTCAATTTATAAGTGGTGTAATCGTACAAGAGTATATATGATAGTCTTATCATTACCATCTAAAAGCGCTTTTATGCAAACAAACAGGATTGCAATTAAGGGGGGATTAAAACAGAATGGGGTATGTGGTGCTTGTCTAAATGTAATCTAACTACTACACTATTCATTTAGTGAGGAGTCTAATTACTAGCTTTATAATTACACTACTCAAGAAAATTGTTTTAGTGATGGTTTTCTTAAACTAACTTGAGAAGATTTTTTGCACCAACATGAGCAGAACAAATGGAATTTAATTTCAAAACAGGGGCAAAGGAAGGTTACCCAGGAGAAGAAAACCTCATGAGCTGGACTGCAGATTTTGAAATTCATGCAGAACAGAGCTCAGCTAGGAAAGCAACAGGCTGGCATCACAACACGAGAGACGTAGGGAGCCATTCAACGACACTTGCAGATTCGGATTATAAGGAAAGAACTTACAAGGAAAGCTTCTGGTCTCCAAACCTCTGACTTAAGAGGATCTGTAATGATTCTTACTTGTGTGTTGTACATGAACTCACCCTCCAACTGTGGTCCCCGACCCACAGCATCAATATAAATCTAGAATCTCAGAATTTGCTGCAAAATTAATCAGAGTCTGAATTTTAAACAAGCTCCCAGGTGAGCATGTGCATATTACAATTTGAGGAGAACTGGTGTAAATGACCAGCTTGTGGTTCCAAATTGAAATTTTATGTTTTTTCTGTTCTTAAATGTAATATATGCTCAATAAAGCAAAAAAGAACATATGCATAGGAGTGTAAGGGGGAAAACTGTACCTGTAATTGCACTGCCCTAAGAGTACACCTGCTCCACTCTTGCGTGGCTTCTCTCCCAGGCTGTTGTTACACATATTGTTTTACATTTTAAGCTCAGGCTATAAATACAGTCTTGGGTTTTTCATATCATGTTATAAATATTTTCTATATTCCAACCAAGTTTTGTTGACATTTGTCTGCATTCTACCATATGTATTTGTTCATTGTTAAAAGTTTACGGTACCTTATTTTTGCTTTTATAATTATAAATAATCCTCTGATGAAGGTGTTTATATTTTAACGTTTTTTAATTAATTCATAAGGTTAAATTTCTAGGCTATGAAAATATTTAAATCTCTTGATAGAGATGATCTCTTCTAATTATAATATTCTTTGAAATAAGGTAAAGTTTTAAAAAAGCATTTGGACTCTTTATTTCTCAGGGTCTTTTGGATGGATGTTAATGTGTTTAATTATTGGGGTTCCTGAGAAAGTCTCTTTCTCCAAGGATGGTCAGTGGCTTGAACTCTGAATCAGTCTATTTTCTTTTTCTTTTTTTTTTTCTTTGAGACAGAGTCTTACTTTGTTGCCCAGGCTGGAGTGCAGTGGTGTGATCTTGGCTCACTGCAACCTCTGCCACCCTCATTCAAGCAATTCTCCTGCCTCAACCTCCTGAGCAGCTGCTGTTACAGGTGCCCGCCAACATGCCTGGCTAATTTTTGTGTTTTTAGTAGAGACGGGGTTTCACGATGTTGGCCAGGTTGGTCTCAAACTCCTGACCTCAGGTGATCCACCCGCCTTGGCTTCCCAAAGTGCAGGGATTACAGGCATGAGCCACCATGCCCGGCCAAGAATCAGTTTATTTTCTATCACTTTTAGACTAGCAGAACAGAGGATACCTACGCGCTACTGATAAGTGAAGAGCTACCACCAACTTTACTTTGTAAATAATCACTCATTTCCTCCCAGGGTGAGTTTGTTACAGCAATGGGATGCCCAGGTTAAGTTTATGGAAAGACATTGACCTTAGAACCAGACTGCACCAGCGTAAGTTGTGTCTCTGTCCCTGAGGCTGTGTGACATTGCCTGAGCTATTACTTACCTTAGTTCTGCCATAATCATCTTATTTATAATATTGTGTTAATAATGCCTCTTCCCCAGAATTGAAGATTACATGATGTAAGAGATATTAAAGCCTCTAGCATGAGGCATAAGATCTGCCCCTAAAATGTTTCCATACATGGTAGGCGTTATTTGTTCCTTCTTTCAATGCTAGGTGAGTAGATCCTGTATCTGCCATTGCTTTAGATGGCAACCAGGATTATCACTGAAGAGTGTGTCTTTATTTTAATTTATTTTTTGTGATGGAGTCTTGTTCTGTTGCCCAGGCTGGAGTGCAGTAGTGCAATCTCAGCCCACTGTAACCTCCACCACCCAGGTTCAAGCGATTCTCCTGCCTCAGCTTTCCGAGTAGCTGGGACTACAGGCACTCGCCACCATGCCTGGCTAATTTTTGTATTTTTAATAGAGACGGGGTTTCGCCATACTGGCCAGGCTTGTCTTGAACTCCTGACCTCAGGTGATCCACCCACCTTGGTCTCCCAAAGTGCTGGCATTACAGGCATGAACCACTGTGCCCAGCCGAAGATCATGTCTTTAAATACATGTCGAGCTTCATTTAAAGAAATTAAGTTTGGTTTCATTTTTTTCAATTAATACAAAACACTTTTGTTAGCAAGAATGTAGATAACTGGGCCTTGAATTCTGCCCTCAGTTAATGGGATAAGCCTCATTCAGCCATACCAGAATGGTCAGTGTGGAACAGGCAGCAGGCACAGGACCTCTTCTGTGGACTAGTGGCCCCAGGCATGAACAATCTGCATTCTCAGGCATGGGTCCTTCCTCTAAAAAATGGGAATCACTGCTGTGAATTAAGTTTTCTCTAACTTACAGCTGTGTGCTCTAGACTTAGCCGCATGCTTAAATTTCAAATGTATGCCTCTTATTTACAATTCATTGAGCAGATTATTTTCATATATAAATATGTATAGGTGATAGAGAGAAGTTCATGACACATTCATTGAAAAATCATGTACATCCATACGGTTAAATGTCAGTGGTGAATTTGGGCAGTGGTACGTTAAGTAATTTATTATTGTTATTATTATTACTTATATTTTACATTTTTCTAAAATGAATACGCCTTACATGTATAATTAAAACAAACAAGGAAAAGGACTTAAATTAATAAAAATAATCCCTTATAGTAGAATTGTAAAGAGAAACTCTATTCATTTGTTAGATCATTCAGCCAATTGTTTATCTTTAGTCAAAGGGCAGACAATTGATTCATTTGAAAAGAAATTTCAGCTCCACTAGTATCTTTTTGCCGTGTTCACCTATGCCAAGCCCCTGTTCAAAGGTTGGTGCCCAGGAGGCGAAAGGCACTTAAGTTACAAAAATGATGAAATGATATTCTTGCTAAATTATATCTCAGTTATGCACAGAGGCTGAAGGAAGCCAGCATCGCCTGCCAACGACAGGTATCTCTCTGATAAATTAGTTAGCACCTGTGCAGTGACAATGAGTCTGGTCCCGGAGTTCCTGCACTTATTCTTCCCACGACTTGAAGGACACCTTAAGAGAAGCACCAGCACCCCAGCCCAGCAGTGGAGCTTCTTCAGGAAAGACGGAGCCAGCTCAACAGGTTCCTCCTTCGGGCATTTACAGCACATTTGTTTCATCTCGTGTGACATTCATTAGAGGTGGACAACAAATACAAAATGAAACTGACCTCTGTCAGGAGTTCAGCTGAGCGGGAGAGAGAGCTGAGCTGCCCGTGCTGGAGTTCATTGAACATAAACCAGAATGAAAGAGGTGAGCCTTGGGTCATCCACTGTGATGGCAAGAGCAGAGCAGGGGGCTGACCCAGGAAGGTGTCACCTCCCATCATTCTGTTCCTCCCTCCGTGGGATTGGGTCACTCACTGTCATGGCATGAACAAGAGGCTGACCTGGGAAGGCGTCACCTCCCACTGTTCTGTTCTCCCTCCATGGGATTGGGTCGCTCACTGTCATGGCATGAACAGGAGGCTGACCAGGCAAGGTGTCACCTCCCAACATTCTGTCCTCTCCTGTGGGATTGGGTCACCCACTATGATGGCATGAACAGGAGGCTGACCTGGGAAGGCGCCACCCCATTCTGTTCCTCCCTCCTATGGGATTGGC
Source organism: Pongo abelii (assembly GCF_028885655.2). Taxonomy (NCBI): domain Eukaryota; kingdom Metazoa; phylum Chordata; class Mammalia; order Primates; family Hominidae; genus Pongo; species Pongo abelii. The sequence continues at coordinate 6,917,829 of NC_071993.2, forward strand.
TCACTCACTGTGATGGCATGATCCAGGAAGGCATCGCCTCCTAACTTTCTGTTCCTCCCTGCTGTGAGATTGGGTCACTCACTGTCATGGCACGAGCAGGAGGCTGATCCAGGAAGGCGTCACCTCCCACCGTTCTGTTCCTCCCCACTGCGGGATGGCGCGCTGGTGGATCTGCACAGACAAGAGGTCATCTCACTGTTGAGGGAGCCCCCGAACAAAAGGCTCTGGCAGTTTAATGGACCCTGGGGCTGAGGAGAGGAGAAGGAGGGCAGAGGATAAGTCCCTCTGTGCCTCCGCTTTCTCCTTCTGTGAATTATGGATCATATTTTCGACTTCATGTGAAAATATCAAAGTAGTTAATACACATGCAGTGATTTTTACAAGCGTTCGTGGGGAATCTTCCATGGGCTTTGGCCATCAGCAGTAGTCATCTTAGCAGTGCTATAATAATGACGTGCATTTCTTGCCTCCATATTTCCTTTATCTCTTTCTAGTTTTGATGAATAATGACAGGTCCTTGGCTTGTTTACGTTTTTGTTTTTCCCTCTGCTGTGTGTGTTCCTACTCCTGCCTACTTACTAGGTTTCAGGAATCTTCCTGGGCTCTGGAAGTTTGCTGATCTGATCACCAGATTTAATCCACTCGTGTAGCAAATACTCACGGAGACCCAAGTATGTGCCACACTCTCAGATATGCTGGTTCCTTGGTGCAATCATGTTAACCGGTTTGCAAAAGGAGTATGTGCTGATTTCTCTGTGTTTCTGTGTTTATAGGAGCCCAAACACAACAACCTAGTTGTATTATTTCCTGGGTGAATACCTGAATTCTTTTGCTTTTCTTTTTCAAAAGAATACCAATAAATTTTTAGAATATATATAGGTGATTGTAAGTCTGGCATAAGCCTTGTCTCTAACAGCCCCCCTTGGATATCTGAGAAAGTAAATGTTTTCAAAGTTATTTTATTTCTGAATACTATGGTTTTTCTCTCTCAAGCCAGTTTCCTTTTTCTTTTTTTAAAATTTATTTATTTATTTATTATTATTATACATTAGGTTTTAGGGTACATGTGTGCAATGTGCAGGTTATTTACATATGTATACATGTGCCATGCTGGTGCGCTGCACCCACTAACTCGTCATCCAGCATTAGGTATATCTCCCAAATGCTACCCCTCCACCCTCCCCCCACCCCACAACAGTCCCCAGAGTGTGATGTTCCCCTTCCTGTGTCCATGTGTTCTCATTGTTCAATTCCCACCTATGAGTGAGAATATGCGACGTTTGGTTTTTTGTTCTTGCGATAGTTTACTGAGAATGATGATTTCCAATTTCATCCATGTCCCTACAAAGGACATGAACTCATCATTTTTTATGGCTGCATAGTATTCCATGGTGTATATGTGCCACATTTTCTTAATCCAGTCTATCATTGTTGGACATTTGGGTTGGTTCCAAGTCTTTGCTATTGTGAATAATGCCGCAATAAACATACGTGTGCATGTGTCTTTATAGCAGCATGATTTATAGTCCTTTGGGTATATACCCAGTAATGGGATGGCTGGGTCAAATGGAATTTGTAGTTCTAGATCCCTGAGGAATCGCCACACTGACTTCCACAATGGTTGAACTAGTTTACAGTCCCACCAACAGTGTAAAAGTGTTCCTATTTCTCCACATCCTCTCCAGCACCTGTTGTTTCCTGACTTTTTAATGATTGCCATTCTAACTGGTGTGAGATGGTATCTCATTGTGGTTTTGATTTGCATTTCTCTGATGGCCAGTGATGGTGAGCAATTTTTCATGTGTTTTTTGGCTGCATAAATGTCTTCTTTTGAGAAGTGTCTGTTCATGTCCTTTGCCCACTTTTTGATGGGGTTGTTTGTTTTTTTCTTGTAAATTTGTTTGAGTTCATTGTAGATTCTGGATATTAGCCCTTTGTCAGATGAGTAGGTTGCGAAAATTTTCTCCCATTTTGTAGGTTGCCTGTTCACTCTGATGGTAGTTTCTTTTGCTGTGCAGAAGCTCTTGAGTTTAATTAGATCCCATTTGTCAATTTTGGCTTTTGTTGCCATTGCTTTTGGTGTTTTAGACATGAATCAAGACTGGTTCAATATAAGCAAATCAATAAATGTAATCCAGCATATAAACAGAACCAAAGACAAAAACCACATGATTATCTCAATAGATGCAGAAAAGGCCTTTGACAAAATTCAACAACCCTTCATGCTAAAAACTCTCAATTTTAGGTATTGATGGGACATATCTCAAAATAATAAGAGCTATCTATGACAAACCCACAGCCAATATCATACTGAATGGGAAAAAACTGGAAGCACTCCCTTTGAAAACTGGCACAAGACAGGGATGCCCTCTCTCACCACTCCTATTCAACATAGTGTTGGAAGTTCTGGCCAGGGCAATTAGGCAGGAGAAGGAAATAAAGGGTATTCAATTAGGAAAAGAGGAAGTCAAATTGTCCCTGTTTGCAGATGACGTGATTGTATATCTAGAAAACCCCATTGTCTCAGCCCAAAATCTCCTTAAGCTGATAAGCAACTTCAGCAAAGTCTCAGGATACAAAATCAATGTACAAAAATGACAAGCATTCTTATACAGCAGCAACAGAGAAACAGAGCCAAATCATGAGTGAACTCCCATTCACACTTGATTCAAAGAGAATAAAATACCTAGGAATCCAACTTACAAGGGATGTGAAAGACCTCTTCAAGGAGAACTACAAACCACTGCTCAAGGAAATAAAAGAGGATACAAACAAATGGAAGAACATTCCATGCTCATGGGTAGGAAGAATCAATATTGTGAAAATGGCCATACTGCTGAAGGTAATTTACAGATTCAATGCCATCCCCATCAAGCTACCAATGACTTTCCTCACAGAATTGGAAAAAACTACTTTAAAGTTCATATGGAACCAAAAAAGAGCCCGCATCGCCAAGTTAATCCTAAGCCAAAAGAACAAAGCTGGAGGCATCACACTACCTGACTTCAAACTATACTACAAGGCTACAGTAACCAAAACAGCATGGTACTGGTACCAAAACAGAGATATCGATCAATGGAACAGAACAGAGCCCTCAGAAATAACGCCGCATATCTACAACTATCTGATCTTTGACAAACCTGAGAAAAACAAGCAATGGGGAAAGGATTCCCTATTTAATAAATGGTGCTAGGAAAACTTGCTAGCCATATGTAGACAGCTGAAACTGGATCCCTTCCTTACACCTTATACAAAAATCAATTCAAGATGGATTAAAGACTTAAACGTTAGACCTAAAACCATAAAAACCCTAGAAGAAAACCTAGGCATTACCATTCAGGATATAGGCATGGGCAAGGACTCCTTTTTCTTTTTAACCGAAGTCTATTTTTTCCTCAGGCGGCCATTGCCAAGGGATTACAATATGGGTTTACAGTAACAATAACAGAAAGAGTTTTTCTTCTGTTCATCACCCATCTGCAGAATTGCAGGAAGCCGACTCTCAACTCTGCCCTCTTGGTTCCTGGGGTTTGAGGTGGTGCCTGATGTGCACTCACAAATGCAGATTTCCGGGCCACTGTGTGGGACTCTTCTTTTCTGTCATGTCCAGTGGTGGCTCTTTAGGTCCAATGCCACTGCCAAGATGTTCCTGGAGCTCTCACGTGGGCCATTTTGTGTTGTGAATATATCTGGAGTCAGGACCAGCTACATAATTTTCAGGTCCTGATAAAAAATGAAAAAGTAGACATCTTGTTTAAGAAAACTCTTAAGGCCATGGCCAGTTGTGGTGGCTCTCGCCTATAATCCCAGAACTTTTGGAGGCCGAGGTGGGTGGATCACTTGAGGTTAGGAGTTCGAGACCAGCCTGTGCCCAACATGGTGAAACACCGTCTCTACTAAAAATACAAAACTTAGCCAGGTGTGATGGTGGGTGCCTGTAATCCCAGCTACTCAGGAGGCTGAGGCAGGAGAATCATTTGAACCCAGGAGGCAGAGGCTGCAGTAGCCCGAGATCACACCTCTGCACTCCAGCCTGGGAGACAGAGCAAGATTCTATCTCAAAGAAAAAAAAAAAAGAAAACTATTAAGGCCTGGCGTCTTGGCTCACCCCTGTAATCTCAGTGCTTTGGGAGGCCAAGGTGAAAATATAGTTTGAGTCTCGAAGTTGGAGAACAGCCTGGGTAACATAGTGAGACCCTGTTTCTAGATAAAACTTAAAAAAATTAGCTGGGCATGGTGGCAGACACCAGATACTCAAGGGGCTTAGGTGGGAGGAATTCAAGGCTGCGGTGAGCTATGACAGCATTGCACTCCAGCCTGGGCAAGAGAGTAAGACCCTGTCTGGGAAAAAAACAAACAAAAAAACCTATTAAGAATTTCAAGATGGCAACAGCAGAATATTAAACCAAGTGTGAGTCCCTCCTGCGCACACTGCATTCATCGTACACCATGAAGCTGGCCCTGTCCCTGTCCCAGTTCATTCTCATTCTTGAGTTTGGGCTACATTGCTCTCCAGGCCATGGGCGGGATGTCTTTGGTCTCCTCCCTTGACGTGGATGGTCACTGCACTGAAGTACAAAAGAAGGTGTTCTGCCCCTATTTGCACTGAATGCTAATGCTGGGCCACAAAGCAGTGTTGCCTCATGCCTTTGATTCCTTACAGTTTCACATCTTGGAACCGGCCACCACCTGAGCTTGTTTCCTCTCGTTTTAGGTTATGTCTCTGGGAGGAAAGCAAAGGACGTTATGGAAGAAACAGGACACAGAAATATTATTATTCATCAAATAGAGTCTGTTTGGAAAATCTGGTATTCCCAGCACAATGTCAGGAGCTACCCTAATCACAAAACAACGTAGAAGACACAATTGGTGCTGACCCGGATCTCATAAGAATCTTTAGGCGAAGTAGACACCCAGTAAAGCAAACACAAGGAGGAATGCAATCCATTGTTAGTTTTTGTAGTATGGAATATAAGATTAAGAAAATTTCTAGAAGATAAAATAAATTATGTGCTGGGGGGGCAGTGGGGAGAGTCATGAAGCTATTACAAAAGAGAGAGGGTTTGAAGTGAGTCTGAAAGAATGTATAAATGCTAGGTTGCCAGTAGGGAAATTATAGCTAACAATAACTTATTGTGTGTTCCAGAGTAGCTAGGAGAGAAGATTTGTAATGATCCCAACATGCACACAAAAACATACATGTTTGAGGTGATTGATAACTCAATTACCCTGGGTGGATCATGACACATTGTATGTAGGTATCGAAATATCACCTGTACCCCAAAAATATGTATAACTATTATATGTCATTAAAATAAATAATTTTTTAAGAGAAAACAAAATTAGATTGTAAAAATGAAAGGAAGGTGTGATTATAATCAACCTAGAAAGTCAGTTTTAGCTCCCAAGGAGCATGGGGCTGTGGGTCTAGTTGTAAGGGCTGTTGCTGCTGAATAGACAGAGGTAGAGATGGAGTTGAGGTGGGGCAGGAGAGGTCCTGGCTGCCTGAGAGGACTGTGCTGGGAGCCACATCACAGCAGGTTTTGAGTTCCAGGTGCTTAACCCCTTCTTTTGCAGGAACCCTTGTAGGTGGTAACAGTGACATGGTGATGGAAGAGTAAATTTGGTCATGGTTTGGAGGAAAGAAAAACCCGAATCAGGGAAGCCAATACAACGGTATTATAGGTGACCCGCGAGAACATTGTTAGGATGAGAATGACAAGTTTAGGCATTAAAAATGCCAATGAGGCCGGGTGCGGTGGCTCACTCCTGTAATCCCAGCACTTTGGGAGGCCAAGGTGGCAGATCATGAGGTCAGGAGTTCAAGACCAGCCTGGCCAACATAGTGAAACTCCGTATCTACTAAAAATACAAATATTAGTTGGGGCGGGTGTCTGTAATCCCAGTTACTCAGGAGGCTGAGGCAGGACAATTGCTTGAACCCAAGAGGCGGAGGTTGCAGTGAGCCGAGATTGCGCCATTGCACTCCAGCCTGGGCAACAAGAGTGAAACTCTCACTCAGAAAAAAAAAAAAATATTGCCATTGAGGCCTGGTGTGGTGGCTCACATCTGTAATCCTAGCATTTTAGGAGGCTGAGGTGAGAGGATGGCCAGAAGTTCAAGACCAGGCTTCATTTTTATTTAACTAGTGTATTCTCATTTTACTAGTATATTAATTGTTTTTCAGGACAAACTATGTTTCTTAATGTACCTGTTGTACTTTCTGTACAAGTGTATTATTCATTCTACTCAACGTCAGAAGATGTGAATTTTTTTCACAGAGAAAAATAGCCATGGGAAGTAATATCCTTATGTCTTTAGAACTCATCTCCTGCCTCTGCTATTAGCTTATTCTATTGTTTGTTCATGTGTCTCTCTATACCATTAGATGATGAACTCCTTGGAGACATCAAGAATGATATTTTATTCACCTCTGTGTTCTCAGAAGACTGCACAGTGCCTGCCCATAAGAGCACTCAAATATTGTTGGAATAAATTAACAAAAGAATAAGCACTACCAAGAACTGTCTTTAAGAAAACACACACCATATTTGTGTGACTGCAAAAGCAATCAGTAGAGAAAAAATTTTAAATGCTTTATTTAAATTATGGAACCTTAGGAATTGGTAGGATAATTTCAAATTCCCCTCTTGAAACAAAATCACACTTATAAGAAATGAAATCAATGTTTGGTTCACCTGTTTTAAATAATTAAAAGGTATCAAACACAAATATAAAATAAAAATTAAATTTCTAAAGCCAAAGTATGTGTGTAAAGATATATATCCACGTGTACATGTCAAAAATTTAAAATATTTTATGAGTTTTGAAGGCCTTTTAAAAATCAGACCTTGAAAGAGGGCCCACTTAAAGGTATTTTTAGGAGTTTACTTTTGGTGTGACTCAGTGTAGTATAGATGCAAGAGCTTGAGTTGGAGTTAGGAAATCAGTTCTTACTATTGTTGATTTGTTCTGTGACCTTATATATGTGCAGCATAATTCAATCATATTTTCAAATATTTATTCAAAACATTGCCCAAAGCATTGTGTTCGATGATTCATTTAATCTTGTAGCATCTCAGTTTTCTAATCTATGCAAAGGGAATAATACCTTTCCAACTCATCCCAGAAAACCATTTTGGAATGATATTGAAAGCACCTCAAAAATAAAATCACTAGTATCTACAGGTAATACATCAGCATTTTTATTAAGCCCTCTTATTTGAAAGTCACTGCTTTGAACTGGATTGGATGACCCGTGGCTTGTGTGGGAGTTGGGCTGGAGAAGGTTGATAGCAGGCCAGCTGGTTTTCTCCTGTTGTGATTTTGTTACCTCTCTGGAGTGCTTTTGATTTTTCATATCAACTGCAGTGACTCAGATAGGTTGACAATCTCTCCAAACAAAAAGTGTACTTTTCCTACCCGTGAGTTTGGCCTGGTCCCAGAAATTCACTCTAGACATGTAGAACCACATGATAAGGGAGTTGGAAAAGAGCTCATCTATCTAGTCCAAAACTGTAATGAATTCGTGGGTCATGAAATCTATTTAATGGGTTGTGGCCAACATTTAGAAAATATAGATTAGACCAGAAAAATATCAGAGTTTTGCAATCTTTCATTTCAGCTACATGTGTGTATCACAGTGTGAAATGTTTCTTGCTACCAAACATTTTTGCAAAATACTAATAGTTCTACTCCCATATCTGACAAATGAAAGTAAGGAGCCCAGAAAAGTAGTGTTAAGTCATCTATTTAGAGACACCCAGGACATAAATTCAAATGTCCAGACTTCTGGTTTAGTTCTTTTTCCATTTTGGAGACCTGGAATGATACAATAGAAGGAATAGTGAAGGACATAAGTTCAAGTCTGGTGCTTATAAACTGTGTAAAGTGCAAGTTGCTTACTCCATAGCCTTCATTATTCTCATGTCTAAAATAAGGTGAATGAGACTGTCCATTTCCTTACTAGATTATTGGAAGAACTACCAAATACAGATGAAGCAAAAAAATGTCAAATGAAAAAATCTGCAAACCTGCTGTGCGTGTGTGTGTGTGTGTGTGTGTGTGTGTGTGTGTGTGTGTGTGTGTGGTCTTAATATTAGTCTTTTATATTCTTTCCCCTAGACAAAATTTTTTATTTTTTTCATTCTTAATTTCTCCTTTTGTTCTACCCTTTAATGTGTTTCTTTACTGAGTCATTCTTTTTTTTTTTTTTTGAGTTTTTTATTTATTTATTTTTTTCTTTTTATTATTATTATTATTATTATTATTATACTTTAGGCTGTATGGTACATGTGCGCAACGTGCAGGTAAGTTACATATGTATACATGTGCCATGCTGGTGCACTGCACCCACCAACTCGTCATCTAGCATTAGGTATATCTCCCAATGCTATCCCTCCCCCCTACCCCCACCCCACAACAGTCCCCAAAGTGTGATGTTCCCCTTCCTGTGTCCATGTGTTCTCATTGTTCAATTCCCACCTATGAGTGAGAATATGCGGTGTTTGGTTTTTTGTTCTTGCGATAGTTTACTGAGAATGATGATTTCCAATTTCATCCATGTCCCTACAAAGGACGTGAACTCATCATTTTTTATGGCTGCATAGTATTCCATGGTGTATATGTGCCACATTTTCTTAATCCAGTCTATCATTGTTGGACATTTGGGTTGGTTCCAAGTCTTTGCTATTGTGAATAATGCCACAATAAACATACGTGTGCATGTGTCTTTATAGCAGCATGATTTATAGTCCTTTGGGTATATACCCAGTAATGGGATGGCTGGGTCAAATGGAATTTCTAGTTCTAGATCCCTGAGGAATCGCCACACTGACTTCCACAAGGGTTGAACAGTCCCACCAACAGTGTAAAAGTGTTCCTATTTCTCCACATCCTCTCCAGCACCTGTTGTTTCCTGAGTTTTTAATGATTGCCATTCTAACTGGTGTGAGATGCTATCTCATTGTGGTTTTGATTTGCATTTCTCTGATGGCCAGTGATGGTGAGCATTTTTTCATGTGTTTTTTGGCTGCATAAATGTCTTCTTTTGAGAAGTGTCTGTTCATGTCCTTCGCCCACTTTTTGATGGGGTTGTTTGTTTTTTTCTTGTAAATTTGTTTGAGTTCATTGTAGATTCTGGATATTAGCCCTTTGTCAGATGAGTAGGTTGCAAAAATTTTCTCCCATTTTGTAGGTTGCCTGTTCACTCTGATGGTAGTTTCCTTTGCTGTGTACTGAGTCATTCTTTAGCCTCTCTTTATTCTTTATCTTTGAGCATCATCTGGCAATAAACATTTTTTCGTATTTGCCAGAATGCCATAATTTTGAAAGCATTTTCTCACTTGAAAATATTTAAAAATGCACAACAGGTTCAGGAAAATCCAATATACCATAAATATATGTATATTTGGTATATTGGATTCATACCAAATATACATATATTTATATTTGATATATTGGATTTTAAATATTTATATTAAATATATGTTATATATACTTATATTTATATATTTATATAAATATATATATAAATGAATATATAAATAAATATATAAGTATATAAATATATAATATATAATATATAAATACATATTTATATATTTATATATATAAATATAAATATATTTCTATAAATATATAGATAGATGTAATATTTTTTATCAATCTATTTCAAAAATTTCTTATTCAATTCAATTTGTTTTCTAAGTAATTAATATTGATCAAATTGCTTTTGGCAAGATTATTTCTAATCAGATAGATCATTATAGTCAACCTGTCATATACCAATGTCATGTACTCTAAAATCAGTGATTTTCAAAGTCTATACTTGCTCATTTGGTAAATCACCTCACCTCCTGATTCCAGTTATCTTCTTTGTCAGATCACTAAGAGACTGGACTGGAACATTACCTTCAGGTCTGTTGCTTCGCCCTTTGCAGAATGCCATCTGCCAGATGTGGGATCAACCTCTTAAGTCTAACATAGCAAAGAAGATCCCCCATACCATTTTATTAAAGAAAAACAACAAACAGCAGTTCCTTCTGCCACACTGGGTCTTAGCACGTGCAGAGCTGTGGATTCCTGTCTGTGCACAGAGACAGGCATTGACAGGTGGAGTCAACTTCTCCACCACTGCCATCTTTCCAAGTCACTGCTGTGCTATGCCTGCAAATGAGAAAGGGGCAGCCTGGATGATGCTATAATTGGCAGTACCAACTCCATGGAAATATTCAGAGGCTTCAGCTGTCATTTTAAAACTGTCCTTCAGGTGGTGCCATGTCAAAGGGAAGGGACCTGCATGACTGCCCAAGGTTCCAGATACCTTAAGAGGTAAGCAGGGATTGGATGCTGGGGTTCATGTGTTCATTTGCCCCTTTATTCAACTAGTGCTTACTAAGTGCTTAATGCATCCTAAATTATGCAAGGACCTGGGAACATGTGTAAGACAGTATTCATGCTCTCAAGTTGCTTGTAGTTTAGTCAAGGAGCCAGCTTTGCATATAAAACCATGCAACCCCAATTTCTAACCACCAGTCAACTCTCCAGTGACCCTTCTTCATGGTAATGGCCTTTGGGATGGTGGGGCCATAAGGTAGGGTTACTTGGGGAAAGCCAGCACCTTGCACACGTCCACCCTGCCCTGTCCCTGAAAGCCCCCAGATCCATCCACACATCACAAACCTTCTGCTCCATAAAGAAGAGCCTGACATGGGCTTGTGGAGGAAGCAATTGATCAGAACTTCTCCCAGATGCTCTTGATCTAATTTTATCTGTTTTTCTGCCATTGCCTCTTTCCAAATTCTTGCCCATGTGGTTTTCTCTTGGTCATCCATGTGGCTCTGGGCCGGGGCCTCCATATCTCTTGTGACTTCAGTTTAGCTCACTCTCCCAGTTTTCAGAGTTTCCTGTCTTTTTCAGCTTTTGTTGAGATAACAGCAACTTGAGTATCTCCAGACGTTAATACTTCCCAATGGGTACCTGTCTTTGGGCTTTATCTGTACTGCCTCTACTCTACATAATTTTAATTGGGTCTAATTTATAAATATTTTCCTCTAGATTTTTACTTTTTATTTTTTATAGCCTCTTGCTTTTTAAAATTTATGGTTATGGCCTGTTTAAGAACTTCTTTACTTTTTATATATTTTCTCACATTTTCACCTCTTTTACAATTTTGCCTCTATTTTAACTGGAATTTATTTTGGCGAATGATAGGAATCAGGGTGGGAGAGTGCCTATAACTTTTTTTCCTCTGCACAGATTGGCAATTAACTCAGGATCATTTCTGGAATGAGCTATCCTTTCTTCAATGATCTAAAATGCCGCCTTTTTCATTTTCTTATTTCTTTTATACATACGGATCTTCCAGTTCCGTTTCATAGATTACTGCCCTGTGGCTACAGCAAAGCATAGTAACTTTATCATACATTTGCACATCTGTTAGGGCTATTTTCCCCTCTTTGTGTTTTAGTTAGCACATTTATGTTAGTTAGTCAAGTTTCCCCCAGAAATATGTTGGGATTTTTGAATAGGATTGCACTGAATTTATAGATTGGTTGTAGGCAGGGTTAATACCTTTGTAATATTGGGTTTTTCTTTCTGTAAATGATTCAGATATTTTAATATGACTACATCACCCCCAGCCATATTAATTCCTTATATGGCCTTATGTCCTTCCTAGCTCTAGTCAGTCCTTTACATTGTGTTATGAATTTATTCACTTGTTTATTGTCTGTGTCTCCATCTAGAGTGAATGCAAAATTTCCAGATTCTAGATCAGTGTGTAGAACATAGTAGGTGCTCAGGAATTATCGTTTTATTGATTGAATGAAATAACCTTGACTTCCTAAGGCCTATAGCCCTCAGTTTGAGAAATTCCTTTTTTTTTTTTTAACTTTCTTATTTGCTGTTTGGTTCTTATTCCATTGACTGCTCACCCCACTGCCTCATTACTCTTAGCAAGCTGAGAAAACCAGGTTATCAATTCACATGTGTGCTTGCAGCCTTGTTTCACTTGGCTATAACCCCTGTTGGCATTCGTCATCCATCATTTCCTTCCTGTCTTGGGTGTCCCAAAGCCGTACCTGCTGGTTTCCTCCACCTCGCTGCGGTGTCTTTTCAGCCTCCCTGAAGGCTGTTCTGCTTCTATCCCGACCTCAAGCGACGCATCCTGGGGAGAGGTTCCTCCTTGGCTCTGTCCTTGGTATCTCTCCCTCAGAATTGCATCGTTTCAATTTCCACCAGATACTGATGACTCACCTTTTTTTTGGGGGGGCTAAATCTCATGTTTGTTTGTTTTTTCCAGACACATTGATATGACTACATGCTGGACATTTTCTTGCAGAAATCCAAAAGAAATTCCCATTTTCTTGCAGAAATCTAAAATAATCTCCTCTATGTGCAAGTCAGACTGAGCACCACTCCCAAGACTATGACCTCCCCTGCACCCCTGCTCCTTCCCACTCACCTCTCCTCTTGAGAAAGCCACCTCCCACTACCCAGTCTGCAGTGCCAGAAAACTGGAAACCAGCCCCGAACCTGCTTTCACCTTCGGCCCATTTCTCACTAGCCAGCCTCTCCCACGGCCTCCCCAGTTTCTTCAAATACACCCCCTCCACTATTCACCATACTGCCACCGTGATTTACAACTTTTTGTCCGGATTACCTCAGTAGCCTTCTAATTGTCCCCTTTGCACCTAAAGTAGCCCCTCTCAACCCCCAAATCTTACCACGTCACTCTTCTACATAATTCTGGCTTTCCATGACCCATAACCACATTTCTCAAGTGTGCTCTATGCTGGCTTGAATATGTTAATGATCTTAATTCTACTTTTAGTGCAGTTTTCTTAGAGCTGGCATCACTTTCATCATGACGTGAGAACTTACTAGAGATAGGCAATGATGACTCACAGTCAAGCCACATGTCATGTGCTGCAGACATCTGGACTGCTGCTTATTTGCAAATCCTTTTCTTCATATTTTTCTCATTTGTAGCACTGGATCAATTCCAATTAAGAGTTTAATAATGAATTAACTAATGATTTAAACAGATTGATAAGACTAACACTGAACCAATGATTTTAAGTAAATCTAAATACATAAATCCCCCCAAATTATTAATCTATGTTGTTTACTAAGAAGTGTATTAAAATAATATTGAAAAAGCTTGCTTTGTGAAAGAGCTAGAAGTTAGAAGGTCTAGGTTCAAATCCCGCCTCTACTCCATCCTTGACTAAGATGTTGGACCCATCACCTCAACTTGCCTTGGGTCATTTTGCCCAGACATCACTTGATGACACAGAGCTTACCTGGACCTCCACAATGGTAAATAGAACAGGGCCAGCAAACCAAAATTTGTTGAATCCTTTAGAATTAAGTAGCTTAGATAAATTTTCATCAAAATCTTTGTATAGTAGGGAATAGAAGAAAGTCTAATCAAAAAAGTCAATTCTGTTTTATTTGAGGATGCATGACTATGTTACCATTTTTCAGACTCTGATTTACCTTCCAATTATTGTTTATTTGGGTCACTGTAAATTAGTTATCATTTTTTGAATACACATTCACTGCTGACAAAGTGGTGGAGCCAGAAGTTATGTTTGACCAGGGAAGATTATGACCCTCAAAGGAGAAAAATCCACAGGGGGTAGTTGATTATTGGTGGAATAGAGTGAGAGTGAATTCCTTAAAAGTTTAAATGAAAGCATAACTATATTCACATCGTGGAGGGAACTTCGTTTCTGATATGATGAGCTATTGCCCCAAGTCATGACAATATCTTGCTCTCTGGAAGAGAATGAGTTTGTCATCCGCCAAGATACACACTTTATATTTCCAACCATCACATCTGCCTTGCAGGCTGACTGAACCCAGAGCAAATCAATCACAAAAGTTAATCCAAAAGACTTCCCTTCAGCTGCTGGAAATCAGTTATCACATCTGTGAAAAGAGTGCTAGTTATAACAAATGAGATCACAAATTTGACCATTAGACACCCTCTATTAGTGTTAACAGACAAAGATGAAGGTTAAGTTGAAATTAAATTGAAATCTTCTTCCCTCAGTACTGATTGCAATATCTGATAATACCCTCAACTTTCTTGGTGCAAATCAATTGCCTGGTACTCAGAGCCCAGTGTTAACAGGCAATAACTGGTGTGATTCTAGAGAAGAGGACTAGGTGGCAGGAAAATAAATGAGATTAGCAGTATTTGACTTGGAGCCATAGGCATCAATTCTGCTCTAGCTGTCAACCAGGTTCTAAGAACAAGACTCAGAGCAGCTTTTGCTCCTGCTAGTGATGCAGGGCCAGGAGAGCCCTCACACTCTGCATTTGCAGGTGTCCATGAGGGGAAGCCACTCCTGCATTTATCCTGTGAGTGGAGAAGCTCAGAGGAATGAGGACATTCCAATAGGGTATCAGAATTCTCTTTTGTTTATGCTAATTAACAGAGCAGGAACATCACCATCTTAGACAAACACCATCATTTTAAGTTCCCCTTTATTAAAAAACTGCCTAAATCCAGCCCCAAAACATCAGCCTAATGGCTATTGTCAGCATAATCAGAAACATTCCAACCCTAAGATAAACACCCCTCTGGCCAGAAACATGCGAACTCCGAGACAGCCTCCCCTCCAACCAGAGACATTCCAAACCCGCAGTAAACTTTCCCTCACATAGAAACATTCCAAACCTACAAAAAGCTTCCCCCTTCCTAAACCCTTAAATATGCTTAGTCTGTAAGAGAGAATGCTCCTGACTGAAATCGGCCAGAAGCCCCTCTCAGGTTTATTCTCCCAAATAAACCTGTCTTTGACTGTTGAGCCACTTCTCATGTTTCTTTCCTCTTTCTTTAACTGTTCCACTAATGTTAAAAGAAATTTACATAACACTGAGTACTTCATGCTTTCCAGAGAATAAGGAGAATGCACATGAACTAATGCAAAGTTACACAGGTAATGTGACTTAATCATTAGCACATGGTGTTATAGAAATAAATTACCCAAACTTTTGAAATTGATATCTTTATCAATGGTAAAGCTAATAATAATTATCATTAACTGGAACCTTCCATGTGCAAAACACTACATGTCTTATGTCATAATTCTCGAAACCTGCAAACTATTATTTACGTTTTATAGATAAGGAAACTAATGATCAGTGAGATTGAATCAACTGTTTTAAGTCATCTATATAGTCAATGAGACTATATTGACCAGGTCAGTTTGATTCCAAATTATATGCTTTGTACTATATTGTGATAATACATACTTAGAGTTTCTACTTCTCTTGAGTTACACCATGACCACCATAAACTCAACCTGTCACTCAAAACAACAGCAATGACAATCCAAAGATTCTGTATTTGTAGGTTGAGGATCAACTCAAATAGTTATCTAAGACCCAGACCATTGTAGAAAACATGGATCTCCTAAAATAGGATGACAAGGCCAAGACCATCTTCGCCAGATGGAGGCAGCAGAGATCAGAGGATTTGTATGCAGAATCATGCAGTCCCAGCTAAGTGAGGGCAGCTTGTCAACAGTACAGGTATAGGAATACAAGAACGTGAAGTTGATACACAGCTTTAGTCCTCACCTAAAATCATATTGGAGACATGGAGCAAGGTCAGTGAAGGGACATTCAGCCAGAAATGAGGAGGAAGAGGTCAAGATGAACAGCAGGAGTCAGGAGTCTGTGCATGAGCCAATGAACCAGGAAGTCTCAGCCAGGTCTGCTGACCCAAAGGGAAATCAGCTGCATGGTCACTGTGCAGCTGAGTTTGAGTTGCATGTTATTCATCTGCATGGTCACTGTGCAACTGAGTTTGAGTGGCATGTTATTCATCTTTTTTTTTTTCCATAAGTGAGAAGTGTTTTAAGCTGGTAACTTTCTAGATACCCACTTTAATGTTAATAGATTTTTTTTCCATCCTAAAAGGGATGAATGCAAAGACCCTAGCAAGAACACAGCTATCATTTTCCACTGGAGTTATTATCCAAGGATGGGGGCAGTGAACTCATCCTGGCTCATAATGTGTTAGAAGGTAAATCACTCCTTCTAAGTAAAAGCAAACCTTTCATTGGTATTTCCAGGAGAACACATGCTTCCTGGTGAGCAGAGGTTACTCAGGAATATGCTGGTAAATTGAGAGAAACCATCCTCATCACCCACTCTCCAACACCCTCTGTTTTAAGAGCAGGAAATTCGCTTCAAGCAAGCAAGAACTCATAGGGGTAGAAAGGAGCCCATAGGAAAGGGGTAGAAAGGAGCTCATAGGGGTAGAAAAGAGCTCAACTGTGCACTTTATGAATGTGAAAATAAGATACTGAGAAGGTGTTAAATGCCATTAGTTCACTGTCTTGCCTGAATTGCAACATCGGCCTTCTGTTTCCCTGTTGAGTTCTTTACTACCTGCTTAAAGCAACATCAGACACATAGGGGAGGCTGCACAGAAAGCAGAAGGCCAGTGAAGAAGGTTTACACAATTCTCTAGAAAACATAAAAGAGAAAAGGATTGAAACTGACTCTTAGGTTTTCAGAGAGATAAAATATAAACAAGAAAAATTTGAAATTTAACCCCAGAAGACAGATAAGATCCTATTAGTTTAATCAAAAAGTTGGTAACACAAACACATGACTAAGATAAAGGGGCATAAAATGTACCTTCCCCCCACCCCCAACAAAAAAAATCTAATCTCATCTAAGATGCAGAAGAAAACAACTATAAATCAAGAAGATACACAACTTAGGAGAAATCTACCAGCCTGAAGCCATCAACAGTGTGGGGAACATTTGGTTAAGGATAAATGGAGAGGAAGCTTAGCTGATACAGTTTTAGAATTGAGGTTATGGATGATGTTATCCTGGTACACAGACCTAGTATCACAAACCTGACAGAGAAATAAGATCTAGTAGCAGCAAGGAATTCCAACTATGGACATTTGCTGGAAGTCTCAGTCTCAGAATATCTGATAAATCCGTGGCTTGTCTTATTGATAATTTAATCTCCCAGAAAAGTGAGGTAAAATTCAATTCTCAAATGAAATAAAGGAGTTATCCAAAGTTTTTCTTTTATGGTAGTGTTTCTTAAGGAATCATTGGCCAACATTGCAAAACCAAGTCTCTACTAAAAATACAAAAATTAGCTGGGCATGGTGGCACATGCCTATAATCTCAGCTACTCAGGAGGCTGAGGCAGGAGAATTGCTTGAACTCAGGAGGCAGAGGTTGCAGTGAGCCGAGATTACACCCCAGCCTGGGTGACAAGAGCAAAACTCCGTCTCAAAAAAAAAAAAAAAAAAAAAATGATCCATGAACCGCTACTGGGTGTTCACAAGGTTAACATGTTTTTTTGAAAAATACTATCACATTTTTCATTTTCACTCCTTTAACATTTGCATCAATGGTGCAAAAGCAATGGTGAGTAAAACATCAGTCCTTAGCATAAATCAACTAGTGGCATCTAATTGTCTGGTGGTCATTTGATTCTTCGCTACCACACACTCAAATAAATCAATATATAAATAAGTAAGCAAAAGCCACTGTTGTTTAAGAATGTCCTAATGAAGCAGTGGAAGTATTAATTTTATTAAATCTTGACCCTTGAGTACATATCTTCTTAATAGTTTGTATGGCAAAATGGAAAGTACACCACAGCTAAGGTATGTCAAACTACAATGATTGTCTCAAGAAGCAGCATTTGTGCAATCATTTGAGTTGCAAGCTGAACTAGCCACTTTTTTTTTCATGGAACCACCTTTTTATTTGAAAAATTAGCTAACGAAGTATATGTATTCAGGTTTGTTCATTTAGCAGACTTTTCTTGAAATAAAGGGAGAGAGTGTGTAATGTCAAGAAAAAGAATTGATAGTATTTGTGGTCTAATAAAACTTCAGTTTTCTGGTGAAATTAGAATTTCTGAAAACTTTTACTCACCAAGATGACCCTGATGGTGGCAAATATTTGATACTTTTCTAGTGATGTAAATGGTGGTCTTTTTGGTATCATACAATTACACGTGTAAACATGTGAAAAACCAAACGCGTGATGTTGCAAAATCATGCATGAGTAAAAAGTAACATTCAAAGTACAAGACAGACTAATGGATTTTAATGCAAAAGAGTATGCAAAATTTGTCAATAGGTTTCCAATTTCATATCACAAGCAACTTTAAGAAAATATTACTACTCAAAATTGTTGTTGTTAACATCAATAAAGAATATCCACAGTTAACTGAAAAGGCTATAAAATAACCCTCTCATTTTAACTCATTTATGCCTGAGGTTGCCATTTTTTGAATTTGAAAAATCAGACCTTGGTGATGACCTTGAGCAGTAGGATATAAATAACTCCCACATGCTTAGCGTTCCAATAATGGAACAGTAGGCATAAATGGCACCAACAATTTTGACTATAAACTACCTATTTGAGTTTATATTTTCTTCATTTACTTCAGCCAAAGCAATAGCACAGCAGACTAAATGCAGAATCAGATATGAGAAGCCAGACACCAAAGAAATTCATAGAAATTAAAACAATACTATTCTTTTCACTATTTTTAAAATGTCATATAAAATTGGCGTGTCATATAACAACGTCATATAAAATTCAATATAAATTTCAATGAGTTTATTGCTATTTTTAAATTAATTCTCTAAACATTTTTATGCTAAATGTCAATAATAAGCCACATTAGTGAAAGCTCTTTGGGGTCCTCCATCATTTTTAAAGGCATAAAGGGATCCTGAGATGAAAATGTTTCATAACCTCTGTTTCATGATAGCCCCAACCTCCACCATTCCCAGCAAACCTATTTCCCTTAACTTGCTTAATTTTTTCCATAGCACTCAGCCCCTCCTAGCATATTTTGCTTTGATTCTCTGTTTGATGTTTATCTCCCACAACTGGAATCTTTACTCCATGGTGAAGGAACCTTGTCATAGTTTTGTGCACTCTTCTATTCTTGGTGCTGAAAATATCCTGGCATATAGTAGGCACTCAATGAATATTTGTTGAATGAATGAATTAAGTGAATGATTAATAATATCTGTCCTTAAAAGGCTTCCCGCCACCAGCCCTCCCATTTTTATGGTGCAAGTCTGTAGGATTTTCCATCAGTGATTGTTTGAACTTGAGCCGATCCACAGTTGCTACCTGAGACATGCTTGACCTTGCCTGTTTATACCCCTCTGCAAGGAGAGCTCAATGCATACTGTAGATGATTTTTCACCTGGAAAAGTCTCTTTAAAATTCAGAACACTATGTCAGTCTTGTATCCAAACATCCTAAAGTATTTCCATTTCCTTTTGGTAAAATTACAGAGCAGCACTTCAGGCACTGCCAGATGCCTTGGTCTCGAACTGTGACTACTAATTGTCCACTCAGACTATGTTGCTTTAATGAGGGAAAGTCGAAGCTTCTTCACCTAACGATAACACTAATCTCAAAATCACAAGCTTATAGCTTAAGACAAATTCAGAAAAATGTCTAGGAGTATTACTTAAAAAGGACAAGCTCACTATGAGTGAAACAGATTATGATACAATCTTGTGCTGTGCCCATTAAGGATAGTGTTGACCAAAAAAAAAAAAAAAAAATTAATGCTTTTGCACATAATTTGTACTGGCAAAGCCACATTTCCAAAGAAGGAGTCATAAATGAAATTGTGATAAAAGGGAGCGATGAGAGCAAACAAGGAATGCTTTGTCTAAGAGAGTGAAGACAGTGGGGCATGAGGGTTGTTTTCAGATACGTTAAGGCCTCAGTCCCTATGGCCCTGGGAGTCAACGCTAGATAAGTTGGTATAAGGGAGGCAGTTTTAACATTATCATAAATAAATACATAATAATTTCAGGTATTTCAGAGTGGGACAGATTCCCTTGCCTGGCTGCGAGCGTGCCTTTCTCTAGAGTATTTAAGAATGCTTATTGGCTAGCTGCAGGAAGAACCTTAAGACAGCAATTTCTTCATTAGTTTGGCTTGGAAGGATGAAGGGGTGCTTATATATCTTTTAAAGTGTTGAAGGTTTGTTGTTTATTTTACCAATAAGATTATGGTAAAAAAATAGATTCCTATTTTTGTATTCTAGTATGTTTCTGTATTTATTTATTTATTTTTTTGTGGGGGGAACGGAGTTTCGCCCTTGTTTCCCATGCTGGAGTGCAATGGTGCTATCTCGGCTCACCACAACCTCCACCTCTGGGTTCAAGCAATTCTCCTGCCTTAGCCTCCTGAGTAGCTGGGATTACAGGCATGCGCCACCATGCCTGGCTAATTTTGTATTTTTAGTGGAGACGGGGTTTCTCCATGTTGGTCAGGCTGGTTTTGAACTCCTGACCTCAGGTGATTCGCCTGCCTCAGCCTCCCAAAGTGCTGGGATTACAGGCGTGAGCCACCGGGCCCGGCTATTTCTGTATTTTTATGTGCCACTTTTTATGACAAATTAATTCAGAAAATTCAGAACAATAACACTGTATTTCAATTGCCTGCAAATTTAAAATCTTTCTCTATAAACATTCATTCATTTTACTGTTTAAAGGAAAGGATGACATTGATGGCATAATACTGACTCAATTCTTCAGTAAAGTTATTAGTAATTTTCTTTATTTTACATGAAGTAACTACTTCACTAGACCCTTCATTGATGGTGCAAAGGGGAAACTTGAACACAAGCCCTGTGAGATAAATTAACCTGGCTGAACCTGTTGTCACTAACAACCTCTCCAGAGTCAAGTGAAATGTCCAGCTTGTTAACTAAGATGCAATTGAGTTTCTTTTTTTTCTCTTTTCTTTTCTTTATCTGAGACAGGGTTTTACTCTGTTGCCCAGGCTGGAGTATAGTGGCATGATCGCAGCTACTGCAGCCTCAACCTCCTGGGTTCAGATGGTCCTCCCACCTCAGCCTCCCGAATAGCTGGGACTACAAGTGCACACCACCATGCCTGGCTAATTTTTGTATATTTTGTAGAGACGGGGTTTGTCATGTTGTCTAGGCTGGTCTCATACTCCTTGGCCCAAGAGATCCTCCCACCTCGGCCTCCCAAAGTGCTGGGATTACAAGTGTGAGCCATTGCGCCAGGCCCTGAGTTTCTAAAGAATTGTTAAAACTGCCTTAACATATTTTAGAGACACACACACACACAAAATCTTGGATTGCAAATTGATGATGGCAGAACATCCAGCCTATAGAGTGTGAAATTAACAGAATCCAAGAGCACAGAAATAATCTAATCAGTTGACCAAATGAATAATTCTTACTTTGACTCTCTGGGTTACCTAGACAGAATATTTAGAAAGGTGGTAATAAACTACAGAGAATCTAGCAAAGTATGGAATAAATTGTCAGATTGAAATAATAACTTTATATACAAAATTGATTGTATTTCTCTATGTGAGCAATGAACAACTGGTCATTGAAATTTTAAAATATTACTATTTGAAAGAGCAGCAAAAACTTAGGGATGAGTCTAACAAAAGATGTGGAAGATTTGTATGATGAAAGCTGTGAAACATTGGTGATAAAAATGAAAGAAATCCAATAAATGTAGAGGATGTATGGTGTCCATGAGTGGAAAGCCTCAAGGTTGTTAATATATCAGTGCTCCCACAAAAGATCCATAGACTCACATAATACCAATACAATTCTTAGAAGGGCTTTTTTTTGGGTTAAAATTTATGAGTTGATCCTAAAGCTTATACAACAAGCAAAGAACTTAAAACACCCAAAACAGTTTTGAAAAAAAAAAATCAGAGAACTTGTGGTACCTAATTTCGAGACTTACAGAAAAGCACAGAAATCAAGGAAGATATTGGTAAAAGAAGAGACTTTCTAGCTCAATGGATCTGAATAGAGATTCTAGAAATAGACCTACACATACAAGGTCAGTTATTTTTTGACAATGGTGCCAATCAATGGGCAAAGCATAGCCATTTCAACAAATTATACCAGAACAATTGTTCATCCATATGCCAAAAAAAATTTATATGAAAAAAGTGAAATTTACACTATATAAAATTAACTTGAAACAGATCGCCTACTGTAAGACCTACAACTATAAAACCTCTACAAGAAAATATAGAAGAAAATTATTGAGACCTTGGCAAAGATATCTTAAGACACAAAAGAAAAATTCTGCTGATCATTTTTAGATATTTAGAGTGTCATCTGATTTCTCAACAGCAGCACTGAGTTGGAAGGCAACGGCATAATATGCTGAAAGAACATGATAACTGTCAACCAGATTTATATTCTCAGTGAGAATATTTTTAGGAATGAGAGCTATACATATTTCCAGACAAAATAAAACAGAAATCTGCCACCAAAAAAAGAAAAAATCATAAAAGAAGCAATTGATTAACTGGACTTCATCAAAATTAAAAACTTCTGCTCTTTGAAACAGACTGTTATAAAAAAAATAGTAAGCTGCAGGCTGTCATTCAGGCTGGAATGCAGTGTGCAATCATGGGCCCCTGGGCCTAAGTGATCCTCCTGCCTCAGCCTCCTGAGTAGCTAGAAATAAAGGCCCAAGCTACTGCACCTGGCTAATATTTTTTAAAAAAATTTATAGAGATAGGGTCTTGCTATCTTGCCCAGCCTGGTCTCAAACACCTGGTTTCAAGCCATTCTCTCACTTTGGCCTCCTGCAGTGCTGGCATTCCAGGCATGAGTCACCACACTGGGCCTCTACTCTACTTTTTCGATGTTTAGGTATGTTTAGATACACAAATACCTACCATTGTGTTAACAATTGCCTGTATATTCAGTAGAATTACATGCTGTACAGGTTTGTAGCCTAGGAAAAAAGTATGGGACACTGTTCAGTAAAAATTTGCAGGGTAAAATAAGCGAATAAAATCCCACTTTGTTGCTGTTGTTGTTGTTTTCTATTATCCAAGAGAACTTTGAAATAGCTCCAGAAAACATATTTCTTATTTCAAACAAATGCATCTTCATTTCTAAAGTAAAAAAACTAAAATACTAACTCACAAAAAAATCAAATGTTTAATTTTGGAAAGTATAAAAATTTACCAAGATTATTAACAAGTAGTTACATACTTGATTTAAAATGCATGTTGACCTTTAAGCTGTACAGACCAAAAAAGTCTTTTCCAAGCTCCTTGGTGCAGAACTATGCTGACTTAACTGAGTACTCACCCAGGCTTGGGGTCAATTCAAACCTTTCCTTTAATTAAAAAAAAAAAAAAAGTTTCTCCCTCCCTGAAGCAAGCTTCCTTCCATGCTGCTACTGTTAGGTGAAGATGGAGCAGCCTCTTTCAAAAAAAATCCCATAAATCAGCAGCGCTTAGATTTCATGGCATCATGTTGATATTGCTTCTAGACTCTCTAAGGTTTAGCATTTGTTGATCACCTTTTCTTCTAAGAAAGAATCTCAGCTTTTTGGTAATAAGTTGAGAGTTAAACTTCCGATTGACAGCACTTAACTCATGTCCAAAAATGTTGAGATAAATGGTAGTTGAGACAGTCTAAGGAACAAGTTGAACATCATCATTAGATACTTGTGTCAAGCAGAGCGTGAGAATGTAAACTCCTTGGTTTAAAATGATTTGGTCCTCATAGAAACGCTTTCCCTGAACAAAGATTCATGACCATGCTCTCAGCTATTACCAAAGGTTGGTATAAGAAAAACCTTCGTGAAGTGCATTTATTTATTATTTTTAAGTAAAGTTTATTTTTTCCTTATATGAGTAATTCATACTCATTATAGACAAATTGGAAAAATACAGAGAAGCAAAAGGAAGAAAAATTTTACAGATAGTCCCATTCCCCAAAACAATATGGTTTATTTCCACTCTCTCTTTGTTCTAAGAAATTATTTTTAAAATCTTATGGTAAGATAATAAACATAATTTACAAAGCATATTGTTTTCTGGGAAAGCAGTTCTGAGGACATGGTTTATGTTATGTCCCTAATAAGAGTCTACAGGATTTCTTGATAGAATACAAAATTGTCTCTTATAACAAGTCAATATGGTTTCTTTTATCACACAAACTGTATAGAGTATCATCTTATTTCTCTATTATACTGGGTAACAAGAAATTCAGACAATTTTGTGCTCATTTTTAGTAATATTCTCCCCTAATCTTCCTCTTCCCCCTCTCTTTCCATGCGAGTTCTGTTTTCTCTTTTATCTTTATTTTATCTACCATGCATATAAAATATAAATGAGCCCCTTTTTGTAAAAATCACTTACCAACTCCCTTTTGAAGAAAGTAAGATGCAAATAAATAGATTGGCAGACTGGGAGAAGCACAGCAACCCTTTTACTTTTATTCTGGTGAAAATGCAAAGAATAAAACCTAATATTCACCAGAGGAGAAAGGACACACAGGGTGAGACACAAAAACATATAGGGGCTGGGGACGGTGGCTCACGCTGCAATCCGAGCACTTTGGGGGCCAAGGTGGGCAGATCACTTAATGTCAGGAGTTTGAGACCAACCTGACCAACATGGTGAAATCCCGTGTCTACTAAAAATACAAAATTTGTCAGGTGTGGTGGTGTGTTCCTGTAGTCCCAGCTACTCAGGAGGCTGAGGCAGGAGAATTCCTTGATCCCGGGAGGTGGAGGTTGCAGTGAGCTGAGACAGCCTCACTGCACTCAGCCTGGGCCACAGAGCGAGACTCCATCTCAAATATATATATATGTATATATATATATATATAGAGAGAGAGAGAGAGAGAGAGAGAGAGAGACATGGAGTGTCTACAAACTACAAAATTCAACCATAACACTAATATCTGGCTGGGTACAAAAATGTACACACACAAAAATAAAATAATAAATGTGATGCACGGAAGATAGGCAGACTAATGTTTATTGAGATAATTTCACTTATTAATCATGCTTTATCCTGTTATCTCTCACCGCAAACCCTACTGTCATCTAAAAGGGGAATCCCTTTCCTTGTAGGTGAAAAGGGATTCTCCTTTTATATGACAGTAGGGTTTGAATGCATTCTTGGTTATTCTGAATGCACTCAAAATATCAAACTGTAGCCGTTTTGTTGCTCGTGAGTATCTCATGCTACTATTGCCCTGAAAAGTCCATGCAGTATGGAGATGCTGAAGGGAACTCAGGCCACTTCGACAGGTCAGTTATATGGTAAGGTGGGAATGGGCAGAGAACAGGGATGAGGTGGAAAATAATATAAATTTTAAAGACTCTAAGGGTAAAACTGTTAAAAAGAGAAAATTCACAAGTTTGGAAAATAAAAAGGGAAATGGAGTTTAATGCAAGTCATGGAATCTACTGGACTATCCTCTGTGAGAAGAGTTAGGACGTTAGCTCATGGTTGTTGAGCTGGGACTGGCTGTGCAGAGAAGAGAGGAAGAAGCTTGGGATACTGTTGGAAGATTAGGGAGATCCTAGGAAGGCTGAGTGTGTTTTGATAAATGCAGTTTCAGCCTCACACATTGAAAGATCTGAGAAAATATAATAAATTGATAATAGTAAGGATGATAGTCATAAAAATGACAGTGTTTTGCAATTAATGTGCTGCCTTTGTATTTGCCAATATTATTAAACCTTCAAAATCCTGATTGAGTAGGTGGAGCATATTATTATTATCCCCATTTTCAACATCAGGAAGTGAAGCTCATCGTTAGCCAAATGGCTTACCTGAAGTCACACAGTAAGTGATGGTATACCTCTCAGAAATGTTCCAACAGTGAGGGAAAAAGCATGGCACACTGTTTAGTAAATATTTGTAGGATGAAATGAATGAATAAAATCCTACTTTGCTGTTGTTGTTTTTTCTATTTCCATTATCCAAGAGAACTTTGAAATAGCTCCAAAGGCTGGGCACAGTGGCTCGCGCCTGTAATCCCAGCACTTTGGAAGGCCGAGATAGGCACATGACCTGAGGTCAGGCATTTGAGACCAGCCTGGCCAACATGGGGAAACCCCGTCTCTACTAAAAATACAAAACTTAGCTGGGCGAGATGGTGTACTTCTGTAATCCCAGCTACTCGGGAGGCTGAGGCAGGAGAATTGCCTCTACCTGGGAGGCGGAGGTGGCAGTGAGCTGACATCGCACCACTGCACTCCAGCTTGGGCAAAAAGAACGAAACTCTGTCTCAGAAAAAAAAAAGCTTCAGAAAATATATTTCTTATTCTGAGCAAATGCATCTTTATTTCTGAAGTAAACAAACTAAAACATTAACTCAGAAAAAAAATCAAATGTTTAATTTTGGAAAGTATAAAAATTCAAAAAAAGAAAATGAATATTACTCATACCCCAGAGATAAGCACAAGTAACAGTTTGGTGTTATCCCTACAGTTGATTTTCTATGTGTTTTTCTGCATGTATTTTTTGAAGTTACATATATCATGCATAAATTTGTTTTTCAGAATTTACAAATATATTGTAAACATTTTACCATCAATAAATGCTACAGCATGATTTTGTCTCTATTATGGTAAAAAACATGCAACATGAGTTCTACCCTCAACAAATATTCAAGCGTACAACATAGTATTGTTAGCCATGTGTGCACTGTTCTACAGCAAATCTCTAGAACTTTTTCATCATTCATGACCAAAATTCTATACCCATTAAGCAGCAACTCCCTGTTCTGCCTACCCCTCAGTCCCTGGCAACCACCATGCTATTTTCTGCTTCTAAGAGTTTGGTTACTTTAACTACTTCACATAAGTAGAATCATGTAGTATTTGTCCTCTGGCTGGCTTATTTCACTTAATATAATGTCCTCAAGGTTCCTCTGTGTTGCAGCTACATGACAGAATTTCCTTTTTTCTTAAGGCTGAATAACATCACACACACAAACACACACACACACACACACACACACAATGTATTTCCACTATTTTGAATAAATACCCGGAAGTGGGGTTGCTGGATCATATGGGAGTTCTATTTTAAATTTTTTGAGGAGCCTCCATATCTTTTTTTCATAATGGCTGTACCAATTTACATTTCCACCAAGAGTGTACCAGCCTTTCAATTTCTCCACTTCCTTGCTAATATTTGTTATTTTCTCTTTTTGTTTTTTGTTTAAATAATGGTTATCCTGACAGGTGTGAGATAATATCCCACTGTGCTTTTGATTTGCCTTCCCCTGCTGATTAGTGATGCTGAGCACCTTTTCACAGACTGGTGGCCATTTGTATGTCTTTTTTGGAGAAATGTTTGTCCAAATCCTTTGCCTATTCTTTAATTGGGTTATTTGGTTTTTTGCTATTAAGTTGTAGGGGTTCCTCACATATTTTGGATATTAGTCTCTTATCATATATATGACTTGCAAATATTCCCTCCAATTCCATAGGTTGCCTTTTGCTCTGCTGATTGTTTTCTTTGCTGCACAGAAGCTTTTTGGTTTCATATAGTCCCACTTGTCTGTTTTTGCTTTTTTAACCTCTGATTTTGGTGTCATAGTCAAGAAATCATTGCCAAGACCAATCGTGTAAAGCACCTCCCCTACATTTTTTTTCTAGGAGTTTTATAGTTATAGCATGATTTTTAAGGACTGCTTAATAACCCATTGGTTGGATCTACCAGAATTTATTTAACATTCAGGTATTAAACATATAAATTGTTTCTAAGTTTTGGCTAATTTAAACTTTGCTACAATAAACAACTTTGCATCTAAATTTCTTTGCATCTGTCCATGCATACTTCCCTAAGATTAAATTCCTATAAATACAAGCGGTAAGCCAAAAGCATTAAACATTCGAAGTCTTTGGATATTTATGTAGTTGTACCACAATGTACCCCTTGGCCAGTGTTAGAATATGAAAATACTTCGAATAAATGGTGATGGGGAGGTAGAATAGACTCCACATTCCATGCCTTATCATATGCACACCACACTTAGAATCCAGATAATTTCAATGGGGAAGAACTGAGGGAGTTGCAAAGGAAGCTTACCGGGTTTCACAAAAGCCCACTGGTAAATGACAGAGAACATGAAAGGCCACATGTCTAATCAGAGACTTTTATTAAAGAATAGTATAAAACAAAAAGGCATGTCAAAAAAATAGATGAGGCAACAGTAATCACTAAAAAATTCCCAGGTCTGATCCATGTGGGAGGGAGCTCAAGGCCAGGACAAGCCACTTGTTGGCAATGATCATAAAATACTCGCACACAACAGAGAACAAAGCAAAATTCTTCCTATGTCCCTCCCCCTTTTTTTTTCCTGTTATGACAAATGACCTACAAATGAAAAAGGGTAAGAATATTGCAAGAAGACGTCATTTCAGAGGAGTTTTACTCTTTAGTTTCAGACAGTCTTTCCCAGGGTGGAAGGAAAGGTTATGCAGATGGGTATGAATACATGCTGTTGGCCGTCTTTTGAGAAATAACATAGGTATTATTATTATATTGAGAATAGCGTAGGGAGAAGCAGCACTGGACATCTTGATCTGGATATATTCTGAGTAGATATTTTTAAAAAAGGTGGTGGGGGTGAAGGGTGGAAACCGTCATGACCATAGACTGGTAACCTTGGCATTTCTCCGGGGAAAATACTCAGGCAGAGCATTAAAAGGAGGATTCTGGAGCATTCTTTAGCAAAATAAGTGATTCCCAAGATCACGAGAAAGGGATCAGGCTAATGGGGCCACCGCCTCCCTGGCGCATGCCCCTGTGTGCACCAGATGCAGCTTCCCCTCTTGAGCTAACACAGCCCTGCAGTCCTTGCCAGAGTGGACAACATCCATCAGAAACGTCCATCAACGTCCATCAGAAAGAGGCTTCCTGGTGCCTTTGGGCAGAAATAATCCTCCACCACAGCTGGATTTCAGTTCCCACTGACTGCCTTGGGCAGGTGCCCTTGTTTAGAGCTGAGATTCCATCATGCCAAACTAGAATGGTATAGCATTTGTGGTTAAGAGCTTGGCTGTCTGATGGGCTTGGCTTAACTTCAGACCTACCTGTTACTAGCTTAGTGACCTCTTTGAGACATCTTCTCTCCTGTAAAGTTGATGTCTTCATGATGTCTTCCTTGCTGTGCTTGTTTGAGAAGAAAAAGCTAGACCGGCAGGATAAAAGCTCCCATAAATAACATTATGTTTCAATGCAAGGAAGAATGTTCTTCAAAAAGTCACCTGATAAAAACAGAATGGGCTGCCCCATGAGACGGTCACAGTCAGGGTGCGATGAGGCGGAGTCGGGATGGCTCTTGTCTCGTCTCCTCTAGAATGTGTGTCCTGCTTCTAAGAGCTTCAGAAAATATTACGTGCATTTTAAAAAGCTGTATGAACATGTGGTGCTGCTGTAAGCAGTGGATGGATTGTGTTGCTTACAGGACAACCCCCAGGAGGAAGTAGAATGTTAAAAAATAAGCCAACAACAGACCAGGAAACCTCTGGTAGACCTGTCCTGTGTCACATTTTGCTTCAAACACTCAAGTCAAAAGGAATTGTTTAATGGCTACAATGATGAAAGATCCTTTCCAGAGGGAAGAAGTGATTTAAAAATTGATGTCAATGAAATATGTCAGTTATCTTATATGAAATGACCCTCTGACCATCCAGGATTGTTTTGTGTGTGTGGTTGTGTGTGTGTGTGTGTGTGTGTGTGTGTGTGTGTGTTTTACCAAGGAATTCATTTAGATTGTTATTTCCCAAATGAGTTTGAGATCATGGATTTTTACCAACATATATAATTAAAGGCTCCAATTAATACTATTTCCACAGTAATTCCTTTTTTTCTAAGTCATATAACTTAGACTGCAGATTTAGCAGAGACATGACATTTCACTAAAAAGTAGAAATCATGGACAAGTGTAGGGATTTTCATGATGCCTAAAACAAAAGATCAGTTATTAAAAATAAAGGCCTTCCCTCAACAAAAATGTGTATTTGTTTGAAGTTTTAATACGGTCTTAAAACATTACAACTAACTAACTTTACTTTAAATAACAAATATTTGAAAAAGAAAATAGGGTTGAAGCCCAACTCTTATAAACAACTTACTAGAGCAATCTTCCGGGGATAAATTACTTGTAAAAGTAGCTGTGTCTGGAAAAGTGGGTAAATAATTTACTATTCCAATACAGAAACTTGCTATTAAAGGAACATGAATGAATCCTTCTATTTAAAGAAGAAAAACCTAAAAAGCATTTAACAAGAGAATTAGCATTTCCCTACTTATCTATAATTTTGCACATCAGTTTTTCTTGAGGTATAAAATACTAGCAATAATAAATAAGCTATGTTATAAAAATCTAAAAGTTATTTAACATGATTTATCTTATTTGTTCTATGTGACAGAGTTTGGGAGAACAGCTACCTAGGGTACTATTGAAGCATATGCACAACTATGAAATCATGAAAGTGTGAACCTAGCCAAGGTCTCAATCTTTACGGGTCCCATTTTTCTTATCTTCACAAATAAGGAAGTTGGGTTAGATTAAATGTTTAATGCTAACATCCTTCTCTCTCTCTCCTTTAAAAACCAGAGCATTTATTATATGACTAATTATTGAAATCCTTAACATCCTTCTTCTGTAAATAAACTTTGTAACATTTTAGAATAGTTTTAGATTTCTAGCAAATTTGCAAAGTTAGTACAGAGAATTGACATATACTCCTCATCCCCTTTCCTCTACTGATAACATCTTGGTACATTATTATGGTACATTATTATAACTCAGAATCCAACACTGGTACATTGCCACTAATGAGACTCCACATTTTACTTGAATTTCAGCAGTTCTTCCCCAGTGTCATTCTTTAGTTCTAGGGTCCCATTCAGGATACCACATTCCATGTAGTTGTAGTTGCCCTGTCTCCTTCATCCCCTCTGGTCAGTAACAGGTTGTAAGGTTTTCCTTGCTTCTCCTGACCTTAACAGTGTTGCACAGTACTAGTCAGTTGTTTCGTAGAGTGTCCCTCACTTTGGATTCATCTACTTTTTTCATAGTTAGAAAGGGGTTTGGGTTTGGGGGAAGAGTCCCACCGCGGTACTGTGGCATCTCCACGGCCTCCTATCAAGGGTACATGCTATTAAAATGGCTTACCGCCAGTCATGTCGACCTTGGTCACCTGGCCAAGGTGGTGTCTGCTTTCTCCGCTAAAAAGTGCCCAGGTTTCTCCACTATAAAGTTACCTTTTCCCCCTTTCCATTCTTTACTCTTTAAAAACAAGTCATCCAAAGTAAATCTCACTCTCAAGTAGAAGAGATTCACTGTCACCTCCTTTTTGGAATTCTTCTGGAAAGAGGGTTTGTCTCTGATCCTCTTTATTTATTTATTCAATTATATATTTGTCTCATTATGAACCTTCATGTGTTATACTTTGAGTTTTAATCCAATGTTACTTTATTTTGTTACTAAAATTGTTTCTGCTTTGGCCATTGGGAGCTTTTGAGTGTTGGCTCTCATGTCCCTCTGAAATGCCCGAATCATTTTGTTCTTTGAGCACTTTTAACTTTCAGTCCCTACAAGATTTTTTTTTAAGTCATTCGCCCACAATTACTTAGTGAGCCTATAAATGTTGCTGTTTTATAGGATACGCCCAAAATAATGACCATTTTTGTGTCTGCTCCTAGTCTCATCTAGATCTCACTGGAATATAAACAATTTGAAGAAGAGACTTCTTTTTTCATCTTTAGGTCCTTGTGTAAATGTGAACATATTATACATCAAAGACCATTTAGTCCCAGTGACGCAAGTGGGCAGGT
Source organism: Pongo abelii (assembly GCF_028885655.2). Lineage (NCBI taxonomy): Eukaryota > Metazoa > Chordata > Mammalia > Primates > Hominidae > Pongo > Pongo abelii. Next base: position 6,949,497 of record NC_071993.2, read on the forward strand.
GAGCCCCAAAACTGAGGCTTCGCCCAGGAAATAATTTAAGGGTGAGCCAGTGGCTTTAGACGGCAATCTTTTACAGAACAGGAGCTGCATCCAGAGCTGCACTTGCGGGCTGTTGGCAACTGTATTTTATATCCACTTGTATCCACTATTACATACATGCAAATTAAATGGTTAGTTAATGCAAATTGAGAGGTGGGTTAATCAGAACTTTCTAGGAAAAGGGTAGTAATTTCTGGGTCATTGTCATGGAAAGGGGTGGTAAATTCTAGGTGGTTGCCATAGCATTTGGAAACTGTCATGGCACTGGTGGGAGTGTCTTTATACTAATGAACAATGAGGACAGCTAGGAACCACTTTCAGTGCCATCTGCTGGGTTTGACCTGTTTCTTCACTTCGTTCTGTCTGGACCAGATCTGGATTTGGTCAGCAGGGCTGTGACCAGGAACAAGTCCTGCTGGTCTCCTACCTCACTGGCAATTGAGAGAGACAGGTTGCTGAGACCCTGCCCTAGGGTTTTTTGCCTTTTTAATAGGCCAGCCTGGAGCTGTTCTGCTTCACCCTAGACTTTCTCCCTGTGTTTGCTCAGTAGAACTGCAATGTGCTATTGGTCGCAGATTTCAATGAGATAGAAACCAAAAATAGTTCAATCCAATGAAGATTGCCCAGTCAATGCCTTGGTAGGGAGGGGAAGGGGAAGGAAGGAGGATAGTTGAGAGGTAAGCCACACTGGAAATTGAATGGGAGGAGCAGTAGGGTCAAATGTATATATTACAAGTACTGTATGATAAACTACCCCCATAAACTCATAAACATACCTAAGTTGGTTCCTAGGATGAGTAGATTGGGAACAGCAGGAGATGACCCTGAATGGATGAAACGGTGTAAAGAGATGACCGCTGGCATGCTCTAAGCCAGAGCTTTTCAAACTCTCACGCTCTGTCTTGTAGTTTGTTATACATTTCTAATTAAGTAGTTCTGGAGTGAGACCTCACAATATGTATTTCTAACATATCCCCAGGCAATGCTGATGCTGTGGGTCTGGGGACCACACTTTGAAAAGAACCGCTGTCAATCATTGAATGAGTCAGAGGCACCATCAAGATGCTAACCCCACTGTCCCAATGTGGGTCCCCAGAACACCCCTTATGTAAAAACTCAGTCCCAGAGCTCCATCATCAACTTGCTTTCTGACAATCAAACTAAAAGTTTGTGACTATTAGCAGCTAGCACCAAACTGAGGTGGATGTGATTTGGAATCAATTCTACTTGGTGGGGAAAGGGTGAGGGGGACACTGAGGGGAGTTTTCCAACCTTCCATTTCTACAGGTGAGTCATTTTCACTTAGAGTTATTGGACAGAGACATATAATTGAGAAAATGAAGACATTGTGGACAAAAATATCAGTGAACCTTGACAAGACCTGGTTGAATAGATATATGCCTGTGTCCTACCAGCAAGTCACCTCTCTAGACCACAGTACTCTCCGGGTGACATCAGAAGGTCAGCCTCGGCGGCTGGAGAGGTATTTCTAGCCAGTACATAGTGATTCAATTTGTTAATTTATTCAGTAGATGTTTCTGGAGGACCTGTTTTGGGCCAGTGTCTATACTGGGCACTGGAAATAAAGCCAAGAATAAGACCCACATCAAGCTTTTCAGTCTAGTGACAAAAAAGAATAAAACAAATAATTACAATACGTCTGGCTGAGCATTTTAATGAGGGAAGCACAGAGAAGTGTGACTCTCGTTAGGAAAATGAGATTACAACCCTAGCATCACCTTCCAATAACTGGTCTCCAATTTCCCTCCTGCCTGTCTTTCACCTGAAACAAAATATACAATAACTTTCTTTTTCTTTCTTTCCTTTTTTTTTTTTTTTTTTTTTGAGACAGAGTCTTGCTCTTGTCACCTGGGGCTGGAGTGCAGTGGTGCAACCTCGGCTCACTCCAACCTCTGCCTCCCAGGTTCAAGTGACTCTCCTGCCTTAGCCTCCCAAGTAGCTGGGATTACAGGTGCCTGCCACCATGCCCAGCTAATTTTTGTATTTTTAGTGGAGACGGTTATCACCATGTTGACCAGGCTGGTCTCAAACTCCTGACCTCAGGTGATCTGCTTGCCTCGGTCTCCCAAATTGCTAGGATTACAGGCATGAGCCAATGCACCCAGCCACATGACAACAATTTTCTAATAGCCCCATCTACCCATTTCAGTCATTGCAAGGATGTGACAAGATCACCAAAAACACAAGTTACATATGTAGAAAGAATTATAGTACACTTTTCTCTTTCCCCAAATATAAGAAGCAGAATGAATTATTTCCTATTCTAACAGAACCAGCTCTTCCATTGCCATTTTTCTACCTAAAATGTTTTTATTTCTCCGAAAGAATCCACCCTAATTAGAAAAGCAAGCAACAACCTAAAACAATCTATTAACACTGTAGCCCAGAACCCAGAAATGTCATTTGTATTAAACCATATTAAGAATAGTGAACAGTTTCATATACCTAATCAACTGACAATGTTTGAGGCCATGACTTTAATTATCATCATTTATAAAGACAACAGCGCCAATAAAAAAATTATTTTAGTAAGTTGCTTACACCAAGTATGAACTGTTTGCTACAATTTCTCTTTTCATTTAGAGACTATATCATTTATTTTGGTTTTGTCTGTTTCATGAATGCATTCTTGACACAGTATCTCTACAAGAAGCCTATGTTCTCCTTAGTAAAAGCAGTAGTATTGTTGTAAATCTAAGTTTAACTTTTGTGGTGAAAGTGGATGGAGTAGGATTGTAGGCACTTATTCCTTTGAAGTAAAATAATCCTGAATTTTTTGCTCTGAAGATTAAATTTAACTGTGCTCATGAAAGTGCTTTGTAAATAGCAAAGAAAGATATCAATATTAAGCATTATAAATACCCATGTTAAAACTAGGTGTTCAATGAATAGACGTCAATTGCCTACAAAGGAAATGTTTTTCTTTTCTAATAGTCCAAATCAATGGCCTATTTGTTTTTTTTTAACGTGTATCTGTTAATGATATACATAAAAATAAAATAATGACATTGTAATTCTTTTTCAACTTTGGGAAATGAAACTCTTGAGTCAAGGAATCTCAGATAAAAGTTGTTATTGCTTATGTTTTTAGGTTTTTGTACTTCTTTGGAATTTTGAAATACCATAGAAATAATAAAAACTTGCACCACAAGTAAAACAAACAAGGGTTTATAAATAAATCATTAACTCTTCTCCCTCTTCATATTCTATATCCAGAAGAATGTTAACCTTTTACTCAATGTACTTCTGTGTATTTTTCTATGCTCGTGTAGACATATAGATCACCCTTCCATCTCTTCCTTCCTCCTTCTCTTCCTTTCTTCTCCCTTCCTTTCCCCTCTCTGCTTTTTAAAATTTTTTATACATTTTCAACAAAAATGTGATATACCATATACTACTTGCTATGCAATATTTTTAACTTAATATAATATGCATCTTTTTCTATAGAAACATACAGCTCTAACTTATTCTCTTTAAATCATTATTTTTGCTAGGTATGCTCCAACCTAGAGTACAAACATGTTACCATTTATTCAACCTATACTCTATTGGTAAACATTTGGGTTTTCCCTCCCTCCCTTCCTTCCTTCTTTCCTTCCTTCCTTCTTTCCTTCCTTCCTGCCTTCCTTCCTTCCTTCCTCCCTCCCTTCCTTCCTCCCTCCCTTCCTTCCTTTCCTTCCTTCCTCCCTCCTTCTCTCTCTTCTTTCTTTCTTTTCTTTCCTTCCTTCTTTCTTTCTTTTTTTTTTGGAGGGGAGGACTATCACAACAATTTGTTGTAGTAAATTCCCTTGTATACATAGCTATATGAGCTAGGCTCCCAACATGTGATTTTAATTACTATTTTGAAAAAAGGAGAATGTCTTCAGAATTTCGGTAGTAGAGGACAGGGCTTGCACCTTCATATTAGATTATCTCTAGATTAGTGAAAACGGTGTACTATAGTTAATGTACTATAAGTTAGTATGCATATTGCTGGCTATTATTTGAACAGCAGGATATCTACTTTACAGTATAATGAGATCCTTCAAGACAAGCTTTTACTATGTTATTATCATTATTACTTGCCTCTTGAAATCAAACCTTATCATATTTTACATTAGATAGAAACGTGAAGCGGGCAGTGATAAAACCAATTTAGCAATAACTATAATTATTAATGGCAACGATTATTCACTATTAGTCACAATCACTCACTCTTTTATCATTCAGATAAATCTACTATCAAGCAGATTTTAGTGTTGTTCCTAATACGTTGAGATTAAAAATGGGCTCTTTTAACTTCCAGGTAACTAAGTGCCCTGCTTTGTGAATCATCACTGGACTCTGACAGATCGTCAATTTCATTACGGGGGACTACACGCATTCTGTGGATTTTTAAAATTTAGATTGTGAATTAGGGTTTGTAAATCAAATCCTACACTGAAAGCACCAGCTATGGAAAAGCAGTTGAACCCTGGGTATTTTTGTAAAGAAAGCTTTTAAAGCACGGATGTCCATTTGGAAAATGACGTGCTTTAAGAACTTGGAGTGTTTTAAAATCACATTTTCTTAAAGGACTCCACACACAGTTGGAAACTTTAAACCTACTTAAACTGGAAGCACGGCAGCTCCCTGCAAGCAGATACTTGCCTCTTTCCATTTGCCACGCAAGTAGATGCATAACCTTATCACTGGTCTTCCTCTTATTTTCTGGACAAGGGCTTTCTGCTCTATTGATTTCCTTTTAGATGTATGCTCGGGTCAGGCAAACTATGAACTGGTATGAACTGGATTGTTCTAACTCAGCTCCTGGCAAGATAAAAGAACAGAGGTCACTCCCAGGCAAACACACTCAGAGTTGAAGGAGGCTGGGATTCCACTTTGGTCCAGGCGGCTGCTCTGCACTGGGTCCTGTCAGAATTGCAAATGGCTCTGTTGGCTCAGCTAAGTGTGTTTAATGATGGGGTGAAATCCTGGAGTTCAAACAGTGCACGGATAACATTTGTATTTTCGTGTGATTATATTATTTGCAACAGGCCCCGCATGATGGAATTCAGTAATTGTCGGTGCTGTCAAAAAGGCATTTCTTTTTCCTTTGACCATGACTACTGCATCTATGTCATTTGTCATACTAGCTATCAAGCAGAGTATCAGAGAAGTAGAAAAACCAACAAAAGCATATTCACACTCTTCATACCCACTTCTCTATCACCTGTTATTAAATCAATTACTAAGGCTCAGCGCAGAGTAGGTGTCTCTGGGTGGAACAGCTCTTTTATCATTGGAAACTGTTGTCTGGGGTTTCTTTAACTCTTTCCTGGTTAAACCTTTTAGCTCCCATAAGCGTGAATAAATGTATTCATCAATGAGATAAAGACAAATAGAACAAAATAGGCAAAAGTCTGATATCCGGCACAGAGGAAATGTTTTGTGATTTGTTTTAAAGTAAATAGGATAAATATGCAAGCCTTGGGTAACTGACTCACTGGGTAGATCCACACACAGTGCCAGAAAAAATGTTCAGAAAATGTTAACCAATATTATTACAAGCCAGAAACAGGGGTGAAGGCAGAATAAAAGTCCCATAGGATTGTAACTTCTCAATGTTTAAGAAACCTAGAACAGTAGCAAAATATAATACACATAAATAATAGAAGACAGAGTAGGCTCAATCAGAAAAGAGGAACAAAATTCTGTGACGATGGACACCATCTAAAGAATCTTGCCGTGATTTTCTTGCCTTGACATAATGAGGATTGCTGGGGACCATCTTGGGGACTTTCTACCACACCATGTTAACAAATGGTCAATTTGCTTTCTTATCACCCTCTTTCAGTGGCTGGGTCCTAAGACTTGTTATACAATGACATGTTAATTCTGTCCTCTTAAATATGTCCATGTTTCCCACCATAGGCTGTTGTTTAAATTCCAAAGCTCTGTTTATGATCCAGCACCTGCCTATCTCTCTGACTTCATCTCTTATCATTTCCCCACTGGATCAAAATGCTCCCAGCAGAGTGGACCACCTGAAGTTCCTGAAAAGTGCTACAATTGATCACACTTTCCTGGAATGCCCTTCTTCACCTTATAATACTTGTGGAAATCTCCTTATCCTTTAAGGTTCAATTCAAAAATCAGCCCCACAGAATCTTCCTCTTTAGACTGTGAGCTTCTTGAGGGAGCAAGTGTATGTTTTGCTTTGAGTCCCAGGTGTCTGGCACAATGCCTGTCACTATTTGTTGATTAACTATGTGTACCCTCACGTCCCATAGCAGATAAATGGATCAACAAAATGTGGTGTATCCATATAATAGAATATTATTCAGCTTACAAAGGAAGTTCTGACACAGGCTGCAACGTGGCTGAACCTTGAAGACTTTATGCTAAGTGAAATAGGCCAGTCACAAAATGACACACAGTATATGATTCCACTTTATGAGGTACCTATAGTAGTCAGAAAGTAGAACAGTGTTTACCAGGGGCTGGAGAATGGGGGGATAGGGACTCATCATTTATGGATATACAGTATCAGATGAGGAAAATGAAAAGAGTTATGGAGATGGGTGGTGGTGATGGTTGCACAACAATGTGAATGTACTTAATGCTGCTGAAGCATATACTTAAAAATGATTGGGCTGGGTGTGGTGGCTCATCCCTGTAATCCCAGCACTTTGGGAAGCCTAGGTGGGTGGATCACCTGAGGTCAGGAGTTCGAGATCAACCTGGCCAACAAGGTGAAACCCCATCTCTACTAAAAATACAAAAATTACCTGGGCGTGGTGGCACACGCCTGTAATCCCAGCTACTCAGGAGGCTGAGGCAGGAGAATCGCTTGAACCCAGGAGGCAGAGGTTGCAGTGAGCTGAGTTCGTGCCATTGCACTCCAGCCTGGGTGACAAGGGTGAAACTCCAAAATTCCATCTCAAAAAAAAAAAAAATGGCTAAGATGGTAAATCTTATGCATATTTACCACGAAAGGTCAGCTCCTACCCTTGTTAAACCTCTCCTGGTCACCCATACCCTCACTGGGTAAGGTGACTTCTGCAGCCTCTTCCTGATGGGGGGCATGCCTGTGGAACAGAAGTTCTCACACACCTCACTTGTAATGGTGGACTTGTCTTTTTTTCTGTAGACTGTGAGCTTCTTGAGGGAGTATTTGTATGTTTTGCTTTGAGTCCCAGGTGTTTAGCACGATAACTGTCACTATTTGTTGACTAATTGACTGAAAAAAAATGAAACTTGATTTCGTGACTTTTTCTATGTTCTACATACTACACAAGGACTTACTGTTTTATGTTTTAAGCGCCTCTGATTATTTTGGATAAGGTTCTCAAAGTACATCGGCCACAACTGTGAGTATTTTCATAACCCAGAAATTATTATAGTATTCTAGTGAGTCCACTGAGTGTGCTCAATACTGATGAGATAGCTGTCTTTTGTAGGTAGGGAGATATGGGAAAGTTTACTGTTAGTTTCAGCTGGTAGCAGGAGAAAAACAGAGCTTGTTTGGACATAGTCAGCATTTAACAAGGATCTTTAGTTTTCACTGCAACTATTTGGGAAACTTAGTCAATGGATACTTAAAATAGGAAGTAATTGATTCTCCACTAATTTATTCCAACAGTCAATTATTAGTCAACAAATATTTACTGAATGCCTACTGTGTACCACCGTTGGGCATGAAATGGTGAATCCAGTCCAATGGAGTGTTTTCCCTCATGGTTAAACATTTAGAACAATGCCATGTCTCTCTCCAAGATGCCAAGGATACATTTATTTTTATTCTAATTACTTTTAACAAAGTTAAAAAATGGGATTTAGAATTTCTCTAACACTGAGGCTCAGAAAGAGCCTTGTTTAAGATCACATCATCCATGATCTTGATGTCTGTTTACGATCACATCGTCCGTGAACTTGACATCATCAGGGCAGCCGTGAGCGCTGCTCTTCTGGGTGACACTGGCTCATCTTCAGCAGCTCATTAACAAGAAGCAGCCCCACAGAGTGCCTGCCAAACAATCTTAAGATGATTTTATAGTTTAAAAATGCTTTTCAATCATTTTTATTGGCCATTTTGTGTTAACACCCTGACTGGTCTTTGGCAATATTATCATGGATTTTTTTGTTTGTTTGTTTTTCCTTTTGGTTTTTGAGATGGATTCTTGCTCTGTCACCCAGGCTGGAGTGCAGTGACGTGATCTCAGCTCACTGCAACCTCTGCCTTCCAGGTTCTGGCGATTCTCCCGCCTCAGCCTCCCGAGTAAGTGGGACTATAGACACTCACCACAACACCCGGCTAATTTTTTTGTATTTTTAGTAGAGATGGGGTTTCGCCATGTTAGGCAGGCTGGTCTCAAACTCTTGACCTCAGGTGATCCACCTGCCTTGGCCTCCCAAATTATCATCATTTTAAGGCGATGCAGAAACAAGTGTTTGTGCAAAACTGGGACGAGGTGGGAGAGAAATGAGAATGTTTTTCAGTGATCCTAGGCCCTCTAGAGCACCCCTGAAAGAGCTGAGGTCAGAAATCATAATGAGCAGGCAGCTTTTTCAGCGCTTCTGTTTCCCAGGCTTGGCCTCATGATGGACAGGGTCTCCCTCTCCAAGATGCGCTTGATTGCAGCTCAATAACACCACAGACTCTAGCTTGGAGTCCTTGCTGTCTTAAAGGTATCCTAGTTTTCATCATCAGTAGAAAGGAGTACTATATTTTAGCATGGTGAGGATTTTGTACACAAATAGTTAAATCACTTATCTATTCACTATTTCATTAATATTAGATGTTTTGGTCTATTCTTGCATTGCTATAAAGAAATGCCTGAGACTGAGTAATTTACAAAGAAAAGAGGTTTAATTGGCTCATGGTTCTGCAGGCAAGTGGCTGCATAGTGGCTTCTATTTCTGGGGTGGCGTCAGGGAGCTTTTACTCATGGCGCAAGGCAAAGTGGGAAGAGGCATGTCACATGGCGGGAGCAGGATGGACCGAGAGAGAGAGGAAGCAGGTGCCACACACTTTTAAACAACCAGATCTCGTGAGAACACACTCACTAGACAGAACCAAGGGGGGATGGTGCTAAACCATTCACGAGAACTTCACCCTCATAATCCAGTCACCTCCCACCAGGCCCTACTTCCAACACTGGGGATTATAATTTGACATGAGATTTGTTGAGGACACAAAGCCAAATCATATCCTTAGAATACACAACATGGTGTTTTCACATGGGAACTGCTGGCATTTGGGCAACATTCTGTAAGGATTGCTACTTACCGGCCCTCTCAGTCTGTACTCCTGACTCCATCTTGCCGTAGGTACCCAACCTTAACAATATGGAAAGGAGCCTCCTACCTGGAATTGCATAAAGGAAACAAAAAATAGAATGTGTCCAAGCTATCACATGAATTATAGGCACACAACAAATAACCAAATTAAATGACACTCTGTTACAGCTCTTATGGCTGGAATCACAAGAAAAGGTCATCAATTCGCTTAAGTCAAAAAAGGGAATTTATTGGTGTTGATAACTACAAAGTCCCGAAGCAGTCTTAGCATTAAGCAAGGCTGGATTCCAGAGCTTAAATTATCCTCTGGTTCTTGCAAAGATTGACATCAGCCACTTTGGGTTACTTGGTCCTTGCCTTTAGCCAAAGGAGAGAAATAGCTTCCTGAGTAGCTCTGGTTGGTCCAACATGGACCTTGCCTTTCCTTCCTTGAGCCAGTCACTGGAACCAAAGGAACAGTGCACTCTGACTGGACAGTCTGCATCTGATAGAGACAAAACAAGGCCACCTAGGGAAGAGGCAGTTCCAGACTGGGGAAGATTCTGGGGAATAAAAAAGATACCTACAATACTATGTGTATAAACTCACCCACAAAAATCCTAGTAGCACTAACACTGTCTTAATTTCTCCATTAGGAATCAGAAAAACCTTTAATGAAGAGTGATGGAGAGAATGGCCCGTGACTGGATCGTGAGCCTGTTTCTCCCACCAGGCCGCCCCTCTGCAGGCATCTCCCTCCCACGTGACCGGTGGTCTGTGTGAGTGCAAGTTAAAACGGTCACTTCCTTGCCTCAGAGCTGATCCCAGCCTTAGATACTTTCCAGTTCCTCTGCTACCTGTCATTCAGTCTTTTGAAGTGCAGCATTAATTTTAACTGTGATTTCACTGCAAAAACAAATTTGCCAATGGAATGCTATTCCCCAGATATTTCTGTGAGCTCCTCTCTCTCATTCAGTTGTCTCTACTCCAATGTCACTTCCTTGGCTGAAGGAAAACAAGTCCTCATTCCACACACTGCAACCTTGCCTTAGTTGATTTACAGCATATATCGTATCATAACCTGACCACAAATACCTCTTGCTTAAAATACCTTTATTTTAAAAAAATACCTTTATTTTTTTGCTCTCCTCCCAGAATATATCCTAAGACAAAGAATTGCATATTGGCATCGTAGTTTCCAATCTAAGCACACGCACAAGGGAACTCAGGTTAGTTGAGCTAACATATTCTTCCCCTACAGACTAGTGTTCTTAAGGAGTGATTTTTTAGAATACTGGTTTCCATGATCAAAATATGTTTGGGAAATGCCCCATGGAATATATGCTTCATGAGGACAGGCTATATTTTCATGGTGATATATCTAGTATATAAAACTGTATCTTAGTACACAGTAGGTACTCTCTAAATCTTTGTTGAACGAATGAATCTAGGCAACTTAACCTTCGCTTTTTTTTTTTTTTTTTTGACACAGTCTTGCGCTGTCACCTAGGCTGGACTGAGTAGCATGATCTCGGCTCACTGCACTCTGTTTCCTCAGGTTCTAGCGATTCTCCTGCCTCAGCCTCCCTAGTAGCTGGGATTACAGGTGCGTGCCACCATGCCTGGCTAATTTTTTAGTATGTTTAGTAGAGACGGGGTTTCACCATGTTGGCCAGGCTGGTCTAGAACTCCTGACCTCGAGTGATCCACCCGCCTCGGCCTCCCAAAGTGCTGGGATTACAGGCGTGAGCCACTATGTCTGGCCCCTTCACTTTTTTGAAATTTAAAGTCTTGAGATATCAACGAAGAGACTTGCTTAACTTTGTTTAACTCAGTCTTCACTCTGCAGTTTTCATGGGAGACACTTAGGCGGCTTTTCTGTAAGATACCGTCTTGTCTGACTCCCATGAAAAGAGGCTAACTTTTATCTTGTAAAACATTACAGTGGAGAAGGAGGTGATTGCAGTAGTACGGTAGTGATAGAGGGTTTTGCTGGGCAGAGCACAGTGTCCTGTTTTAAAGATATTAGAAAGCATAGAACGGTGTGGGGAGGGGCACTGGGGAATTCTTCCTGGACAGCAAACGGCTCTTACAAAACAACAATTTGATGAGCTCAGTGCGAATGAATCAGAAACATATGGATTCAATTTCCCTTGAAACACATATGGCTTTAACAATTAAACACTACAGCGATTAGCAGGGAAAAGAATACACAACAGGGATTTGATGAAGGCCATTGGAAAACATGTCTGAGGTCTTTCCTGAGCCCAGCCTGGGTCAGTCCCATAGGACACACGGAATTCTAGCTGCAGAACACGAAACATCCTTTTCCAAATGCAATCTGTTGGGAGCATTCGTAGTAACTTAGCAGTAACTTTCACAGCAGCTCTGTGGAGGAGAAATGGCTTTTATGTTAAGGAAAATGGGTGGAGTAGAATTACATTTTTGGGGGGTTACAGTTTCTGCCTTTGTTATACTGATAACATGCATAGACACACACACACACACACACACACACACACACACACACACACAGAGTGTTTGTGTATGTTATGGCAATTATCTTCAAGGAACTCAAATCCCTCCAAAGACATTATCTCATTTGTTTTTATTATGTGTGCCCAAGAGATATATGTGATTATTTCAGCTCCACATTTAGGGAAGGAACTTAAAGAACAGAGAGGTTAAGGGAGTGACCCCAGTCACACAGCTGGCCCGTGGACTGGCCAGGCAAGAGCAACGTCTCCAGCCTGCAGTGGGCCAGTTGCTGCCTCATCATCTGCCCTGGCTCTAGATTAATAAAGTTGTGCACAGCGTTACTGTATATTCACTTGAAATTGGGTTTCCTAAGGGGAATTCTGGTTTTTCCAATGATACTGTAGCACTCAGCAACTGCTGAGGAAGACGCAATTAATTTTTCCCTCATGAGTATGATCATTATATAAACTAGCTCAGCAGCCTCCGGGGCCAGATACAAGACACTGAATTATATATCACAAAGCTGTTCCTTCTATCAAACAGCTCAAGGCCAAAAGGAAAACCCAGAAGGCCACATGATCACGTGTCATCATCCTTACTGAATGGGCACAACAGTTTTCTAATCAGCTCAAATGTGGGGGAAAACCTTGCCCCCACTTCTACTTCATTTTAAAAGATGGGAAATGTATTTTTTTTTTTTTTTTAGATCAAGAGGGAGTAGCCTATGCGATCTAATATTTTGGATCTTTCTATATCTAATTCATCTACCTCAAATATCTTTGGCCCACAAAATGATCCCCCAGGGTTTACTTAGTAAAATAATATTTTAAAGCTGGAGCAAACTTTACAGGTGATTCATACCAATAGTTCTCAGTCTGGCCGAGCATTAAACCCTTGTGGCACAGCAGGAGCGGGTGGTGGCAATTAAAGAAATCCCACACCAACAAGAGCTGCCCTGCCTGCCCTGAGGAGGAGCTCAGGCACCTGGCACCTGCTCGCGATTCCAAGGGGCAGCTTATCCAGTAAGCCCCAGCTGCACCCACTCCAACCCTGCCACCCAGAGATGAAGCAGCCTCACCAAACACACAGGTCATTGCCTTTTCTGTTCCATGGATTTGTTCATTTCAGAAATGCTGTATTCATATGGGTACCTGCCTTAAAATTTTACCTGGGGCAAGGCATGGTTGCTCACACCTGTAATCCCAGCACTTTGGGAGGCTAAGGTGGGAGGACCGTTTGAGTCCAGGAGTTCAAGACCAGCCTGGGCAACACAGGGAGACTCCGTCTCTACAAGAAATAAAAAATTAGCCAGGCGTGGGCGTGAGTGCCTATGGTCCCAACTACTTGGAAGGCTGAGGTGGGAGGATTACTTGAGCCCAGGAGATGGAGGCTGCAATTTGCCATGATGACATCACTGCACTCCAGCCTGGGCAACAGAGCAAGATTCTGTCACTAAAAAATCTCTCTCTCTCACACACACACACACACACCTGGGATTTGTTTTAATCAGGTATGATAAGACCTGCACAGACACAGAAATGACTGTTAAGACAGGAAGCGTTTAAACTCTCACACCACCCCTGGAAACGGGGAGGGCACGCCATGCAGGGCCATGTGGGGAAGCAGCAGGGCCAGCTGGGAGCTGGGCAGAAGGAGGGAAGAGCCGGGGGGAAGCCTTTACTGGGTGTCACAGGAGGTAAGGTGAGGGAGCTGCGCAGACCTGGGGCTGTCTGGGTAGTTCAAGCGATTTCTGCAGGCTCGAGGGTGCTGGGGTGGTTCCCCCTTGTCAAATGCCTGGTCCTGGGGTGATGTAGGGCAGGAGAACAGTATCGCAGACTGCAGGAACCGGATAAAAGGAGGAGGGTGGGGCATGGACAGGATTGGTTGGTTTGCATGTCATGGGCGCACTCATCTGCAAGCCTTAGTATCCCTAGAAATTCGCTAACCTCAGGGGGCCATTCCTTCCCAGGTTCACAAGGCCCCAAGATGTCAAAGCATCATAAAATACAAAAGACGTTAATAAATAACATGATGAGTACAGTACCTCATTAACCATCAGAGTGCTAAATGAGGATCACAGAAATAAAATAATAAAAATAGCTCTTAACTGCATGTTTTCAGTTTATACATGGTTTTCAGATATAATTTCTCTTTTAATCTTCCTAGAAAATCTGTTACCTCCATAATAATATCGTCATCCCTGGATATGGAAACGAAGAGAGAAGAGGACGTGGTTTCCTGACAGCAGAGTTCACGGTGGAAACCGGATCTTTCCACTCCAGATCCAGCTTTCCGCCTGTGACGATTCTGGTGGATGTGAGCCTTGGGTGCTGCCTCTGACACCTGCTGTGCACGGCAGCCAGAGACCGCGACCAGAATGCAGGCAGTTTGTCTCCCACACCGTGACAGGTGGTGCCGGCCTAAGCTATGATCCGCTAAAAAAAATAGGGCTGTGAGCCCTCTGCCTTTCAGAGCAGGCAGGGAATATTCCCGTAATGTTATGGGTTGGGTGTGTGAGTTTTTTCTTGAAGAACGTAATTAGAAAGGGGGGGGGGGTCTATGTGTCACGTATAAAATATCGATGGGCCAGCCACAGAGAACGCTGTAGGCTTTGACAGACAAGACAGGGTGTCTTTACCAGCAAATGGACACCATACCACATCATCCTTAATGAAATACGTGCACTTTAGTGAGACAAAAATGCATCTGTAGCTCTGCCTGCCTCCTCATGGTCCTTCTCCAGCTATAAGGACATCAAATAAACCATTTAGACAGAGGGCCCTTTAACCAGTTTCTCAGCGGCAGTAAATCAAGTCAGAAAGGTAATTCAACCCTCACTCCCAAGGTACAAGGGAAGGCAAGAAAAACTGTTTCTTTAGATTCCATTCTCTCCACGGAACCATTCATCAATTTCCTCCGAGAGTCTGAATCAATCCCAGCAGGACCGCTTGCCAAAAAGAACGCTCTGTAGAAACACAAGCCCCAGCTTGTGTTTGCTCTCTGGGCCTCTTCCCTCCTCTTTCTTCCTCCGGGTGGCAGGAGGGGACCGTGGCAACACAGGAGGCATGACCTACGACAGGCCCCCGAGCTCTTGGGGCCCCTGCGTGCCCTGTCGTAGGTTTCTGAGTATTCATTCTCATGGGCTGCTTGCGCATTAGCTGATGTCACTTAAATAACTGCTTTGCCAGAGCTGGCTTGTGTAGGACTCATCCGAGGTACTTACCAACAGAAGGAATAAGGAATTCACATGGAAAGTTGACCTCACCCTGCTCTTCCCTCATCAGTGGAATAATCTGAAATGTGCAGATTACCAATGCTTGCAGAGGCACCAAACTCAATGGTTTGGCTTGGCTGTGTGCTTCAGTCCACACAGATGGGAGGAGCAACTTAGAGGTGGGAGAGATATTTAGAGAGCAGCAACTCAAATATTTTCATTTGATTACTTTAAAAAAAAAATGAGGCTTTGAGAGGTAAAGTATTAACCTCTTGCCCACCATTATACCACTGCAGAGAAAAATCAATTCACCCGAAGTCAGGGCTCTGTCCAAAAGAGGACCCACAGTTTCTGAGTCCCTCACTGGTTTGAGCTTGTGTCTTTTACCACATGGAGATTTTTAGACATTGTGTGCTTTGTAGGGTTTACTCATTAAAAAAGAAAAAAAACCCTTTCATGTTGCGCAGCTAATCGTCGAAATGCTAGGCAACACCGAATGTTTTATTACAAACCCGTATTCCCTGCAGAAAAGTCTTATTTTGATTAATCTTCAGCACTTACAGCTCCTTTCTGCCAATCAAAGTTTCCATCACGCACAGGGTGCTGCTGTAGAGACCGGGTTTACGTGTTGAGGCAGCCCAGAACAACTTTAGAGAGGAGAGGCAGGACTTTTCCTGTCTCTTTTGATAAGGGGCATAGTATGTTTTAAAGACACCTTTGTGGAATCCTTCTTCCCTTAGAGTAGATTGAAAGACTCTCACTTTAAAATAGCCACCAGTGGAGTAAAAAAGATGCTGAGTTCTTCTTCTCATGAATATACTGCTGACTAAAAGAACAAGATGTTGACAAACCCAGCCCAGATAGGTCTATAAAGCTTGAAAGAATTTACTGAATAGGCTGGGCGTGGTGGCTCAAGCCTGTAATCCCAGCACTTTGGGAAGCTGGGGCAGGTGGATCACGAGACCAGGAGTTTGAGATCATCCTGGCCAACATGGTGAAACCCCGTCTCTACTAAAAATACAAAAATTAGCCGGACCTGGTGGTGTATCCCTGTAATCCCAGCTACTTGGGAAGCTGAGGCAGGAGAATTGCTTGAACCTGGTAGGCAGAGGTTGCAGTGAGCCAAGGTCACGCCATTGCATTCCAGCCTGGGCGACAGAGTGACTCTGTCTTGGAAAACTAAATAAATAAAATAAAATAGATGAAACACAATATTTATCCATTAGTATCTGTTTGTAGGTGTGTAGTAAAATATCGGTTAACATTAATTTCATATTGAAATTTCAGAAGCCTTTTGAGATTGCTATTAAATCATTTAAAGCAACTCCTCTTTTCTTGGTAAAACCTCTTCATTTGAAGTGTCTGCTATTACATTATTGGACCTAGATTTCATTGCTATAAAAGATCTTTAATTTGGGTACATTTGTAAGTTGTACATATTATTGATTTATATCTCATAATCATTTTTCCAGTGATTATTACCAAAATATCATTCCATGTAAAGCTATTTGCAGTTTTGACAAACCTTGGAAGAATTACGAGCAAACTGTTGAGATGCAATCCTTTGCATCTAGGATAGGTGCTCCACCGGTTACCGAGGCTCTTCTTCTAACATTGAAATTAGCGTGTACACAGTGGTCTCCCCGAGTGGGCTTCTCTAACGTTCTCAGTGCTTATCCTGCTCTTGAAGTTAGCAGTTGTTTGATTGTCCAAGTAGTAAAAATGCATATTGATACTGAAGCTGGTTTGTGTTCCTGCTTTCTTTTCTTCTAAAATTATAGGTTACAATGTTAGACTTTATCACTTCTCTTTTTTTCTTATTTCTTCATTCATTCAACAAACAATCACTGAGCACCTTCTTTGTGCCAAACACCAATCTCGACTCCAGGGATACCGCACTGAACCATCCAGATCTCAGTTGTGAATTGCTCTCAGGAACACTGTGCTTTGAGAATGAATTCATTACATTACTAGCAGAGTTCATCACCACATGCATCATTACAGCAGAGCTTAATTATCATTAACCTGATATTAGCATTTGTATATTTATTCATTACACACACCATTAGCAATATTATCTTTCCTAGATAAAATACTTTAACAAGTCCAATTACTAAGCTGCCAAAAGGACATATATAAATGTTTGTAAATAAATAGAGGTTTGGAAGATACAAGATGATTGTGACAAATGTCTGTCCCTGAAACATGATAATCATTGAAAAGCATTACATTTATTTTGAGGAAACGGGGTTTTTTTTTTTGAACAGGAAAAAACATATTTGTAGCGGCTGGAATAAGAGGTAGGCATAGTATAAGAATAATACCTAATTTCATAGCAAGTCAATTTTATTTCTTATGATTTGCTGTTCCATTGTGATTACAGTTTGTTGACTAGTGGCACCTGCAACCTTTTTATGATTTGTTCTTACAACCAATCGTTCTTTTCTTTCTTCTACAGTGTTGGTTCCTCTTCCTCACCATAGCATCTCATTTTGATCTAGTTATCTGTTTGAGCTTTGCTCTACTATTTTCTTAGCATTTTCTCTTAACATTTCTTTGTTCTTACATCAGCTGTTTTGCATACATCTTAAAAGCGGTTAGGTAAATAAATGCGCAGAGACCTGTCAGTTTTTTGCCACCAGCCAGGCACCTGTTCATGTCAGCAATTGTCACCTAATGTACTGTACTTTTTTGTTTTTTGAGACAGGGTCTCGCTTTGTTGCTGGAATGCAGTGGCGTGATCATGGCTCACTACAGCCTTGACCTCCTGGGCTTAAGCCATCCTCCTGCCTCAGCCTCCTGAGTAGCTGGGACCACAGGCGCCTGCCTGCCACACACTGGCTAAATTTTTGTGTTTTGTAGAGACAAGATCTCATTATGTTTCCCAGGTTGGTCTCAAACTCCTGGGCTCAAGTGATCCTCCCAACATTCCAAAGTGCTGGGATTACAGGAATGAGCCACTGCATCCAGCCCACTGTAATTTTTACATACTCACCAATGCTGGCTCTCACTGATCATATGAAATTATGAAATCACGTGAAAACAATGCCTAGTTCAGTCCAAGGGAAGCAGATACCACTGTTTTATAGAAAGAGATATTAGTAAACCTATAATCATGTCTAAGGAAGTGATGTATACAGTATTAGCTAGATGAGTGTTTTCTGTTACAGGTACCATTTCTGGATTTGAAGGGTATATTAGTCATGCGAAATAGTCTGCTCCAGATATAAAGGAAAGAAGAGAAGGCAACATGATGCGGTAGAAAATAATGAGCTATAGAAACAGATAGGTGTGAATTTAAATTTCTGCTTTACTTCTTCCTACTATTAAGATTGGACCCACTGAGCTTCAATATTTTTACCTGTAATATGAAGATAATGAAACAAATGTCATAGAATATTACATACTAGTTTCTAACTTTTTTCTTCCTTTGAATCAAAAAAGAAACCACATGTGTTTAAAATATGCACCACTCAACACTCTAAGATGGAAATAGCTTAAAGTACCAAATTTGAGATTGATGTATATTGGGGGATGGAGATTATTAAATTTCCTTGTTCAGATGAAACATAATTAACATAATCAGTTTGGAACTTTTTTCATGCCTAATTCACTTTCTAGTCCAAAAATAATGTTGTGCAAATTATTGGCACGTTGTTTCATTTTCATGCCTAATTTAAAAAAAAAAAATCTTTTCCTTGTGCTTAAATGCCTATTTAGTTCCATTTGGGCCACTTTCTTTGAACTAAATGCAAATGAGGGAGGTTGCATCTATTTCATAATCTTCCTTTAATCAAGATCACTATGAAGCATCAGCCCCCTGAGTGACGGGTGACATAAATCATATTAACTTAATTCTGTGTGTTTCATTAAAGGATTTGGTATTTTTATGAACCAGAATATCTGGGTCACTGCCATGGAAGCTTCAATCAAGCTGCAGATCTTATGGAGTCAATGATGTGTTGCTTATTTGATGAGATGAAGATGAAGTGCCTACTCCCATCTCATACTGGCCTCATTAATACATGGTTGCTTTTAGAGTTCATGAGTTTTGGCCGGGTGCCGTGGCTCACGCCTGTAATCCCAGCACTTTGGGAGTCTGAGGCAGGCAGATCACGAGGTCAGGAGATCGAGACCATCCTGGCTAAAAAATACAGCCCCCCTCAAAAAAAAATTAGCCAGGCGTGGTGGCGGGCTCCTGTAGTCCCAGCTACTCAGGAGGCTGAGGCAGGAGAATGGCATGAACCCGGGAGGTGGAGCTAGCAGTGAACCGAGATTGTGCCACTGCACTCCAGCCTGGGCAACAGAGCAAGACTCCATCTCAAAAAAAAAAAAAAAAGTTCACGAGTTTGGAAGAGACAGTTGGGTCCTGGCCCCAGGAAACAAAGAAGAAATCCATATCTTATACAATGTGCTGGACATATAAGTATAACAATTTTTGTATTCTCTTCCTCTTCACCATTGAAATCTATGGTTTCTCTATACGACTGTTTTCTCAACAATCCAAAAAGGCAAGGTTGGCAGCACGCAATCTGCTGAAGAATCCCACCTAAATACCCTTTTCCACTTCACACTGTCTACCATGGAGTCATTTTGTCTCTATTTTTTTCCTGGATGAATAAACTATGACATCCCAAACCTGATAATTTGTCTATACTTCCAGTCAAGCACTTCTGCACAATATCTAAATATTTATGTTTCTTTGTCAAATGACAGGACCAAGAACGTTTCTGTAATATTCATGAGAACACAGGAGTTGTCAAGAGAAGAATCTTTGCCTCCTGAAGAAGGGACATGAGAAAAGCTGGGAAGAAAGATAGAGCCCACTAGATCAAACATCTAGATGATTACCATCATATGATAGGAGCTTTCGACTGGATTGTATGCAGTTAAAATTGACTACCCAGCATCACATAAATGCAGTGTTAGAAGAATTTCATAAATTAGGAAATCTGGAAGCATCTGGGAGAGTGGATGGATCGCCTTGGGTGGCAAGGATGGCAGATATAAGGTTTTCACTGGAAAATAAGCCTATTACATATACTATTTCCTTTTCTGAAAATCTCCAGGGTCGCTGCTGGACACAGAACTTGGGAATGGGAAGAAACTTCCAGAGCTCTGTCCTCTCCCAGATGATCAGAATATAGGTACATACACAGTGTGCAGTTTCTCAGGGTTGTTGGTGATACCAGCCCAATTTCCCTATAGAACTGATGTTTGCAGATTTTTTGAATAAACACAGAAATTCACCCCCTTAAAATTAAAGGTTGAAACTTACATTTGTCTTCTCTGGGTTCTTTTTTTTTTTTTTTTTAATGGAGTCTCACTCTGTCACTCAGGCTGAAGTGCAGTGGTGCAATCTCTGTTCACTACAACTTCCACCTCCAGGGTTCAAGTGATTCTCATGCCTCAGCCTCCCAAGTAGCTAGGATTACAGGCATGTGCCACCACACTCTGCTAGTTTTTGCATTTTTAGTAGAGATGGGGTTTCATCATGTTGGCCAGGCTGGTCTCAAACTCCTGACCTCAGGATATCCACCTGTCTCAGCCTCCCGAAGTGCTGGGATTACAGGCGTGAGCCACCAAGCCTGGCCCTTATCTGAGTTCTTTCAGGCCTCCCAGATAGCATCAAGGAACTGAAACTTACCAAATAATCACATCCAGACAATGAGTTGCCAGATCCCTCATCCACCATGACTGCCTAATCGACCAACTGCTTCCTGCTGGCCGACTCCTCCTCCTTATCCTCCCTAATCTCTGTATTCCCACGCATAGCTACATTCCTTCCTTGCTAGACAAACCCCAGTTTTGACTGGTTGGGAAGATGGATTTGAAACTTATCTCCTATCTCCTTAGTGATGTCACCCGAACAAAGCCTTTCTTTCCTGGAAATATTCATGTCAGTGATTGCCTTTCTGTGCCGTGAGCAACAGGCCCTAGATGGAACCCCTGGTGTTCAGTATCATTGGCAGTCAGTGTTCACTTCTCCCCAAGAGGAACAACTAACTCCCCCCTTCTGAAGAAGCCAAAGAAACAGTCGTCGGCAAGTCACTTGGAAGTGTCCACCATCATCTGGGTTAGGATTCGGATTCTTCTGATAGGGTTTGCAAAGAGCAGATTTATCCAGAGGATTTGGCTTCTTGCTTTGCATCATGAACCCCTTTGAGAGTCTTATAAAAATTTTAGATCCTCTCCCAGAATTTGCACATACATGCAAATATTATTGTTTGCAATAAGCCTCTTACTCCAAGACCTTATGACCTAGACTTTGAAAAGCTTTATGTTTTAATGGAAACTTTGACATTAACAGCAATAAATAGAGGACTGTTGCCCAAAGAAAGCCACTTCTTTGAAGTTAAACGCTGTTATTATCCTGGTCACTGAAGCAGCAGCACTGGAGACATATTGGAAAGCTCAGGTTCTTCGTGAGTCCAGAGTCACTTCCAGAAATAAACAATGCTTATTCTGAAACTTATCTCCTATCTCCTTAGTGATGTCACCCGAACAAAGCCTTCTGGGACCAGTGGTTCTCACCCCTTGGCTATGTACAAGAATTCTAGCAAAGCTTTTCCAAATTATACATGCCCAAGAAGACACACACACTTCACAATATCAAAACTTAACAACAAACTACAGTAATCAGTATTGTTCTGGCATAAGGACAGACATGTAGACAATGAAATAATATTGAAAGTCCAGAAGTAATCTCTTATATTTATGGTCAGTTGATTTTTGATGAAGGTACAAGAATCGATTTTTAACAAATAGTGCTGGGATATTCTCCTTGAAGATAAATAGATAATGTCTGCATTCTGGGGAGAGTCTCAGCCATGTGCACTTTCAGTTTTGCTTCTGTTTTAATCAAGTTCCATGGGGATTCTTATATTCCAGGTTTGGTTGAGATCCATGCTACAAGGTCAATTTATGATAGTTGATGTTTTCATTTGCATCTTTTTTCTAGCTCTCATTTTTTCTAACATGGTTTGGCAATAGGATGTTTCTGTTCATTGAACACTCTAGACAGTAGCTGGCTGCCACTGATGGTGCCAGTGCAGTGTGAAGGCATTAAAATGGCATCTGAGGCAGTGGGGAGAGAGAAAGGAACACATGCCTTCAGAATCCAACAGAATCCTCATCAATTTGCATCTCTACCACTTACTGTATGTCACCTGGAGGAAATGATTTTAACTCTTCAAACTGCAACTTATTTATCCACAAAACAGGAAGCAAAGTATATCTGCTGGTGTTTTGCAAGGTCTCCATGAGATAAATGTTTTCTTAGTTTGTTGTTGTTGTTGAGAAAGGGTCTTGCTCTGCTGCCCAGGCTGGAGTGCAGTGGCATCATCTCGGCTCACTGCAACCTCCACATCCCAGGTTCAAGTGATTCTCCTGCCTCAGCCTCCCAAGTAGCTAAGATTACAGGTGCATGGCACCATGCCTGGCTAATTTTTGTATTTTTCATAGCGACAGGGTTTCACCGTGTTGGCCAGGCTGGTCTTGAACTCCTGACCTCAGATGATCCACCCACTTCTGCCTGCCAAAGTGCTGGGATTATAGGAACGAGCCACTGCGCTCAGCTGAGGTGAATGTTTAACAGTTCTTTGCATATTGTTGCATACAGTTAGTGCTCAATGTATGTCAGCTGCTATTACTGTTGGCGTTTGTTGTTGTTCTCATTATTACTACTAAACCAAGGCACTGAGGTGAGAGATCTTATGAGAGATGTGGATTCAGTACAAGGCAAATTAATTAATTTGCCATAATTATAATAGGTCTCCTGATGCCTAAACCTACCACTTTCTCTTAAACTGTTTTCGGTATCCAATTCTTCAAGTCTCCTCTAACACCTTCCAGTTTGCCTTTTACCTTTGAAGGAAATTTGCTTGGCCTTAGAATTGAGTCCACCCAGGCCCTCACCAGTGACAGGATCTTAGGCATGCTCTGTGACCTGTGTCAAACCTTCTCCTCTGAAAGCTGGAAATGACTTCTTAGTGCCAGCCTCGTAAAGATGCTTATACAGAAGGAATGCAGTAAAACAGGGGTCCCCGATCCCCATGCCATGGACTGGTACTGGTCCGTGGCCTGTTAGGAACAGGGCCACACAGTAGGAGGTGAGAGGCTGGTGAGCGAGCATTACCTCCTGAGCTGCACCTCCTGTCAGATTAGCGCTGGCATTAGATTGTCATAGGAGCGCAAACCCTATTGTGAACCGTGCGTGCCAGGGATTTCAGTTGCATGCTCCTTATGAGAATCTATTGCCTGATGATCTGAGGTGAAACAGTTTCATCCCAAAACCATCCCCCTATCCTGATCCGTGGAAATATTACCTTTCATGAAACTGGTCCCTGGTGCCAGAAAGGTTGGGGACTGCTGTCTTAAAAGATATAAACCACTCAGAGCTAGGCCTGGCGTGCAGTGATTTGTGGCCGTTGTTTTCATTATTTTTGTCTATTGGAGATGTGGAAACAATCGATCTTTTCTGTCATGAATTTTCACTTTCTAGTTTTTCATGAAATTTACTTTATTCAATTATAAAACCACAGAGCTCTAGAACAAGCTTGTCCAACCCGCAGCATGCAGGACACATGCTGTGCAGGACAGCTTTGAATGCAGCCCAATTCAAATTCCTAAACTTTCTTAAAACATGCTGAGATTTTCTGGTGGTTTTGCTTTTTAGCTCACCAACTATCGTTAGTGTCAGTGTATTTTATGTGTGACCCAAGACAATTCTTCTTCCAGTGTGGCCCAGGAAAGCCAAAAGTAGGGACACCCTTGCTGTAGAACATTAAGCTCTAGGGACCTTTGCGAGACTTTAGTTCAACTCCTCACTTTGCAGTGGAAAAATCAAAGCCCAGGATGGTGAGAAGTTCCCCGGGGCCACAATGCAGAGCCAAAAAAATGAATGCAACATTGTGAACAGGTTCCCTCAAGAGAGACCTCCCACTCCCCATCAACCCACACATTCAGGTCCTGCCTGATTTTTCCCTTCTTTTTGGCCTGAGTATTAATATACATATCTTTTTAAATGTTAAGCTAAAAACAAGGACATCACCCATTTTTGCTTTGCTTTGTCTTTGGTTCTATTTAATGTCCCCAAATCTCTAATAGTTTATTTTTTTTTACATTTTCATCTTTATTTGTTATAAAGCTTTTTTTAAAGGAAATTTTTATAATGTATGTAATTGTTCACTGTTTTACTCTTTTCTCCTTTCTTTAGAACCTGTCAAAGCCAAAATATCATTTGGGGCTATGCCAGATGTTTTCCCTGCTGATCAGAAAGGTAAATGTATTTTTGTTCAACTGGATTAACTGGAAAGAAGATAATTAAAACACATATATAATATATAGTATTTAATGATATATAGTAATCTTATATAATAATATATATTTTAATAATAAATTATTTAACTTTAAAATATTATTAAGTCTTTAACTAACCTTGATAATGATGGTTTGTATGATTCATTGCTTGTCAGAGTTACTAGCCAAGTCATTTACAGTCCAATGTTTATACTTAATAAACCAATTCAATTCTTAGTAAATGCTCAAATCAGTGGTTGGCATTTTTGAGTTGAAAAATCCACGTTTAAGTTTTAATTCTACTAGCTGTCTGACTTTTAGTGGAAGACATCAGAATCTGAGTTTCATCGTCCTCAAATATGAAATAACAACAATAATAACACTAATAATCATAACTATCTCTAGAGTTTCAATATCATAACCATGGCTTTGTGTACATACAGACCCATTGTTCCCCAAGATACTCCCTATCCACCCTCATCACCCCAACCTCCAAAATATACACCAGTGAACTCAAACAGCAACAAAAAGACCCCTAGGGTCTACATAAGTCATATCCAGGTTTGAATGAAAACATTCTTGCCACTTTTTTCATACAATAGCTTATATCTCTGTTTTGAAGAAACATATGAACTTTTGAAGGGAAAGGTGACAAGATTCAACAGCCTTTCTGAGACATAATGGGGTGTAATTGTTGGTGAAGCAGAACCTCTTGCGAAGGAGATAGTTATTCTGCCCTAGGCCTCTCGTGGCAGAAAACCTTCATATTGACTCGACCACAAATGATAAAGAATGAGACAGAGGGAGAACAGTCTGACCTGAAAAGATAATCAACCTAGAAATCCAGAAACAGAAAGGCCCAGGAGAGGGATTAAGACTGCAGCCAAATCTCTTCTTAATTTTGTTAATCAGACATTTGTCAGCACAGGGCACTTTGCAAGTGTTGAAAAATCAAAGCTTGTGAATAGGGCCTGGGCCCCATCTTATTACTTTCTCTATCACTGGGGAACATTCCTCAAGTTGGCTTCCTAAAAGGCATTTGGGTTTCTGCCTCATGTATGAAGATAATTATTTCTGTCATGATGAATAATTTAAGCCGTCATTCCCAACTCCACCCTCAGACCACTCTTAGCTTTCGATAAAAGGAGATACAGTGCTCTGTAATATAACAGCTTCTCTGTTTTATGGACCTGGGAGGAAATGTAATGAAAGCAAAAATGTTTCCCCAAACTTCTATGCCAAAATTATTGGTTGGTTATCACTGATTTTTCCCAGTATAGAGTCATAGAACGTTAGCACTGAATGTGTCCTTAGATAACTACAGGTGAGAAAGATGAAGCGTGTGGTCAGGGCATAAAGCTACTAAACAGAGTGGAGTTTTAGACATAGGTTTGTCTGTCTCCTGATAAAATTACTTTCTTTGCACCACTCTAATATTGTGACAATGTTGTGTTATTAAAGTTAATGCGATCAGGCACAGTGGCTCATGGTTGGAATCCCAGCATTTTGGGAGGCTGAGGGTGGATCACATGAGCCCAGGAGTTCGAGGCTGCAGTGAGCTGTGATTGCACCGCAGCACTCCAGCCTGTGCAACAGAGTGAGACCCTGTCTCTAATTAATTAATTAAATTTTAAAAAGTCAATTAAACAAGAAACTTGGCCTGGCTGTCTCACATACTGGCTGGTTAATTAAGCACCCTGGGACCCTGTAAAATGGGTCTGATAACTCAAAATTTGTTTCATACTGAAACAATCTCAAACTTAAAGTTGCAACTCCGGTACAAAGAGCTTTTCTTGAACCGCTGAGAGAGTTTCCAACATGATGCAGATCTAGTGCTTCATCCCCTGAAAACTTCAGTGTGCATTTCCTACAAACAAGGACAAAATCAACAACACAGTCACCAAAGTCAGGAAGTTAGTGTTTGTGCATTCGTGTTTCACCAGCTCTTTCATTAGCGTCCTTTTCAGCAAAAGGAGCTTATTCCGGATCACAGACTGCCCTCAGTTGTCATGTCATTGTAATGGTCATGTCATGCATTCCCTGCAATCTGGGACAGTTTCTAGGTCTTCTCTCGACTTTCCTGATCTCAAAATCTTTGCGGATCAAAGGCCTGTTATTTTATAGAATAGCTCTCAGGCTGTTTTTGCTGGTATTGCCTCGTGAGTAGATAGGCAGCAACGTTACATACAGGTGGTGTGCAGTTTGGATGGACTTATTACAGAAGTTAATTTCCGTCACATGGTCAAGGTGATTTCTCCCTGATCCTTCAATCTAATGACATTTTTCCTTTATAATTAATAGGTATTTAGTGGGAAGATATTTTGAGACTAGGTAAATAGCTTGCACCTTATCAGCCTTCTAAGTTATTCATTTACCTATATCACTATAAACTCATAGTTTCTCATTTTACTCAATAAAATATTTATTTTAATATTCTCATTGTCTGAGATTTGGTCATGTGGAAGCCCTGTGGAGATAGCCACCATGTCCTTTTGACTTGTCCCAATCATTCTGTGAATTCTTATTACTTTTTGCACAAGAAGGAAGATATTCCAGACTCATTTTGTGCTTTTTTAGTCCCAGAGCAGGAATCAGCAATTTGTCAAAGAAACTTGGGCCCTGTTAGTAGATGACGAAATTTAGAAACAGTATCAGGGCACTGGGTAGGCCTGTTGCACACACATACTCACATTGGCACCCATATTTATTTCTACAGCTGTCTCCATACAGTACATTGAAAACCGTATGTTCACGCCAAAGCCTCCAAATCCAACCTGCACCACAGGGTCCATCTTTCTCGTCTTCTCCCTCCCTCCCTCCCTCCCTCTCTCTCTCTCTCTTTCTCTCTTTTTCTCTTTCTTTTCTTTTTCTTTCCTTTCCTTCCTCCCTCCCTTCTTCTTCCCTCCCTCCCTTCCTTCCTTCCTTCCCCAAATTTGTCATTCCCTTCTTTGGTAAGAAAAAAACCTGGCTTCCATCATCCTTAACATGTTTACCCATTTGGTCACTGCCCCCATCTGTAGCAGGTTTCCTGAGCTGCAAGAGCTGTGGGCACCTCCCTAGCCTGGGTGACCTTCACCCTCTGGAGCACACGCACCCTGCCCTGGGCTTCCTTCTACACAAATCCCCTCTTCCCTCCGGCTCTGACACTTGCAGACCCCTTCTTCCTCTGCCCAGTGCCGATATCCCACATGGACCCCACCATCTGGACCCCTTCAGGCCCCACACAGGCTCCAGGGCTCTGCTCCGGCCACGCACCTTTCCCGCCCCTGCATAGGCTCCTTGCTCGGCCCCCACCAAAGGCCTCTGGACTGAATTTGACAACTTCCTGACTTTGCCTGTCTCTCAGGGTAGCTCTAAACTTTTGATGAAACAATGGGTGTAAATGAACACTTTGTAAATGCTGAAGAGTTTAAGGTCCTGGCCAAAGCATTTCTTCCCAGCAATGAAGCTTGTGGAGCCCAGGCTGGTATTCTGAAAGGGGCGCCAGCCGTGCTCTGTGCTGTTGACCTCGGGGCTCCCTCATGTCCCTGTCCCTCCCTGACCCCTCCTGCCTGCCCTCACGCCAGACTCCACACCACGCCTTCCTTTCACACCAACCTTCAGGGAAATCCCGACAGGACAGGCCAAAGGACTTTGGCTTCTTGGGGAAGACTGGGACATAAACAAGTGTATGACGTTGATGGTGATATTTAGTGTTCTCTTCCCACCTGTTAGGTGAGATAAAACTGGTTTCTGTGACAAACAAACCGAAAACGTATAATGGATCACACAAATATTTATTTCTCACTTCTGTGAATTCCACAATGGGAGTTCCTGTTCCCTGGCAGCTTATTCAAGTGCCAGGGCTGTCCGTCACAAAGCATCACACACTGGGTGACTTAAACAAGAGACGGTTATTGTCTCCCAGTTCTGGAAGCTGAAAGTTTAAGATGGAGGTATTGGCAGGGCTGGTTCCTTCCAAGGCTGTGGGGTAGAGTCCACCCCAGGCCTCTGCCCTTGTTCTGCAGATGGCTGTCTTCTCCCCACGTCCTCACCTGGCCTTCTCCCTATATCTGTGTCTCTGGGCCTAACTTCACCTTGAAACTGACCCAATAGCCCAATAGACAGTTTTTTTGGATAAACATAGAAATTACCCCTTTTGGTTTTAAAGCTTGAGACTTATATTTTTTAGGCTCATGGCAGACAGGAGGCAGGATTGGATTCCAGCTGCCATGCAGACAGACAGAGCAGTGTGCAGAGACTCGCATCGTGAACTGTTGCTCCAGAACTACTGTAGGAAAAAGCCAGGAAAGTAGAGAGAATCCACAGGCCCTCTTGAAGGAAGCAGATTGCTCCTGTAGGACCCGAGACACACCCCAAATACTGTGCTGGTATCCACAGTTGAGAGACCTGCAGACGGTTCACATCACAGGACTCTGTGCAGACAACCCCCAGTACAAGCCGGGAGCCTGGAAGAACTGCTGGGTGGCTGGGTCCAGAAGAGAGATAACAATCACTACAGCTCAGCTCTCAGGAACCCACATCCCTAGGAAAAGGGGGAGAGTACTACAAGGGAACACTCCATGGGACAAAAGAATCTGAACAGCAGCCTCGAGCCCTAGACTTTCCCTATGGCATAGCCTACCCAAAAGAGAAGGAACGAGAAAAACAATTCTGGTAAAATGGCAAAACAAGGTTTTTAACACCCCCCAAAGCATCGCACTTAGTTCATCAGTAATGGATCCAAAACAAGAAGAAATCTCTAAGAAACACACTGTAGTCAGGAAATGAAAATTAAGAGTATTGGTTGCAAGATCTTCAAGAGGGGGAAAAAAAAAAGATACCATTTCTGTGCACTTTTTAGGATATTCTCAATATTTTAATTACCAATTTGCCACCTGCCAAAGAAAATGATATTAAAGGAAAGAGAGGTCAATTGTAGCCCAGGGTAGACTGGGCATTTCAGAGATTCTGATCAGGTTCTACCCTGACACATTTAAGTTGCTGCTTCCTTTTGTTTGCCCAGATGGGTAATTCAAATCTGGATTAGAATCTCTAACATTCTCTTGGGAGGTCATTCTTTCCCTAGGGCTCCTGTTATCTTTACTTCATAATATTAATGATAACTGTAACCACCAGCAGGGTAGTGCTAAAACAAGCATTATCTTACAAAACTGAAATTCACTGCTGGGAATTTTTTTTAAACGCCATTATGCATAACAATATTTTTAATGGGGTGATTCCTACCAACTGGTTCACAAAATTCTTGTCATTTTTTAAAGCAGAATTAAATAATGCCAGGCAGCAGAGCGTGTTAGGCATAAATTACAGATGGCAAGAGGGCAAAGACATTGTGTGGTGAATAAATGAAAGCCTTAGATTATGAGGTCAGTATGCTAGGTACAGGGAAGGAAGGCTGAAGTGTAAGAGAGGAATGTTTTCAGACCACACTGAAATTAGCTCTCCAGTCCATGAGGACTAAGCACCTAGGAGAGATCATTACTGCAGAATGGAATGATTTTCTGGGCTACAAAATATTACTAGAAAAATGTAAGCTTTTTTTTTTTTTTTTTTTTAAATCTTTCATGAGATTGTAAAGTCCTAAAAGGTCAGGTGTGGATCTGGTTATGTTTCTAAGCTCGACAGACTTTGGAACTCATTATATATTTCACAGGTAAGCAGGAAATGTAGTGCCTTGGGACACTTGGGTGTCTGAGCTTATCTTTTTTTTTTTTTTTTGTATAGATGCAGAGTCTGAGATTTTTTTTTTTTTTTTTTTTTTGGTATAGATGGGGTCTCGCTATGTTGCCCAGAGAGTCTAAGCTTATCTTTTTTTTTTTAATAGATGGGGTCTTGCTATGTTGCCCAGGCTAGTTTTGATCCCCTGGCCTTAAGCAATCCTCCCACCTCAGCCTCCCAAAGTGCTGAGAGAACAGGCATGGGCCACCACACCCAGCCTTCTCTAAACAGAAACCTCAAATTAAAATGAGGTCCTTTCTGAAGGCTTAGAGATTGGGTGCACGAGGGAAAATATTTGATTTCTCTCTAGGCCTTATCTTTGTGGGGATTTAAGTTCTGCTTATTCAGCCTGAGAAATATCTCTCAACGCGTGGCCTTCCCCACCATCCATACAAATTTGAATCTTCAGCATCTCTAGCCTTGACTACTCACAACCTCTCACTAACCCCAGCACCTCTAATCTCAGTCTCTTCTTCCATTCTCTTGCTGACTACCCTCCACGCTGCTGCCAAGGGCATGTTTTCTAAAATGCGGTACTGATCATGCAGGGTAGGCCTACTGTTCCAACATGAAAAATTGATTCCACAGGATAGAGTCTGAAATCTCTAAGATGTTTTAAGAGACTGTGAAAGCACCTCTCCAGGCACGGCTGTCTACAGGGTCCATGCTTAAGCTTCACTGGAACTCTCCATCTGCCTCCGCTGTCACGCTGAATGCCAAATCCTTGGACTTAGACTCTTCTAGGGCTGTCAGTGGTGTATGTAGAGCTTTTGCGTAAATCAAAGGCCCCTTTCCCCAGCAGGATACAGCCAGTGCCAGGCCACCTGGCTTGGTAGGAAGCACTGGCGCTGGATTTCAGCCCCACTTGGCCCCTCATCTGCACAGTGGCTCCCTCGGTGCTGAACTGTTCCTGGGACTGCTGTGAGCTTCCCCATTCCTTGTTCTTTATGAGCAGATCAAATGTTACCTACAACCGCTCCCAGGCAGAGGCTGTCACTCCCTCATCTTTGATAACACAGTGCTTTAGATGTTCAGACATCTACTATTTGTTCCTCTACTTTTCAAAAGACCATGGGCTCAAAAACAATGTATTTGGTTTTCACACACCTTGTTTTTGTTGTTGTTGTTGTTGTTTTAATCCCCAGTTTCAAGCATATTACATGGTATGGAATAGCAGTTTCAAGCATACTACATGATTTGGAATAGCTGTTCAGTAAGTGTTCCATAGGGAAGGCAGGAGGGAGAGAGGAAAGAGTTATTGAGTCTAAACTTGCAAAGAAAACTGGAAAAAGACCAATTTCCAACAATGTTGCAGAAATTAATGATTAGGAAAAAGCAGATTACTATTCTACACTTTATTCTGAAAGAAAATATTTCAAAATGCTTAAAAATTGAAAATTAAAAATTACATGGGATTTAGTAGTACTTACATTCCCAAAATATAAATATTTAAGAGGAAAAATTAAATGAAATTTAAAAACTGTTGTAAGGAAACAAAAATGCAATGGAAATTTTGCATCTAATATCCAGCTAAAAATAATATGTTCTAAGCATAATACTAAGCCAAGAACCATAAAGGAAAAAGTTCGTAATGACTATATAACGCCTATACAAAATGAAATGACAAGTAACAAATTAGAAATATTTATAACAGACAAATAGTTCATAACTTTCTTACAAAGTTATAGGTTAAAAGCTCTTATAAATCAGGTTTGGTGGATATCTAAAGAGAGAAAAGGTAAAATATATTCATCTATTTTTACTTTCATCTACATCAGTGTTTATATATTTGAAAGCTTTGCTATTTAGTGCATGCAAAATTGAGATTATTATAACTCCTTGATTTATTAATTATTTTATCATTATAAAATATAATTTATATGGTCTTGGTAATATTCCTTGTCTTTAAGTCTATGATGTTTGATATTAACATAACAATTCCCTCTTTCTTAAGATTACTATTTGCTTGATATATCTTTTCCATACTTTTAACCTATAGATGTCTTTATATTTTAAAGTACATTTATTATAGATAGCATATGTTGGATCTATTTTACCTGGTCTGAAAACCAATTTTAATTGTGGTGTTTAAGGCTGAGGCGGATGGATCACTTGAGGTCAGGAGTTTCACCATGTTGCCCAGGCTGGTCTTGAACTCCAGGAGACAGAGGCTTGGACTTTAGTCTCTGTCGTGGACAGACACTAGACCCAGGTGGGGAGCCCTTTTTGGGTTTCTTCATTGCCGTTTGACTTCCTACTCCTTCAGGCCCTCCTGATATGAATTATTTTGTCCCTTTTCTCAACCTATGGACTCTTCTTGATAAATCAACTTTGAAAGAAAGCTGCTGTAGGGACAGCAACCAACATTAATGATGACAGTCTAGTGAATTTGGCTGAAATGATTTCATTTCCTGGGGATGTACACTCCTCCACAATACTTTAAACTCCATGAAGGGAAGAACTATCTACCATAAAATATAAGAGCCTGACAACTTCAGCTGGTATAAGGTGGTCCTTGGCAGAGCTCAGCACCTGGTGGATAATAGGATTTATAAATTCACTACAATAGAATACTCCTGTTGGAATTCCTTGAGACCTTTTCAAATGCCTCATGGCCAAATACCCAGCAAGTATCCTTGAAATAATTTGAGCACTAGAACTGAGAATTGTTATGTAAATGACGCATGGCTGCTAACAGCCACGTGAGGTCTTAGAAAGAAACCACGTGAGGCTAACAGCCACGTGAGGTCTTAAAAGAATTGGGTTAATTAGCTTGGTGGGAAGAAAGTTGAAGAGAAATTTAATAGCTATCATTAAGAATCTGAAATATTATTATAAATAGATTGTTTCCGAACCATTCTCAATATCCACAGAGAGCAAAGCTTTTGGTGCAGCAAGAAGTCAAATAAGACATTGGTAAAGAACTTTCTGATTCAACACTGGAACAGGCTACCAAGAGATGAAGTATTCATTCCTGGAAACTTTTCAGAATAGCATAGACAACTCACTGTTCAATTAACCTGAATCTAGCCCTGAATCAAAGAATTAAACAAATGCTCCTTGTGTTTCCTTCCCATATTAGGGAGGTGTAATTCTATCTTAACTAGAAAGTCACTCCATCAAAAGAATGCCAGAGAACTCACTGAAGTGGCCACAAAGTGCTTAGTGTTAATTTTTTAATGACATGTGTAAGAATGATATTCATTAAATTTAAAGAGCTTTATACAAGTGACACAGGTTTTTTCTCAGCCCCTTTGCTGGACTCGCAGCAGGGCCATCCCATCTACTTGGCCTGCTGCACTCAGCCCCTTGCAGGAGGGAGCATGTGAGCAAGCAAGTTTGGGATCTGGCCGGCCACTCCAAGCACCAACACAGGAGCAAGCTCCATACAGGGCCTGTGACCAGACCAGGCATGTCACCTTGAGATGGTGCCTGTGACCCTGAAGCCCGAGAGGGGGTGTGTGTGTGCTAATTAGCTCTTTTAGTTCCTCTATCCACAGCCTGATGGACAGCAGCATGTGAGCAGCTCAGCTGGCTCCTGGCCCCACTGTGTGGGGTGGTTGCTCTCTGCCAGTGAGGGCAAAAGGCAAGTGTGACAGCCTTTCTGGGTACCTGCACTTGGTAGCTCCCGAGCTCTTGTCCAGCATCCAAGAAGAATGAGGATACATGACAAGTGAAGAGTGAGCAAGGCAGGGAGTTTTATTGAGTGATGAAACAGCCTTCCATGGAGAGGAGACATGGGGATGATCCCCCTACCTGAAGGCAGGAAAGTCCCCCCAGTGTGGTGAGTCTGGGGTTTTATGGCCTCAGAATAGGGGAGGGGGCAGGCTGCAGATAGTATTGGAAAAGGTAACATTTGATTGGTTAAAAGGCATTATTCAGAAAGAATCAACCAGGAAAGTAGGGGCAAACAGGAACAGAAGTTCTCACACTGGGTCGTGGGTTTCATCCAGGACCAGCAGTCTGGTCTTCCAGCCTTCAGGCTGTTTTTTGGCTTGAAGGTGGGGTTTCGCTGGGGACCCACCCGTCTGCCTGGGCATTTGGCTGCCTCCTGTTGCTATCAGAAGTTGTGCGTGTCTAGCCTTAAAAAATTGCAGCCAATGGAAACACTGGCTATTGCAATGAAATGTAAAACGAATTATACAAACTTTGCACCGTGGAAAAAACTTTCAAGGCATTCTATCATCTACCATCAACCATGCAAATGTCTAAACTTATGTGAACTGTCAAGCAATAAATTGGAAGGATGTGTGTGCTTTTTCATAGAGATGTAGTCTTCCTTGGTCCTACTCACAAACAATAAAAAAGTTAAGGAAGTTAACGTATTTTCCCAAATTATTTGAAAACGTCACTCTTTGTTCAGAACTGCTAAGACCTAAGGTCCAATTAGGTCCCAGTAGTCAAAATGTTAAATCACAACAAAGCCAGTTAAGGGGATATTAACCACACCTTGCTGAAATTCCACATTGAAACAGGCTGGTAGTGCATTCAGTTTAAATGACCTCAGTTGATTTAGGACTCAGTTTGCAAAAATGGTCCCCAAAGTTTCAGCTATGAATGATTGTCTTGTGGGGTTTTCCTGTAGCTTTCCAAACCTTACCCTCAGGGCTGCAAATTTTAGGCATAAAGCTCAGGCTTAGAAGTGAGACTCAAGGGTCTGGAGGTTTTTTTTTTTTTTTTTTTTCCTTCCTCCATGGACTTCAGGAAAGCAAGTTGCTAGCAAACTTTTGTTTCTCAGTCAAATTCCAGCTCCCAGAGCAATAATTAACAATTAGCATGGGCACCAAAAGAAAACACCAGTATCTTTTGGCCAAGAGGCAAAGACAACACATGAGGCATTTAGCAATAGTTAATGAACAATTATTAATTAATCAAGTCTCAAATAAATAGCCATCTTTAGTTTTGCCAGAAACTATTTCAAATTATTCCCTCATTACCAGTAACAACCAATTTGCGGGGCTGTATTATGGCATCAATTTTATTAATGTCACATTGGAAAGACAATCATAACAATAAAACAGCACACAGCTGTTACAGTTTTTCTTTACATATTAATCATGTATTCATAATAGATTTTAATATTCTACATCATAAGCTGCAGTGTTTTAAATACAGGACGGGCAAAAAGATGAGGCAGTAATGAATTCATCACACTTACCGATTCTCATAATAAAGTCTTAAAGAACATCTCCATAGATTTTGCAAAGATATCTAGTGTTGTGTAAACCATTGTTACCAAAATATTATTGTTAGACAATATTATTAATTATAATTTACAAAACTGCTAAATAAGAAACTTAGCAATATATTTCTTCATAATTTATGGATCTCCTTGAAAAGGAAATGCTTTTCCCAATTTGGTTCTGGGTAAAGGTGGGCAGTAAGCAGTTTCAACAGTAGCTATCTCAGCTAATTATGGATTATATTGGGCAAACTCTTAATATTTTTGTTTTAGTGTTGAAAAGAGAAGACTCTAGGATATAGGGCTCAGCTACAAGAAAATCAGAACAGAGAAAGCAGCAAAGAGATTGGTTGCACATTTGTAAAATCAACTTGTAAAAATCTCAATAGATGTAAAAAATAAATGTAAAAGAACAGTGTTTTTGGCCAGATGCAATGGCTCATGCCTGTAATCCCAGCACTTTGGGAGGCCGAGGGGGGTGGCTCACTTGAGGTCAGGAATTTAAGACCAGCCTGGCCAACATGGTGAAACCTTGTCTCTACTAAAAATACAAAAATTGGCCAGTCATGCTGGCTCACGCCTGTAATCCCAGCACTTTGGGAGGCTGAGGCAGGCGAATCACAAAGTCAGGAGATGGAGACCATCCTGGCTAACGTGGTGAAACCCCGTCTCTACTAAAAATACAAAAAACAGCCGGGCGTGGTGGCAGGCGCCTGTAGTCCCAGCTACTCAGGAGGCTGAGGCGGGAGAATGGTGTGAACCCGGGAGGCAGAGCTTGCAGTGAGCCGAGATTGCACCACTGCACTCCAGCCTGGGCGACAGAGCGAGACTCCGTCTCAAAAACAAAAGAAAACAAAACAAAAAATTACCCAGGTGTGATGGCGAGTGCCTATAATCCAAGCTACTCAGGAGGCTGAGGCTCGAGAAATGCTTAAACCCAGGAGGTGGACGTTGCAGTGAGCCAAGATCATGCCTTCACACTCCAGCCTGGGCGACAGAGCAAGACTCTGTCAAAAAAAAAAAAAAAAAAAAAAAAAAAGAACAGTGTTTTTACAAAGAACTCCACTGGAAATCCTAAAAACTCTCTTTGTGCCCTTGGCTATATGTTCAAATGTTGATACAGAATTAACTAGCAGGAAAACACATCTTACCCAAGAACATGACAGGAGGATATATTGGAAAGAGGGCAAACTTTGTAATTCAACTAGAACAAAGTTCAAATTTCAGTTCTATGAATGTGGGAAATTCACTCCGTAAACCTCATTGCTCATCTATAAAATGGGTCAATAAGGTATATTTGCTAGGTTATAGTGAGGATTAATTTACACAAATTATGTAAAATGCAAGGTTTACAGTAGGTACTCAATTAATATTGCAAATATATCTAAAAAGTATGCTCTGGGTAGTGATAGTAAGGAGAAAACCTAACAAGGAAATCTCTCATATAAGCTTCCTATTTAGCAAAGTCCAATTCAGTGAGAATCTTGCACAGGCCACACATTACTGAAATCTCTCCTTTTCTCACAAATGCTTCTATAGGACTCTATTGGGTAAGAACTTCTGTTTGTCTTATGTATTACAATGAGGAAAGCAGAAAGGAAAGGATATTCCAAAGAAAAAAAATAAAGTTATTTCAAGCTAATAAGAAAAATGGACAGGACAAAATGTGCAAGGCCCTGCATTACAATCTTTTCCAACAGGCATGCCCCCCTCCCCAGTGAAAAACGTCGTATTTGTGGAAATTAAGTGAATATTTATAAATATAAAAACCCAAGCTTCCCAGAAGTGATTTTTGTGTTTTCAAAGCAATACCAGAAAAATCTGGAAAAGAAGGATCTTCTCAATGAAGAAATGAATAAGGACATGGTAAGGATATGATTTGGACAAAGACAGACAGGCTGATGTCAGTTCCCCTCCCTGCCTCTGATTCCAACTCTGAATTTTTCCCTTCTGATCTCACATCTATTTTTTGCAGTTTACTTGTATGTTACATGCTTATTATTGCAGGGGGTGGAAAACTTTTTCTCTACCCTCTTAGGTTTAGTAACTGGGGTCCTAAAAAGTAAACTTGCAAAAGACAGATTAACAGGAGGAAAAGAGTTATTTTATGTGCATATGGAAGGCCTCACAGAAATCAAGCGAAACCCCAAAGAGGCAGTGAGACCTGGAGGCTTATATACCACTCTAACAAAGGGCTGTAATTTGTGCAGACATGACAGTTACAAAGGAACAGGAGTTTTGAGCTTCCAGGATAATTTGTGGGAAGGTAAATATATGGGGGAAACTAATGGAAGATAATAATTGTTTATTAAGATTTTGTTTGTGTATACTTATCTCAGTGCTCTCTCCAGTAGTAAGATTCATTCTCCTCTTCCTGATATGGGAAAGAGGAGTGGGGATACCATCTCAAAGGGAAATTTATGTCCTGCTTTCAGGTAAATGGACAAGGCAGAGGGCTTTTTTTTGGTGTCTGCTTGTTCTCATTGTCTGCAACTTAAAATAATCTTTATGCCAAAGTGGAGGAAGATAGTAAATATTTTAGGTTTTGCAGACCATACAATCTCTGTTCAACTCTGCCATTGTAGTGGAAAGCAGTCATAGACAATATGTAAATAAATGGGCATATCTGTTTTCCAGTAGTCTTATTTACAAAATCAGGTGCTAGGCTAGATTTGGCCCTGTTCAAGGGATTTGTTAATTTCAATCAACCTGACAGATCCACTAGTTTCAGATACCTTAATGTATTATAATCTTCTGTTACTAATATTAAATATTTCAAAAATTAATTACTACTGCTTTTGTGTTTCATATAGAAATATTATGTTATTTTGAATAATTTTTGGAAATATGAAAAATAAAAAATTGATTAAAAACAAATTGATAGAATATTTTCATAATTATTATTCCTTCTTCCTCCTGCATATTCCATTGTTCTTTTTTAATTTTCATTAACTTTTGTATGTACTCAAGAATTTTTGATCTTAAAATAAACATTTTTAATGTCTCATCCTTTTCAGCTACCTCTGCACTTTTCTCCAACTTTGAGAACATTTTTATTACCATCTCATCACTTCCAAATTCAGCCCAATCTTTCCCTTGAGCTCCAGATTTGCATACCCAGTGGTCTAGTTAACTACTTTTTATATCTCAAAAGTAGCTCAAATGTCCCCACCAACCACCCAATCTCTCTGGTCACAACTAGGAGTCACAGTTGATACCACTCTCTTCTTCAACCCCTTCCTCTACTAATTCATAAATATATCCTCCTGATTTTTTCCCCAAATTACTTCTCAAGTATATCCAGCTCTTTCCATTTTCTCCATTCCAACCATACTCGCAGCTAGTACATTTCTTGCCTAGACTGCTACAATAATCTTCCAATTCATCTATCACCTTCCTTTACTCTGGTTCCATCCAATCTATGCTTAAGACTAAGAGGAGTCTTTTCAGGCCAGATGTGGTGGCTCACACCTGTAATCCCAGCACTTTGGGAGGCCAAGGTGGGTGGATCACTTGAAGACAGGCGTTAGGAGACCAGCCTGGGCAACACAGCAAAACCCTGTCTCTACAAAAAATACAAAAATTTGCCAGGCATGGTGGCAAACACCTGTGGTCCCAGCTACTTGGGAGGCTGAGGTGGGAAGACGGCTTGAGCCTGGGAGGTAGAGGTTGTAGTGAGCTGGGATTGATTGCACCACTGTACTCCAGCCTGGATGACAGATCAAAAGTCTGTCTCAAAAAAGAAAAGAAAAAGAGAAAAATAGTCTTCAAAATACAAATTTGGTCTTAAAATTTGCTTGCTTAAAACTCTCTGTTGGCTTTCTTGCTCTTAGAATAAAAAGTAAGTAACATGACTAAGACTTCAGCCTGGTTCTGCCCTGCCTGTCTCTCCAGGTTTACAGCCCACCCCTGACTCTACCCACTTCAGCCTACTCGTTCCTCCATCCTTTAAGCATCCCAGACTCTCTCCTATTATTAGGCTTTAACTAGGCCTCCAGGAATGCTCCCAGATAGGCCCTCAAAGGGTAGCGAGGAGTCACAATGGTTGACAGATTCTTTGATTTGCAAGTTCCTGCCTTGCCAGGAGTGTTCACCAAGTTCTTCCTGTCCTCTCCTTCTTTCGTTCTCACCCTTTCTTCCATGTTAAGGTTCTTCATTAAATATTTTCCTTGGAAAGGCACTGGTGGTTAGGCATTTTGCCAGGTAGAATGGCATTGGTAACTGGTCTGACTTGAATTCCATAGAGCACATGCTATTAATAGCAATAGTAAGAAGCAATAATACTGATAAAGCTAGTATTCATTGAGTATTTATTATATCCCAGGTCCTGTGCTGAGTCCATTGGCTACTACAGTCTTTAAACACTAGTATGTTAAAAGTATTATTCCCAGTTTACAGATAAGAAAACCAAGGCTTACATTTTCTCAAAGACTCACTATTGATGGGGTTGAGGACATGTTACCCCAAAATATGACACCTTGGCATTTGAGAAAGCAGAAGTAGGAAGGTCTCTCTGACCTTTCTCTTGCCCTCCTTTCCTACAGCAGGTCATGTATCTGAGGAAGATCAGTCTCTGACCTTCTTCCTCCCTTCTCTCCTAATGTTCCTTATGTGACAGATGTTTTCCCCTATACCCAGAAGGAAGGAATGTCACACAGAGACACATAGGAGAATCTGAACAAACTGGCCTAAGTCCCCACAGTTTGTTACCATTAGATCACACCCCCCTTGTTCAATAATGTTTCCCCATAACTATTCACTTCTTCATCAGACTTAGCAGAAAATATACATGTCTCTCCTGCTTCTTTGCATCTTCATTTCTGAAGGATCTTATGTTACATGAAACTTATATTACATACATTTGTATGCTTTTCCCTCATTAATCTGTCTTTTGTTATAGGGGTCTGTATTAGTCCATTTTGTGTTGCTATAAAAGAATACCTGTGACTGAATCATTTCTATAGAAAAGAGGTTTATTCGGCTCACAGTTCTGCAAGATATACAGGAAGCATGGTGCCAGCATCTGCTTCTGGTAAGGCCTCAGTTAGTTTCCAATCATGGCAGAAGGCCAAGGGGGAGCCAGCATGTCACATGGCAAGATTGGGTGCAAGAGAGAGAGGATAAAGTGCCAGACCCTTTTAAACAACCAGCTCTATGTAAACTAATAGAATAAGAACTCACTTATTACCATGGGGAGGGCACCAAGCCATTCATGAAAGATCCGCTCCTGTGACCCAAACACCTCCCACCAGGTCCCACCTCCAACGTTGGGGATCATATTTCAATATGATATTTGGATGGGACAAACCTCCAAATGATATCAGGGTGTCAGCCACGAATCTTGTGATGGGTGAAAAGTCTTTTCTCCCCAACACTGGCAAGTGTGGGATATGACACAGACCCTTCAGTCTGGCCACAGTCTTCACACTCTTAGCCATTGCACTATATTGCTTCTGAAGCATCACCATATACATCTTGGAAGAAAATTAGGGTAAACAAAATCCATGGGGAAGGGCCAAAGAGAGGATTTCTTTTTGGAGATTTCAGTCCAGGAAGGCCTCAATTTGTGTTGTAGTTTTCTAATTCTAGGGAGAGACACAGACTTCTTCTGTGGGTTAAGGAAGTTCCAAGAGAGTCAGAGAGAAGCTACAGACTCACTTTGGAACAAATGGGGCAACAAGAACATCCCCTCTCCCCTCAAATAAAACAAAGCAAAGGAATACTCTGTAGTGATGGCGTGTCTATAGCCAAGATGGTCCTTAGCGTATTCAGGACAACACAGTCTTTAGCATGACATGACAATTACACTTGCACCTAAGTATGGTGATAGCTGGACCACTGGGTTCCTGGACAATGTCCTTCAAGTGGTGCAGTGGGAACTGCAGGTTTCCCTCCTCTGGACAGTGAGCAACCCAACCTTTTGCCTTACGTCTCCGTTCTCCTATGAGTCCACATGCAATGGGGAAGAACCCACATGATTTATTCCTGAAAGGATGAACGGACAATCGTAAGTGACCTCCTCTTGTCAAAGGGGTCCTTGAAATCGCCAGGCAGTAAGGTCACTGCCTGTGTTAGAGAAAGCAGTAATTCTTGGCAGAAAGGAGTTGAAATGATTAAAAAGACAGGTCAAGGGATAAAATGGAGTAAGTAGATGAGTGGAGGTTTGTGGGTAAAACATCAATGCCAATGTTTCCATTTTCCCATCACTGCTGTCAGGAAGCAATTGCTCCTTTGTTCATGTAAATGACAGGCTTTTAAGAGGTGACCTCAACCATTAATTTTAAATAAAAGCCTCTCTTTGGTCCCTCCCTGGTGGATCAGGCTGCTTCCAGGAAATAGCAATAAGGTGAACCGGTTTTCCTTGGACTACAGGGGTGTCTCTTTCCCCTTGCCAGGATTGGGAGGTTAGGTTTTGCCCCTTTTTTTTTTTTAAGGGAAAGAGAAATTGATGAATCTCACTTCTGTAGTCTTCAAAAAGTTGAATACATAGTGATATGGAATCTTAAATATTTATTTTCAGTTCCTTATTTTGATCTTTTCTCCAGATTGTATCAACCTCTCCAGCTCCTCCAGACTCCCCCATATGCAAACTGACAGCTTTGTTTCAATCCTTATCACAGTTCCATTTCTGCCTAGCGGTCCAGTCAATAACATTTACAAAGACGGCCTGAGTTCCTGGGGGATCACTTTCTGGGGTCATTCTCTCTCCTTCAAAGTCAAAATGTGACTATTTCCGATGGTCCCCAAGAAGACAAATCCAGGCTGATTTTAACACTTTCCACCCAGGAGTCCCTCTCTTCTGGCTGACAGTGGGGTTCAGGACATGCTACCCCAAATTATGCACCTTGGGAAAATTGCAAAAGCTGACCATAAAAATTGGAGAGAATTTCCCTCATGCCATGTCTCCTGAAGCAGGCCTAATAACCTAGCTGACCTTCCCTGAAATAGGCCTGGAATGAGTCCTTATTCCAGAGGTGCCCTATGGGACACAGGGACATAGGATAGAATCTGAACAAATGGGCCTTGCTAAGGTCCCTCCAGTTTATTCCCATTAGATCCCATCCTCTTGGTCCAATCATGTTTCTCCATAAGGATCCACTTCTTCATCAGACTTAGCATAACATTTACACAGTTGTGTTTCTCTGTGTCCTCATTCTTGAAAGCTCCATATAAAGTGTCACATAAAACTTGAATTAATGGTGGCTCACGCCTGTAATCCCAGCACTTCAGGAGGCCGAGGCACATGGATCACCTGAGGTCAGGAGTTCGAGACCAGCCTAGCTAACATGGTGAAACCCCGTCTGTACTAAAAATACAAAAATTAGCCAGGCATGGTAGCATGCACCTGCAATCTCAGCTACTCGGGAGGCTGGAGCAGGAGAATTGTTTGAACTTGGTAGGCAGAGGTTGCAGTGAGCCAAGATCACACCACCACATTCTAGCCTGGTGACAAGAGCAAAACTCCGTCTCGAGAGAGAGAGAGAGAGAAAGAGAGGAAGGAAGGAAGGAAGGAAGGAAGGAAGGAAGGAAATGTAGCCATGGAGACTATCAGGGTAGGGGAAAAAAGAATGATTTCCTCACCCATTGCAAGGATGATGGCTGAGACTCCTATAACAAAAGACAGATTAACAAGGGAAAGCAGACACATTTATTTAATTCAAGTTTTGTTTGTTTGTTTGTTTGTTTTTTTGAGACAGTCTCAAAGAGCACCCAGCTCATCTCTTTCTTTATGGCATGCCCAGTTCTGGGGTTATGCTCCAGAGTGCGGAACTAGTTGAACTAGTAAAGTTCAGCTTGATTTTGTCCCTGCAGCAAGAGGTGAGGCACATCCCACATCAGACACTGGGAGAGACCTTCAGTATCAGCAGCTACATGGAGCAAACCATGCCCAGCAGCAAGTGCGTTGCAATCCCACAGAGAGCAGTGCTTCCCA
The DNA here is from genome assembly GCF_028885655.2 of Pongo abelii. Classification (NCBI taxonomy): domain Eukaryota; kingdom Metazoa; phylum Chordata; class Mammalia; order Primates; family Hominidae; genus Pongo; species Pongo abelii. The sequence goes on from NC_071993.2 coordinate 6,992,622, forward strand.
GAAGTGGCTCTGAAATCTTCAAGTGGCCTAAAAAACCCAATTCTTTTTTAAAGATGTAAGTTATAGATGATCTGATAAGGCCTACTTAGAAAGCCAGTATTCTGGAAAGAGGCTCACACCTGCAGTTTTCAGAAAATCTAATAAATGATGATGCATGGCTCTTAAATATTTATATAAGAAGGCAGGAGAGAACCTGCCAGCTTCCTCAGCTAGAGGCAACATCTTTTATGCCAAATATGAATCATCATATAGTATTCTTTCTCAAAGGGACATAGTACTAGTCATAAATCAGTGTACTTGAGTGATCCAGACACTTTTGTCAGTTTATAATCTCTTTTTCCTGCAGTTGTTGCAAAACTGTTTTCATTTTACTTGCAAAAGGTTCTGCCTGACGCAGCACAGCTGTGCACCCCTCTCCCCCTTTCAGCCACCCTTGCATTTTCAAGTCAAAAAAGGATTAGGCTCATCAGACCAACACCATAGAAGGAAATTATAATGAAACTAGTACAGTGCATTAAAGACCAACACAGCACGATGGTTAGGAGCCAGACTCAGTGGCCGAACTGACCTACATTTCAGGTACAGCTCCATCAATTATTAAATGTGCTAGTTGACCGTGAGTCTCTAAGTAAATCACTCTCTGCATCAGCTTCCTCCACTGGAAAATGGAGATAATAAGAAGAAAGTGCATGGAAATAGTGAGTAGTCGCTAAATGTTAGCAATTATTATCACATCTAGAAACCCATCCATTTATGAAACCAGCTCTACAGACTTAATGCTCTTAGAAAGAATGTTTATGTCAAACAAGAAGACGAATACCAGGCCACTCTTGGCTTAAACTCAGCAGCATAAAAACAAAACTGAACTACATTCATACTGCTTTTGACCTAGTTAAGTTTTGAGGATCTTGAAAGAGAGAGACGAATAGAAAGGGAACTGGTTTCTCTTTGAAGGATTTGCTTAGTCGATTTAGATCAAGTTAGAGTTGACACCTGAGCAGGTTTCTACAGGCAGGCAGGTCAGGGTTTCTCAGTCTTGGCACCATTGGCATTTGGGGCCAAGTAATTCCTTGTTGTCAGGGGCTGTCCTGTGTGTTGTTGGACATTTAGTAGCATCCCAAGTTGTGACAACTAAAAATGTCTCCAGATAGATAATTATAAAATGTCTCTGGGGGATAAAATTGCCCCCAGTTGAAAACCATTGGAGGATATTAGGTTGATAGATTCATAGATAGATATGGATATAGATATGAATATGGATGAAGGTGTAGGGATAGACGCAGGTGTAAATGCTTGGCAGATGGTTATCAGTGGGTAGAGTGCTCACCTTCTTGAATGCTCTACCATGCATCCATAGTTATCTTCTAAAACACAAGCCTGATCGCATTGCTTGGCTGCTTCAAAGCCTTTACTTAGCTCCCTCTGCCTACCAAATTGTTTAAAGTATTTAATATTAAATGTGATGTTGTCCACAACTTGACGCCTTCTCATTTCAGATCCAATTTCCCATTTTCCCCACTATATTGTTCTTCACCCAAACCTTCCAATACACAAACACATGCACACACTACACACATACAGACACACACAGACACACACATCATGCATACATACCCACATGTACAGACACACTGGTTTTCTGACAGTTTTACAAACACATCATGTGCTTTTGCACCTTCATTTTTGTTCTGTGTCTGTCTTGTCCATCCCTATTCCTCCACATCTCAGCCTAGAGAACACCTGTCCCATTTTTTTAAGGCAAGCCCAAATGTGATCTCCTCTGGAAAACCTTCCTGGATGCCACCTCGTGGGCAGATTTAATCCCCGTCACCTGCAGTCACCTGATCCTCTACCTATGGCCCTCCCAGCCCTCTTCTTCATAGCTCACAGAGTCTCTATTTGTCTCCTCTGTAATTAAAGACGGCATTCTTTTCATGGCTATAGTAACGTGGTCCCTGCTGGCTCATACCAGGCACTTGATGGGGGTTTGCTGAATTGAGCATGTACGTTTCTCCAGCTTTAAACTTTAAAGCGCCACTCCTTCCCGGAGATTCCACAAATACTGACCGAGCTCCTCCAGTGGACACAATACCACATGGGTGCAGGCAAAGACTATGGAGCCCATGGGGAATAAGACAAATATGAAAGGAGAACATGTAATATGATAGATGTAGAACCGGTGCTCCAGGGGGCTGAAAATATGGTGCTGTGGAGTTGAGGGATTGAGGAGCATGCCTGCTTCATGGAGAAAGTGGAGTGGGAATAGCAGGTAGATCTATAGAGTTGGGAATGATAGAAAAGAGGCTACCAAGCCTCAGATGGGAAAATTTCTAGAGGTAATTAGGGCACAGCAAATAGACCATTTTGGCTGAAAGTGAAGGTTGGTATACAGGAAAAGTAGGAGAAGAACCAGAATACTAGGGACAGGGTGTCTAGTTGGAGGATCTTTTCTCCAAAGTGCTACTGGTTGCAAGAAAGAGAAACTCTCTTGAGCTATTTAAGCAAGTGTGGAGATGGGAAAGGGAGGCAGAGCATAGAAGGAGTATTGAATGTATTCAGACACTGAGGGAAAAAGGACATGCAAAGATATGGAATACTGAAAATCTCTTGGGGCTAAGCAGCTAACCTCTTAGTCAATCTAGATGTGTCTATCAGTCAGTTTGTCCACCATCTGTCTGTCTAAGACCATATAGCCTCCATCCCTGTGTAGATTTTGCTCCATTATCCTCTCTACAATCCAGCCACAGAGTAAATAGCTGTGAGATTATACTTCCTGGGTTTTTATTCTAGTATCTTAGCTGCATGACCTTGGACAAGTTTTAAAACTTTTTAAACTCTTAGTTCCTCATCTGTTGGGTGGTCACAGTAATTTTCTTTCTTTATTTAGATGATAGATAGATGGACAGACAGACATATATCTTGATGGCGGTTATAAAAATTAACACATGTTAAACACTTCACATAGCACCTGCCATGATGAATACTCAATAAACAGTGGCCATCATTGTTATTACTACTCAGGATTTCTCTGCTTCCATGTAACTTAAGTGTGCATATGGCTTCAACTTGCCAAGGTACCAGTCCTGATAAAGGATCTTTCAGCTCAATCTCCTGACCTGTTTCTGTGTCCTTTGCTCAATTTCTTGAGGGGAGTGAGACAGAGAGAAGAGAGAGGAGAGAGATAGAGAGAGAGAGAGAGAGAGAGAGAGAGAGAGAGAGAATATCTGGTCACAGGCTACATGGGTGGGTTAAGTGCCCTCTAATGGGCTGTAGCCAGGGACGATGAATCTCGTGGCATGCAGGGCTTCAAGAAGTTGAGGCATGTGATGGATTTAGATGAGATTGGATATGTATGGCAGGCCCTGAATGCAAGATGAAGAGAACAGAGGCAAGTTGAAAGGAGTCTGGAGGGCCAGTGAGAGTTGAAAGAGGTACCCTCAGCAGGGAAGGGCCCCCAGCTCTGCCTGAATGGAAAAATGATAGCTCACCACTTTACCAACTGCAGACATCAACAGTAGACCCATCAGGATACCCCAGAATGGAACATGGGCCAATTCGGAAGACAAAACCCAGCACACACCCAAAGGCCACACGAGGGCAAGGGCTTTCTTCCCCACTCCACCTTCTTCCAGGTCCCAGACAATATCTCAGGCCAAATAGGAGGGATAGAATGGAAAGAATGAGAAAGTAGCCCCAAATGGCTGAGTTACACCTGTAGACTTTGTTTAAATCCGTGAATCATGCCAAATGAGAAAAATCGTGTTGTATATTCATTTTTTCTCCTCTCTAGTAGGCAGAAACTCATAGAGCAGCTTCATAAGAGAAAGAAACTACATTTTCTTGGTACATCTAAAGGTTGTGACTTTGTAACCTTGTTCCTTTACAGGAGGTGTATCTGCCAAATTTTAAGAGCTGTCTTCGAAGATTCCCATCTTAAGGACAGAGACCATGTCAGGAATCTATCCATCAAAGTTGAAAAAATACCACTTTTGCTAAGTCCAAGATCACTGGGACCAAACCTGGATGCCCACTTACTAGATCTGTGAAACTGGGCAGCTCCTTTAATTTCTCTTACCTTCCACTTCTCTTTCTGTAAAGTGGGCCTAGTAATCTCAGTCCTACCCTCCATTGAAGGCATTTCAGAAAATCACACGAGATAATGTAAAGTAAATCTGCTTTCAAAGTCATATAGAATAAAAGCTTGAATTATTATGAGTGTGCCTGGCAGATGGTGGGTGCTAAAAAATATGCAATAGTAAGTATGAAATTACTGAGCAATTTATTTCTATGCAATTTAATGGAATGTCATTTTTCCTATAGATAAAGTGTATAGAGATTTGAAAAAGAAAGAAGACACTGTTTCCTCATTTTAATACCTGAAACCCTACTTATAACGGCAAAGCTTTTACATATTAGAGTTTTCTAGACACGCAGGATGATTTCATCTAGTTCCTCATTTTCAAGGTCAAGACCCTGTGTCTCAGTGCGGTTTGAAGACCAACGCCAGGCATAAGGTTTCTGTTTCCTGGTCCAGTGACCTCGCAACCATACCACGATGTCATTTTTTAAATGTCTTACTATAAGTAAAATTACAACAATAAACAATTGACATCTGACTTCACAGATTCCAAAATGCATTTCCATGTGTGATTTCACTTGATCCTTTAAAATGTAGGGGGAAGATGTTATAATCCACACTTCGTCACCGGAGAGGAAACCAAAGTTTGCGTACATAAGACAACATGTTCAGAAATGACAAAGGTGCATTTTAAGTCTCTCTTTCCAGTGCTCATATGATATCTAAAAGATCTACAATTTCCACAAATGGAGCAGAAGACAATAGTCACTTCACAGTGCACATTAACGACACACATCAAAACAAGGAGAAGCAGCAAGATTTCTGGATCCGAAAAAAAAAAAAAACAAGTGTGACGTTATGGTTTTAGAGGAACAAAGCTGAAGGCAATGGAAGCTGCAAGTGTGTGCTGATTTCATTTAGAGGCTCGGATGCTTTCACAAGTTCATTTAAAACATGAACGTGGCTTGGGTCACCAACAAACCACACCAGCCATGTGATCCAATTTGGTACATATCGTCCCTTGGAGTGAAATGCTGCTATGTTGACAGTGTTCAACCCTAACTTAACTGCAAAGGAGAATCTGTGCTGTTTAAAGGCAAATTTCTTTCTTTAATCATGGGACAAACATTAAGGCCAATACAGTGGCAATGCCAGGGCCAAAGCAGGAGGTTCCTAAAAAAAAATGGAAGACTGAAGGAGGGCTTGGTGAGAGGCAGAGTTCATTGGGGACATGGCACTAGACCCTGCTTCTTTTGCTATCTGCCTCTGGGGACACTGAAAAGTAGTGTTTTAGTGTTTCCCAATACCTTCTGAGATGGATTCATTTGTTTCCCATTCAGTGAACATTATTGAGCATCTATTGGTTTTATAAAATAATTGAGAACAGGATGAACTTACATTCTAGTGTGTGTGTCAGGTGGCAGAGATACAAACAGATAAAAGTGGAAACCATTTCAGAATGTGCAAAGGGCTAGGAAGGAAATAAACATCAATGACAGTGACAGGGACAAGGTCAGGGAGGGATTCTCTGTGGAATAATAGCAAAACTGAGGCCTGAATGACTAGACGTCAGACATGAAAGGAGGTAGTACAAGACCATTTTAAGTAGAGGGAATAGACGGGCAGGAATGAGCTAAGCCAATGTGGATGAAGTGCAGGGGATGTAAACCTGAAATATCTGGGACAGGTCTCAACCAATTAGAACAGTTAGAACAATTAGAACAATTGGGAACAGTTAGAACAATTAGAACAATTGGGACAGGTCTCAACCAAAACAGGTCTCAACCAATTTAGAGAGTTTATTTTGCTGAGGTTAAGGGCACGCCCATGACACAGCCTCAGGAGGGCCTGATGACACGTCCCCAAGGTGGTCAAGCACAGCTTGGGGATAAACAGAGAAAATCAAGAGCTCTGTTTGGATTGTGTTAAATTTAAGTCACTCAGTCAATATCTACACAGTAGACAGTTGAATATGCAAATCTGGAGCACTGAGGTAAGTTTAGGGTCAGAAATGTAAGTCTGGGACTCAACATATGGAAGGCATTTAAAGCCACGAGACAGGATGAGTGCACCTAATGGGAAGGTGCAGGTAGAGAAGAGAAGGTGGCCAGGCTGGAGCCTGTTACCCCGTGACATTTATGTCACGTACCTGAGGAAGACCCAGCAAAGAGAACTGAGAGGACCCTTGATTAAGCAGGAGGAAAACCAGCAGGGGGTGCTGTTTGGGAAGGAGGGCACAACTGTATTGTGTGCTACTGAAATGCTGAGCATGATTGGGATTGCAGGCAAGAAAGTCATTGCAAAATATTTATTTTAAGCAAATTGTAAAGTAGCTCAATTGTTAGCTCTAGGTAACAAATGCTTGCTGAATAAAGGGAGGAGTAGAAGGATGGAGGGATGAATACAGGGAAGGCCATGAGAAGACAAAATTTCCGAGTCCAGCTCTTGGTTCTCTGATGGGCTAACTGCTTGGCCTTGGACTCACTTAGCACATGAGTTCCTTATCTCTGAAAATGCTTTAACACAGCATATTAGCTCGGTTCTCCAGAGAACAGAGCCTATAGGATGTGTGTAAATACACAAAGAGATTTAATTATAAGGAATCGGCTCACATGATTATAAAGTCTGGGAAGTCCCAAGATCACTAGGGAGAGTGGGCAGGTTGGAGACACATGAGAGCTGAGGGTTTAGTTCCAGCCCAAAGGCCAGCAGGCTTGAGACTCAGGAAGGGCCAGTGTTTCAGTTTGAGTCTGAAGGGAAGAAAAAAACCCATATCCCAGTCAGAAGGCTATCAAGCAGGAGGAACTCCTTTAATAGGGGAAAGGTAAACCTTTTTGTTCTATTCAGGCCTTCAGTGGACTAGATGAGGCCCACCCATATTAGGAAGGCAATTGGCTTTACTCTGTCTATTGATTTAAATCCCAAAACAGACACACCTAGAATAATGTTTGACCAGCTATCTGGGCAACCCATGGGCCAGTTAAGTTGACACATCAGTTAGCCATTACACACAGGCTGGAGGGCTCCTTGTCCAGGATATCTTAAAATAGGTTCTTGGGGTTAAAGTGTGGGCTTGTTTGCTTTATAAAGTCCCCAACACTTAATAGAGTTTGTGATTCTAGGATTTACAGGATATAAGCAAGTGAAATAAATACTTTTTAAGAACTAATTCAGGCTGGGCACCGTGGCTTACGCCTGTAATCCCAGCACTTTGGGAGGCCAAGGTGGGCAGATCACTTGAGGCCAGGAGTTTGAGACCAGCCTGGCCAACATGGTGAAACCCTGTCACTACTAAAAACACAAAAATTATCTGGACACAGACGTGCGCCTGTAATCCCAGCTACTCGGGAGACTGAGGCACGAGAATCGCTTGAACCCAGGAGGCAGAGGTTGCAGTAAGCCGAGATCATACTACTGCACTCCAGCCTGGGTGACAGAGTGAGTCTCTGTCTGAATTAAAAAAAAAAAAAAAAAAAAAAGAAAAAAAAGAACTAATTTAAAAATCATATATTCTTTGTTGTAATATTATCATGGAATATACTTACAGACAGACAGGACCTGTGCTGGCAAGTACAAGGTGGTGTTTAAATGTTCTCATTTGAAAAGTCAGTACGGTTAGAGCCCCAGGAGTCTAACGGATATGCAGGGTTGTGATTTTTTTGGGGGGTTTCTCCTTTTCCCACCGTGGGTCTGTTGAAGTGGATCATCTTATTTTACCCAAAGGTTCATCGGAAAGAGCTGGGTCGCAGGCTTAGAGGATGGCTCTCGTGCTGTTTGTCCCCTGACTTCCATACGCTCCCCTTCTGTGCCCTGTATTCTCCCTATGTGTCCCGACTCGGAGACATCGCACCTGTGCAGATGCTGACAGACGCCCATAGGTGGCAGCAGCCTTCTAAAGCAACAGCAGAGGTAACGTGGGCATCCGCCTTAGGAGCCGGGGCAGGGTGCAGGGCCAGGGTAGCCGGTGAATGTTCACACAAGCTGTGCACTTTCCTTTCCAAAGCAAAAAAGCGACTCTGTCCTGGCACACGTTAGAATATTTGTTATTTTAAATAGAACTAATACTCAAGATGGGAGGGAACAAAGGCAGCAACTCCCAGCCTCTTAAACTTCAGGTTTACATACCTTCAAAAACAAGTTGTACTCTTTGTCTGCGATTGTTGTTTCTAACGTATGTTGGGCTCTTATCATTTCCCAGCAGATGCAGGCACAAGGACGAAACTTGCTCACTCTGCCTATAATCAGTTAAGAACAGATGTCCAAATAGATATATCTCTCCCTAAACCTTAAGTAAAGATAATGTATGCAGAGTAAACAGAAAAGTGGGCATATTTGCCCAAATACAGATGGCTTAGCCGGATAGAGGTGTGTTGCAGAAGTCATTAAACATGAAGGTTCAATAACGTCACATCAAAATACGGTATTTTACAAGAAAAATAGCTGATACCAGTGCTATTGGGTTTGTCTTTCCATATTCAGTGTTGCTGTCTCTGAATGCCTCTGCGGGCAGCAAGAACTAATGGGACGTCTTGGAAAACTCAGCCTGTTCTATGGGGATACCCAGCAACTGTCCAGGACATTTGTTGAAGCATTCTGCTGACTGCAGCAAGCCAGAAAATTAGAGCAAGTGTTTTTCACCTAAAGCCAGGTTCCAGAAAAAAAACAAACAAAAAAACAAAGAGGCCGGGCACAGTGGCTCAGGCCTGTAATCCCAGCACTTTGGGAGGCTGAAGCAGGCGGATCACGAGGTCAGTAGATTGAGACCATTCTGGCTAACACGGTGAAACCCAGTCTCTACTAAAAATACAGAAAATTAGCCGGGTGTGGTGGCACGCGACTGTAGTCCTACCTACTCAGGAGGCTAAGGCAGGAGAATTGCTTGAACCCGGGAGGCGGAAGTTGCAGTGAGCCGAGATTGCGCCACTGCACTCCAGCCTGAGCAACAGAGGGAGACTCTGTCTCAGAAAACAAAACAAAACGAAACGAAAAAAGCTTTGCACGGGATCTTGGGTCAAAGATCAACAGACTTCTAAATGCCTCCACCCTGTAATATGCATGGTCTGCCTCCCAATTCTGAGTTAAAAAATAATGTTTTTTTGTTTGTTTGTTTTTTTAAAAAACAACCTAGGTTAGGCTGCCATGCACCATTCTCTAAACTCTTTGTGTATTTCTCCTAAATATTTTATATTTATTTTTGAATAGGTAATTCACATAGTTTAAAAAATTAAAAATGTATTTAAAGGAATACAGTGAAAAGGCTCTTTCAGATGCCTGCTACTCATCTACACGTTACCATTGTCATGAATTTTTTATGTATCCTTTCAGAGTAGGAAGGCACACAAATAAAAGTAAATAAATATCCGTATTTTTTTCCTTTTTAACACAAAAAAGGGAAACTCTGTTCACACTATTCCACCTCTTGCTTTTTTAAATAACACTATAGGTTGGAGAGCTTCCCGTATTAACCTAAAGAAAGTTCTCTTATTCTGGTTTACAGCTGTGTGATAGCCCATTACTTGGGTAAATCATATACCATATTTTATGAACTAGTTCTTTATTAATAGATTATTTCCTGTCTGCAATTACAGACAGTGCTGTAACTAATAATCTCAAAATATATCTTTTCAATATGTGCCTGGACATCTATGTGATAAATGGCCAGAAGTGTAACTGTTGGGTCTGAGAGCAGATGTTTGTCATTTTAATGCTTTTCATCTGAATCTTGCACATGTTGTGTTGAGTTTATTCCCATGTATTTTATCTCTGGGTTGCTGTTGTAAATGGGGTCTTTGCTTCCATTATATCTTCTAACGGGCTACTGTTAATATATATGAAAGCTATTGATTTCTGCGTAATAATTTTATACCTTATTCCTTTAGTATATTCTCTTATAGTTTTTAAAATTGATCAATGAGTTGACTTCAGTTTTCCAAATATTTAGTTTTATTGTCATCTGCAGATAGTAATGGTTTTACATTTTCTGTTTCACTTTTAAATCTCAATTTTTTCATCAAATTTTATATATAATTCTACAGTGAAATATTAAATAATAATGGCATTAGTGGGCATTCCTGATTTCATCCTGACATTTAATAGAAATGTCTCTAGTACTGGCTTTTGAATTGAGATACCAATATTTTATTATATTAAAGAAGTTTTATATTTATTATATAAAGTATTATATTGAAGTGTTCATGTATTTCTACTTTATTATTTTCATCAAGAACATTATTGAAATTTTTTAAATGCCTTTGAGAGACTATGTAGATAATGATGTGATTTTTCTATTAAGATGACAAATTATATAGATTTCCTAATACTGAATCAGCTTTGAAATTCTAGCCTTAGCTCTACTTGATTATAGTTCTTTTAATGTGTTGCTAAATTCTGTTTGTTAACATTTATTTAGGATTTTGGAATCACTATTCATAAGTGAGATTTGTTGATAGGTTGGTTTTCTTAAATTTCATAACATTTAGGTATTAATATAATTACTTTAAAATTTTTCCTGCAATATTATTTATTTCCTCCAGGTTTTCAAATCATTTCCAGAGATTTCAGGGAAGTAGTCTCATTCATTTAATCATCTCTGTTATTTTGGTTATATTCCCTTTTCCATTTCTTTTTTTTATTTTATATTGTATGTTTACCCTTTGCAAAAAGTAGGTTTTTCAGCTTATATGTTTTTCTCATAAACGTTTATAGATTTATTTATTAGGGCTACTGTTTCTTTGTCTTCTAACTCATTAAATTCTGCTTTTATCTTCATTCAAGGCTTGTGTCGTAGTTCTTTTTCTAACATTTTGGATAAGATAGAAATGTGTTTGTTTTCCCTCATTTTTTGACATATGTTCTTGTTACTGTTATGAGGAGGTTATTGTGCACGGCTTTAGCTGTGCTGGATACATCCTCCCCTGTCGTGTTTTTATTCTAGTCATGTTCTAGATCAGTGCTATGCAGTAGAACTTTCTGGGATAAGGGAAATGTCATTGGCCATCTGTGGGTATTGAGAACTTGAAATGCGGCTGGTATTTGTGAGTTGAGGAACTTAATTTTTAATTTAACTTTTAAATTTAATTTTAAATAGCCACACACGGGCCAAGCATGGTGGCTCATGCCTGGAATCGCAGCACTTTGGGAGGCCAAGGCAGGCAGATCACAAAATCAAGAGATCGAGACCATCCTGGCCAACATGGTGAAACCCCGCCTCTACTAAAAATATGGAAATTAGCTGGGCATGGTGGTGCGCACCTGTAGTCCCAGCTACTCGGGAGGCTGAGGCAGGAGAATTGCTTGAACCTGGGAGGCGGAGGTTGCAGTGAGCTGAGATTGCGCCACTGCACTCCAGCCTGGCGACAGAGTGAGACTCCGTCAAAAAAAAAAAAAAAAAAAGCCACACATGGCTCATGGCAACCACATTGGGGGGTGTGTAGCTAGACATTTTCCAGTTTTCATTTGTATTTCTCCTTTTATCCAATAATTACTCAAAATATGGGGCTTTTTTTTTTAGCATGTCACTGATTAGGAGATAGAGTTTTAAAATATTAAAAAATATATATATTTTAAATATAAATATAAATATTTTAAATATAAATATAAATATTTTAAATATATATATATTTTAAAGGTTGAAAGAACTTTTAGTTATCCAATTTCATTAACTACTAGTCTTACTGCATTGTGATCAGAGAAAACTGCCTGTACTCTTTGTAGTTTGGGGGCATTATTTAGGATATCTTTGTGACCCAATGTATACTGTATGTGGATATACAATGTGTACTGAGAGCACTGGGGACACTTTGAAAGGGTTTATTCAGTGTCTTCAGGACAGAATGTTAGATACACATTGATCAATCATGTAATGTTATTTAGAACTACTGTATCCATATTTTCTTTTGTACTTGATCTGTCATGACTGACACAGATAAATTAAGATTTCCTTCTACCAGTTCGCTTCAATTTCTTGTGTCTCCTTTAATCCCTGCTTCATGACTGTGGCTGTTATTTTATATTTAGTGCAGGGCTAATGTGTTTTCATTATGACTCACACAAGTTGGCATTACAAAGTGCCCTTGTCCGTCTTGTTCTGGCCTGAACTCCATGCTGTCTGATATGAAAGTTTGTGATCATTCTCTTTTCAATTGCATTTGACTAGCGTATCTCTATGTGTTATTTTATATTTATATACTTTTATTTCCATGATTTTTGAAGCTCTGTTTTAGGAATGCTGCTTTCATTTAGCATCGAGTTGTGTTTGGTTTTGATCCAACCTGAAATCCGTTTGTATTAATAGATAAGTTAAACTCATTTAACTTGTTAATGTGATAGATATGTCAAGCTTTAGTTCTACCTTTTACGTTTATGTGTTCATGATATCTTAAAGGTCTTTTACTATGCACTCCATTAATAGTACTTTCATCACAGAGTTAAAAAATATTTTTGTTTAATGGTTGGTTACCCTTATAATTGCAAATTTATGCATTATCACCAGCACTCTCTTTAGTTCATAGCTATTATCTCCTCCTCCCTACTCTCCATGACCCAATTTCATTTAATAATATTACCTTTCTTGGTACTTAACTATGTAGTATGAAATATGCTACTGCTTCTGTTTCCTGGTTTGTGAATTTTAAATGATACCTTTTATATCTAGCTTTATAGATGAAGCAATTAGCAAACCTATCTACTCATACTCTTTCCCTCTTCCTCTCCTACGTTTATCACTCATAGCGTTTATACCTTGTTTGGGCATATACTATTTGTATTTTATCCTGCCTCACTGATCCCCCACCATTTCTGTCTTATTTGTACAGTTGAACATATTCATGCAGTACTATTAGTCTTTTGCTATACTTTTCTCAGTTTCTCAGTCATCTCTTAGTTGAAGAAACCTCATTCTTCAGCAGTTACCCCAACATGGGCTTATAGGAAAAATATAATCTGAGGTTTGCAGATCAAAACTCTTTTTTGGCATTGGTTATACTATAAGGAGAGCTTGGCCTCATGAAAATCCTTGGTCCACAATTTATTTTCATCTATGTCTTATAAGCATTGTTTCTCGGTCTACATGTTGCTCTGGAAACATCTAAAGCCAGCCCTATTTGTTCCCTTGTTTTAGTGACAGTATTTTTACCTGGCTTCCCAAAGATGTCTCCTTTCATTTTTCTAGTTCAACAATTTCACAAAATTATATTTTGATGCTGACAATTTGCGGTGAGTATTTTCTGGCTCCATAGTATGTCTGTTCAACATGCAGATTTGTTTCATTTTATTTAATTTATGCCTTGCCTATTTGTTCTATTTCATTCATCTTTGAAAATTCTGGCTGGGGGCAGTGACTCACACCTGTAATCCAGCACTTTGGGAGGCTAAGGAGGGTGGATCACTTGAAGTCAGGAGTTTGAGACCAGCCTAGTCAACATGGCGAAACCCCATCTCTACTAAAAATACAAAAATTAGCCAGGTGTGGTGGCATGTACCTGTAATCCAAGTTACTTAGGAGGCAGAGTCAGGAGAATCACTTGAACCCAAGGGGCAGAGGTTGTAGTGAGCTGAGATGGCGCCACTGCACTCCAGCCTGGGTGACAGAGACAGACTGTGTCTCAAAAAAAAGAAAGAAAGAAAGGAAGGAAGGAAAGAAGAAAGAGAGAAAGAGAAAAAGAGAGAAAGAAAGAGAGAGAGAGAAAGAGAGAAAGAAAGAAAGAAAGAAAGAAAGAAAAGAAAGAAAGAAAGAAAGAAAGAAAGAAAGAAAGAAAGAAAGAAAGAAAGAAAGAAAGAAAGAGAAGAAAAGAAAATTCCAGTGGCATTTATTTTACATCTATCATTTTCTTTCTTGGGCTTTTTCACTATGTGTCACTATATTACTTTATTTTATTTTTCTCATTTCTATCCTTCAGGACCGTTTGTCTTTTTATCACACCGTCGATTCTCTCGTGACCACTGGATTTCCTTTTCGTTTCTATGATGGTTTTGCTTTTTCTTCTATTTATTTTCTGAGTTCTCCTCACTGCTGTCTTATAACCTGCAGTTGTCTCTCAGCATTCTCCTGGAATTATTATATTTCCACTTTGTGGCATTCCTTCTTAGAAGCAATTGCTTCATTATGCTCCTTAAAATCATGGCAAAATGTTTGGTCGCAGTTCATCTTTGCTCAGTGGCACTGTTTTTAGGAGAATAATCCGTATCAGTTGGAAAGCTTTGCAGATCTTTTCCACATATTTATTCATAATAAATTTTCTTACTGTTTGTCATTGAAAACTTGGTTTTTTTATGACCCAGCTGTTGGCAGACTAGTCCTACAGGCAGAGACAAAGCAGGGCAGTCCTGGCGTCACAGCAAAGGGCTTATTCCTTCACTGCCACATTAACAGACTGCTCACTGTGAACATTGCTCTTCTGTGTGAGACTGGATTTCCATTTCTGGGGCCATTGTGACTTCTGCCACCAGCTTTCCTTGTCCTGGCACAAGATATCCACTGTTGCAAATAAGAAATATAGCTCTTGCACTACCTGACAATCAATACTTGCATTTTTATGGATCTTCCTGAATTTTCCTTCTTATGATTCCACTCATTACTCTCCGAGCTTCTGATTTTTCCTACTCTTCCCTACTGCTCTTCCTCCCATCTGCTTCTGCCTTATTTGGAGCTTTTGAAAATCCCTACAGGTGTTTTGAAGTCAGCATATCATCTGATTTCTAAATTTCATGGACAGTTGAATTTGCAGGACTTAGCTATTCTTCTAGTTTTTTGTTTGTCTGCTTGCTTCTTCAGGAGAAGAAGGAGAAAGCACTGATGGATATAGTCATATTCATAAGAAGATCTCTTCCAAGTGTTTGATGCAACCTCTGCTTCCACCATCCCATCTTCTCACACTCCCTTTTGTGCTAGTTCTTCTCATCTGCATGTAGCTTCTTTCCTGTCATTTGACCATCATGTAGAAGCTCTTTTTTCAAGAACGTTTTCCTTCTGAAAACCACATATGTCCCACTGTCATTTCTGCACATCTATTTCATTATCAAACTTGAAAATGTATCCCTCTTATCCATTTCCTTACTTTATCAAAAACATTGGAAATGCATAACATATGGAGTGTACATTAACTTAGTTACCATCATTTTAGTTGTCCATCACCACTACCTAATCATGATGGTTAGTTCATGGATGAATTTTCAACGAACACGCATGCAACAATGCTAGGTGTGTCAATGATGGTTCCTTGACTTAAAGGAAGTATATGATCTGCTTAAATCACCCGCCTTTTTCTATCATCAACTAATTTAAATTAAAAAATGAAATAAAAAACAATAGCAGGGAGCCTTGAAGGTAGGTTGAAAACTGTCTACTGAGTCAGTAGATATTTTTATCCAAACAGACAAGAAGACAGCAAGCCCCTCGACTTGTGGTTTCCATTCTCTCATTTCCTGTGTGCAACCACATGAACCATCTGCCCTCCCTGACTCCCTGCCTCTACATCTAGAGAAGGAGGCGTGGGTGTTCTCTAATTCCCCTGGTGTGCTTGACTTGTTCCCCACCACCCAAGGGCTAAGGCTTAGGCACTGCGTTGAAAACTTCAGCACAGCAGGGAACCTCAGCCACTCTGTCTTCTATCCAACCTCCCTCATGTTTTCTCTGTACTCTTGTCTCTATTAGTTGGCACCTGGGCCTCTGCCTGCCTTCACCTCCTTGTCTCCATCCTTGCAATGAATGCCGTAGTATGACCACCTCTCCTTCTCCAGTGTAACTTCACTCTGGCACTATTTTCTGAAATTTGTGGACCCTCCATGCTGCAGCTACCCTAAGCCCACTCTCCTGAGAAGCCCCAGTTCCCAGAACGGAAGTCCAGGGCAGGCCTCAGCCCCCACACTTCCCTAAACAGCAGCTGCCTAAGAGTCTGTGAACCTGCACAATTTTCAATAGCAGTGTCTCAACAATTAGCCAGTGCCTCACAAGTGGGGCAGATGGTATAGCCACAAATGAGAGTTTCATGTTTCTTCTGATTGAAATGCATTCCTATCTAAAGGCTGTTTCCTTTTAGAGACAAACTAATTTTTTCTCTTTCGTCCTTTGCCTGGGTTTTATGTTTATTTCTACAAGCTGGCACTTCCGATGGTTTCTAGAGAGCTCATTGGTGCTCTCTCTCTCTAACACACACACATACACACACACAAACACACACACACACACACTATGTACACATCTCACAGGAGATGGAAACTTGTTTCCATTATGGGTCCTGAAACAAAGCTCTGTGGATATGCATGTGCTACTCAGATTTTCTATCCCAGGAAATGAATGTAAATATCTACCTCCCCAAGAAATTTTTTTTTCAGAGACAACAGACCTCGGAAGACAAGTGGAAGTCAAAACTCTCCTTGAATGCGGTTCTTGGGAGTTGGAAATCTCCATTGCCGTTGCTTCCCCATGGAAGGCTTTGCAGTGCTAAGTGGCTTATCTCCATGACAACCAGAAGAGCTGTTTTTTTTTTTTTTTTTTTTTTTTTTCTGCTGGACATTTTTTTCTAGATTTTACTTCATATTTAAAATAATTAAAAGTGTTTATCTCAGTACACCACAACCAGTCATTTACTGTGCCAGTGTCAGGAGGCAGTTCACATCTGTTTGGGGTCCACTCAAACCACCTCCATGCTGTCGGCCTTCAAAGTTTCCAAGAGGTTTGGTTTCTCTTTGAAATCTGGCTTCTCACTTGCTCACTGTATAACTTTTAAACAGATTAATTTTTTTTAGTTCCTTATATATAAATTTTCTGCATGTAAAAATTTAAGATAATTTTATGTCTTAAATAATTTTATGTCTTCAAATCTTAAAAAGAAGAGCAGAGAAGAGGTATTAGATAAAGTGTGAGAGACTGCCTGATAGAGCTGAACACATGGGAAGCATACAAAATATTCTTCTCTCTGCTTGTTTGTTTCCTTAGCAGAATATCTGGCTGCAGCTTACTGTAGCCATCCTGTCATCAGTTCCCAAACGGGAGGAATGCCATGGTCTCTTGACAGGGGCTCTCTTGCATTGTTGGTGGCAAGGGCCTGCTGTCCCGTCAGGTTGGCCCATTTATCCAGTTACTCATGAAATATCTTGTTCTCTCAGAGAATCAACCAGCGGCTGTGTGCTGACTTCACAAAGAAAAATCCATTCTCTCACCAAGTAGTTGTCAAGCATAATAAAGAAAAACTGGCAGAATAATTGGGGTGGTTGCTGAGTCTAACTCAATATCATATGAAAGAAAATATATGGAACAACGGTGTTTAAAGAGAACTGCACACCTCTGTTTGTATGGCAGGCTCAAACACAGCCAGTCAGACATATGTAGAGTCAAAGTGAGGAAGTGGAGGTCATTTAGACTACTGGTAGACCCAGAATTCGAGCCAAAACAGAAGCAGAAAACAGAAATAGATGCTTGAGGATCTGTCTCTCTGCCAAGCCAACCCAGCAATTCTCATCAGAAACCTCAACAAACAATTGGAAGAGAAACAGGTAGAAATTGTGGTTCAGTTTTAAGGTATCATTGTGTGTATTCTGAAGCACTTTCTTCTTCAAAATGGAAATCATTTTATTGTCTTATTTAGTTATAAATGTGATGAATACTTGCTGCAAAAACAATAAGAAGAAGCAGTTTTATTTAGTTAAAATGTGATGTAAAAACAACCAGAGGCTACAAAAAATAGAAAAAAGAGAAAAAGATGAAAGAAAGGCAGAAAAAGATGAGAAGAAAACACGTGAAAGGGATCATAGTATGCCACCCCAAAATATATTATTTTGTGATATTGATTATTTTGAGCTGTAGATGATCAAGAAACAGCAGATCCAGGAAGATTATTTTGAGCTGAAGATGATTGAGAAATAGCAGATCCAGGAAGAGCTGTCTCCCCACTTTCTATGTATATAAAAGTGGGGCATAAATTTTCTGTAAGAAAAGTACCCTCCAGGTGCCAAAAAGAGGAGAGAATTTTTGTTGTCAGAGATGGGGAGTCGAAGCTGAGATGAATCCATACAAACAAGCCTACTAAAATTGTATTTGCCTTCCATTAATTTTCCCTATGTATTTCTTAGTCACTGTCCCATGGTTTGCCTCCCCAAACCCCTTTCCCCTTGACTGTCCATGTTTCCACAATTTATTATTATCTGTCGAATGATATATAGGTTCTTGGGCCTTTTCACCTCTTTGAATTCTAATTTCTTACATATGAAAGGCCCCATATACACATAAACACATTAGTATCAAATAACATCTGTATGCTTTTCCTCCTATTAACCTGTCTTTTGTCTATTTAATTCTCAGGACCAGCCACAGAACTTAATAGGAGAGAGAAAAAGTCTTTCCTCCCCTATGGAAGGAAGGAAGGAGAATAAAAATAAAGCATGATTGGTAATACAGCCACTTAAGATAAACACTGTCCATTGGCTTTTGATTACTGACCACAGTAATTTATATTCTCCAAAAAAACTAGTGAATTTGTTCAGCAATTAGCACATTGGTGAAGGCATGGAGAGTCATGAGAGCTTGTTCCCTTCACGGAACAGTCTTTAAGTAGAACTATTGCGTACAGTACAAGAGGAGAGTTGTTCCTAGAAGTTAGGTCAGAAGATAGAAGTGAAGGGACAAGATAATAAAGGAATTTATCATCCTAAAGCTTTTGATTTTCTTTCCTCATCTGCTGGATGACACATAATGCAGAATTGGAATGTTCTAGAATGTTCAGAATTTAGAATGGTTCCAAGTTGTCAACCCAATTCTATAAAGACATGTGAGATACTTAAGGGTACAGGAATAGATGCCTATTTTCACTGGCATTGTAATGTGTTAAAGTGTGGAAGAAGCTCCAGTTTTTGCACTTGAGTCACTGTTCAGATAGACCTGTCCATTGATATTCTAAGGAAAATGTTACCAATATGGAAGAATGGGCTCTGCTGTATCAGAAGGAGACAACATGGCATGATGGTTAAGAATTGGACTCTGGGCCAGCCGTGGTGGCTCATGCCTGTAATCCCAGTACCTTAGGAGGCCGTGGCAGGCAGATTATCTGATGCCAGGAGTTCGAGACCAGCCTGGCCAACATGGTGAAAACCCATCTCTACTAAAAATACAAAAAGTTAGCCAGGCATGGTGACGGGCACCTATAGTCCCAGCTACTTGGGAAGCTGAGCCACGAGAATTGCTTGAACCCGGGAGGTGGAGGTTGCAGTGAGCCAGGATCACGCCACTGCACCCCAGCCTGGGAAACAAGAGCAAGACTCTATCTCAAAAAAAAAAAAAAGAATTAAACTCGAGCCAGATTGCTCAGGCTTATCCTAGCTCTGCCACTAGGCTCTCTGACCTTGAGGAAAAGATAGCCTTTTAATTTATCAATTTGGGCAAACATAAAATAGGGAAAATCGCAAACCATCCCTTTTAATATTAGAAAGTGGTGGCTGTGCAGTGGCTCACACCTGTAATCCGAGCACTTCAGGAGGCTGAGATGGGAGAATGGCTTGAGCTCAGACGTTCAAGACCAGCCTGGGCAACAAAGTGAGACCTTGTCTCTACAAAACAAATTAAAAATTAACCAAGTGTGGTGGTGCATGCCTGTGGTCCCAGCTATGTGGGAGGCTGAGCGAGGAGGATTGTTTGAGCCCCAAAGGTGAAGGCTGCAGTGAGCCATGATCAAGCCATTGCACTCCAGCCTGGGCAACAGAGTGAGACACTGTCAAAAAAAAAAAAAAAAAGAAAAGAATATGGTGTAAGTAAATTCACATAAAACACTCAAAACCATGCCTGGCACATGGTAAGTCCCATATAAATGTTAGTTATTCTTAACCCTGTCCTCACCATCTTTGCATCAAGGTTGGAAGAATTATTAACCACTTTCTGTCTCGCTAAGCACATTTTATATGCTGGCATGCAAGGATATGGTAAATACCCATTAGTCTGGAATAATTTAGAACTAGATATAATTTTGCTTATAAAATCAAATGGGGCTGGGCTTGGTGGCTCACACCTGTAATGTTAGCCCTTTGGGAGGCTGAGGTGGGTGGATCACCTGAGGTGAGGAGTTCAATACCAGCCTGGCCAATATGGTGAAACCCCATCTCTACTGAAAATACAACAACAACAAAAATTAGCTGAGTGTGGTGGTGCATGCCTGTAATCCCAGCTACTCTGGAGGCTGAGGCAGGTGAATTGCTTGAACCCGGGAAGCAGAGGTTGCAGTGAGGCAAGATTGCACCATTGCACCCCAGCCTGGGCAACAGAGTGAGACTCTGTCTCAAAAAAAAAAAAAAATCAGAAATTGGTCAAATATCCTCAGAGTTCCTAAAGTTGAATGATGCCATTGCATTTATTCCCTTGCTTGATCTTCTACAGATGCTTACACTCTAAACTCAATATTTTTCTCTTTGCTACTGTTGAGAAACAATAGTTGTCTCTCATGCATTCCTCAGCTATCCCAGTGCTTCCTCCATTGTGAAGGTTTTTTTTTTTTTTTTTTTTTGAGACAGAGTCTTGCTGTGTCACCAGGCTTCAGTGCAGTGGTGCAGTCTCGGCTCACTGCAACCTCCACCTCCCAGGTTCAAGTGATTCTCCTGCCTCAGACTCCTGAGTAGCTGGGACTATAGGTGCCCACCACCACACCTGGCTAATTTTTGTATTTTTAGTAGAGATCGGGTTTCACCATGTTGGCCAGGATGGTCTCGATCTCTTGACCTCGTGATCCACCCGCCTCAGCCTCCCAAAGTGCTGGGATTGCAGGAATGAGCCACCGCACCCAGTCGTGAAGCATTTTTACAGAAGGTAGCTCCATGGCTCTGGGACCCCTTTTATAGACTCTGACTGCATCCCCTTTCATCCGTGAAGTGCTTTCTCCATTTTTCCTCTTCTTCACTCCCTTGCAACAATAGTTTGCAAAGTAGAAATTGTCAAAATTAAATCTCACCTGCCGTGTGTCAACCTACTTAGATTAAATAGCTGATCTGCATCTTTGTTCACTTGTGTCTGAGCAACCAGCGTATTTTTCTTTTTTAAAAATGCAGAATCTATGAACATTAAAATAGATTTGTAATAGACAGAGCCATGCACTGACCATTGCTACAAAAGCATACTTTGCACCCTCAGGCTCTTCACGCTGAAGAGTCTTTCTCTTCCCTCTTATGCTGGGTCTGCCTGGTGCTCTTCTCTACCCCAGCCCCTGTAGTGTTCAGATCAAATCATGCTTTATTAGGTGAAACTCTATTGAATCGTGAAACTTTCAAGCCCATTATAGTATCCTTTGCCATACCTCGCCTGTGTCTGAGGTTACTGAGAGAAAATTGTCTTTTCCTGTCTCATGTCTATGCTGCTTTTTCTTGTGTATTTTTCCAAAATTTGAGAGACACACTATATCCTAAATTTGTATCAACAAAGAAACTACCGCTGAACTATCAATTAAAGATAATAAAGACATCCATGTAATTTTTAAAAAATCAAAATTGCCAGTAACATTTCTATTTTAATACCTCTTTCAGGTAAAAATGTGGAAACCTATTTGAATTCCATAGCAAGTCTCAGTTCAGATGTTCCTCCACTCACCATGGGACTTCGAGATGGTTTGGATAGTTTGTCCTCTCCAAATCTCATGTTGAAATGTGATTCCCAATGTTGGAGGTGGGACCTGGTAAGAGATGTTTCTGTCATAGGTGGATCCCTCATGGTGCTGTGTCCGGGATTGTTTCCTTCCGGTGGGTTCTTGGTCTCGCTAACTTCAAGAATGAAGCTGCAGACCCTCGCGGTGAGTATTACAGTTCTTAAAGATGGTGTGTCCGGAGTTTGTTCCTTCAGATGTTCAGATGTGTCCGGAGTTTCTTCCTTCCGGTGGGTTCGTGGTCTCGCTCTGGCTGACTTCAGGAGTGAAGCCGCAGACCTTCACAGCCAGTGTTACAGCTCTTAAAGGTGGCGTCTGGAGTGGTTTACTCCTCCCGGTGGGTTCGTGGTCTTGCTGACTTCAGGATTGAAGCCGCAGACCTTCACAGTGAGTGTTACAGCTCTTAAAGGTGGTGCGGACCCAAAGAGTGAGCAGCAGCAAGATTTATTGTGAAGAGCAAAAGAACAAAGCTTCCACAGCATGGAATGGGACCCCAGTGTGTTGTCCCTGCTGGCTCAGGTGGCCAGCCTTTATTCTCTTATTTGGCCCTGCCCACATCCTGCTGATTGGTCCATTTTACAGAGTGCCGATTGGTCCATTTTATAGAGTGCTGATTGGTATGTTTACAATCCTTTAGCTAGACACAGAGCGCTGATTGGTGCATTTACAATCCTTTAGCTAGACACAAAAGTTCTCCAAGTCCCCATCCAACCCAGAATCCTAGACAGCTTCACCTCTCAGTGGCATCCTCATGCTAATGAGTAAGTTCTCACTGTGTTAGTTAATGTGAGAGCTGACTGTTAAAAAGAGCCTGGCACCTCCTCTTCCCTCTCTGGCTCCCTCTCTAGCCATGTGATATGCTGGCTCCCTGTTTACCTTCTGCTATAATTGGAAGCTTCCTGAGGCTTCACCAGGAGCAGATGCTGGTGCCATGCTTCCTGTACATACTGCAGAGCCATGAGCCAAAATAAACCTCTATTCTTTATAAATTGCCCAGCGTCAGATATTAGTTTATAGCAATACAAATGGACAAAGACAGGCTATGTCCGAATAAACCCATTTGAAGTTGAAAATATCATCACTTGAAAATGCACTTAATACGCCTAACCTATCAAATATCATAGCTTAACCTAACTTACCTTAAATGTACTTGGAACATTTGCATTAGCCTACACTTCAGCAAAATCATCCAACATAATGCCTATTTTTATAATAAAGTATTGAATATTTCATGTTATTTATTAAACGCTGTAGTGAAACTGAAAAAATATGATCACCTGGGTACTCACCATTAACATACACAGCTGAAAGCACACTGGGCCTGAAGAACGTTTGAAGCATTGAACTAAAATGCAGGATGATGGGATACTGCAGCTACAGGGTCGTCAATCTCTCTCTTCTAAGGAGGCTTTGCGAATGGCTGGTGGAAGGCACTGGGGCATCCAAACTGGATGGCTTAGCAGGCATGATGTTCTTTAAGAAGATGTCAAGTATCTGTATTTTACCCTCATGATCCAGTGGCTGACTGGGAGCTGCAGCTCAGCATTGAGAGAGAGCACATACCACTACAGCTACATACCACTACCCTGAAAAAAGATCAAAATTCAAAATTTTAAGTATGCTTTCTACTAAATACATATCTTTTTCACACTATCATAAAGTCAAAAAATCTTAGTTGAACCATTATTAGTCAGGGATCATCTGTGTGTTCAGTTGACCCTCAGTGTCCATGGGTTCCACATTCATGGATTCAACCAACTGTAGGTGGAAAATATTCAAAAACACAAAAACAATAAAAACAACAATAAAACAATAACCCAAATAAAATACAGTATAACAACATATCTATAGCATTTACATTGTATCAGGTACTGTAAGTAATCTAGAGATAATTTAAAATGTGCAGGAGGATGTGCATAAGTTACATGCATTTTCTACACACCATTTTATTTCAGGGATTTGAGCAACCACAGATTTTAGTGTCCACAGGAGTCCTGGAACCAATTCTCCACTGATACTGAGGGATGACTGTATCTGTTCAGTGGGTAAATATTATTCAACTCAATTCTTTTCTTCTAGCTTCACAGAATGACAAATATAATAAAATGTGTTCTTTGTCCCTTCTGTAGTGGACATGCTTAAATTTTGTGCTATTATGCACAACATACATTTTTATCCATCAGCTAGATAATCGAGCTTAATAATTTTTGGAAGACCATAATCAATGCCAACTTCCACTCATCTTTCAAATTTCAGCTTACCATGTCACTTTTTCAGCAAAACTTCCCTAACCCAAGGTTAGGTTATGTCACTTAATTGCAATCCTACAAAACCCCATCTTTCTTCCTTGTGCATAATTACATTTTTAATTAAATACTTCAAGTCTTTACTTGTCTAATGCCTAGCTCTCTTCTAGATGGTAAGCTCCATGAATGCACGGTCTCACTCACCAGTGCTTAGTAGAGGGCAAAGTCTTTGTAGGTCATCTTTAGGCCTTGGTTGAACAGACGCAGGCATTCATGAATGAATGGATGGATGAATGAATGGTAACAACACATCTGCAGTAGAATTTTCAGAATCATCCCTGGATCGTTATTTGGGAAGCGTAACGGCTACGGTTTGAATGTTTGTCCCCTCTCAAAGTCATGTTGAAACTTAATGCCCAATGTAACAATATGAAGTGGTAGGGCCTTTAAGAAGTGGGTAATAGATTAATCTATTCATGGATTAATGGGTTATCACAGGACTGGGTTAGTTGTCACCAGAGTGAGTCTGTTATAAAAGACAGTTTGACTCCCTCTCCTGCACGACCTATTGCCCCGTGATGCCTTCTGCCATGTTATGATGCAGCCTGAAGCCCTCACCAGAATGTGCTGCCTGACCTTGGACTTCCCAGCCTTCAGAACTGAAAGAAATAAATTTATTTTCTTTATAAATTACCCAGTCTGTGATATTCTGCTATAGCAACAGTAATGGACTAATACAATAACTGATTATCTTCTCAGAGAGATGCAAGCATTATCAATCTTTAAACTCTTCTAGTTTTCAGAGTTCTTAATTAGGATGAAGAATTTTGAACTTCTAGCTCAATTAATTAAACAGTTCTACATACTCTTCTCTCTCCTCCCAGAGAAGGATTATAGGGGAACACATAAATGGTGCCTGAGGAATTCTCTTCTAGTATCACATTTCCAAAACCGTATCCTTCCCACTAAGCCAGCTAAAGTCTTGTAGAATGTAACATACTTTTGCAAATGCTTTAAGCCTCCTGAGAACTGACTTTATTGACTTAATTGGCTCCATTGACTTAGAATGACAAACTCAGAAGTCTCATGTCAATCAGATCTTAACTGACTCCCAGGAAGCCTAGGTTCTTATTCTTCAGAATACAAATGATAATGATAATGACAGCAATAACACTGCTCTCTCAGGCACTGATGAACACTGCTATTCATATTCCAGGCACTTTCTATTTAAACAGAGAGAGAGAGAGAGAGAGAGAGAGAGACAGAGTGTGTGTGTGTGTGTGTGTGTGTGTGTGAGAAATATGTCACATGGTGACAAATGTGATGGAGATAAATAAGGGTGACCAGGGAAGTTGTATTGATAAGTGACACATAGGTAGATATTTGAAGAACCTGGAAGAAGGAATCATGGAGATACCCAACTAAAACAATTATGTAAACAGGCCAAGCCTGGTCTCCTTGAAACAGCAATAGGGAGAACAGGATGGCTGTTCCCAAATAGTGCTGGGGGTATCCCGCTAAACTCTGCCTTATCTCCCAGAAGACCAAAAAGGTTAATTCCGCTTCTTCATCTTTTGGGTTTATACCCTAGGGACTGTGGAGAGAGGCCCATCTTCTTGGCTCTAGGGAAGGGAAGGGCAGTACAGATCTGCACATCTGCTGCACATTGGAATATTCTGCAAGCCTTTAAAACTGTGAGGCCCAGGTTGCACCCCATACTAATTAAGGCAGACCCTCTGAGGGTGAGACCCAGAAATCAGTGTTTTTGAAACCTTTCCAGGAGAATCCAAAGTCAAGTGCACATGCTGGAGCCGACTCACACCAGCTCCCAAGGGCAAACAGTGTACACTGTTACAGGGATAGAATAAGGATACATCTGGCCTTTAACGTGGTTCCTGACACACAGCTTCAAAAACCCTTGGAATTTCCTGAGTGACAGGCATGTCTTTTGTTATTCATAATAAGCACCTTTAGACCGTACCTGAGTTTATGCTAATAAGGTGACTCCTGGTGGGCTCTTACATGGTTGGGGGGCAAGGCAGCATATGGGGGTAGGAGAGTTGTGGGGGGCAAAACAGAAAGACCTCAAATGTGATTGGAGGGTTGGAACTTTCAGCCAGACCTATGACTTCTGGTGAGGGGAGAGGAACTGGAAATTGTATTTAATCAAATGGCCAATGATGTAATCAATCATGCCTATATAATGACATCCCATATAAAAACTCTGGATACCAAAGACCAGGGGAGCTTTCTGACTGGTGAACATTATATATAGAGAGAGAGCAGCACACTTCAACTGCATGAGAGCAGAAGCTTCTGTGCTTGGGATCTTCCTTGACTTTGGGCTCTGTACCTGTTTACCTGGCTGTTGATTTTTGCTCTCTATAGTAAAATAGCAGTCATCAGTATAGCATTTTCCTCAGTTCTGCAAGTCATTCTCATAAATTATCAAACCTGGGAAGGAATGAAAAGTTCCACATTTGTAGTCAGCTGAGCAGAAGTGCAGGTGGTTTGGGGATATCTGAAATGTACGTCTGCCTTCTGAAGTGGGGACAGCCTTGTGAAGAACTCTGCCCTTAACTTGTGGGGTTTGCATGAACTCCAGGAAGTCAGTGTCAGAACTGAATCAAATTTCAAGACACTCAGTCAGTACTAGAGAATTGGCTTTGGAATATGCTTCCCAGCGCTGTGTTCAGTGAACTCATGTTGGCAGTTGAAGTCAGCCAGGGTGAGAATATGTACACAATGGAAATTGGCAAATGCTACAAATCAAGGCTTCTTGTCCTTCTGCCCCCTAGAACTGCTTATTAAACATTTATCAACACACTGGTATTTTAGAACCAGTGGCCTATGCCATTAGGTGCTGGTTAGGAAAGGCTAGAAAGATCTTAGGAGGGACAAAGTCTGAACACGCTGAGAACTCCTTCTATTGCAAACCTATGCAGAGTAGGCTGAGCCCATTGTGTGAGTGAGGAGAACTCCTTCCTTTCTGAAATCCCTCCATACATTCCCACTTCCACACAGGCCATATCCAACCTATGTATTGCACTAACCTGTCACTAGGTAAAATTCTTCTTAAGGAAGAAGACAACCTGGTCGCTTAACAAATCAGGGAGAAGCCATGCTTACTTCTTTATGTTAATTCCTTGTGTTCATTTTTCATGTGCCTCTCTTGTTCTTTTTGAATTGTTAAATTTATTGCATATTTTTAGTAATAGATGGGTCCTCTTCACATATTAGCCTCAGGTTCATTCAAATCCCTTTCTGGGAACTCACAGAGAAGTTCCCTTTTTTTCAGTCTTCAGGAAATTCACTTAAATGTTATGAGTTTTCTAAGATAATTAATCCACCAGTACAATTCCCACCTGAAACTCTCTCCTTCCCCTCTATTCACTCTTCAAATTTTGTTCTAATTTGGTTAATATTTCTGCCCTCCTGACCCAGAATTCACGTAAGAGCGTGAACACACATGCATTATCCCAGGAAACCACTGTGTGGGAATTCACTGACCCTTTCAAATCCATTTTTTCACTCTTCATTTAAAATGGAGGTTCAGCTGTTCCCCTGTTATTAGAATTTAGGATTTAGTTGCATATTTAAGGGATGTAGTTGAAATCCTTGCAATATATTCGCAGGAATTGACTCGCCTGAAATAATGAATCACACTAAGAATTTAATTAGGACCTTGAGGATGGATAATCAGGAACAGGAGCTGAGAGACATGGAGGCTTAGAAAGTCAGTTCAAATTGGGCACGGTGGCACATGCCTGTGGTCCCTGTGACTTGGGCAGCTGAGGTGGAAGGATCACTTGAGCCCGAGAGTTCAAGGCTTCAGGGAGCTCTGACTGCGCCACTGAACTTTGGCCTGAGTGACAGAGCAAGACCCTGTTTCTAAAAAAACAATTTAAAAAAGTTTATTTCAAGGTAACATGCAACTTCATAAAGGAATAGCCCCCTTACACACGTGCACACACACACACACACACGCACATATTCTCTCTTTCTCCTCTTCTTGCAATTCCTTTTGTTGGAGTAAGCTAAACTATACCTAGCACATAATCCTCCCAGTCCATTTCTTAAAATTTTACTCCATATTCAATTTGGTTCTAGCCTCTGCATCTTCTTCCTCTTTGAGTTACACTGTAAGAGTAAATCAAATCTAGCCTTAAGTGACATTATCCGATAGTACTACTTTCTGTGAAGATGGGAATGTTCTAAATCTGTGCTGTCTGGTGGAGTAGCCATTAGCCACATGGGGCTACTGAGTCTATCCAATATAACTAGTGCAACTGAATTTCTAATTTTACTTAACACTAATCAACTTAAATTTACATAGTGTAATTGATGGCTACCGCATTGGACAGCTCAGCTGCAGATTAACAAACATGAATAAGGATTCAAGGGAAAAAAGCTGAGAATTAGTTGTATTAGTATTAGTTGGCCAGGGCTGCCCTAACAAAGTGCTACAGACAGGGTGGCTTAAACAGCTGACGTTTATAGTCTCACAATTGTGGAGGATGGAAGTCCAAGATGAAGGTGTTAACAAGGTCGGTTCCTTCTGAAGCATCTCTCATTGGCTTGTGGATGGCTGTCTTCTCCCTGTATCTTCATGCTGTCTTCCCTCTCGAGGTGTCTGTGCCCATATGTCCTGTTCTCATAAGGACACCAGTCATTTTGGATTAGAGTCCACCCTAACAATCTCATTTTAACCTAATTACCTCTGTAAATACACTATTTCCAAATAGTCACATCTTAGGGTACTGGAGGTTAGGGCTTCAACGTATGACCATAGAGGAGTCAGGTGACACATTTCATTCCATAACAGCTCTTTCACTGACCTCCAGCAGGACTTCTTTCCAATTACACACTGAGATGAGCCGTACCAGCATGATTATCTCTTTCAGAGATTAAAATGAAATCGAAAGACAAGGACAATTTCTTATCTTTAAAACTCCTTGATGAAACCAAGCTAGTCATGTTGTTACTGTTATATTATGTTCCTTCCTGATTCCTCCTCTCTAAATGTAACACAAGATCCATCTAAAAGTCTCTCTCACCCAACTCTCAAGCCTCTTGCAGACATTGGTGATTCTGACCCCTTTTATTTCCTCTTCCAGGCACCTGTTCTGAGAGTCTCCTTTCCCTTTCTCAAGCTTTCATCAGCCAGGGGTAAAATGACACATTTACAGCTATGGCTAAATGTAAAGACTCCATTCTGGGAGCCAGTGCAGGAGGTGCCTGGTCAGACTGTCATGTTTCATCCATGGTTTTTTTTTTTTTTTTTTTTTTTTTTTTGAGACGGAATCTCACTCTATTGCCCAGGCTGGAGTGTAGTGGTGCTATCTCGGCTCACTGCAACCTCCGCCTCCTGGGTTCACGCGATTCTCATGTCTCAGGCTCCCAAGTAGCTGGGATTACAGGCACACACCACCACGCCTGGCTAATTTTTGTGTTTTTAGTAGAGACGAGGTTTTGCCATATTGGCCAGGCTGGTCTCAAACTCCTGACCTCAAGTGATCTGCTCACCTCAGCCTCCCAAAGTGCGGCGATTGCAGGCATGAGCCACTGCGCCCAGCCCCATCTTCTTTATTGGTGAATTTGGAACCAACCTTTTGGGCTCAGTTGTATTATAATCCTATTGAGCTTCATTCCTATGTTGCCCCTCTCTGTTAAATTCCCATCACGTTTGTTGAAACTGTTTAACAAAAAAACTAAAATTAAATTAGTTAGATGAGAGAACATATCAGGTAGTCATGTGGATCAGACTCTGGAATCAGGCAAATGCCCACCTATCACTTCCCTGCGGGTGTGAAACTCTTTGCAACTGATACTTTATCCATAACACAAAGATAAAAAAGAGACTTCTTGTGCATATTTGCTAAGATAAGACATGTAAGGTGCTCAGCCCAGTGCCTGGCACATAGAGCACTATTTACATGTTAGGTACTGTTATTATTTGTATTAGAAATCTTATTATCAAGCACAGGTTGTGGAGGGAAACAGCATAGCAGAGTTGGATACACTCAGAGAGAAATGGAAACAGATCATCTCTGAGATGTTTTCTCATTGTAAAGTTCTATAAGGCATGATTTCTTTCTTTCTTTTTTTTTTCTTTTTGAGACAGAGTCTTGCTCTGTCGCCCAGGCTGGAGTGCAGTGGCACGATCTTGGCTCACTGCAAGCTCCACCTCCCGGGTTCACGCCATTCTCCTGCCTCAGCCTCCCAAGTAGCTGGGACTACAGGTGCCCGCCACCATGTCTGGCTAATGTTTTTGTATTTTTAGTAGAGACAGGGTTTCACCGTGTTAGCCAGGATGGTCTCGATCTCCTGACCTCATGATCCACCTGCCTCGGCCTCCCAAAGTGCTGGGATTACAGGCGTGAGCCACCGTGCCTGGTCGATTTCTTTCTTTAAAAAAGAACAAAATCATTTCACCTCACCGTTAGCTGGGTTGTGATAGAATAACAGCACTGAACTACCTTACCTATTTGAAGTATGGGAACTCCTAAACACATTTAATTTCTAAGTAGGCATGTTTTCAAGGAGAACTCTCAAAGCACCTGTAGTATTAACCACTTCTCTTTCAGGAGAGCAGCATGGTTTCTTTCAAGCACATCCTTTGGCATCACACATTGCCATGGTGATTTTTCCCTGATCCCAACATGTGTTCTTACATCGTGTTTAATTTAGGAAGATTAGAACCGGTGATCAGCCCCAGCTCCCACCTGGATTCCTTCTCATCTGCATTGTTGCATCAACCATTTGATGTTTTTGTACTTTAGATTTTTAAAAGTATTTCTGAATACCATGTATGGTTCACAGAGGTCGAAGATCACTCACTTCCAAAATCTTCCTCTTATCCTAAATTGTCCCTAACATCCCATGAAATTACTTTTAACATCTATTTCCCTAATAGACATAAGCTATGCAAAGTCAAATTCTAAGTTTGTGTTGTTTGCCACTGTTCCCCCAGCAGCCAACACAAGCCCACCTAGCTCAGACCAGGCACTTGCTGTTTGTTAAATGGTTTGTTTTTTCCTATGCCATTCAGTAAAAGCTGAGTTAAAAATCACAGGGGCTGGGCACCATGGCTCACTCCTGTAATCCCAGCACTTTCGGGAGCTGACATGGGCAGATCACTTGCGGTCAGGAGTTCAAGACCAGCCTGGCCAACATGATGAAACCCCTTCTCTACTAAAAATACAAAAATCAGCTGGGTGTGGTGGCACATGCCTGTAATTCCATCTACTTGGGAGGCTGAGGTAGGAGAATTGCTTGAACCTGGGTGGCAGAGGTTGCTGCGAGCTGCGACTGCACCACTGCACCCCAACCTGGGCGACAGAGCGAGACTGTCAAAAAAAAAAAAAAGTCACAGGGGTCAGGCACAGTGGCTCACGCCTGTAATCCCAACACTTTGGGATGCTGACATGGGCGGATCACTTGAGGTCAGGAGTTTGAGACCAGTGTGGGCAACATGGTGAAACCCCATCTCTACTAAAAATACAAAAATTAGCCGGGTGTGGTGGCAGATGCCTGTAATTCCAGCTACTTGGGAGACTGATGCAGGAGAATTGCTTGAACCCGGGAGGCGGAGGTTGCAGTGAGCCAAGATTGTGCCACTGCACTCCACCCTGAGCAACAGAGAAAGACTCTGTCTCAAAAAAAAAAAAAAAAGTCCCAGTGTGAGAGCCAATAAAGAAAGACTAAGAACCTCCCTGTTCTGTCACATGCAGTATTTTGCAGCCCAGATGTTACTTGTAAACACCATTGCTTCTGCCCACAAAGACCTGCAATCACTATAGGAAAGGCTTTAAACATCTTCAAAGAACGCAGCAATGTCTTGTTTCTTAGGCTGAGACTAAAGAGTTTGAAGAATTAGAATGATTCTCTTCTTCATTAAGATCCTGCTCTCAATCACCTCTTCCCTGGCCCACCTCAGGAGAATGGAGAGGAACAAACAAAGAAGCAAGCTCAAAAAGATTCCTACAGGACTGAAAACCTTTCACCCACTTAAAAAGTGAAAGGCAATAAAAGCCCTCAGAGAAAGAGAAAGATCACTTCTTCAACCTAACATCCCACCTTAAGCTCTAACCTGCATATACAGGTGCAAGCTGATGGATGAGATTATTAGCAATGAGAACCTTTTTATTGTTCATGTTGTTCACCCTGGAGGAGGAGCAAGGAGCAAAAGGTGACAGTAGAAAGGGCTTATTACCTCCCCCTGGTAACTAAGCATCACACAGAAAGAATACTGCCCGCACCCTAATCTTACATTTTCAGGGGCAGTATTTAAATTTTTATTTTTAATTGAAGAGAATGCTTGAGTTTCTCCTAAAGGGAAAGTTACAGAGACTTATGAGTTTTGATGTACATAAATGTACTGGAGTTTCAGAAGAAATTCATGATCCCAGTAGATTTCTGAGAGTTGCCAGAAATCATTTTGTCTTGAAGAATGACCATGACTGAGCAAATCAACACGGACAAAACTAATGGGAAAATGAACTCTTTCCAAAAGGGTTAACAAACCCCTGATTCCCATGGAAGGAAGAACCTTGAAGGGGAGCCGTCAAATGAAGTCATCAAATCTTGGATCTCCAGCCAAAGACATAATGTCAGAGGCATTTGAACCAGAGTGACTCCCTTTTGAGTGGGGCTGGAAAATGAGGCTGGGACTTGCTTCCTGGGCTGCATTATCAGAAAGTACAGCCTTCCTAGCCTCTACAGATGTTTGAAGTCAAGGGAACAAATTAATAATGTTTACTAAACAGACCCAGACTTGGGAGTGTCCCGATATCCCAATATCTGGAAAACAAAAGCATTCCTAATTTTGCTTTAAATATAATAATATCGATTCTTACAAAATATATTAATTAAGAAAATCAATCCTTTATCACAAACCCTTGCAGCAGAACACATCTCCCCATATATACCAGCATTGTACCTAGGGTGGATGTGCTCCTCTTACTTTCAGGAACGTCCTACTCTGTCTATGGAGTAGCTGTCCCTTCACCTCTTTGCTTTCTTAATAAACTTGCTTTTGCTTTGTACTGTGGGCTCACCCTGAATTCTTCCTTGAATGAGATCCAAGAACCTTCTCTTGGGGTCTGGATTGGGACCCCTTTCCTGTAACAATAAGATCTGAGAGGCTGATAAGTTGCATGTTGAGAAATTCAGACCCCATGTCCTCTCTCAGATTTCACACTGCAGCATCAGAGAGCTTGAGTCTGCCCATTTGCAGCCACGACACTAGGAGTTATGGAAATGTATTTTAATGATTGCCATTCTAACTGGTGTGAGATGGTATCTCATTGTGGTTTTGATTTGCATTTCTCTGATGGCCAGTGATGATGAGCATTTTTTCATGTGTCTTTTGGCTGCATAGATGTCTTCTTTTGAGAAGTGTCTGTTCATATCCTTCACCCACTTTTTGATGGGGTTGTTTGTTTTTTTCTTGTAAATTTGTTTGAGTTCATTGTAGATTCTGGATATTAGCCCTTTGTCAGATGAGTAGGTTGTGAAAATTTCCTCCCATTTTGTAGGTTGCCTGTTCACTCTGCTGGTAGTTTCTTTCACTGTGCAGAAGCTCTTTAGTTTAATTAGATCCCATTTGTCAATCAACAGGTGCTGGAGAGGATGTGGAGAAATAGGAACACTTTTACACTGTTGGTGGGACTGTAAACTAGTTCAACCATTGTGGAAGTCAGTGTGTCTACTCTTCAGGGATCTAGAACTAGAAATACCATTTGACCCAGCCGTCCCATTACTGGGTATATACCCAAAAGACTATAAATCATGCTGCTATAAAGACACATGCACACGTATGTTTATTGCGGCACTATTCACAATAGCAAAGACTTGGAACCAACCCAAATGTCCAACAATGATAGACTGGATTAAGAAAATGTGGCACATATACACCATGGAATACTATGCGGCCATAAAAAATGATGAGTTCATGTCCTTTATAGGGACATGGATGAAATTGGAAATCATCATTCTCAGTAAACTATCACAAGGACAAAAAACGAAACACCACATGTTCTCACTCATAGATGGGAATTGAACAATGAGAACACATGGACACAGGAAGGGGAACATCACACTTTGGGGACTGTTGTGGGGTGGGGGGGGAGGGGGGAGGGGGGAGGGATAGCATTAGGAGATATACCTAATGCTAAATGATGAGTTAATCGGTGCAGCACACCAGCATGGCACATGTATACATATGTAACTAACCTGCACATTGTGCACATGTACCCTAAAACTTAAAGTATAATAATAATAATAATACAAAGGAAATGTATTTTCCATGGCTTCTGTTTCTTTTTCTGCTTTTCCTTCCTGGTTCCCACTCTCCCACCCTCCTTCTCCTCTCTCTTAAATGTGAACAATAAAAATTATTAAGTCCAAAATATTTTCTTCTAAACTTAAAAAAAAAACCTCTAAGAAAATGTAATGCCTTCTCTGTTTATTACAAAAATTTGCAGTTGTGTGAAAACAGATTATATGGGTAGAGTTTTTACTTTATAAATATCAATTAGTAGCCTAGTGGGTAGCATTTTCCTTTCTTTAGGGTTTCAATAAAAGCAAAGATGACTTTGTCTTAGAAACATTATATGTGGGAGAAGGCTGCTTAAGTTATTGGGTTAGGGAGAATCTTTGGAAATGTGTGTTCTAGATCAAGTTTGCCCAAGATATTTTGGCAGCCTTGGAAAAATGACACCCATCCCCAAGCCCATCCGTCTTGTCTACCAAGAACCTCAGCTCCCTCATTGCCCATTGAAGATATTGAGCCATGGGTTTCCAACTGCTCCCTAGGGATTTGCAGATCTCCCTTCAGAGGCCGTGACGGAGAAGTGGACAGGAAGAGTACAAATGCCGTGTTTCATTTTGAGTGATTTATTTGTGGTATTTCTGTTTACATTTTTATTTGAACAAAAGATATCCCCATCACAAAGAAGTTTGAAAACTACTAGCTTAACTGATCATGAAATCAGTATCCTCCACCTCTAAAACTCTGAGATCAATGTGTCATTAAAAAAAGGCTATGGTCAAAAACCAAGACATCCAGGTTTAAATCCTCGCCCATTATTTTCTAGTTGTGTGACTTCAGGACAGTTGTCAACCTATAAAACGGATAACAATGTTATGTAAACCACATAAGGATGAAGGCTGAAAAAATTCTTGACATTCCATCCCAACTTTATTCCTTGATGATTCTATGGTACTTGGTGCTTTTTATTACAGCCAATGTTTCTGATCTCTCTTTCGGCTCCTGCCATTGGAATGCAGACAAGTATAACGATTGTTCCCAGCAATCAGGATGTGCCACACAGGTGCCCCACAGACAAATGTATCTGCAATGCTGCAGTCTTTGGTTTAACAGAGTATTTAAAATACTGGTTTACCGGTAAAGAGAAAGTCAAACTGTCACTGTTTGCTAACGATATGATCATTTACATTGAAAACCCTAAACACTCCTCTAGAAAGTTCCTAGAACTGATGAAAGAATTCAGCAAAGTTTTTGGATATAAGATTAATGTACACAAATTAGTAACTCTTCTATACAGCAACCGTGACCAAGCAGAGAATCAAATGAAGAACTCAACCCCTTTTACAATCGCTGCAAAAATAAATAAATCAATCACTTAGGAATATACCTAACAAAGGAGTCAAAATACCTCTACACGGAAAGCTACAAAACACTGCTGAAAGAAATAATAAATGACACAAACAAATGGAAACACAACCCATGCTCATGGATGAGTAGAATCAATATTGTGAAAATGACTATACTGCCAAAAACAATCAACAAATTCAATACAAAGCCCATTAGAATACCATGATCATTCTTCACAGAATTAGAAAAAAACAATTCTAAAATTCATATGGAACCAAAAAAGAGCCTATATAGCCAAAGCAACACTAAGCAAAAAGAACAAATCTGGAGGTATCATCATACTGCCTGACTTCAAACTATACTGTAAGGCCATAGTCACCAAAACAGCGTGGTACTGCTTTCAAAATAGGAACAGAGACCAGTGGAACAGAATAGAGAACCCAGGAATAAACCCAAATACAGCCAACTGATCTTCAACAAAGCAAACAAAAACATAAAGTGGGGAAAGGACACCCTTTTCAACAAATGGTGCTGGGGTAATTTGCTAGCCCCATGTAGGAGAATGAAACTGGATCCTCATCTCCCATACAAAAATCAACTCAAGATGGATTAAGGACTTAAACCTAAGACCTGAAACTATAAAAATTCTAGAAGATAACGCTGGAAAAACCCTTCTAGACATTGGCTTAGGCAAGAATTTCATGACCAAGAACCCAAAAGCAAATGCAATAAAAACAAAGATAAATAGCTGGGACCTAATTAAACTAAAGAGCTTTTGCACGGCAAAAGGAACAGTCAGCAGAGTAAACAGACAACCCACAGAGTGGGAGAAAATCTTCACAATCTATACATCTGACAAAGGACTTATATCCAGAATCTACAACAAACTCAAACAACTTAAGAAAAAAACAAACAATTCCATCAAAAAATGGACAAAGGACATGAATAGACAATTCTCAAAAGAAGATATACGAATGGCCAAAAACATGAAAAAATGCTCAACATCACTAATGATCAGGGAAATGCAAACGAAAACCACAATGAGATACCACCTTACTCCTGCAAGGATGGCCATAATCAAAAAATCAAAAAACAGTAGATGTTGGTGTGGTTGCAGTGAACAGAGAACACTTCTACATTGCTGGTGGGAATGTAAACTAGCACAGCCACTATGGAAAACATTGTGGAGATTCCTTAAAGAACTAAAAGTAGAACTACCATTTGATCCAGGAACCCCGCTACTGGGTATTTACCCAGAGGAAAAGAAGTCATTATTCGAAAAAGATACTTGCACATGCATGTTTATAGCAGCATGATTCACAATTGCAAGATCGTGTCAACATCCCAAATGCCCAACTGCAATTCACAACTGCAAGATCATGGAACCAACCCAAATGCCCATCAACCAATCAGTGGATAAAGAAACTGTGAGATATATATATATATATATATATATATATATATATATAACAGCCATACTACACAGCCATAAAAAGGAATGAATTAACAGCATTTGCAGTGACCTGGATAAGACTGGAGACTAATGTTGTAAGTGATGCAACTCAGGAATGGAAAACCAAACATCATATGTTCTCACTGATATGTGGGAGTTAAGCTATGCAGATGAAAAGGCATAAGAATGAGACGATGGACTTTGGGGACTTGGGGGGAAGAGTGAGGGGGTGAGGGATAAAAGACTACCAATGTGGTGCAGTGTGTACTGCTCGAGTGATGGGTGCACCAAAATCTCACAAATCACCACTAAAGAACTTACTCATGTAACCAAATACCACCTGTACCCCAACAACTTATGGAAAAATAAAAATAAATACAACACTGATTGCTCCTCAAAAATTAAAACTAGAATTGCCATATGATCCAACAATTTTATTTCTGGGTTTATACTCAAAAGAATTGAAAGTAGAGTCTCAAAAAGATATTTATGAACCCATGTCCATAGCACCATTATTCACAATAGCCAAAAGGTAGAAGAAACCCAGTGTCCATTGATAGATGAGTGGATAAACAAAATGTGGCCTATCTATACAATGGAATATTATTCAGCCTGAGAAAGGAAGGAAATTCTGATACTCGCTATTAATGCAACATGGATAAACTCTGAAGACAGGATGCTGAGTGAGATAAGCTCATTACAAAAAGATGTACTGTGTGGTTCCAGTCACATGAGGTCCCCAAATTCACAGACAGAAAGTAGAATGGTGGCTGCCAGGGGCTGATGGGAGAGGAAATGGGAATTAATTGTTTAATAGGCATAGAGTTTCTGTTTAACAAGATGAAAATAGTAATGAAGATGGATGGTTGCATAACATTGTGAATATATTTAATACTACTGAATTGTACAGCTAAAAATGATGGCAATGGTAAATTGTATGTTCCAAATATTTTACTACAATTTTTGAAAATGCTCTTTTCAGTTATTCTTATTTGTAAGGTACATTACCATTTCTGTTATACATAATTACATCTTAATTATCAATCATGACCAAACATTTTGCCAATGTTCCTCAAATTCGCCGAGAGTATCATCTCTTGTACCCTTCGGGTAGTCTGTTTAGAACCAAGGTAACAGATATGTTGGCCGTGTTAGTCAGCTCAGGCTGCTGTAACAGAATGCCATAGACTGGGTGGCTTAAACAACAGACATTTATTTCTCACAGTTGGGAAGCTGGAAGTCCAAGGTCAAGCTGTTAGCTGGCTCAGTTCCTGATGAGGGCTCTCTTCCTGGTTTGCAGATGGCCACCTTCTTGCTGTGTCCTCACACAGTTAAGAGAGAGAGTTCTGGTGTCCCCTCCCTGCCTTCTTCTCCTCTTCCTTCTCCTCTTCCAGCTGCTTCTTTTCCTCTTCCTTGTTCTTTATTTTCTAAGGACATTTATCCCATCTTGGGAGCCCCATCCTCATGACCTCATTTAAACTTAATCACCTCCCAAAGGCCCTATCTCTAAATACATCACATTGCAGGTTAGGGAGTCCACATAAGAATTTTGGGGGAACACAAACATTCAGTCCATAATATTGGCTAAGTTTGCGATTTCGGTTACAGAGGCAGTAAAAGTCTGCAAATCTTGAAAAGAAAATATGTTGAAGCACCCCAATATCTAAAGCCAAGATTGTTCTTTACTTCCAAAGTCAACCTCACCATAGTTCCAGGGACCCACATTACATTAGTAAACATGACTAGTGGTCTCAACAAAAATCTACCTGGATTATTAAAAGAAATCAATCAGATAATCCTTGGTTATTATCCAAATTTCCAGAAAGAATCCTTTATTTCTTAGGTTGAAGTTTTGGGCCCCAAGAAATTAGAGCTATAGAAATGAGGGGAGTGATGCTTTAAATGCTCATTAGTAATTGACATTTCTTCATAACCAGGCCCCATCAACCAACAAGTGGGCAAAGAAAATGTGGTACATATACACCATGGAATACTACTCATTCATATAAAGCAATGAAATCATGTCTCTTATAGCAACTTGGTTGGAGCTGGAGGCGATTATTGTAAGTAAAGAAACTCAGGAATGGAAAAATAAATGTCGTATCATCTCAGTTACAAGTAGGAGCTAAGTTATGAGGACATGTATTAGTCTGTTCTCATGCTGCCAGTAAAGACATACCTGAGACTGGGTAATTTATACAGGAAAGAGGCTTCATTGACTCACACTTTCACATGGCTGAGAAGGTCTCACAATCATGGTGGAAGGAAAAGGAGGAGCAAAGTCATATCTTACATGATGGCAGGCAAGAGAGAGCTTGTGCAGAGGAACTGCCTTTTATAAAATCATATCTCATGAGACTTACTCATTATCAGATCAGCATGGGAAAGACCTGCCCCCATGATTCAATTACCTCCCACCGGGTCCCTCCCATGACATGTGGCAATTATGGGAGCTACAATTCAAGATGAGATTTGGGTGGGGTCACAGCCAAACCATATCAGGACACAAAGGCACAAGAATAACATAATGGACTCTGTGGACTCAGTTGGGGAAGAGATGGATGGAGGTGAGGGATAAAAGTGTACACTGCTCAGGTGATAGGTGTACCAAATCTAAGAAGCCACTATGAAAGAACTTATCCATGTAATCAAAACCCACCCGTACCCCAAAAACTATTGAAATAAAGCTTTTTTTTTTAATGAGAAAAAAAAAATCAGGCACTCTCTCCTTACTTCTTCTGGGAGGTGTTGACAGGGTTCAACAGGAGGAAAAAGTGAAGAGAACACTGGTGCCTGAGAGGCGAGGAGGGAGGAGAGCAGCCCTATGGGCAGGGAGGGAGCCGGGAAAGAGAAGTGTGCTGGAAGGCCACACACTCATGGCTAAATTTACACTTTATGCCAGGGTTGGCCCAAAAGTAACTCACTGTAGATGTACCTTCCAACAATAAAATGATCTCTGAATCAAGACCCTTGAAGTTTATTTTACTAAGCATTGAAGAGTTTCTTTCCATCTTGAAGCTTAAAATGAGTCCTGAAGAGTAATCTAGATGCGTTCAGAATTTCAACTCCTTTTCCATGACATTTGATTACTGTTTGGTGCCTTTAAACACACACGCACGCACACACATGCTTGCACACGCCAGTGCATACACATGCACTGGCTCACACACAGATAGACAGCCAAGTCCGTTGTTAGAGGGTTGCTTGCTGAGTTCTCTGGATTTTCACAGCATCACAGCACGTTATTCATGAACATAATGAAACAAAGATTAAGTGAGAATTTTAAGCTTTGTAGGGTTAATGTGTTTCCATGAGGACAGGCAAATCTTGTAACAAAAAGTGACCATAGCATGGGAAAAACTTGACTTATGGAATCCAAGCAAATCCTCCTTTTATCCTCACCCTAAGATTCTGGAAGTCAAGGCATCATCAGAAAGCTACATTTTAGTAAAGTCACACTATCAGCAATAACAGTTTTCAATTACAAGCTGCTATTTCCAGAGTTCTAATGTTCTGCATTTGCCTTTTAGGGAGATTCTCTGGACCTTTAGACCAGTAAAAAACGAGTCAACCTCCATCATTTCATGTTGGGGCCAGGACAGTGGCTCTCATGGTGCCCAGACTTAGAGACTTTGAGATGGTGTTTCCTTGATTGCTTATGGGAACCGTCCTGCAGAAGTATAACTTCATTTATTAGAAGCAGACAGCTTATAAAGTCCTGTGAAACAACAGGTGCCAGAAGGAAAGCCAGACTCTCTAATGAGCACTGGGAACTGGCTCTGGAGAAAGCAGAGATGCAATTGATGCCGTTTGCATTTGTCTTTAGACACAAATCAATCAAAGCCTTCCAACCAGATTATCTCAGCATGCTACTGCAAACAGTTTTCATCTACAGTTATTGATGGTTTTGTTCCTAACCAAGAAAAAAATGGAATGGAGAAAAATCACGGATAGTGCAAAGTCTTAGAACCAGTGCGTAAATATGAAGTAGTTTAAAGGAAAAATAAATAATAAGAATATACCTGGTGACACTTCATTTGGTTTTTTGGAAAATAAAATGTTATACATAATGAAATTTTCCATATAAGAGCAGGTCATTGATTCAAACTTACAACCTTAAAAATTGTATAGAAGTTGTGTGCTTGAGGAAAACTACAAAGTCATCTATGCTGAGGGAGATAACCTCTAAAAAATTAGAAGTACATTTGAAATCATATTCAGTATGTCTTACACCCTATAATGATAAGGGTGTTTAATATTAAAACAGGCAATACCTACTTAGTAAATCGTTAACAAACTTAAATAATTCATGTAATGTACCAATACACTGAAAATTTTATTGGATACTACTTTAATTACCATATTATTGCATTTCGTTCCTACCTGTGGACATGGTATTTCTATTTCTAGGCAAGTAGAAGTAGTATTTTTTAATCCCCATGAATAAAAATTATTACCACAGAAGGGCAAATAATAAGCATAAGAAAATATATATATGTTTTTATAGAAGGATAAACACAATGAACTTAATATGAAACACAATGAACTCTTGAAAAGAAAGCATCTTCTAGTCCAGGAAATACGGCAAAACCCCATCTCTACAAAAACAAAACTACCAAAATTAGCCGGGCATGGTGGCAGAACCCTGTGGTTCCAGCTACTCAGGAGGCTGAGGTGTGAGGAGCACCTGAGCCCAGGAGGTCAAGGCTGTGGTGAGCCGAGATCGTACCACTGCACTCCAGCCATGGCAACAGAGTGAGGCCCTGTCTCAAAAAAAAAAAAAAAAAAAAAAAGGAAAAGAAAAAAGAAAGCGTCTTAAAAAACAGCTTTCTTAATTACATACATATACGTTACATGGTATGTCATTATTACAAATATGTATTTGTATTTCCCACAGTTTGTGTCTGCACAGTTTGTTTCCTCTTTCTAGAGGAGAGAGAATGCTCAGAGAGAATGCTCTATTCCTTTCTAGGTTCCGCTGGTAATCTCTTATGGGTAGAAGACCTAGTTTGTTAAGAATTTGTTGTAAATTAGAGTTGACAGTCCTCTGTGAGAGACTAATGGACAATGGACAAAGTGTAACGACTTCACTGTAGGAGCTTTATTTCTTGAATTTAGGTTTGGGACCACGTTTTAGAGAGTTAAAACTTGGGGAAATTTGACTTCTAGTTAACTAGACTGTTAACACGTTTTTTTGTGTTTTTTTTTAATTGGAAGTAACTTGGTGCCACTGAAGTATGCCTATGAGATCACAAACATCTTTTTTCTCTTGTGACCCTTGACTGGAATCAGACCACCTGCTGAGATTCGACAATTGCTAAGAACAGCGGGGAAAGGAAAATAGATCTGCATCCCATCAACTTCACAGTTAAGGCCAAGCATTCTGGGATTTTTCTAGCGTGGTTTGCTGAACCCTGACCAGAATAAAGTCCAGTGGGATTGTGCCAGACATAATCAGGACCAACAGTCACTTCGACCTCTGTAAGCACCAGTGTTTGGGGGCAGCTGAGGCCTGGGGGCGTGGACGTCACTATTATGATGCTATCCAAGTGCTTTTGGTTTTAGGAATGCTGGGATAGTGGATGTGTGGCTCTGGGATCATTTTACCCAAACAGAGATGTCATCACTGTGTCTTCCAAACAATCCTATCCCTGGAGCCTTTGGGATCCGTGCCAAAGCAGTTCTAATAATCATAACTGCCAACACCAGCCACAAAGCAGCCAAGCTAGACCTCAGTCCAGAGGAATAATTTACTGTAAGTATGCATCGGGAACCTTCCAACAACAGCCATGGTGAAGGCAGAGGTTGGAGTGATGCTTCCACAAGCCGAAGTATACCAAAGATTGATAGGACATATTCTCCGCCACAGCCTCCAAAGGAGCCAACCCTGCCAACACCAGATCTAGGACTTCTGGTCTTCAGAACTGTGAGGTTTTCATTCATAAGTCACCTCGTCTGTGGTATTTTGCTCCAGTCGTCCAAGCAAACTAACACAGCAACTGGTTGGTTTTAAAAAAAAAAAAAAAAAAAGGAGTCAGAATTATATCCCAGGTTATACACTAGAATTACTGGGGGAAATGTGAAGCTTCTTGAAAAAATGGGAACGCCAAGAGACTGAGCCAGTTTGGAGAGAGATGATGAAGTCAGTCTTGACATGTTGAGTTCAGCAGTGAAAATAAATCCGTGGCAATTTCCAGTAAAAACCTGGAGATATAAAGCTT
Source organism: Pongo abelii (assembly GCF_028885655.2). Lineage (NCBI taxonomy): Eukaryota > Metazoa > Chordata > Mammalia > Primates > Hominidae > Pongo > Pongo abelii. The sequence goes on from NC_071993.2 coordinate 7,035,849, forward strand.
CAGTTCTAAAAAAGATTTTTTTTTCCTGGAAACTCAGGTAGCAAAGATGTGTAGTCTTTGTTTGTAGTTGAAACCAAGGCAGTAGGTAAAATCTCCAAGGAAGAGTAGAGCAAGAAAATGAAAGGGCCACACACTGCCCTTCTTGGTATCTGATCTATGAACAGACTTGGGACAAAGACCGTGGCTTCTCAGTGCTGTTTCCTGCTCCCTGTCCTCAAAGCAGCTGCTGAGCCATCCCTTCCATGGCATCATGAGTATCCATGCAGGGACAGGAAGCAGACAGGCCACTGGGGGTGAATTTGGCCTTGGAGTTCACACCTGAGCTCCTTCTCCTCTAGCAAGTGATGAAAATGTCCAGGACTGAGTCAGGCACGGACACTGAGAATTATCAGATCTAGGGAGAGGAACATGAAGCTCTGCTGAATTTCCTCAGCAGAGCCGTAGAAACTCAGAGCAGCAGGATTTTAATCTTAACATAGGTGGAATCTCATTTGTACTCAAAGGAGGAGCTAGCCTGGGGCATTGCAGTCACCATGCCCAGTATTAATATAAATATGGGATGAGAACACAAAGCAATGAAGAAGGTCACATAATGAAACAATTTCTAATCAACTCAAGCACTGTGAAAATACCCCAGAACCACAAGCCAGAAGGCCTGGATTCTGGCAAGATGAGACCACCTCAGCAGTGTGGCATTGATAAATCATCTCAAAGCAGCAGATTAACTCCACTAGCAATGGAAGGGCTAACCGAGACCAGGAGTGCCAAGCCTAAAGCCTGCAGCAGAACCAGCCCATAGACCCAAGTTCTGCAGCTGGCATGGTGGTCAATATGCTTTTTAATTTGAAGGCCCTTCAGCAGGCTTCTGACAGGTCACTGCAGCCCCTACAACTACTGCATTCGCATCCTGCATGGCTGATTAATGGTCTCTACTGACAGGCAGAATTCTAAAAGTGAACCTCCTCTTGCCCTGGTTATTTAATCAAAGGCTGCTCTACTACTGCTGTGAAAGGGTTTTGCAGATGAAATTAAAGTCCCAAGTCAGTTGACTTAAACATGATCAGATGGACCCGATATGATCACATGAACCTTTTATGGTGAAAAGGACTCCAAGCATCACTGTTAGTTAAAAGATGGAGAAGCTCTGTGGGAAGGGATGTGGGCAGCGGATGGGGGCACACAGCAGCCCCAGGCTGACAGCCAGCGGGGAGACAGGGACCTCAGTCCCACAGCCACAGGTAACTGAATCCTGCTGCAACCACGTAAGCTTGGAAGAGGACCCCACGCCTCCAGAGGAGAGCCCTGCCTGGTTGCCATCTTGATCCAACTGGAGGCCTGAAGCAGGAGCCCCGCTGAGCCCTGCTGAAGACCACCCTGGAGAACCGCATGCTCATACATCACGTTGCTGGACGCGGCTACAATGATTATTGCCTATTGTGCAGAAGAGAAAACTAACACTTCCCTTCAGGGTTTCTCATCTGAAACACTTGGATCTTTGAATCTTGAGATCGTAAGAAAATGACACCAAACAAACCCACAAAGCCCAGATCCTCTTTCTCCAAAGTGCCAAGGATTATTCATTTTCTCCTTGTTTGCTCACACATTCACTCACTCAACACATATTTTTTGAAAACAGGCTATGTGCAGATCCCTGTCACGCGAGGACCGCAAGGATGGCCATTACAAGGTCAAGATCACGTGGCACCATCAGTTCTACCACGCAGACTGCGCTGAGTTTAAGGTCTCTATCTTCTGCCCGTCTATCAGAGCCCTGAATTATCATATTTACTGTTGTTCTCATAAAATCCAAGTACTGCAACGCTAAAAGAAGACACCATAAAGTTTTATATGATCACACACATCATGTTTTGATTAAAATCAGTGTTTTTTGTGGGAAGAAGGGTATATGTTTCTGAAATAATAAAGTCCCCAAATGTATATCATTCCCAGGATCCTACTCAAGCTACATTCTGTATCCTCTTCTTATCTGTGAGACACAGGAATAACCATCAGTGTCTTATATTTACTTTAAAGTGACCCAGATATGAAGCATGTTTTTTAATTCTTCTTTACTATTCAGCTGTAGACATGTCTACACTGATTTCACATCCACATTTCTTAAAGGATCCAGGGAGCAGGGAAGCAATTTCATATTAACAGCACTTGGAGTGGTGTCATCCCCATCAAAGCTCTTATTCTATTAAATTACACCAAAAAGATAAAAAAATATTTATTCTGTTTTGCTGACACCCATATCAGATGTGATCAGCTTTCAAGTCAAAACATTATGTTTCTAATTATACTACAAATGTCCTGAGCTGGGAGAATCAACATGTTTCCTTTTCACTCTGCACCTCCTTCTCCTAAAACAAAGTGGCCTCAGCCAGGATTCAGCTGGCAGATGGGAGAATGATTCATAAGGTAGAGTGGGATTCAACTTGGCTTTTCCACGGACTGTCTGCAGAGAGCCAAAAGGAGCCAAAATGGGTTTGTTTCCACAATACAAGCAGTTTTCACAAAATGGCACACGGGGAACAGATACAAGGAGGAAGATGGCCTGATATTTTCTCTGCAACATGGCCTGTTTCTTCAATAGATAGATGCTATCTATAGTCAATAACCATTCCACACAAGATCAAGAAAGTTCCACACTCGGGCCTAGAAAAGCTGCCAGAGTCATCACTGACTGGTGCTTAAGAGCCCAGAATTCAGAGCAAGGCCCTTCAGAGCCCGGTTGAGAGAATCCTGTGATTGAACTCATCTTCAGTCACAGAATCTGTTTTTAGAAAAGAAGTATTCAGTTTTGTTCATGGTTTTTATAAAAATTCCTCCAATACCATGCTTGCATTACACAAAAATGACCAGTTGAGTTCCTCCTACAGGACAGAGTGAACAGAATCACAGGAACCTGTGGGCGTCTTGCAGACAGGCTGGTGATGGGGACTCCCCGCTGCCTGGAGTTGAACATGTCCATCTGCCCTAGATATGGGGGTAACCGCCTCATTTTTAGAGACTTCCCCTAAGGTCTGTGCCAGGCCCTAATCATATTCACAGCATAAAAAACAATGTTTCCTTGTGATTAATAGCCATTTCTCTTAAGGAGGTTTATTTCTTTAATTGCCACGAGTAACAGCTGGTCTTTTCATAGCACATCTTGCAATTAAAAACTTCCTCTTCGGGGCAAGTGTGGTGGCTCATACCTGTAATCTCAGCACTTTAGGAAGCCAGGGTGCGGGGATCTCGTGAGGCCAGGAGTTCAAGACCAGCCTGGGTCATACAGTGAGACCCCCATCTCAACAAAAAAAAATTGTTTTAAAACTTATCCAGGTGTAGCAGTGCACCTCCAGTCCCAGCAACTCAGGAGGCTGGAGGGGATCGCTTGAGCCCAGACCCCATCCCTAAATAATAAATAAAAAATCTTCTTTGAACTTTCATGCTTTCAGGTTAAGTATTCCTAGTGAAATAAAATCCTCCTTTTCAAGATAACATTGTCTTCCTATCTAGCTCACAAGTTTCAAGACGGTTGGGATGGTGTGGGTCTTAGTCATTGCAATAATTCTATGTTCAGCACAGGGTCTGCCATGCAACAAAGGTTTACTGAATTTAATATTTTGAATTCTCCAATTATTGGCATTGTTCGTTTCTGGACATGTTCTTTTTACCCATTGCATCATCAAGACTACCTATCAGTACAGCTGCGATGGCAGTTACAATATTAAAACACTTCCCAATCCCATGGTCCCTCTCCCAGATATCCTGGTCACCTGATAGGATGATCCCACCTATCATCCTCTGGACCTTTCAGAACTTTCCACCATCCAGCAACTAAAGGGTTAACACCCACTGCAGCTGGGAGCTTCCAGGACCCTGCTGATGAGCCAATGGTGCCCTGCCTTGAAACAGCTTTGAAGTATTTTAAATATAATCCTGACTCCAGTGTTATTAATACATGAACAAGAATAACACTTTAAGGAGATCAATTTAAATAATAAACCACAAGTGTGATCAAATGCTTCTCCCTTTCATCTGTAATAACTGAATCAACAGTTGTCAAGCTGTGGCCAGAGGTGGCACTTCAGGACAAAGGTGTAAGATACTACATCAGAGAACAGGCAGAGGAAGCAGCCACAGTCCTGGGATGGGGAGGTGACAAAGGGGCCACCAAGGCTAAGAGTTAGCCTGTTCTGCTAAGGAGACTGCAAGAATAGTATCACACTCTTAAAATCTCCCTAAAGTACCAAGTTTATAGAAATGAAATCAGATAGCCCCCCTCAAAACTTTGAGTAGATACTCACTTGCTGAATAATTTAGGAAGCTTTTTAGAGCTGATTTTGTTTGGGCGTCTTTATTGTTGTATTCTGTTTTATTGTATTTTTAGTTTATGTTCTGGGATAGCAGGAAAGGCCCTGGAAAAGGAACTAGAGACAGAACAAGAAAATACCTTCCTATTGTTGCCCCCTTTCTTTCCTCTCCATAGAAGAGCATAGAAAAATAAGCACTTTGCATATTATGGGCACCTGGAGAGGCTTTTGTTTTGTGGTTTGCAAAGGAAATGTTCCGAGTTGTTGCTTGAGAGACAAAATTTCTAGCAGTAACCCTCAAAGCTATAGGTGTTAGGCAAGTCTTTTTTGGCAAGAGGTAATAGTAGAAGACATGTATATTTTCCACTACCTGACTTCGAAAATTTAAATAAACGATAAGAAACAACAAAAGGGATCTTTCCATTTTAGTGCATACACTTTGCTGCTTGATAACCCATTTTATGTATATCATAATTAATTAGACTGATCTGCAGTTGAACATTTGAGTGGTTTCAAGTCTTTTGCTATTTGAGTCAATGAATTGAACAATTGATTTTTTGCATATATATCTGCATATGTTTAGTTGATGAATCAAAGGTTATGTGTATGTTTTTAATAAGAAAGGCAAGTTGTAGAACACGATCTGTCATAGAAGTCTGTGTTGTATTTTCAAAGTGTGTTTATATGTTCATTAATGTATAAGTGTATAAAGAAATCATGTATTTCTGGAAGGTCAGGTAAGAAATTGCTAAATTTCCTAAAACAGGGATGAGAGTGAAGGTAATATTTCACTTTTATATCTGTTAGACATTTTTATCAAGATTCCCATTACTTTATAATAATTATTAATTAAACAACACATGAGTTAGACCAAGAGAAAAGCCACAAATCAGCTGAGTTATAAGTCAATAAGGACCTTTTGTATATGATTAGCACATTTCAAAGCAGTTTGTATTTCATGGAAAAAAATCCAGAAATCCAGATAAAAAGTCAGAGTCGCCTTGAATTGGGATTGAAATAAGCATATGTAGCACTCCTCCCTTCAATTAAGTTTGAAAAGTTCAGGTTTACAGGGAAGTGGAGCCCAGGGATTAAGCATTCAGGAGTCAGAATCTGATTTTCTAGGACTGAAACCTCCCATGCTATTAACAAGCTTCGAAACAAGCTGAGTAAGTTACTTTCTCTTTCTTGGTCTCAGTTTCCCCACTGAAACATGAGAAAAAAAGAGTACTTTTTACCTCATTGAGTAATTGTGAGGGTTAGAGAGATAATTCATGCAGCACTCAGCACAGAGTCTGAAGAAAGTCCTCAATAAATGTTAATTATGTTTGCTATTACTATTATTTAATAGAAAAAGCAGCACATCTGAAAAAAATAATTTATCAATTCATGTTTACTGAACTAAGATAAACATAACATACAAATAAAATTTCCCCGATCCAAGAAAAAATGAATATTAACAGCTGTACAAATATTCAGGCTTCCCTAAGATGATGACTTCCATCAAAGCAGGTTGAGATACATTGTTTTCAATTATTTATCACAGCAAGTTACCATCGCAAATCAATTTCAGTGTGTCAAGAAGCTATATTTAGGTTCTGTGGGCCAGCATCTCCCAAATTCAGCATGATTTTGCATTCAAAGAGGAAAAGATATCTGTGTAATGTTTTGGCTACTCTAAGAAAACGTCAGCATCTGCTTTGAATGAGAAGGCCCTGTGCCCACGACCCTCTGTCTCTTCTATCTCTTGTTTCATCTGCCAGCATGCTGGATGTTCTTGGATCTGCCTCTGTTCCTGGGACCAAGCCAGTCCCCAGAGAGGGCGGCAGCACTGACCCAATCTGGCAAGACTCAGGACCAGCCACCCTCAAGGGCTCATGAACGAGTAGGGTAGGGAATATGGGGCCAATAATTTCTTTCCTGCTTTGCCCCTTTTCTCTCCACTGGTTGCCTGGAGTCACTCCTACTGGGGATTGCCTCTTTGGTTGTGGTACAGTGTCCTGCTCCTGCTGTCTCCTTCCCAGGACGGGCATCTTACACCAACTTAGGGTTAACATCTTGTACCCAAAAATATCAAGACTGTATGTCCAAAGAAACAACCCCCCCGCCCGCCACAAATTGTATGGCAAGTGCCATTCACATTTCAGCAAGACTTGCCATCATAATTTTCTGTTTCCCAGTGGATACCCCAATACTCCTGGGGAGTCAGAGATGGGAAACTCAAGGTGAAGGGCACCAACTAGTCAGGACTTGCATGGATGCACCATATACTACCCTCCTGCATACAATTTCATCACGTTTAACAATTAACGCATGCTTTTTCTCTGAATTACAGAAGCTGCATATTCTTGTTGCAAATTAAGCAATATAGGGGTATCTCAAGTAAAAAGCCAAAGATGCTCCCTTTCCAAGTTAACCATTGTGAACATTTAGAGTGCCTCCTCCCCGTTGTTCTTGTTTATTCATTGACTTCATGGCCATTTGCTAAGCACCTGCCATGTGCTGGGCTCTGGGCTTCATGCTGGGGATGCAGCAGTCCGCAAAGCAATGAGGTCTCTGCTTTCATGCTGCTGATAAAGACATGCCCAAGACTGGGTAATTACAAGGAAAAAGAAGTTTAATAGACTCGCAGTTCCACATGACTGGGGAGGCTTCACAATCATGGTAGAACTTCCATTTGGAAGGAGGGTGGTGACAGACGATAAGGAAGAATGCCATTCTTAATAGAGGGTGGTGGTCCCAGAGGGCCTCTCGGAGGAGGTGTGATTTAAGTTATTATGGATGGCAGCTCAGCCAGCAAAGGACTCAGGAAGGGCACCCGGGAGAGGGCTTAGGCAAAGACGGGGAAAGTGTGTGGTGCTTAAGTGTCAGAAGAGCCATCCGTGTGCCTGGAAGCTCAGTGGGGAAGGGAACAAGGTAGCAAGAGATAACAATGGAAGGAGGTAGTGTCCAGACTGTTTGGTGCCTGGGAGACCCCATTCAGGAGTCACTTGGGGTGTAATTCCAGAACAACAGGAAACTGCTAAAGGGAAGACCACAGTTAGACTCCTGTTTTTAGGAGCTCACATTGGCTGCCCCTGCTGAAAATGAACTTTAGGGAGACAAAATGGACTTAAGTAGCCCACTTAATAAGTTGCCCTGGTCCAGGCAGAAAGGGATGGCATCCTGAGGGAAGGGGCAAGTGGCCCCTGATGGGAGACTCTAACACTGGTATTGAGGGGCGGATTACTGGCTTGGGCTTTTAAACAAATTGTTAAAAGGGATCCTTTGATTTGGAGGCTGGAGAATCTTCTGCAACATTTGCAGTATATGTTTCTTCTTGGATGAGGTGATAACCTTTGGGTTGAAGCATTTACCTTGCCTAGGCTATAAAAATCTGCAACCACTGTTATAACCAATCACTTGCTTTTCTGCAGCCCTGGGGCATGCATTTGTCACTAAGTAATAGGGCTTCGGTTAACACTCAGAAGCCCCTGTGATGCTTATCAGGGCAGTGCTCCAAGTAGATCTACAAGAGCAGGTCCAAGAAAGGATCCCGACAGCTTCCCCTCCAGCCAGGTGGGAATTGACCCAGGGTTTTTAGACACTCCCTGGTGCAAAGCACCCCCAGCAGAAGCACTCCTGCCCTGCCCTTGCCCTATCCCTCCTACCTTGCCCAACCACAGTGATTGCTAGAGGTGCATTCCTTGGGCACCTGGCCCTGTACTGTGGTGAATCCTTGCTGAAAGGACCTGGCTGCCAGAGGGAGACCTACAAACCTTCCAGCTTCAGATTCCAGTCACAGCACACCCCAAGTATCAGGAGATGGAGAGAAGTGGATGAATGGAGTCAACATTCACAGATTTTGGAGTTAGACTTGCCCCTGCCCCAGGTATATAGAACCATATTGAAACATAGTCCGTTCTGCTATACTTGTTTTTGAAAATGCAAATTTGTTCTAATGGGATTGAGATATTAGGGGAACAATCTAAATGTAACAGGAATTTTCTGTTTTCTTATGTGTGATTTCATCTGAAAAACACTAGCCAAACGCAGCTGCACAGAACAGCCTAGGAATCCACAAAATGCACCCACAACCACCTCAAAGGACAGCTGGCTACCTCAGTGCACCATGTCTGGGCCACACCTGTCCACACCATGTGTCCATCCTTCCCTCCATCTCACATAACCCCCTTCATGGTCTCATAGTAAGGCAGGAGCTGCGATCCTTCCACAGGCAAACTTCAGGGCTTTTCCAAGAGAGAGTGCCTAGGTATTGCAGTATTTGTGTGTCTCTTACCCATGTTCTATATGTAAAACTGTACTTCCCTTTGTACTATGTTCCTGTCTTTGTTTTTAATGTGTCCCTGATGCAAGGTTAGACTGTTTGCCCCAACCTCATTATCCTCACGAGCCCCATGGCTTGGGTGCTGTCACATAATAAGGAAAAAATAGGTCACCTTACAGCAACACTACATCTACACCCACATAGGTAACTTTGTCCAACCCACATGAAGGACCTTTGTCAGGCAAGGTGTGGTGGCTCATGCCTGTAAACCCAGCATTTTAGGAGGTCGAGGCAGGTGGATCACTTGAGGCCAAGAGTTCAAGACCAGCCTGGTCAACATGATAAAATCCTGGCTCTACTGAAAAAAATACAAAAATTAGCTGGGCATGGTGGTGCACACCTTTAATCCCAGCTACTTGAGAGGCCAAAGCACGAGAATCACTTGAACCTGGGAGGCAGAGATTGCAGTGAGCCGTGATTGCACCACTGCACTCCAGCCTGGGCCACAGAGCAAGACTCTGTCACAAAAAAAAAAAAAAAAAGAAAGAAAAGAAAAGAAAAGAAATGTACTTGTTTAGCAACTTGCTTCACTTGCTTTCCTCACTTAACAGGTTGTGAATGTCACATTATGTTACTACATAGAAATCTAAAAATACATTTATGTATCATATATAGGTCTCCATATAAATAAGATCTATACAGATTTTAAGAAATACACCTTCCTCTGTGTGCATATGGTATGAAGGACATTTAGGTGGCTCATTGTTTTTGTTGCTGTTGTTGTAAATTTTGCCAAAGAGACCTCTCCTATAAGAATGTCTTTGTGCACTTGGGTGGGTATGGTTGTAAGAAAAATTCCTACAAGTGGAATTCCTGTGTTAAAGACACACATGCTTATGCTTTCATAGTTCTGTCAAATTGCTCTCCAAGGAAGTTATATCAATGAATAACCATATAACCAACTATATATAACAGTTCCTATTCTGCTGTCATTGGAGATTGTCATTTTTTTTTGAAGTTCATGAATCATAGAAATACATATTCTAAATAAACAAGACTTAAATTAATAAATTATTGCTAGAGTCTGAATGTCTGTGTCCCACCCCCAAATTAATATGTTGATATTCTCACCCCTAAGGGGATGGTGTTAGGAGGTGGGGCCTCTGGGATGTGGTTAGGTCGTGGGAGCAGAGCCCTCATTGATATGGTCTGGCTGTGTCCCACTCAAATCTCATCTTGAATTGTATATAGCTCCCACAGTTCCCACATGTCATGGGATGGAACCTGAGGGAAGTAATTGAATCAGGAGAGTGGGTCTTTCTCAATGCTGTTCTCATGACAGTGAATAAGTTTCACGAGATCTGATGGTTTTATAAGGAGGAGTTTCCTTGCACAAGTTCTCTCTTGTCTGCCTCCATGTAAGAGGTACCTTTCACCTTCCACCATGATTGTGAGGCCTCCCCAGCCGCGTGGAACTGTGAGTCCATTAAACTTCTTTTTCCTTATAAATTACCCAGTCTTGGGCATGTCTTTATCAGCAGCATGAAAACAGACTAGTACACTCATAAATGGAATTAGTGCCCTTACAAAAGTGACTCCAGTGAGCTCCCTCGCTCCTTTCATCATGTGAGGATGCAGCAAGAAGGCTCCATCTGTGACCAAGGAAGTGAACCCTCAGCAGACATTGAATTGTCAGGGCCATTCCCCTGGACCCTAGCCTCCAGAGCTGTGAAAAATAAATAGTTGCTGTTTATAGGCCACTCAGGGCATAGTATTTTATTATAGCAGCCTGAGCAGACTAAGGCAATGGAGCATCAGTATCGGTCCACTAATCTGATGTAATATGTTAATCACAGAGCAGACTGGGCATGGGAAGTGTGAGAACTGCGCTATCTTCTCAATTGTCCTATAAATTAAAACTGTTACTAAAAATCTGTTAAAAATACATATATTATCTTATATTAGTTGTGTCTATTCATGAAATGTAACATCTTTTCACATGCTTATAAGTCATTTGTATTTTAATTTTGTTAATTCCTTGTTTATGTTCTATGTCCAGCTTTCTATTAGATTATCTTTTTTTTCCCAGAATTTCCAAACTTCCAAAAAAGTTCCAAGTTTTGAAATAATATTATTTATCTTTTGCTGTATATGAAATTTGGCCAAATCTGTCAAATTTTATAACCCTTGAGGCTTCATGGCTTTCTTAGAAAATACTAACTTAACCTACCATTGCATTTAGAATAACTTTATCCACAATAAAATAAACCTAAAATATTTACTTATCAGTTAATTAGTAAACCAATTGCTTTCGTCTCCTTAAGCTGCTGTAACAAATACCACACACTGGGTGGCTTAAGCAACAGGCATTTACTTTCTCACAGTTCTGGAGGCTGGAAAGTCTAAGACCAAGTTGGCAGAAGGGTTGGTTTCTGATGAGGTCTCTTTCTTCGGTTTGCAGAAGGCCACCTTCTCATTGTATCTTTATATGGCCTGCTCTGTGTGTGTGGAGAGAGAGAGATATTGTGTCTGTTCTTATTGGGACACTAATCCTATCAGATTACACATTGTTGTGACTTCCTTTAACCTTAGTCCATTTCTCTGAATATAGGCACATAGGGGAGTGGTGCTTCAACATGTGTTTGACAGGGGGACACACGGGGGACACAATTCAGTCCTTAACATCATTCAACTGATATTTATTGATAGTGGATTAAATACTCTATACTGTGCTTACTAATCGAGAGAATACAAACGCATGGCCCCTGACATCCATAAGTTTACAATCTAATCTTATAGGCATGAAGTAATATTTATAATAATTATAATTTGGCAGATTCAAGTGCTTCCCCTGAGGGAGAAAAAACACAGTGTAATGTCTAAACTGTAAAAGTGGCTGGAGACTTGTTTTCCTGCACCTCTCGGAACACAGAGGTGCATTATAAAATTAAACATATCACTGTCATCCTCAATCTCTAGTCAAAAGTGACTTGTGACGTGGATGTGAAGGTGAAGTTATAGAATGTGGCAGAGAAAGAGGAAGAAATACAGCAAGATACTAAAAAAAGTGTACAAACAAGAAACCAAGTATACAAACAAGACACCAAACCACAGGGATCTGAGGCTACTGCAAAGTACACACTCTCTGGAGTCAAAGGGATAACAGCTCAAAGTATATGATGCATTTTTTTTCCTCTGAAATCCTCAAAACTCTTCTCAAATATTTATTATCCTCTCATAATCACACTAAGGTAGAAAATAAATATGTTTGCTAGGCTTTTTACATTTTAATTTCAGATAGCTATAGATAAATACAGGGATCTCACTATCATGAATTTGATTATTAAATATTTTGCTGAATACCTATTTTGATAAGGTTGCTTTAGACACTTTGAGTATGTAATAAGGACTAGGACATAGCACCTATGTTGGAAAACATTGAGGTCTTAGAGTTAGAAGGAAACAAGAGCTCAAGAGCTCCTCAATTTGGAAAAAGATTCACCCCCTTTCTGCTTTGGCAACCATGGAGGACATCACTATTTGACCCCTGACTTATTGCAACTAAGATCCTCAGAAGTACCCTCAGGATATTTCCCCGAGCTCTGCAAGAAGCCACTCACCACCAGCAGAACCAGGTAGGCACAGGAGTCAACATCTGTTCCTTGCACTGTTCTATGCTGCCCCCTTGAACAGTTTAACAACCTAAAAACCCATGCTGTGCCACTTTGATCCCATGCTTTATTACCGTTGGATTCTCCACAGAATTCAAGAAAAAGATGGCAGACCAATTGCTAAACTCAAAAAAACTAACACTCACTGACTTGGTGAGCCTAATTCCAATATCTGCCTTCATTTGACAGTGGATATTCAGAAAAGGATTTAAAAAAATACAAAACAAACAAACAAAATCCAGTGGATGTGGAAAACACACATGCCTACTTTTACTTTCCTGGGTCAGAAATGGGAGTGAAAGCAGGCACTTCTCCAACTACCATTCTGCAGGAAAAGATGCGTGCAACAAAGAAACCCCAGATGGCGTTCATTAAGGCCACAGAACCAAATTGAATAATGTGAGATTAGACAGCTGCCAGTGACCTTTACTGCATATAAATACTGGATCTTAGTGCCTAAGAATGGTAGACAATGCCCCCTGGCATTGGTGAAGATGAGGATTCTGAAGAGAAGTGAAGGAAGGAGGGTCAGGAGGCTCCGGGAATGATTTTCATGGAGAGTTCCCCAATACCAACATTTTCCCCTTTCTTTGGGGCTGCAGAGTAATAATGAAACACATTCTATGTGACGTTTTCTTTGACACAGTGGCTAAAATTTGGTAATGATGATGGTCCTTGTCATTATTATTATGGCATTTATTTTATTGTGATGACTTAATCCATCCAACACTATGCTGTAAACTGTTAACAGCTTATTTCAGGTAATGATCTTAACAGCTCTGCTAAGTTGATATTATTGTTCCCATTTTAAACATGAGGAAATTTAAGATTCCAAGGGATTCAGAAAATTCTCCAGGGAGTGACAAAGTCAGACAGGATTCAAACCCACGTCTGCTCCAAGAAAAAGAATTAAGCTTCCAAATCAGCAAACAGGAAGTCAAACTGTTGCTGTTCACTGATGATATGATCGTATACCAAGAAAATTCTAAAAGCTCATCCAAAAGCTCCTAAAACTGGTAAATGAATTCAGCAAAGTTTCAGGATACAAAATTAATGTACACAAATCAGTAGCACAGCTATTGCAACCCCTTTCACAATAACTGCGGGGGGGCGGGGGGAAAAAAACCCTTAGGAATGCACCTAACCAAGGAGGTGAAAGACCTCTACAAAGAAAACTACAAAACACTGGTGAAAGAAGTCATACATGACACAAACAAATGGAAACACATCCCATGAACATGTATGGATAGAATCAATATTGTAAAAATGAACATACTGCTAAAAGCAATCTATTATTCAATGCAATTCCCAACAAAATGCCCCATCATTCTTCACAGAAGTAGAAAAAACAATCCTAAAATTCATATAGAACCAAAAAAGGGCCCGAATAGCCAAAGCAAGACTAAGCAAAAAGAACAAATCTGGAGGCATCACATTACCTGATTTCAAACTATAGTATAAGGCCACAGTCACCAAAACAGCATGGTACTGGTATAAAAATAGGCACATAAGCCAATGGAACAGAATAGAGAACCCAGAAATAAAGCCAAATACTTACAGCCAACTGGTCCATAACAAAGCAAACAAAAACATAAAGTGGGGAAAGGACACCCTATTCAACAAATGGTGCTGGGATAATTGGCAAGCCACACATGGAAGAATAAAACTGGATCCTCATCTCTTATCTCACATAAAATTCAACTCAAGATTGTTCAAAGACCTAAATCTGAGACCTAAAACCATAAAGATTCTAGAAGATAACATCAGAAATAACCTTCTAGACACTGGCTTAGGCGAAGACTTCATGACCAAGAGCCCAAAAGCAAATGAAACAAATACTAAGATAAATACATTGGACTTAATTAACTAAAAAGCTTCTGCACAGCAAAAGAAGTCAGCAGAGTAAACAGACAACCTACAGAGGTGGAGAAAATCTTTGCAAACTATGCATCCAACAAAAGATTAACATCCAGAAGCTACAAAGAACTCAAATAAATCAGCAAGAAAAAAACAAACAATCCCATCAAAAAGTGGGCTAAGGACATGAATAGACAATTCTCAAAAGTATACAAATGGCCAACAAATATATGAAAAAAATGCTCAACATCACTGATTATTAGAGAAATGCAAATCAAAACCACAATGCGTTACCACCTTACTCCTGCAAGAATGTCCACAATAAAACAAATAATAGATGTTGGTGTGGATGTGGTGAAAAGGGAACACTTTTACACTGCTGGTGCAAATGCAAACTAGTACAACCCTGTGGAAAACAGTGTGGAGATTTCTTAAAAAATGAAAAGTAGAACTACCATTCAATCCAGCAATCCCACTACTGGGTATCTACCCAGAGAAAAAGAAGTCATTATACAAAAAAGATACTTGCCCACACATGTTTATAGCAGCACAATTCACAATTGCAAAAATTTGAAACCAGACCAAATGCCCATCAATCAATGAGTGGATAAAGAGAACATGATACACACACACACACACACACACACACACACACACACACCATGGAATACTACTCACCCATAAAACAGAACAAAATAACGGCACTCGTAGCAACCTGGATGGAATTGGAGACCATTATTCTAAGGGAAATAACTCAGGAATGGAAGGTATGTTCTCATTCATAAGTGGGGGCTAAGCTATGAGGATGCAAAGGCATAAGAATGATACAATGGACTTTGGGGCCTCAGGGGATAGGGTGGGAGGGGGTGAGGGATAAAAGACTACATAGTGGGTACAATGTACACTGCTCAAGTGATGGGCACACCAAAATCTCAGAAATAACCACTAAAGAACTTATTCATGTAACCAAATACCACCTGTTCCCCCAAAACTATTGAGATACATAAATAAATAAATAAATAAATTGCTCAATAAAAAACCCCCAGAAAACCATGCCTGCTTAACATGGATACTCCTTCCCCTCTGACACCCTAATGTTCTCTCTTCATTCTAATTCTGCGGTAAGTATAGAAGACTGGGGGCATAAATCTGCACTAGAGCTCACAACTTTTTTTTCCTATAAACAGCCAGAGAGTAAATTTCAGGCTTTGTGGGTCAGGTGATCATAGCTGTTACTCGGCCATTGCAGCAAAAAAACAGCCTGAAACAACACAGAAAGTAATGAGCATGACTGTGTTCCAGTAAAACTTTATTTATAAAAACAGGTGGAGGGCCATATTTGGCCCTCAGGCTGTGGTTAGTCTATGTCAGTCTGCAAGAATGAGGAGTGGGAGACATGGTTGCAGCAGTTGGAAGAACGTTGCAACGACAAATGAAAGACACCATCTTTAACCTCAGATACTTTAAAATCTAGCAAGAAATGCCAGAAAAAAAATGATTTTTTAAAAAAGAGTAGCTTCAGAGAAAGAAAACACATTGAAAAACATAAAACAAATACAATACAAATTATGAAAGCAATATCTAGGGACAAAAAGGAGTGACTGGTCAGGTATAGTTAAATTAGCTAAAATGTCTTAGACAAAGGAGATTTAAAGCTGGGTTTTAGAGGCAGGATAGAGACTGAATGGGAACAGAGAAGAGAATATATCACTCTCCACTTAGGTATCTGAAATTTACATGACATAGAAGGGATAAAGGAACTTGGGAAGCACCAGACAACAATGGATAAACAGCCAAAGGCATTTGTGTGCTTCAAAAAAAGAAGCACAGCAGAGGTAAAATTTCATGCCCTCTCCCCAAGGAGTGCCTATTAAATGTCATCTGCCCAGAATAACAAACTGATAAGACTGAATTATTGATTACCCTATGTAAGTTTTCATTTGAAGTGTTCTGTGGGTTAATGCAATAATCCAATCCATTTCCCCAGTCTGTCCCCTGCTCTTCTCTCTCAGCTTCAATTTCAGCTCTGAATTGTAAAACAGAATGAGGTTTCACTCGAAGCCTCTCTCCTTCTACCTTCTGAGTGCTCTCTGCAGTCATCCTAAGTCAGGGCCTGAAAGCTGAGGGAATCAGCTGGCCAAAAGGAGAGCAGGCTCCATGCCATTTTTCTGCAAAGCAATTTTCCAATGGAAATTGGATGCACTTGCATGATGGGGCTTAATTCCTCTGCTTGAAGCACAGGACTTAGCAGGCTGCAAACCCTCAGCTCCTATGCAACACGAACACCCATCAGGGGGCCAGGTTTGCTTCTCATGATGAATTTCCTCCTGCAGGAATATTGTGAGTTGGAGCCGGAAGAGGGGTGCAGAGGTATGGAGGCATCAAATGACCTTGGTCCCCAGCTCACAGATAACCCAGACTAATACCCTAGCAAGGTCAGGGCACGATCTCCCCCAAAAGAAAATATGATTCATTCAGGTCTGAAGTCAATGAGGCAGAAATGGTCTCCCTCTCTGGGTTTACCATTTCTCCTTTTGTGTTCACACGCATCCTGGGTTTCTTCACTTCACCCCTAAGTTGTAACTGAAGCATTCACCACTGGGCAACACTCCGCTCTTAAACCACATTGTCCTCCTCAATCAAATTTTACCTTAGAATCTTAACTTTCTCTCCTATAAAGCTCCAGGTCTAACTGTAGCAATGTTGAGCTCCCAGAATATTGCTCTAGAATCCCAGTCCCCATTTCTTCCCGCCTAGGAGCCACAGCGACGGCTCTGATCTTCCTTGGATCCTTTAGACAAGACACTGAACACAGAACAACACTGCCCATTACAGTAGCCACTGGCTACCCTCCAGGAACACACCTGTGGTTTAACAAGTTGGGTTGACTACTCATTGCAGTGAGGGAGCACTCACACCATGGGAACCATGGGACATCTCCATAAGGGGATGTTAGAACCTATTATAGGATGAGGGCTTTGATTGGGTGATTTGGGGGAGAGTCTAAGGAGGCAGAGGTTTGCCCTAGAGTAGGTATCATCAGAAAATAGGGCAATTCTCTGAGTGGGTAACTCAATCAGTCTCATCTAGAGGAAGGCCAGACTAGAGTGAAGAAAAGGCTGGAACTGATAATCATGTAGTAGTTACTCAGTGAACAAGAGAAGGGGATGTCTGGGGTTTTGTTGGTTGCACAGTGACCTGGTCTGCGTCCATGTCCTGAGAGACTGTTTATGTCTAACAGGAGAAAATGAGGATTAGCTGTGCCAGATCAGTTTGCAATAACGTAGAGACCAAGCTCTGAACATCAAATCCAGTTCCCAGGCATCAAGGTTGCATTTGTTTTCTTTTTCACACTGTTCTGTTACGGAAAAAAAAATATCAAGGTGTGTAAGTTATGAAATTGTGTGATTTTGGTGATTCTGCATTCAAGTTAAATGATATTTGTATTTAAAATTGGCATTGCACAGTATAAAGACAAACACTGAAATCCATGCTAATCATTTTAATTTTTAATTTTTCTTTACTTCAGTCAACATGGAAAATTTTAAAATGCCATGAATAGTTGAGAGAGGGAGAGGCTGTGAAAGAAAAGAAAAAGCTTTACATTTTAGTCCCACGAATAACCTTTTTTTCTGCTTTTTGAACAATGTGGCCCCCATTTTCATTTTGTGCCGGGTCCTCCACATGACATAGCTGTTTCTGTTCCGTGTTCTTTATTTCTTTTAACCCTTGACAGTGCCCTAAACAGATATTCTTAAATGTCCTCATTTTCCTTTGTTTTTCAGAGATCACTAGCTGCTGCATGTTCCCTAAGTCAGCAAATGCCATAGCGGTCAATTCCCTGTGGATGCTTTTAGCAATGACACTTAGGTTAGACCGGGAGGAGTCAACCCAGCCTTCCATTCTCTTCCCATATCCTCGTCCTTCTTTTCACTGCATAGAAGCAGGAAGAGAACAGAAGCTGTCACAAGTCAGTGCCCACTGAGGATTCAAAGCCTCGTGTCTGGACTCCCATCGGTAAGACACATTCCCCAGGCATTACTGTGCTTTTCTGGTTATTTTTGTTTGTTTGCTTTCTTTCATTTTTCCTGGGTCAAAAATATTCAAGTGTCCATTCACCCTTCTGATCAATATCTTATTTGTAAATAATTTTCCAGTTCTTATCGCAAGTTGCCCTAATGATCCCCTGGCAGCAATCTCAGCTCAAATTTGTCTCTGATATAAATGTATAGTCAATCTGTTTCCTACAAAGGTCTTTCTCTATCCTTTTACACAGCAAATCACTTTACAATGTAATTTAGAGAAAGATATTTGAGAAGAGGTTTAAAGCGACTTCGTGGCAAACCAGATAAGACCAAAGAGATGAACTGCATTTGAAAAAATCAGAATTTTTGACACACGCTCGCTTTCTTTTTCTTAACAGAAACGTCTGCTATGCTTACATTCAGATACCTGAAGGCCTCTGCCCTGAGGCACAAAATGTCAATAGAAGATTCCAGGAGTCCTTGACCATTTTTTTGGTACCGTATCTGCAAATAGCCCAGACCCATCCTTTTGGGTCAAAACAGTTAGCAGGCTGAACAGGAGGCTCTGAATCAAAAGACAGCAGCCTATTTGGATGAAGTGGACATAGGAGGAAATAATGGCGTCCATCACTACCACTCCCTCCCTGCAATCTCCATCCCGATCCTGGGGCTGGATTCTCCTGCCATCTGGACATCCTCTCTGAGTGATGTGTCTGGCAGCATAGGTGGTCTTGGTGGCTCTTCTTGGCTGCTACTATTCAAAAGGAGGAAACTGGTTTTATTGGATCTCAACAAAACCTGCCTGCCCCTCACCAAACCACATTATTCTCATCTCTTATTCTTAAGCCTCAAAGTTAAGCTTAAGCCTCAAGCACTGAAACCGATGAATTGGGCCTTATCCTGTCAACTGCATTAACTTACATAGTAAGAAGAAGTTTAGTAACAGCAGAAACTAAACCTTTGCTTGGTTTCTTAACATAGCACTTGCAGAATATAAAAACTGACCCTAATTTCTTACAGATTATTGCCACATTTAAATATATTGAGTGCTCAGGAAGTACTCTTTACTTTAAAAGCATCGTCTCATTAAATCCTTACAAACATTGCAATAAGTATTGTTATTTATATATGTTTAACAGATAAACAGGTTTAGGAAAATTGGGTAACTAACCAAGGTAAAACAGCTAGCAAGTGGTTTGAACAGAATTCAAACCCAGGATGTCCAGCCCCAGTGAATTTGTTCTCAGCTATTATGGTATAAAGTATTTACACACAATACACATTTACTTCATATACCCAAACGTGTTCATTACAAAACTATAGAACATATTCACTGCCCTGGAAATACTGCAGTTTGCATTTGGAATTTTGATTATTTACAATAAACCCCAAAGTTCATGATACATATTAGCTTGTCATTTTGCTGAGGCATGATCTAAATCTTGCTCACAAGATTTCAATCTTTCCCCGCCACAACATAAGCCGTTGAACCTCAGCCACAGCTACAGCTGAAGGCGTGAAGAACCTGACTGCACCCGGGGTGGAGAGCCTCGGGACAGGAACACTAACAATGTACTTCTGCTCACCACTTCCTACAGGCCTGCAGACAGCACAGTGAGGATGCAGGCTTTTCTCGGTTGTATAGGCTCCACAGTTTGTTCAGAACAAATTCCTGTCGCTCCCTGAGGACTCGACCTCAGCAGCAAGTCAGATCTTGACAGCAGCTACCATGTTTCTGTTCTGCAGAAATGTCAACAACATCCACTCTGCCCATCCACTAAAGAACCTCTTGGGTTGTTTTCAAGATTCCAAGAAGCCACCCAGCTGAAGGAAGGGAGCCCTGGCAGGCCACATCTACTTGGGCAAAAAGGGGAAAAGCAATGTGCTTTTGAGTGGAAACACGGTCTTTGTCAATTTCTCCTTCATTAGCCTGGCTAACTTTCCAATGGACAGTGGGGGTTTTTGTTTTTACTAGTGACTGAGGTAGAATTCTTGAGACAGTGAGAGAGAAAGACATAGAGACAGAGGCCAGGAGAAAACCAGCCTTAGAAATAACTGAATTCTAGCAGGAAGTGGCAGTCAGTGACACCTATGGCAGTGCAGTCGTGTATGGGATTCCCTTTCTCTCTCTCTGCCCTTTTCCACTGTAGAGGAACCCATCGATCTAACTCCTTCATGGCAACTTATTCACTGATAAAACCTGCAGGAGAAGAAAAAATTATTCTTGTGTAAGAGGTAGCCTTTTTCATAGAATATACCATAAAAATTAGTTAAAAGAAGATTCGGATTTCAGCACTAGATCTCTTTATTACAGGTCAGTTGTGTGATCTTGCACAGGAGCCTTTTTAACCTCACTTAGCCTCAGTTTCCCCACCTGTATAATGAGAAAGAGAATTCCCTGAGGCTTCTTCCAGCTCTTCCCTTCTAAACTATTTTGCAGAAACACAGTCATATAGCTGATTGCAGCTTATGTTTTCCAAAGTAATTCCTTATTTTGGCCCCTGGATTCACCTACCCATGGTCTGTTTGCCAGTGAATCATCCTCTGATTAATGGACAAGTTCTGTGCCTCTCTAAGCTTCAGTTTCCCCTTCGGTCACTATGCTAAACCCCGAGAGACAGCAAAGAAGTCACAGCCATGTCCTCAAGGAGCCTGCTGTCCAGGAAGGCAGCAGGTCTGCCTAGACAATCTCTAAGGCTTGTTTCAGCTCTGCTGTCCTAGGATTCTATGATTGCAAGCATTTCGGGGACCACCATCTTCCACAACTAAGGTTGGTAATAAACAAAATAATTTGTATTTCAGAAGCTCTCTTCAAAGATGCCAAACACCACAGTGACAACATCTGCCATCTTGTCCAGTGGAAGACTGAAACACCAAGCTGTGAAGAGAGTCTTTTAAACCTCCTTTAGAAGACAGGTAGCAGAGAAGCAAGCTCAGGTGTCAGCTGCAAATGGCCTTTTTCTACAAAGAGCTGTTTAGACTTGAGTTCTTTTCTGAAACTGGAGTGCAAAAGTTCAGAGTTCTACTATGATTCTCCCATCGTTCATCAGTATTCCCGGCCTGTCCTACAATTACAAGAGTCTTTGACTTTTCACCTGTAATAACACATTGTCCTGGGGACATGGAAGCCCTCACACTCTTACTTCCTTCGATCAACACATGTGTATGGGACACAGGCCAGCAGAAAAAGGACTGGGCCAATGTAACGATCTCACACAGGTTCAAACCTGCCCCCAGGGCTGTGTCAGCGCCATGCTCTAGCTTAAAGAGCAAAATTAAGTCATAAGCTAAGACAAAGGGCATAAAGTAGACAGGGTCTCTCTGACTTCTCAGACTTTGCAATTCAGGATAGACAATCAAATGAGGCTTTTTCTCACAACTCCCCCAAACACACACACACACGCACACACACACAAACCTGTGAGTTCCAAAGTGCAAAGGAATCCGTCCGGACTAAGGAAGAACGTTCATTCCACTCCTCTCCCTGGCATAACTACTGCCCAGCAGGGGAAGCAGCCCTGCCCAATGATCAGGCCTCAGGCTCTGTGGCCAGGCAGGATGCAGGCATCCCAACTCTAGCACCCACTCATAGGGTAACTGGGTTGGGATCTCTGAATCTTGACTTCCTCATCTAGACAATGGACAGAAGAGTGTACTAGCTCAGAGGGTTGGTGGTGAGATTAAGTAAGACAAGATGATTACATGGAGCACCCCAGAGCGATGGCTCAGGGTGTGATATGGTTTGGATCCATGTCCCCACCCAAATCTCATGTTCAAGTGTAATCCCCAGTGTTGGAGGTGGGGCCTGGCGAGAGGTGATTGGATCATGAGGGCTGTTTCTCATGAATGATTTAGCACCATCCCCTTGATGCTGTCCTCACAATAGTGAGAGTTCTCATGATGAGATCTGGTTGTTTAAGAGTGCAGCACCTCTGCCCTGCCTCTCTTGCTCCTGCTCCTGCCATGTGAGACTCTCCTTCCACTATGACTGCAAGCTTCCTGAGGCCTCCCCAGAACCTGAGCAGATGCCAGCATCATGCTTCCTGTTACAGCCTGTGGAACAATGAGCCAATTAAGCCTCTCTTCTTTATAAATGACCCAGTCTCTGGCATTCCTTTATAGCAATTCAAGAACAGACTAATACAGGGTGTCAGCAGTTTCTTGTCCTCATGACTCAGACCCTCCCTGCATGGGACCGGGTCTCCCAGAAAGCTTTGTCCTGGTGATTATTTCTTTTCTAACTAACAAGGGCAAGCTTTTTCTAAAAATTAGCTTGGGCACTCTACCCTCTCTTGTTTATGTTCATTTTTAATTATTCATAAATAGGTGGTTAATGTAGAAAATTCAAACACGTAGAGGTCCCTCTTTGAGACCTGTCTTTTCAAACTGTTTAGAATGTATGCACATGAATTTATGCACTGGAGAAAGTACACACACACACAGACATCATTTTTAACAAAAGTTGTACAGCTATTGTATTGGCTCCTTTAGTTGCTTTTTCCAAGAGATGAGAGAACACAAAAAAATTAAAGGGAGACTTGTATATATCCAAATACAGGTTGTGCTGCTATTACTGGTCTCTTCTTCCCAGGAGTTCTAGAAGATGTTTTTAGGAGCAAATATTAGTGTGCTATCTCTCTACAGTTGATTACATTTCCAATAGTAATGATAATGTTATATAATAAAATATCCAGGAAGATAAAAATGATAATTGCTGAATCAAGGGCAAATATTTCAGAGCAAGGATAGATAAGAGGACAAAGCAGAAGGGCTTAAACTATAACTCAGTAAATCTGTCATTATCCAGAAAAAAGTCTAGATGGTTTGTTTGGTTTCAACTCACTTATTGAGTCATATTAATGATAGCTACACATTCAGCTGGGGACCTTTTTCTGGACCCCGGTGTCCCCCACCAAAAAAAATCAAAAGACACCTGAACTGAGAGACTGTCAAACCCCACAGGGTGCCAGCCTTGCCGAGAAACTCTCACTCCAGTGGCTTCTTTCTAAGCAGAGCTATACCCGGCTGAAGTGTCCCCATGGACTGGAAGACCATCTAACAAAAACGATTGCTTCTTTCTGTCTCTTCAGACAAGAGGGAAAGACTTGGGTGTCATCAAAAATGAAATAATACCATGCTGAAGGGAAAGAATCCCTTTTAAAGGCCATTAAATAAAAATTGCCCTCCTTGTTGCTAATGGTTTCAATTAACACCGAAATGTGCCACCAAGCCTAGCTGCAGCCTCTCCCTGAATCAAGACCAAATCATTGTTTGACTGTTTGCTCAAACACAGAGCTAGACAGGACAAATTTGTTAGCATAATCCCATTTAATATGGTGACCACACATTCTTGCTAGCGGGAGCAAAGTGCATTTGTCAGAGCGATTACACTGCTGGTATGAAACTCCAGAATTCCAGCTCTTCTTCGCGATTCTAACTTCACATCTACTCAATGGCTCCGATCTCAGATCATCTTTTTCTAGGAAAACCTTCTTGGACCCTGCTCGTGTGCGTTAAGAAGACCAAACAGCATGGCAGCATTCCCCAGATTCCTTGGCTCTGTCCTAAGTTCTTTGTGATTCTGGGAGCAGGAGAGCAGGAGGAGACATCAGTGTGAGCCATGGGATTTCTTTGCTTGAAGAGGAGCCTAATTTCTGTTAAAAGCAAGATTCAGATCTGAAAGAGCTCTGTGCTCTGCAGCAGGTCCCCACAAAAATAATCTTAATAAAATCTACTGCTGCCCCCTCTCGTTTCTGAGAGGGCAGGGATGGCACCATCCCATGCACCTGACTTCTCTCATCCTCATTGACTGGCACATGCTGGGCACATGTCAAATGAATGAATGAACAAATGAATACAAGAATGAATGAACGAATTAATGAATGAATGAGTTTCTGGATGTGAAAGTAGGCAGTACAGGCAGATGGCAAAAGGAGGAGTGGAATGTGATTGTTTCTTTCAAATAAAACATTTTTAAAGTTGTGTCTGTCTATCCTTAATTTTGGCTTCATTGATTCCATTTCATCTTTTCCTTGTCTCAAACTATGACTCAGATAGGTCCTTAGAAACCATTTTTCTCACCCTATAATTTTAGATACAAGGAATGTGATGTCTGAAGAGGTAAAGTTACTTATTCACGGAAACATGCTAGTTCATTTTTATGGTATTTTACAACATTGTGAATTTGTTATAGATTGGTCTTCTGTGAAAGCATGAAGTCCTCCTGTATCCTCCTGGTTGTCTCCAATAACCAGAACATTAGAGCTTACAGAAAACAACCCTCCTTCCACTTCCAATATGTTAAAATGTGAAAAGAAATGGCTGGTAGAGCATTTATATACTAGGGTTTCAAGAAATCTTACATCCCAATTAATTGTAAGGTACATAACACTGCTAAGAAAAAAATACTGCAAGCACAACATGTTCCTACTACTTAGAAGTTCTCTGTCATACCTATCAAAAGAGCTCTTTTAATTTATGCATTTTTAATTTCTCAGTCTTGTTCATACCTTAAAAAGAAAATATCAGCAAAATAAATTGGTTGTAGCATTTCTACAACTGCTTCGCATTCAGGGAATGACGCTTATATTACTTTTTGGCCCCATTATTGATGGACAGCCTTTTTCACCGTTCTGTCATTTGTACCATCAAAAGCACTCATGAGACAGCTTTCCTTTAAACAAAAAAGTCTCTCCCTATTGTCTCAGCTTCCCTTCCAAGCCACTGTTCGCCTCTCTGTGAGTTTTGCAGTTGGTGCTTACCTGCTTGGCTGGTGTGAAAGGTGTGATAGGTGATCTTTTTGCATTGTCTCAGAAGGCAGAGGCAGGCATCCACCTCTCCCTGTGGAAGTGTCCTTTTAGAGTCCATGAAACACTTGATTGCTGCTTTGCAAGAACATAAGGAATTGCTGTCATTCCTTTAATGACAAGTCATTGTTTCCCTAACACCAAATGTGCGCCCCACTTCTCTGCTTCCGTGTCTTTCTTTGTACACAATAACTTTCCGTGTTAAAGCCAAATCATTGTGCAATCTTCCCAAAGACATTTTAAGCGTCTGTTAAACTCCACACATATGGTTGCAGCAATGCACAGAACGCATTTGCACAGGACCAGATACAGAGGGCGACAAACAAGTTTGCGTATGTGCAGGTCAGGGTAGCCCTTACTAGGACGGCTACCTGGCCCACGGTGATGAAACAATGATATTACTATAAGATGCATCCTGACTTCTAATATGTTAAAATGTGAAAAAAAATGCACACCATAAAAATGAGGAAACAGAAGCAGTTTAAGCCTGTGTCAGAGTTTCTCTGGGGAATCCTTTTGTTCTAGCTTATTATGGTAGATTTTGATGTTTTTGTTAACATTTCAAAAGTGCCTAAAATACCTCACAAAGAAAAGGTAATCAAGGCATTTTTTATTTTTTTTCAGAGACAGGGTTTCACTCTGTAACCCAGGCTAGAGTGCAGTGGTGTCACCATACCTCACTGCAGCCTCAAATTCCTGGGCTCAAGTGATCCTCTCACTTCAGCCTCCCAAATCCCTGAGGTTACAGGACTGAGCCACCGCACCTGGACAATGCAGAATTTTAAAAGGTATCTGCAAGTCAACGCAAGCAGCATTTGTCAACACTGGCTGTGCATTAGATGCAACTGAGAAATTAAACTAACAAACCAACAACCAATGTTGGCCCCAAATTGAATCTCTAGGAGTGGGGCCCAGGAACTAGGTAATTTTGGAAAACTCTCTAGGAGGTTCTAGTGTACAGCCTAGGCTGAGAACCCCTGACCAATATGGGGAATATATAAGGAATCTTCTGGATTTCTAGAAAGCAAACTCCTAGTGCTTTCTATGTGCAACGAAGAGAGTTCACCTTCCTTGGGAACATCTGAATGAAGCAGCAGGTGGCTCCAGGCTTCTTTCACGTGGGCAGTACATGGTGCCAGCACCTCTTCGCCCCTCCTTTTTCTTTCCTCTTTTTTTCCCCTGTCTCTGCTTCATGCTGGCTTGGCGACCTTGCTGCACAGATCTATTTTTAGCAAAGCTCTTCACTGGGCTTTTAAGTCTTTTAAACTGTGTTATTCAAAAGCGTGCGTGCCCTATCATGCATGGAGAATAGACTTTCCAGGATTCTCTGAACTCAGGTGCTAGCTGCAGTGTTTTCAGCATCCTCACTGTCCTTTGTGTCTGTGGGGCTGGCCGGTCCTGCCTCTGCCTCCCCTGTGTCCTCTGTGAGGTGGTCCCACCTTGTCTGAATCCGTGGTGCTCGGGAAATGAATGAGCAGAAGCTCCAGAGGTTGCGCTGGATTCCAGCATCTGCTTTAGTCTTCTCTCTTGTTAGCTGCAGACAACACAGACAGATCAAAACAGAGGGTGCCTGGGTCCGGTGTCCGAGAAAACCCTTCTGCAGTTTTTTTTCAGTGACTTCCTGGGGTACCTTAGCTCATGTTGCTTAAATACTGACATGTGTGTACCACATATCATTGGGAGTTCCAATCACAAAATGAAAAAACTCCTTTTTAGAAATTGATATGTAATAGTTTCTATCAAATAGAAATAGATATGTAATACATACTTTGGAGGTACACGTGATATTTTGATACCTGTATACAATGCGTCATGAACAAATCAGGGTAACTTGGATATTTATCACTTCAAACATTTATCTTTTCTTTGTGTTGGCAAAGTTACAGATTCTCTTTTAGTTATTTTTCAATATCCAGTGGATTACTGTTAGCTGTAATTTCTCCACTATGCTATTGACTACTCGACCTTCTTCTATCTAACTATATTTTTGTGCTCCTTAACCAACTAAAATATTTCATGTTCTATTCATATGTGGGAGCTTACAAAGCGGATTTCGCTGGGCACAGTGGCTCACACCTGTAATCCCAGCACTTTTGGAGGCTGAGACGGGCAGATCACTTGAGGACAGGAGTTT
Organism: Pongo abelii; assembly: GCF_028885655.2. Lineage (NCBI taxonomy): Eukaryota > Metazoa > Chordata > Mammalia > Primates > Hominidae > Pongo > Pongo abelii. The sequence continues at coordinate 7,062,910 of NC_071993.2, forward strand.
GAGACCAGCCTAGCCAACATGGCGAAACCCTATCTCTACTAAAAATACAAAAATTAGCTGGGTGTGGTGGCGGGCGCCTGTAATCCCAGCTACTTGGGAGGCTGAGGCATGAGAATCACTTGAACCCAGGAGGCGGAGTTTGCAGTGAGTCGAGATTGTGCCGCTGTACTCCAGCTTGGGCGACAGAGCAAGACTCTGTCACAAAAAAAAAAAAAAAAAAAAAAGTGAATTTCATAGAGGTAGAGAGGATGGTAGTTTCCAGAGGCTGGGAAGAGAAGCAGGGAGTAGGAAAAAGAACTGCTTATTAAAGATTCCACAGCCTCCTCGTCATACCTCTTACACTGCCATTTTGTCTCTGCTTTTGTTTATTTGTTTTTTAAGCTCAAAAACCCTGCTTAAATAGGCAAGAGGAAGCAATCCTATTGGGAGGCATTTTGCAATGGGAGCTCAAGCCTCGATATTGGGAGAATTATTTCAAATTCATTTTCCAAGTGCTATCCAGGTATTAAGACTACAGTGTGCCCTGTTCTTCAACCCTTTTCCCATTTAGGAAAAAAAATAAGTGCAGCTCACTGCCAGGGTTTATTTAATTTTACATAAACACGCTCTTTGAGGCCGAAGCAAACCTAAATGATTTTCAATGTGAAAATAAAATATAAAAACTGTTCTTGGAGTTGTTTCTAAACAGAACTTGTCTCTAATCCTAATGGAACATCATGATGTTCCAAAAGCATTCTCAGGGCAAATGGGAAATGAGTTAAACTCCTATTGGGATTGTTATGGAAGAGATGCTCCTGACTTCTTTGGGTATTTAACTCAGATTTGGACAGTTTAATAGCCAAGAGATACAGCCAAGAAGGTTAAATAACTACATCCATCGAAGGTGACCCATTTCTGAGTCTTTCCAGGAGATCACAGTGAGTTTTCTTTTAGGACACTTTTTTTGTGTAACTTATTTTTCATATGACAAATAAACCTGACATTGTAGTACCTACCACAAACAAACAAACAAAGAACCATCAACTAATTGAAATCTCTTCTCCTTACCCTTCTCCACAATTGTAGGAATTTTCCTAACAACTCATGGCTTCCCCTGGAGACCATAGTTCATGTGAGTGAAACTTTGTGAGAGGTATTTTGTAATGAATTGTTAGCAATCTGTAGAGCTCTGCATAATGTTCTTTAGGTTAAAAAAGTCTTTTAGGATATACGTTGCTGCCACTCATTGTATGAGATTGAGTACATTGCTTGCCTTCCTTAGGGCTCGGTTTTCTCACTTAAAAAAAGGAGATATTTATAATATTTATCCCATAGGGTTTTTGTAAACATTAAAATAAATGAAAAGGATGTGGCTAATTGCTGGGCACATGGTTACATGCACAATAAATGGTAGGTAGATATTATTATTACGTTTCTTTTTGTTAGCCAACAGTTTCTCTGTCTCCATCCATTTTTCTCTGGACATGTTATATATAGCTAATATGAAAGTTCAAAGAGTAGACTTTTTCTATCACTTGAAATTTACCTTCTCAAGCTTTACATGGTCTCCTAAACAGAGAGGCAGAATTTACAAGGCACAATTAACCTGTCTTTGAATATGAATCTTTGCTTGTGTACAAATTATCTGATTTGCTACAACACACCAAAGAATTCCGAAGGTTTTGGAGGTTTTCCCCCTAGTAAGATCAATAGAGTCCTCTCCCAAATCTTATTCTTCATAATTCCTTAGTAGTGATTCTGCTTTACATTCTCATAGCAATTTGTGATTTTCAAGCGTTATTACAGTATATGGGAAGTCTACAACAGTTCAGCCAACAATGTATCAGAAATATTACTGTCATGGAAGAAAATTAAGAAACAGAGAGTTTAGGTAACTTGACCATTGACCCTCAGTTAGTGAGAAATTTAGGGATGGTGCTAACTTTATCTGCCATGTTTTTGTCGACATAGGCTATTACTCCCATCATTACTGAGTTCAAAATAGCTCTGTTAATATTAAGGAGGAGCTGGGGTGGTGGCTCAGGCCTGTAATCTCAACATTTTGGAAGGCCGAGGAGGGAGCACAAATTAATGTGCATTTGAATGCTGATTTTCAGAGTATAATACACTTGGTAATTCATTTAAACCCTTGAGCCCAGAGTTTAAGATCAGCCTGGCCAACATCTCTACAAAAAGCAGAAAAAATTAGCTGGGTGTGTTGGAGAGTGCCTGTAGACCCAGCTACTTGAGAGACTGAGGCGGGAGCATCACTTGAGCCCAGGAGGTGAAGGCTGCAGTGATCACACCACTGCACTCCAGCCTGGGTGACAGAGTGAGACCCTGCCTCAAAACACATGAGCAAAACCAAAAACAAATTTTAAAAATATTAAGAAGGAGGCACATAGCTGAGAAAGAATCACTAGATTTTCTCTTTCTTTCTTTCCTTTTTCTCTTTCTTTCTCCTTCCTTCCTTCTTTCCTCCCTTCTTTCTTAATATTTAATTTTATTTCATTTTAAGTTCTGGGATACAGGTGCAGGACTTGCAGGTTTGTTACATAGGTAAACGTGTGTCATGGTGGTTTGCTGCACCTATCAACCCATCACTGTGGTATTAAGCCCTGTATGTATTAGCTATTTATCCTGATACTCTCCCTTCCCCAGCCCCCCAACAGGCCCCAGTGTGTGTTGTTCCCTTCCCTGTGTCCATGTCTTCTCATTGTTCAGCTCCCACTTACGAGTGAAAATATGCAGTGTTTGGTTTTCTGTTCCTGTGTTAGTTTGCTGAGGATAATGGCCTCCAGCTCCACCCATGTCCCTGCAAAGGACATGACCTCATTCCTTTTGATGGCTGCATAGTATTCCATGGTGTATATGTACCACATTTTCTTTATCCACTCTACTGTTGATGGGCATTTGGGCTCATTCCACGTCTTTGCTATTGTGAATAGTGCTGCAACAAATGTACACATGCATGTATCTTTATACTAGAATGATTTATATTCCTTTGGGTATATACCCAGTAACGGGATTGCTGGGTCAAATGGTATTTCTGGTTCTTCACTAAGTGATTTTTCTTATCTTGAAGTTACTCCCTGTTTTTGCAGGGAGACAGCTGCCTTGCTACATTCTTTGCTGCTTAGGATATTTTAAAAAATTTAATCCACAGAGCATTTCAATATCTGATTTAGTTCTTTTGTTTGCCCATTTCCCATTTAGAAAACAAAACGCATAGCTGGCTGCCAGCACTCATCTCTTGGGGAAAATGGGGAATGGATTAAACTTCTCCCAGTCACGCCTGCAGGTTTTCACCTGCTTATGACTATCAACGTGGACTTGCTTTTCTGTTTTGCCATCCTTTCCTACTTGGCATTTCTTGAAACTGACAAAAAGCCAGGGCTAGCAAAAGGCAAGAGAATAAAAGGTGTGAGTGGAGGAGTTAAAAAGAGACATGGCCCATTCACTCAAATGATAACAGCTTCCTCATAACTAAGATCTTATATTTGATGTCCAGCCAGCTTTATGGTCTCCTGAACAGTTCACGGTGTGCCAAGCTTTGGGCAGAGCACCCTTTCTCTGGATGAAATAAATGTGGCTTCCAGTGGCCTGGTGACATCTGTTGTTCCTATTTAAAACTCAAGGGTATACCACCTTTTTCTGTCTGAGCTGTTAGCTTTTAAAAATACTTAAAAACCAATCAGCAACTAAATTGCATCTGAAGAGCTATTTCAATTATAGAATGGAGGCAGTTCCTCAGCAACCGAAGTATTTAAGAGCTGCGAAAATTAATGTGCATTTGAATGCTGATTTTCAGAGTATAATACACTTTGTAATTCATTTAAATGTATTCTGTGGGTTTTATTCTAGCTTAAGGCACAGCAGCAGTCCTTGACTCATCATAAAACTACATTTTGAAGGATTTTTTTTTATAGAAAAGTATTTAAAACCTAAGAAGATAAACTGAGTGAAAGCATAATTGGTCAGAACCAGAATATAGATGGGTTCTTCTCCTTGAATAACATAACTTAAAAGCACTTTTGTGGGTGATCCTTGGTCCTTAAAGAGACAACCTGGAGTTTGGGTTTTATCAAATGAAAATCCCATCTAAAATTGCCTTTTCCTTGGTTGCCCGGCCGCAGATGCAGCCTTCGTGCTTTCTAACTAGGAGCCATGCTATTTTTCGAAAGCTACTGACGTGACAGATAAATCCAGCAGAATTAGTGCCTCCGTGGTTGGTGTGTTTTAAATCTGAGTTAATCAAACATAAGCGTTTTGCCCCAAAGCCATCGCAAGCAGTACATATGTTGACAGCCCAAAGAAGGTAGAGTCAGCAAAGGAAACAGCTGCTTTTGCTCAACAGTTGCCGAAACTAAGATTAAATGGATGTGCGAGGGAAAAAAGCGCAAGCAGGAGGAGGTGCTCCGGGGGGGACACGCCAGGCCCTGGGTCACCTTTCTGCAGGCTTTAGCAAGAAACCAGGGAAGGACGGATTTGAACCAGAGACCACGGATGCTGGGAGAAGCCTGTGCCCTTGCCTCATTCAAGCCCTCCCTCCTGTCGCATAGCAGATGAGAGACTGACTCCTCGACATGGAATGACAGTAGTCCCCCATGTCTGAAAGTATTAAATGGAAATTTCCAGAAATAGTCAATTCATATGTTTTATGTTTTGTTTTTTTTTTGTTTTTGTTTTTGAGATGGAGTCTCTCTCTGTCACCCAGGCTGGAGAGGCTGGAGTGCAATGGCGCGATCTTGGTTCACTGCAATCTCCACCTCCTGGGTTCATGCTATTCTCCTGCCTCAGCCTCCCAAGTAGCTGGGACTACAGGCGCCCACCACCACGCCCAGCTAATTTTTTGTATTTTTAGTAGAGACGGGGTTTCACCATGTTAGCCAGGATGATCTCGATCTCCTGACCTCGTGATCCGCCCACCTCAGCCTCCCAAAATGCTGGGATTACAGGCATGAGCCACCATGCCCAGCCAGCCAATTCATAAGTTTTTAATGGCACCCTGTGCTGAGTAATGAATTCCTGCACTGTCCCACTCTGATCTGCCTGGGATGTGAACTCTTCCTTCATCCAGCTGTCTACACTATGCACCCACTGGTCACTTAGTAGCCACCTTGGTTATCATATGGAGAAAACACAGTATATGAAGGGTCCGGTACTACCTGCAGTTCCAGACATCCACTGGCGGTCTTGGAACAGAGTGCCTTTGGGCAAGGGGCTGCTGTGCTGCAGCCTCACACAAGGAGCCAGGCCTGGAACCTGTGTTTCCAGTTCCTCTAACCAGCCCCTAGAAGGATCCAGGCATTCTCTTTCTCCACCTCTTTTGGCAGTCATATGAAAAAAAAAAAAAAGAAAAGAAAACACACACACACGCTTCTGTACAACTTCAAGCATTGTCTGGGATTATCTCTGACTTTGATCAGTCCTAGAGTCAATATTATTTGTGTTTGATTTGCTTGAGTTGTATTTTAATCAATGAGTTGCCCAGAGCAATGCACAGAGGACATTCTTTGGTTTCCATGAAGAACGCCTCTTTCCTGAAGCGAATTCTTCTCTCTGCTTGAAGTCAACGTGGCTATAAGTGGAGTCTCTTAATGCCCCTGAAGACAGAAGGAAGCTCCTTTCACAGCCTGCCCTGGAATTTCCGCTGCACTCTTCTGGAACAGAGGTTCAGAGGCATTTCACTGGGCCCCATGCAAACCAGTGAAGTCATTACTCCTCCGTTTAATAGGCGGGAAACTGGCACCTATGTGGAGTGCATTTCGCTAGCATTACAGGGAAATGAAGGACAGAACCACAGCCTCTGTGATCAGAGATGGCAAGGTCCGATGGGTCAGAAATATCTGGGAACTCTGTATCGCCCCCATAAAGATAAAGACTCCCTAGGGCTTAACAGAATGTTTATGGGATTTGGTTGAACTCGATAGTCACAGGCGAAACGTAGTTTGGAAGACGCTAGGAGCACCTAGTTGGGACTGTCCATCCCAACTCTCCAAACTCAGGAAACCAATAGTTCAGGGATCTAAAGAAGCCTTGGGCTAATGCACAGGCTGGGCTGAGAGTGTGGCTTCCCTGAGCTCTGGGTCAACTTTCCTGACCTCTGCTGGGCAACTAAAATCTGTAGGATTTGCCCGCTGAGCCATGACAGCCCAAGGCCTCGCCCTCTGGTCCCAAAGGGCCCCCGCTCCCCAGGCGAACCTAATATCACAGCCCCGACGGAGTCCCAGGTACCTCCTGCCCGTGGGGCCTCCATTTCTAGGCCAGGGAGCTGGACCTCTCACAAGGAAACCATTGAGTCTGCTTCTGAGCTGCAGACAGGGGTGGCTTTCACCAAAATACCCACTGCTCCCCCTGACAGAACTGGGAACAGAGAGTGCTATTTATAAGCATTCTGGTGGCAATTTCCACAGCAAGGAGGTGAGGCTGGTTTCTGATTTACGCCTTTCCAGCCAGCTGTCCCCCGTCAGACTGCACATGCCGGCGTGACATTTCCCTCCAGCCAATTTCATCCTGAAAAGTTGTGTTTCTTTCACACTTGAATGAAAAGTAAGGCTCTGACTTGAATCATCCCTCACCTCCCCCCTGCATAAAACTGCAGTTTCCCAGGTTCTATCGGATTTGTACTCATGTCTTTCTAAGCTTTGGAGACAACACACTTTATCAGGGCTTCTGTGGTGTGCTGTGTGGAGTTTCCTTTGTAAATTCACTTGGGGAATTTAATTAAGAATTTGGGAAATAAACTGGGATCTGACTGATTTTTTAAAAAATATATATGTTCCTCTTTTCCTTCTTTTTTTTTTTTTTTTTTTTTTTGCTTTTCTCTACATTTTTAAAAGCAAAGAATATCCAGCCTGGGCAACATGGTGAAACCCCATCTCTACAAAAAATAGAAAAACTTAGCTAGGAATGGTGGCATGTGTCTGTAATCCCAGCTACTTGGGAGGCTGAGACAGGAGGATTGCTCGAGCCCGGGAGATCGAGGCTGCAGTGAGCCAAGATGGTACCACTGCACTCCAGCCTGGGCAACAGAGTGAGACCCTGTCTCAAAAGAAACAGAGAAAGAGAGAGAAAGAGAGAGAGAGAGACAGAGAGAGAAGAAAGAGAAGGAAAGAGAGAGAGAAAGAAAGGAAGGAAGGAATGAAGGAAGGAAGGAATGAAGGAAGGAAGGAAGGAAGGAAGGAAGGAAGGAAGGAAGGAAAGGATATATCAAAGGTAGATATTAGCAGGTAATTGAAAGCCTAGCAGACTTTGATAAGATAGGAGAAGAGAAACACTCAGTAATTCCAGTATCTTAAGTCAATGGGATGGCACCAAGTCCCCAACAACATGAAACAGAAAGTTGCTGTTAAGTGAAGAGATGACTAATGGAAAGGACAAATGCCAGGGCTACAGGAGGGGTAGACGTGATCTGGGGCCTCAAGAAACAGGATCTGTAATACATCATGACACATCCCTGGGTCCATTACTTTGGGAGGGCAAGACAGGAGGATTGCTTGAGGCCAGGAGTTGGAGGCCAGCCTGGACAACATAGCAAGACCCCATCTCCACAAAAAACTAAAATACAAGCCGGGCCTGGTGGCTCACACCTGTAGTCCCAGCTACTCAGAAGGCTGAGGCAGGAGGCTCACTTGAGCCCAGGAGATTCATGCCGTAGTGAGCTATGATTGCACCACTGCACCCCAGCCTGGGTGACAGAGTGAGATCCTGTCTCAAAAAAAATAAATAAATGACACATTTCTAAGGCCCTCTGGATATTCAGTAGAGCCCCAGAGCTTTGGCCTTAGAGGAGGAATTATAAGGCCCTACCAGCTGGCTCCAAGACCATCCATTCTTATGGAACTTCACACAAGCCTTGTGTTTTCCATTCAGATTGTTCGGTTAGTGACACTCGGGGAACTTTCACGAGCCTAAATCACATTTTATGAAGTGGGTGAGAATCTAAAAATGAAAAATATACTAGCTGTGAAATTCTTCGAGTTATCTGAAATACATATGCCATAAACACAACAAAAATGATACTTTAAGTTGAGATCTGAAGGCAGACTGAGGAACAGGGTAAGAGAAGGTATATTCAGAATAAAATTCTACCCACACCTCCACTTTAGAAGTGTGTTTGGGCCAGGCATGGTGGCTTGTGCCTGTAATCCCAGTGCTTTGGGAGGCCAAGGTGGACAGATCACTTGAGCTCAGGAGTTCAGGATCAGCCTGGGCAACATAGTAAGCCCTCTGCTCTACAAAAAATACAAAAATTAGCCGGGTGTGGTGGTGCACGCCTGTAGTGTCAGCTACTTGGGAGGCTGAGGTGGGAGAATGACCTGGACCTAGGAGGTCGAGGCTACAGTGATACAGTGAGCTGTGATCACACTGCTGGACTCCAGCCTGGGTGACAGAGCAAGACTGAAAAAAAAAAAAAAAGTGTGTTCAGAAATACTAATTGAATTCGTAAGCAAATGAATGAATGGATGAGTCATAAGCATAGGGATAAGAACCATGGTTTAGACTTTTCTGAGAATGGGAAATTTAAGTAGGATTCAATAGCATCCAAAGGGCAGGAGCAAAATTTCCTTATTAAAGTGTGACAAGAACCCGGATGGCTCTCAGGTTTTCTCTACATTCTCAGATATTAAAGAAGACTTAGAAGTGAGTTAAGACAATAATTGCTGCAAAAATACGGGGAAAGACCAGATGATTGACAAAAATGATCGTTAACCCCTATTGATAGTACCTCAAGAAAAGTGGTGTAAATTTATCATCTCTGTTACAAAATATTTCAAGGATGCAGAAAAGTGGAAAGAGTAAGCTCTGTTAAACCCAACACGTTCCCACGTTCACTTTAGATCTTTCTCGTCTTTTTAAAGAAATAAAGCAAAGAGGTAAAGTTGCTGTGTTTGGTTTTTTGTTGGTTTTTTTCCCTAATCCTTGTACATCTCCCTTTCCAGAAATAACCACTTTCCTGAAATTGGTGTTTGTCATTCCAAAACTTTTTCAAAAATTAAATTTTCTTACAGATGTACATACTCATACATCATGCAGTTTTACGTCTTTTTCACTTTTTTATAAATAGGGCTGTACCATACATATCTTTCTATAACTTGCTTTTCTTACTCGATGTACTTGGAGGATTTATTCATGCTGATTTATGTAGTTCCAAGTAATTTATTTTAAACGATGTATAGTATATATTATACTTTATGAATATACCATAATTTACATCTCCATTTTCCTGATGCTATAAATTTCAGTTATTTTAAACTTTTTTTTTTTTCTGTTGCAAACAAGCCTTCCCTAAACGTTTCTGTTTCTTTTATTGAGCATATCACGAAGTGCAACCCCAGGGTGAGAGTTCTCAAGCCCGGCTGCACATCACAGAGTATTTTAAGTGATTTAAGAAAAATACTGCTGCCGGGCCCTACATCGGATTCTGATGTAATTGGTTGAGGGTCTACAGCCTAGAGATAGAAGACAGAATATATACAGAGTTATAGATTTGGAAATAGCTGGAAATGATACAAGATACAAGAAAAATAAAACAAGGTAGTGCTATAGGGCCTGGATCACCAGGGACGAGCCTCCCACAGAGGTGGCGCTGAAGCTGAGACTCAATGACCAAGGTAGAGGTCATCAGAAGATCTCAGAGAAGAAGCATCATGCTAGAAGAGATGGTAAGAGGAGGTTTATCAGTTTGAGAAACAGGAAGGAAGGAAGTGTGTCTGCCACCTGCCCCTAAATCTGTGGGGCTTGGGCTGGAAGATCAAGGCAGGCCAATAAACCATATACCTGAACCTTTAAAAGTCATAAATTAGGCCAGCCATGGTGGCTCACACCTGTAATTCCAGAGCTTCAGGAGGCCAAGGTGGGAGGATTGCTTGAAGCCAGGAGTTTGAGACCAGCCTGGACAACAAAGTGAGACCCCATTTCTACAGAAATAAAAATATTAGCCGAGCATGGTGTTATGTGCTTGGGGTCCCAGCTATTTGGGAGGCTGAGGCAGGAGCATTGCTTGAGTCCAGGAGTTGGAGACTGCAGGGAGCTCTGTTCACATCTCCATTCCAGCCTGGGTGACAGAGTGAGATCCCACCTCTTAAAAAAAAAAGTAATAAGTCAATCAAACTAATAAAGAGCATGTGTTCTATCTTCCTATTTTAACAAATATGCCAGCATCATGACAAAATTTTTAAATATGGATAAAGCTATGGTCTGTATCTGACAGCAAATCATCAAAATACCAATGACAGCTGAATTTCTTATTGTTGCACATGTCTGGGCGTGCTGTAGGCATTGGGTAGACCAATGATGTGTGAAGTAGTAACGAAATACAGGTAAATAATTCATAAATTATTTTCTATTCATTTATCTAAATTTATTTTGCTGGTTTGATTTCAATAAAATCACTAATTATGTTGTCATCATCAATATTCACACAATTTGTTTTGTTAATAGTAATGATCTAAAAGATTAAAAATAAAATATAGTTTTACTTAAGACACACAAAATTTAAATATATCTTCATTAAAAACATGAATTAAAGTTAAAAAATTTAACTATCATTTGTTTCATATGTTTTCCATAAGGTTATTTTTCTTCTAAAATACAAATAATGATTAATCAATATCAAAATATTTATTTAAAATTACTTAAGAAATGCTAAAGTTAAAACTTTAGAAAGTTTAAATAAATCTCATTAAACATTTTTATGAATATAAAATAATTTACAATTCGAGTGTTGGATCTATATCTGGTTGCTAATGTAAGAATTTTTACCACTTTTCATGTTACAGCTAGTCTCTTATTATTTCAAAACTGAAGTTTTAGTATTATTTAGGTATGGTGGGGGCGACAGTTCAGGAGACAGCTGCCATTGAAAAGATAGTTTGTTACTCACAGATCCCAAAAGAAGGGGTATGACACGCTATGGGGGTAACGTGGACACCCGGGTCAGTAAGGAGGTAGAGAGAGTGGGTGAAAATGTGGACAAGAACCTGTATCGTGGTCTTCATGGGAAGGAATGGTGGAGGCAAGGTGTGAGCAGGTTAGGATCGGCTAGTTGACATGTCAGCAGGCTCTGGGGACATCTCATAGGAGTCCCCCGTCCACAGTTTTGGCGCCTGGCACCAGGGTGATTAGAGCAGGGGATAGTGGCTCAGAGTGTGAGAATCAGGCACAGGAGGTCTTAGAAATAATTGGCTGGGGCCAGGCATGGTGGCTCATGCTTGTAATACTAGCAATTTGGGAGGCCAAGGTGGGTGGATCATAAGGTCAGGAGTTCAAGAACAGCCTGACCAACATGTTGAAACCCGTCTCTACTAAAAATACAACAACAACAACAAAATTAGCTGGGTGTGGTGGTGGGCTCCTGTGGTCCCAACTACCCAGGAGGCTGAGGCAGAAGAATCGCTTGAACCTGGGAGTTGGAGGTTGCAATGAGCCGAGATCACGCCACTGCACTCCATCCTGGGCAACAGAGCGAGACTCCATCTCAAAAAGAAAAAAAGAAAGAAAGAAGAAATAATTGGCTAGTTTGCATACAAAAGATATGCTCATAGGTGAGTTGTTTGCCTTCTCTAGGAATTGACTAACCGTGGATAGGGGAGGGAAGAGTTCCTCCAAAGTCAACAAGACCCCAAGATGTCAAAGCATTAAGATACAGAAAACAAAAGCATGGATAATATATGGAGGGAAAAGCATGAATAATTAACACATATAAACAAATTTAAGAGTAAGATGAACTGTTTATATTGCAAATTGTTCCTGGGTGACCTCTGTAACTATTGCGAACAGCAGTTCATGTGCAGGACCTAAGCCTACATGTCCGTGGCCGCAGCTGGCTGGGGCTGAACAGTGGCTGCAGCCCCCAGATAGGCACCATCACCCCAGTATTCCAGCCTCCACCACTCCCTGCCATTCTCAAGGTTGAGGTCTTGCGTTTCTGCCTTTTGCCACCATGGCTTCCCTATTGTTTTTCTTAAAATAAGGAAGAAAATGATAGCTATCTTGCATTCACGTTTCCGAGAGTCGATAAAACAAGATCCACCAAGAGGCCAAAGCTGTTAATCAGAATGGGAAAGAACTCGCTTCTTTGCTAGATGAAAGAATAGTCCTGTATGTTTAGTATAAAAAAAAAAAAAGTGTTTGGTATGAAAAAAGTTTGTCAAAAGAATATAATTTAGAAAGTCAATATAAAGCAATTCACAGTAAGTTTCACCTGAATCAAGTATGACAAAAAAATCTAATGAAATGAAAAACAAAATAAAATTTCAAGAGGTTTATTTATAGTGTGAGTAAAATAAGCAATGCTGCTGGGGAACACAGTTATATATTAAGTGAAAACTTCGCCCAGGCATTAAAACCTTTTCAGTTGGTGAGTTTATAGAGAGAATCTACAGAAGTGGCTGGGTATGGGAGAGAAAGAAGCATTTACAAATCTAACCACAGTTGCTTTTGTTCTGAATTCTGACAATAAAGCTGAGAATTTTCAGGGCAAGTTGCTTAAAAATAGATAAGTTATATGATATTTTCTATTACAGTTGAGGCAAGCACAGATGATAGCTGCCAGTTAGCTGTATTTCTTCATCTTTTCCATTGAGTTTTGATATGACCAAACCTCTGGACATGGTGCCAGTGACAGCTACACGTATCAGGACATGACATGTTGTGTTGTGTTGAGAAAAGTTTTGGAAAATTTAATGTGAACTGGTCCCAATTAGTAAATTGAACTACAGATAAGGTACGGTCAAGGTCAGAGTTAGACTTGCTACTGTACTTAACTGCAATATGTTAATAGTATGCAAAGGCATTGTATTTAGCTGTTAAATCATTCACTCAGGAATAATAGTTTATTATAAAACTTTAAGAAGTGCAACATCTTGAACACTCTCTGCCCCTAGATGTAAAACCAGAGACAGTTTATACCTATTGGACTCAAAGTGTGGCGTGGTGTTACAACATGGAGGTCAGATGATCTGGTTGTGCCAGGTGACAAAGAGATTTGTATCAATTTTTAGCTAAAATAGGCATGTTACTTCAGTACAAAGAAAAACATCTCACCACCTTTCACCAGCAAAGCGTGAATACAGGTTTAGCCTTTTGGGTTGACATTAACACATCCCATGAAATTTTAACTTCCTACAAAGTTGTTCACATGTCATTTTAAAAGAAGTCATACCACTCAGTTTCCCTCCAAACCAATTTTCTGAAATGCAAATGAAACACTTCCAAAACTGTAGATCTGAAGACTGAATGGCAAAAGAAAAAAAAATCTCGGATTTCAAACTTTATGGAATGCACTTACAGGGTTCAATTCACACTCTGATTTAATGTAATTTGAATAAAAACTACAAATGGAGGTTACTGTACTACACTGAAAAGTAAATTTTACAATGATGTTAGAAAAGCAGAATTTTACAAATAGCTTGAGAGTAGTTACTTTAACAATGAAAATCACTGTGCAAGAATCTATCCCCATTAAAATGCCTATATTTGTGAACAGCTGGTTTTCATTATGAAACCGCATAAAACTAAATGTCACACTGACTGTTAAAGGTTTAAGGATGAATTCTGGTTTACATAGAACACAAAACCTGACATTGTCATGTCTGGACAAAAAAATAAAAAGGAACTGTCATGTTTCTATATCCTAGTCAAAAGCATGATGAATGACAAAATTAAAAATCATAAAGCGTAAATAAAAATTTTAATGAATTGCATATTAAAATGTATTAAAATATATTTATTATAAGACATACTAAGTACATTTATTTTAACTTTTACTTTCAAATTGATAACATATTCTCTACTATTACACATATTTTGTTATGACCTTATAACAACACATCTTTAAAAATAGAGAAAGATTGACTATATTTCTGGCAGCTTGTTTTTCTTCTACTCAATTCATTTCACTCATTCATTTCTACATTCCTGGCCCTATAGACACGTCACTGTGTGATCCCTGCTGTAGACTGTGAGTTCCTCATGGACAGAGACAAAGGCAGTATATGATTTCACCAGCTTCCCCTTCTGCTCTTCAATGATTCATCAATCACGTAACAAATATTTCTTGGTGTCCTACTATCTATCTGGCACTGTAGCTAGTGCTGCAGTTGCAAAAATGGGTAAGACAATTCCTGCATCAGGAGCTCAGATTCCAGGTGGAAACAGAGCAAGTGTTCAGTAGATGTCTGAATTGAATTGATTATCTGTCTTTCACCGCAATGACAAAAAAAAAAAAAAATTCTAAGTTACAAAATGTATGGATCCAGAAGAGGTTCATTGCAATGTAGAAGGTAATATAACAGCTTATAAAATTCCTCCCCAAGAGAAAAATTATTCCTGTCTGCAGGGTTTGATTTGCGAAAGCATCTGACACAATGGGAAGCATCAAATTTTGCGTTCATGATGAGTAAAATTTAAGTCCCTGAAGCTAATTAGTAAATTAGCATATAGGCTCATTCACCTGAGACCCCTCCAAGCCCTTTCCTACGGCTGTGGCATGAAGTAAGCTTTCCCCAGGAGACGACATTGAAACATATGTCTAAATAAACATGCCTTTGTCTTCACTGACATCTGAATCTATTTCTCTTTGTCATCACACTCGGAATCCATAGGACTGTACTTCTAAGCCTGGTACATTCAGCTCAACACAGTTAGCCAGTGAACAGCATTTACATTCCTGCCCCCACCCTACATAAACTTTTCTTTAGGTTGTCTCTTAACACACAGCTGGGTTGCTATCATAGGATGTAGGACGGTACCTCTTTCATGACCTAAGGAGTTGCACAAAATTGAAAGACATAGATGAAAATAAAAGATGACATGGAGGCTTCTGAGGTCAAAATGGAAATACAGAAATTAATTGCATGCTTTTTTTTCTATTTCAATTTAAGAAACATTTAATTTCTTATCATTTATTAGCCCAGAAAATACAGTTGTTCTTTGAGCTACTATACTTTTTAGTTATTTGCTAGCATTGTCCTTCTTCCACCATGTTAATCCACATAACCCAGCTGAATTCTAGTATAATTCATGTTATTTTATCAAGTGCCCATCCTAGGCAAGGGCCTATAGGCAGGAGAGCAGCTAAAAAGGTTTTCCTTCAAAGACAGAATGAAGGATGAATGTAACTGATCAAGTGAAAAAGACAACGTATGAAATCCAGGCGTTTCACAAAAGTATGAAATATCATGGTGGACAAAGTGAAAATATAAATTGTTTGGATGGCTGGGGTAGCAGAGAAAGGGCAGATTCCCCATCTGCCTGGGACCTGGGGCTGGATCCAGCAGCCCAGGGGCCAATCACTGCTCAAGGGAAGGTTTGCTTCAGAGTCGTCAGGGGATTTAAAACACACACACACACACACACACACACACACACACACACCTTTTTCTTTTTATCCGGCCAGCACACAAGGTAACTTAGATTCAGTAGGTATGGGGTTGGGACCCAGAAATATTTGTCTAAATGCTTTCCATGTTTCAGTTCAAGATGGCAGACAGAGAACACACATGTGCCTCCCTGAAACTTTACTGAAATTGTAGTAAAGAAGGACCAAGTGATTTACCCACAACCATGAAGAGAACAGAAAAATTGCAAGGGGGCCAGAGTCCATCATCTATTACTTAAGGAAAAGGCTGCAGCAGTTATAAAAGCCACAATTTCTGGCAGAACTACAGAAAGGCTTCAAAATTGGTGTTAGCCGGAGTGGGTAATGAGTAATGTGACAAGAAAAATAGGTGATTAGAAGACGGTCTAGGGAACAGTTGAATCCTCCACTTCCAGCTCATGAAGAATAACTGGTAACCCAGCTTCTTCTTTTTAGGCTTTTTTTTTTTTTTTTTAACAGCAGATTTAGGTTCACAGCAAAATTAAGCAGGAGGTACAGAGAGTTCCCTGTATCCCTTACCTCCACACGTGCACAGCCTCACCCAGTATTAACATCCCCCACCAGAGGGTACTTTTGTTGCAACTGATGAACCATCATTATCACCCCAAATCTAGAGTTTATATCATAGTTGACTCTTAGTGTGAATGTTGTATGGGTTCGAACGAATGTACAATGGCATGAAAAATCCACCGTTGTAGTATCACAAAGAGTGTTTTCAATGCCTAAAATTCTCCCATGCCTCTCCTAGTCATTCTTCCCCCACCCTAAACACCAGTGCAACCCAGCCTTTAACTACATAGTAAAGACATTCTTTGAATGAGTTTTTCCAGAAATCTGAGAGATGCAATTTCTAGCCTGATTAACTTCTCCTTGGCTGAAGGCACAGGAAGACAAGCCCTCCCTACAGTTTTCCTGGGAAGTGGGGAATGAGAATACCCCCACCATGCTACAAGTACTCCTGAGGCTCAGACCTCACACCAGGGACCCAGAGGAAGTGTGGAGGAAGATGAGAGCTGAAGTTAATTTCACTCCTGTTACATCGCAGCCTCGGGACAACTAATGATAGATGGCCTTTATGGTGATTACTATCAATCTTATTAGGGTGGCAGTAAGAATTTTAATATAGAGCTTCAAAACAACCCAGCCAGGGCTGAGGCTGCCCCTTCTCTCCTCTTACTGCAAGCACTGGCAATGGGAATCAAACTTTCCCTTTGAATTATGTCTCTCAGAGAAGAAGGTATTCTCTGACAGGTAGAGGGGCAAAAATAAGCCAAAACTCCCCTTTGCAACTTTCATTGATTATCTTTGTTTGTTCCCTGGAGAAGAAAATAAACCGGCAGGAACAGGTGGTTGATGCTGGAGGAACCCAGCACCAGATTTGGCTGCAAAGGAGATGGAGGATCAGGAGTCTTAAACCCAGTGCTCTTGGGAATCCAACCTGTCATGTAACACATAACATCGAGAGACTGCAGACCAAGGCAAGTTTTGGAAACTGGTGTGAATCAGTCCTCAGTCACTTGCTGAAAAAGGTCACCTTCCTCAGGAGAGGGCACTGACAAGGACCAGGAATGTTTTCAGAGCTGCATCCAAATGGGCTGAGATACTCCCATCCCACCATGAGGACCTGGATGAGGCAGAAGCTCAGTCCTGGAACTGGACAAATGTAGCATGCACAATGCCAATCTATCAGGCAGCAAAGCCACAGGTCCACCTGCACATGGATTCTCAGTATTCCCCCCGGTCTAAGGCCCACAGTCCTATATCAGACCCCACTAGATTGTGGGCCCAAATCTGGGAAACTGCCCTGCTTTGAACAGAATGGGTTAGAAAAAATGCCCTTAAAATTCTTTCGCAATCTCACATGGCAGGAGTGAAGAAAGGAAAGAACCCTCAATTCGTAGTATTGAGAAATTAGCTTTTGTGGTGCAGGGGAGATTCCCTAATTTTTTATTGAAAATAAAACAGGTTTAGTGCACTTGTTTTTAATGTCTCTTGCTCTACAATGAGGTTTTGTGGCTGATTTTCACACCGTGGGTCACTGCAACCTTTAGGTCTTTTCTTTTCTATACTCACACTCAATCAGCCAGTGCTCAAGCTATACCAATGTTGCACACATCTGAGTGTGTGTATGGGAAGGTGGGGCTGGGGGTTGAATACACCCCTTTGCATGTGTCTCTAGTGAATTTAGTTCTGGTAGGTTCTGACTTCTCCTCTGGCCTTTTGAATGGAATCAGTCTGCTGCTCACAAACTTGGCTTTGTTTGACAATGAATAAACCACTCTTCATCCCACAGTCCATTTAGGAAACCAAAACAGCCCTAGACCCAGGGCAGACTGGTACAGCACAGCTTTGGCACAATCTCCACCCACCCCTTCTCTTCACAAGGGACCATTGAAAATGCATTGAAAATGCCTCCTGGATTCCCAGTTCCAAGCCATCTTGAGCCATGCAACAAAGAGAAATGGTCGTTTTAAAGATTCCTTTCTCCATGTGGATCTGTAATAACATTCCACGTGGAGAGGATTTTTGTTTTTGCATTTGCATATTCATTTTCTTTCTCTGGTGTGACTCCCCACGAGCTTTGCACAAATCCTGCCTCAATACACCTTTTGCTTTCAAAGCACCAGGCACACAGCTATTAGTTTTAATGTCTGTTTGTAAAAGTCGGCCCTAAAATTTAAAATTCAGTGAAATCTCTCCACATGGTGAGATCAGTTGTAAAGTGGCCCTTTTATGAATACCAGGGAAATAATAGAATCTTCACTTGCTTTCTGAGGCTGCGGCCACAGCCGCTGCCGCTGCCTTGGTTACAGCCATGTGGGTTCTCAACAAGCTCTTAATTTGAATGCGCTGTTTATGTTCTGCTTACAGGAGGCAAGCCTAGGTATGAAGTCCACTAACCACAGGAGAGCTGGACTCGGTGAATTACTTTCTTTGCACTAAATATGCTCTATGTGACTAGCTCTCAGCCCACTTACAGCAACAGTGCAAGTGATAAGTGCTTGTGTTGGTTCTCATTCACAGGTGGGAATTGAACAATGAGAACACTTGGACACAGGGTGGGGAACATCACACACCAGGCCTGTCGTGGAGTGGGGGGAGGTGGGAGGGATAACATTAGGAGATATACCTAATGTAAACGATGAGTTAATCGGTACAGCACACCAACATGGCACATGTATGCATATGTAACAAACCTGCAGGTTGTGCGTATGTACCCTAGAACTTAAAGTATAATAATAATAAAAAAAGAAATAAATTGGATCTTTGATACCCCCACCACCTCAAGCAGAGACTGATGAGTCAGTTCTATAGACAGATGCTCTCTCCTCTAAGTACAGGAAGGGGGTCTGTCTGGAGGGAGTATCTGTCCCTGTGGTGCTGGGGGCGCTAGGAGATCACCTGTACACGTTTCGGTCAAGCTGTACCCCTGGGTCATCTGCCCAGGGCCCAAATCTGTGGGGTCAGGAGTTTCTGGGTAATTTCAGAGCCTTTTGTGGGATTACCCCTCATATTCACCCCCACTCAATCGTTCACCTGTTGAGCTGGGAGGAGAGGAAATGTCACAAGATGGTATTCCTTCTGCTGATTGATGCTGCAGTCAAAAATTATCCTTCTCACCCGGAAAGAGACACAGCACAGGCAAACAAGACAGTGACAGCTGCACAGGTCAAACCAGAAATGAAGAAAAGCCAGAAACTGGGGGCCAGCCAGTGGGTTGGAAGCGACAGGACCACATCCATGGGCACACTAATGCCCAGACATGGGAGGCGATAAAAAGCAAAAGATACAAAAGAGGTGGGATGGTTGTTAAATTGTCTGTAAGTCCTTTGGCACTCTTTCCACAGAAGGCAGAGTCTAATTTCCCTCTCCCTGAATAGAGATCAATCTCGCTACTTGCTTGTGAGGGATAAGATGCACCAGAAGTGGCCCCCTGTGACTTCTGTGGCTGGCTTTCTGCCTGGTTCTCTCTTGGGACAGGTATCTCTGGAGCCCTGAGCCACCGTGGAGGATGCTGACCACCCAGAAGCTGCCCTGATACACAGACCCCATAGAGGTAGCTGTGCCTGAGGGGCCCGAGGGGTTCCAGACCCCAGTGCCTTGATCTTCGTAGCCAGATCCCGGGCACAGGGTGTGCAGAACTTCAGATGATTCTAATCCCCCGATTCAAGAGGCTGAGGCGGCCGGGTGGGACAGAAACAAACCATTCCCACAGAGCAGTTTCCTAAGAAGCATCAATTAGAGCTGTTGTTCTAACAAATCCAGGGAACTGAACCTGGATAAGATATAGAAGCTGTAGGGATGCAGATTTCAGCTTTCTGTAAAAACAAAATAATACAGCAGAAAGAAAACAAATTATATAAAATCAGAGGGGCCAGGTGCAGTGGCTCACATCTATAATCCCAGCACTTTGGGAAGCTGAGGTGGGAGGATCGCCTGAGCCCAGGAGTTGGAGGCCAGTCTGGGAAACATAGCAAGACCCCATATCTACAAAATTTATTTAAACTTAGCCAGGTATGGTGGTGCACCCTTGTAGGTGTTACTCTGGAGGCAGAGGCAGGGGGCTCACTTGAGCCCAGGAGGTCAAGACTCCAGTGAGCTCTGATTGCACCACTGCACTCCAGCCTGGGTGACAGAGTAAGACCTAGTGTCAAAAAAATAAAAATGAAAATAAAAATAAAATCATAGGAACAAAACACAGAGCCCCACCTTAGCCACTGACAAACTGATTGAGTGGTTTGACTTATTTGACCTTCAGTTTCTTATTTATAAAATGATATTACTGATGATTCTTGCCTCACGGCATTCCGATAATTAAATAAGATAACATATGCTTTGGAAACTTATAAAATTGTAAATTCCTAAAATGTGCAACAATTGTTAATCTTGCTGTAAGAAATTAAAGATCAATCCTCAGAAATTGAGCATTCTTGAGAGAGGGCGTCTCATCATGGAACCCCACCAACACAGTGTCTCCTGCTCAACAAGTTTGTGTCCAGTAAACAAACGGATGAGTGCATTGCCTTGTATGGGTCCATTCTCCCGACAACAGCCGGGATACAAAGCAACCAAATACATCTAGGTGAATGAACAGGCACTGCTCAAGAATAACTGAATTCTCGGCATTCCTCCACGACAGCCTCTCCACCCACCCTTCCATCTATAGCCATACTCAATCCATGGACAATATGTGGCTTCTTCAGTCATGGCAGAAACTTGCTGCCCAGATCCCTCTTCAAGGAGGGACTTGCTGTGGTGTGTGGTCGGCAGACAGCCTCAGACATCAGCTCCTTTAAGGCTCACCTCAGCTGCAGATGGTGCCCCAACCCAAGTGCATTCCCTTCCAGGGACAGCCTGCATCTGGTGACCGGGTGTGAAAAGCTGCCCAATTCTGCTGAGCACCCTGAATGGCACCACTCACTCCAGAGCTCCCTGAGCCTTTGTTGGGCTCCATGGTACCTGACTTCCTCTGTCCCATTCTGCTTCCTCCCTCCCATCACAGGTATTGATCCCTAGCCAGCATCTTGCATCCCAAACTTGGTCTTAACATCAGCTTCCAAAAAGCAACATTAGTTATTTCAATATTTACCAGCACTGAAGAAAAAGCAGAAGAGATTTCCTCATCATCTCCCAACTCCAACTGGACAAGGTGAAGACAGAAAAACATTCTCTTTCTCTCTGCAACAGTGGGGCTTGACATTTTTGTTGAGATATTTTTCTGGATACCCTTTGAATACTGGAGTTTGGGGCGGCATGCTTGCAGGAACTAAATTGTGTTTGTTTGTAGTCAGCGTGCCATTCACTCGATTGCCGTTCAGCAATGGAGCATTCTCTGAGTAAAATTGTCCATTGCCCTGAATAGGCTATGACAGTGTCTCTAAAAGTTACATGACTAGTTAAGGAACATATGTTATGTCATACCCCAGCTCACTCATACATGTAGGTTCATGTGTGTGCATGACAGAAGCAAGTCTTATGATATAGCAGGTTTATAAAAGTGCTCTGATACTTTCTATTCTATTTTGTTCCTTTGTCTTTAATAATGCCTGTTGCAACCTACTAAATTGATTTTATGACCCACTAGGGTCATGTTTTTTTTTTAATGTGTGTATGGAAAAATAAAAGCTCTATTTTATACTTTTAAGGCAAAATGTGTTGCATATATGTAAACACATGATTGGTCCTCTACCTAGTGTTTCTCGTGTTTTTCTTTGATGACTTATAACAAAGAATATATTTTACACCAAGACCCACTGTACACAGAGAAAAGTTTCATGAAACAATATCTCCCTTGTATATAGAAAACAGTCTCCTGTTTGCATTTTCATTCATTCTATTTTGGAAATGGTTAGAACTCAGTAAGTTGATTTCATGATCCATGGTTTAGAAAGCATTATTCTAATGTAAATGGAAGAGTCCATTAGCTCAATGTTCTACTCGAGACATATTCAAATCACATGTACTCTCAGTTGTAATTAAAACTTCTTTTACACATTGATCAAAACGTGGCATCCTGACCAGGAACAGCAAACCAGGGCTCTTGTGGTGGTGACAGGAAAAGGATGGAAGCACATGATAGAAACCCTGACATGATCAACCACAGTGACATGTGCACACACAGAGCTGGAGGCTGGCACTGAGGTGAGTGTGTGTGTTGCATGTGGGCACTGTATTTGCAGACTCTAATCTCTGTCTGGCATGTGCACGCACACACACACTCACAGAGCTGGAGGCTGGCACTGAGGCGAGTGTGTGCATTGCATGTGGGCACTGTATTGGCAGTCTCTAATCTCTGCCTGTCATGTGCACACACACACACACGTAGAGGTGGAGGCTGGCACTGAGGTTAGTGTGTGCATTGCATGTGGGCACTGTATTTGCAATCTCTAATCTCTACCTCCTACAGACCCCTCAGCTCCCTGAAAATGTTTCACAGAAACTGTTTGAGCTGTGTTTTTAAAAATACGTTTCCCTGAGTTAGTTACTTCATACCTCTGCAATGCCGCAAGACATGATAATTTCCTATCAATTCCTTCCATTCCGACACCGGTATGTTACCACTAGTTGTCTTGCCCAGCAGTTTTAAAAATGTAATGTTTTAGCATGGTACTGGTACCAAAACAGACATATAGACCAATGAAACAGAACAGTGACCTCAAAAATAACACCACACATCTACAACCATCTCATCTTTGACAAACCTGACAAAAACAAGCAATGGGAGAAGGATTCCCTACTTAATAGTGTTGGGAAAACTGGCTAGCCATACGCAGAAAACTGAAACTGGACCCCCTTCCTTACACCTTATACAAAAATATATACACCTTAACTCAAGATGGATTAAAGACTTAAATATAAAACCTGAAACCATAAAAACCCTAAAAGAAAACCTAGGCAATACCATTCAGGATATAGGCATGGGCAAAGACTTCATGACAACAACACCAAAAGCAATCACAGCAAAAGCTAAAATTGACAAATGGGATCTAATTAAACTAAAGAGCTTCTGCACAGCAAAAGAAACTAGCATCAGAGTGAACAGGCAACCTACGGAATGGGAGAAAATTTTTGCAATCTACCCATCTGACAGAGGTTTAAAATCCAGAATCTACAAGGAACTTACACAAATTTACAAGAAAAAAAGACAGTCAAAAAGTGGGCAAAGGATATGAACAGACACCTCTCAAAAGAAGACATTTGAAGATGGCCGAATAGGAACAGCTCCGGTCTACAGCTCCCAGCGTGCACGACGCAGAAGACGGGTGATTTCTGCATTTCCATCTGAGCTTTGAAGAGAGCAGCGGTTCTCCCAGCACGCAGCTGGAGATCTGAGAACGGGCAGACTGCCTCCTCAAGTGGGTCCCTGACCCCTGACCCCCGAGCAGCCTAACTGGGAGGCACCCCCCAGCAGGGGCAGACTGACACCTCACAGGGCCAGGTACTCCAACAGACCTGCAGCTGAGGGTCCTGTCTGTTAGAAGGAAAACTAACAAACAGAAAGGACATCCACATCAAAAACCCATCTGTACATCACCATCATCAAAGACCAAAAGTAGATAAAACCACAAAGATGGGGAGAAAACAGAGCAGAAAAACTGGAAACTCTAAAAAGCAGAGCGCCTCTCCTCCTCTAAAGGAACGCAGTTCTTCACCAGCAACGGAACAAAGCTGGACGGAGAATGACTTTGACGAGCTGAGAGAAGAAGGCTTCAGACGATCAAATTACTCCGAGCTACGGGAGGATATTCAAACCAAAGGCAAAGAAGTTGAAAACTTTGAAAAAAATTTAGAGGAATGTATAACTAGAATAACTAATACAGAGAAGTGCTTAAAGGAGCTGATGGAGCTGAAAACCAAGGCTCGAGAACTACGTGAAGAATGCAGAAGCCTCAGAAGCCGATGCGATCAAATGGAAGAAAGGGTATCAGCGATGGAAGATGAAATGAATGAAATGAAGTGAGAAAGGAAGTTTAGAGAAAAAAGAATAAAAAGAAATGAGCAAAGCCTCCAAGAAATATGGGACTATGTGAAAAGACCAAATCTACGTCTGATTGGTGTACCTGAAAGTGACGGAGAGAATGGAACCAAGTTGGAAAACACTCTGCAGGATATTATCCAGGAGAACTTCCCCAATCTAGCAAGGCAGGCCAACTTTCAGATTCAGGAAATACAGAGAACGACACAAAGATACTCCTCGAGATGAGCAACTCCAAGACACATAATTGTCAGATTCACCAAAGTTGAAATGAAAGAGAAAATGTTAAGGGCAGCCAGAGAGAAAGGTCGGGTTACCCTCAAAGGGAAGCCCATCAGACTAACAGTGGATCTCTCGGCAGAAAGTCTACAAGCCAGAAGAGAGTGGGGGCCAATATTCAACATTCTTAAAGAAAAGAATTTTCAACCCAGAATTTCATATCCAGCCAAACTAAGCTTCATAAGTGAAGGAGAAATAAAATACTTTACAGACAAGCAAATGCTGAGAGATTTTGTCACCACCAGGCCTGCCCTAAAAGAGCTCCTGAAGGAAGCACTAAACACGGAAAGGCACAACCAGTACCAGCCACTGCAAAATCATGCCAAAATGTAAAGACCATCGAGACTAGGAAGAAACTGCATCAACTAACGAGCAAAATAACCAGCTAACATTATAATGACAGGATCAAATTCACACATAACAATATTAACTTTAAATGTAAATGGACTAAATGCTCCAATTAAAAGACACAGACTGGCAAATTGGATAAAGAGTCATGACCCATCAGAGTGCTGTATTCAGGAAACCCATCTCATGTGCAGAGACACACATATACTCAAAATAAAAGGATGGAGGAAGATCTACCAAGCAAATGGAAAGCAAAAAAAGGCAGGGGTTGCAATCCTAGTCTCTGATAAAATAGACTTTAAACCAACAAAGATCAAAAGAGACAAAGAAGGCCATTACATAATGGCAAAGGGATCAATTCAACAAGAAGAGCTAACTATCCTAAATATATATGCACCCAATACAGGAGCACCCAGATTCATAAAGTAAGTCCTGAGTGACCTACAAAGAGACTTAGACTCCCACACATTAATAATGGGAGACTTTAACACCCCACTGTCAACATTAGACAGATCAATGAGACAGAAAGTCAACAAGGATACCCAGGAATTGAACTCAGCTCTGCACCAAGAGGACCTAATAGACATCTACAGAACTCTCCACCCCAAAGCAACAGAATATACATTTTTTTCAGCACCACACCACACCTATTCCAAAATTGACCACATACTTGGAAGTAAAGCTCTCCTCAGCAAATGTAAAAGAACAGAAATTATAACAAACTATCTCTCAGATCACAGTGCAATCAAGCTAGAACTCAGGATTAAGAATCTCACTCAAAACCGCTCAACTACATGGAAACTGAACAACCTGCTCCTGAATGACTACTGGGTACACAACGAAATGAAGGCAGAAATAAAGATGTTCTTTGAAACCAACGAGAACCAAGACACAACATACCAGAATCTCTGGGATGCATTCAAAGCAGTGTGTAGAGGGAAATTTATAGCACTAAATGCCCACAAGAGAAAGCAGGAAAGATCCAAAATTGACACCCTAATATCACAATTAAAAGAACCAGAAAAGCAAGAGCAAACACATTCAAAAGCTAGCAGAAGGCAAGAAATAACTAAAATCAGAGCAGAACTGAAGGAAATAGAGACACAAAAAACCCTTCAAAAAATTAATGAATCCAGGAGCTGGTTTTTTGAAAGGATCAACAAAATTGATAGACTGCTAGCAAGACTAATACAGAAGAAAAGAGAGAAGAATCAAATAGATGCAATAAAAAATGATAAAGGGGATATCACCACCGATCCCACAGAAATACAAACTACCATCAGAGAATATTACAAACACCTCTATGCAAATAAACTAGCAAATCTAGAAGAAATGGATAAATTCCTCAACACATACACTCTCCCAAGACTAAACCAGGAAGAAGTTGAATCTCTGAATAGACCAATAACAGGATCTGAAATTGTGGCAATAATCAATAGCTTACCAACCAAAAAGAGTCCAGGACCAGACGGATTCACAGCCGAATTCTACCAGAGGTACAAGGAGGAACTGGTACCATTCCTTCTGAAACTATTCCAATCAACAGAAAAAGAGGGAATCCTCCCTAACTCATTTTATGAGGCCAGCATCATCCTGATAGCAAAGCCGGGCAGAGACACAACCAAAAAAGAGAATTTTACACCAATATCCTTGATGAACACTGATGCAAAAATCCTCAATAAAATACTGGCAAACCGAATCCAGCAGCACATCAAAAAGCTTATCCACCATGATCAAGTGGGCTTCATCCCTGGGATGCAAGGCTGGTTCAATATATGCAAATCAATCAATGTAATCCAGCATATAAACAGAACCAAAGACAAAAACCACATCATTATCTCAATAGATGCAGAAAAGGCCTTTGACAAAATTCAACAACCTTTCATGCTAAAAACTCTCAATAAATTAGGTATTGATGGGACATATCTCAAAATAATAAGAGCTATCTATGACAAACCCACAGCCAATATCATACTGAATGGGCAAAAACTGGAAGCATTCCCTTTGAAAACTGGCACAAGACAGGGATGCCCTCTCTCACCACTCCTATTCAACATAGTGTTGGAAGTTCTGGCCAGGGCAATTAGGCAGGAGAAGGAAATCAAGGGTATTCAATTAGGAAAAGAGGAAGTCAAATTGTCCCTGTTTGCAGATGACATGATTGTATACCTAGAAAACCCCATTGTCTCAGCCCAAAATCTCCTTAAGCTGATAAGCAACTTCAGCAAAGTCTCAGGATACAAAATCAATGTACAAAAATCACAAGCATTCTTATACACCAATAACAGACAAACAGAGAGCCAAATCATGAGTGAACTCCCATTCACAATTGCTTCAAAGAGAATAAAATACCTAGGAATCCAACTTACAAGGGACGTAAAGGACCTCTTCAAGGAGAACTACAAACCACTGCTCAAGGAAATAAAAGAGGACACAAACAAATGGAAAAACATTCCATGCCCCTGGGTAGGAAGAATCAATATCGTGAAAATGGCCATACTGCCCAAGGTAATTTACAGATTGAATGCCATCCCCATCAAGCTACCAATGACTTTCTTCACAGAATTGGAAAAAACTACTTTAAAGTTCATATGGAACCAAAAAAGAGACCGCATCGCCAAGTCAATCCTAAGCCAAAAGAACAAAGCTGGAGGCATCACACTACCTGACTTCAAACTATACTACAAGGCTACAGTAACCAAAACAGCACGGTACTGGTACCAAAACAGAGATATAGATCAATGGAACAGAACAGAGCCCTCAGAAATAACGCCACATATCTACAACTATCTGATCTTTGACGAACCTGACAAAAACAAGCAATGGGGAAAGGATTCCCTATTTAATAAACGGTGCTGGGAAAACTGGCTAGCCATATGTAGAAAGCTGAAACTGGATCCCTTCCTTACACCTTCTACAAAAATCAATTCAAGATGGATTAAAGACTTAAACGTTAGACCTAAAACCGTAAAAATCCTAGAAGAAAACCTAGGCATTACCATTCAGGACATAGGCATGGGCAAGGATTTCATGTCTAAAACACCAAAAGCAATGGCAACAAAAGCCAAAATTGACAAATAGTATCTAATTAAACTCAAGAGCTTCTGCACAGCAAAAGAAACTACCATCAGAGTGAACAGGCAACCTACAAAATGGGAGAAAATTTTAGCAACGTACTCATGTGACAAAGGGCTAATATCCAGAATCTACAATGAACTCCAACAAATTTACAAGAAAAAAACAAACAACCCCATTCAAAAAGTGGGCGAAGGACATGAACAGACACTTCTCAAAAGAAGACATTTATGCAGCCAAAAAACATGAAAAAATGCTCACCATCACTGGCCATCAGAAAAATACAAATCAAAACCACAATAAGATACCATCTCACACCAGTTAGAATGGCAATCATTAAAAAATCAGGCAACAACAGGTGCTGGAGAGGATGTGGAGAAATAGGAACACTTTTACACTGTTGGTGGGACTGTAAACTAGTTCAACCCTTGTGGAAGTCAGGATGGCGATTCCTCAGGGATCTAGAACTAGAAATACCATTTGACCCAGCCATCCCATTACTGGGTATATACCCAAAGGACTGTAAATCATGCTGCTATAAAGACACATGCACACGTATGTTTATTGCGGCATTATTCACAATAGAAAAGACTTGGAACCAACCCAAATGTCCAACAATGATAGACTGGATTAAGAAAATGTGGCACATATACACCATGGAATACTATGCAGCCATAAAAAATGATGAGTTCACGTCCTTTGTAGGGACATGGATGAAATTGGAAATCATCATTCTCAGTAAACTATCGCAAGAACAAAAAACCAAACACCGCATATTCTCACTCATAGGTGGGAATTGAACAATGAGAACACATGGACACAGGAAGGGGAACATCACACTCTGGGGACTGTTGTGGGGTGGGGGGAGGGGGGAGGGATAGCATTGGGAGATATACCTAAAGTATAATAATAACAAATAAATAAATAAATAAAAGAAGACATTTATGTGGTCAACAAACATATTAAAAAAAGCTCAGCATCACTGATCATTAGAGAAATGCAAACAAAACCACAATGAGATACCATCTCACCTCAGTCAGAATGGTGATTATTAAAAAGTCAGGAAACAACAGGTGCTGGTGAGGCTGTGAAGAAATAGGAACTCTCTTACACTGCTGGTGAGAGTGTAAATTAGTTCAACCACTGTGGAAGACAGTATGGCGATTCCTCAAGGATCTAGAACCAGAAATACAAACACAGGAACAGAAAACCAAACACTGCATGTTTTGAACAATGAGAACACATGGACACAGGGAGGAGAACAACACTCACCTTGGTGGGTGGGCGTCAAGGGAAGGGAGAGCATTAGGACAAATACCTAATGTATGTGGGGCTTAAAGCCTAGATGACAGGTTGATGGGTGCAGCAAACCACCATGGCATGTGTATATCTATGTAACAAACCTGCATGTTCTGCACGTGTATCCCAGAAATTGAAGTAAAATGAAAAAAAATGTAATGTTTTGCCTCTGTTTTCTCATTACAAGAAACTTTGATACTCTATGTTTCCATGGCTGATTTTCTCAAAAACGTATGGTTTTCATCTAAACCCAATGGCCTATTTCTCGAACTTCCTTATTGCTCCCCTGTGTGCGAATGATGGAGCAGGACTCTGATATAACTTCAAAGACAAAGGCTTATCACTAGATGAGAGCCTTCCAAAATGATCTTGTGTGACAATATCCTATGCACAAATACAGACTGATCATTTTCAGACCCTTTGCTGTCTACAGTAGATTCAGCCCCAGTAACATTCATTGTTGACTAAGAGAGGCGGAAAGCATGAGGTTGCAAATGGAGAAGCAGAGAGAGCTAAATTACTCTACTAAGAAGAGGACCATGGGAGAGGGCTAGAGTATGAGCTGGAAGGGAGGGAAAGCTAAAGCCGCCACTGAAAAGGTTGCTCCGAACAGGATTCATGGGAGAAAATAATCCAAAAGAAGAAAAAGCAGAGAAGTATTCAGATGATTTTTATGAGTTTTTTTTTTCCTGTGGAATGCAAATATATAGTTTTACTCTAATTTCTCTTGAAAGCATCAGTAATACCAACATTGCTTGCCGGAGCTTGGGTGGTGCCTGGGAAGGAACCGAGCCTGGTCTCAAGATAGCATAGCGCGAAGGAAGCCCCCCCCCCCAACCACATTTGAGTTTCCAAGACGATAGTTTCTCTTCTCATCTTCAGGGGTTAATGGCAAACAGTCAAAAGAATGAAATAAGACAGACTCCAGCCCATCCAGAGCACAGAAAGAGGAAATTGGAGCCACACAATGGGTCTATAGATATGTTCTTTCTCTTTTTTTCTCCCAAGAGATCACTTTTGAGATAGTTTTGAACACATGCTCAGCTAGCAGCACCCCTGTCTGGTAGAGACTCTTTCAGAAGCCTGTTGATCTGCAGTCCAGCAAGCAAATGACTTTAGAGGAAGGAAAAAAATAAAGTAACAGGAAAGGAGGGAGAAAAAACACATTGGAGGGAGAAAGGGGAAGAAGGGATAGAAAATCTGTCCGCTAAATTTATTATCTTAGCTTGCATTTTGGTGAGAATATGTACATTAATGGACCATCTGCTGAGAAAATCCGCCAGAGATTTTCAGTGATTCAAAGTGATGATAGGACTCACATTTCCACTTCCTTCCAGCTGCAGAGAAGGAGCCCACTTCTAAGAGAAACATCAATGACCTCCCTTGGTTGCCTGGTGAACCAGCTCTCATTTTCTAAGAGCTGAGGATAAAAATTGCACCTACAGGCATTAAGCCTTGGAGCACACACCTGTGCACGAAACTCCTTTTGGACAAGGCCTTAGAGAACTCAGATCAGCTCCCACAGCTACCCCTCAGTGACCAAAAGGGCCCCGACAAAATCACTTCCTTTCCTCCTGCCACGCTTTCCCCAGCACCAAGATCATCTTTTACCCTCTTATCTCAGAGGGAAACCATTCAGTCCTCTGCTTTAAAGTTAACCCTTTCTTATCTTCACTTTAACCAAATACCTTTACTTTATCTTGACAAAACTCATGACCCATATAGTTTCTCGGTTGTGATTCTCCCTAAAGGCTCATCATTGCTTAATGCGCGTAGACACTCGTGCTGGCTTGACTTCCATCAATCAAACTACCCGGCCCTGACTTTTCTCCTGCCTGTTTCACTGCTCAGTTCCATTTTCCATGCTGGTTCCTTTTCTTCATCCTGACCCCAAACCCTGGGGAGCCCCAAAAGCTTTGTCTTTGACTTCTCATTCCCTTTCTTTAAACTCTTGCCCTGTATCTTACCATTGCTGTAACTGTCACCTGTGACTAGAAAGTCATCAAATGCTTAACTCCAGGCCTAGGATGTCATCACCAGACACACAACTCACTGTAAGGGCATTTATTTCTGTTTGCCTGTTCCATGGTTACCCTGCATGTAACTTGTCTTATAGACAACCCGTGAACACCTCCAAATGCAAATAAATCATTCCTTCCTCCTTCTTTATCCCTACTAACGACATCACCTGTCCTCTTTGAATCACAAGTAGCCAGATGAATCACTAAACCCCGCACATTTTTAGTTTATCCTGCCTCCCCCACCACCCACAGGAATCCATCCTCTTCCTTCCCATGCTATCTCCTTAGGCCACACCATTATCATCTCACATCCCTCTGTGCTATTGCAACTGCCATTTGAAATGGTTCCCAGCCTCCAACCATCTTTCTATCAGATAAATCTTAAAACCCTCTTCTTTTACACAGAAGGCCTAATGAAGAAAGAACCTCTGGATTAAACAGATATGCTGGTGCTGCTGGTGGTAGTGGTGAACAGCATCTTCAAGGAAGAGAAGGATGTGGTCTGAGTCCTAAGGCCTATAGCTTGGAAGATAAAAAGCCCAAGGACAATCACTGGGACCATGAACCAGCCTGCGTAGAGCAGATCTCACCTCCATGTCCCACAATAGCCCTTTCCTATTTCAACTCTCCCATACTTCAGAACCTTCCTCCTTTGTCCTTCTCCCTCATGGAGTCTTTCTCCATCACTTTAGTGCTTTTTCTGAAATCCTTCAGCATTTATTTCCTTCAGGTAATCAAATATTGTTCCACATACCTGGACATTTAATTCTTTCTGTTGAGTATGTCTTTGAGCACTTTCCCTCCAGTCATAGAGGAATAATTTTCTCTGCATTCTTCTAGAAAAAATGTTAGTTGGGACAGCTAAATAATAAATAATTGAAGGGTAAGAATCATGTCTCACAATGCTCTTGTAGTCCCAACATCTCAGTAAAGAACCATGCAAACAGAAGGCAATTGGAGACATTTATTCGATTTATTGAACAACTACTTTTTTCTAGGCTCTATTCTAAGTAATAGAAGACAATGAGCAAATTAAACCAAATTCCTGCCTCCATAGGCTTGATTTTCCAGTGGGGCAGGAGAAATGGAATGAAAGAGAAATAGCTGAAATAGATAATAATATGTTGCAAAATAACACATTATTATTTTGTATGTTTTAATGCATATTTGTAATTATTACAAGTTACTGTAAAGTAATACCAAATAAGAAAAGAATGAACACAAAAGTAGTTAATTCTATGACATATTAGAAATTGATAAAGCAGTAGAGAAACATGAAGCATGGCAGGGAGACAAAATACAAGTTGCAGAGTGAGGAGCAATTATAAATTAGGTAGTTAGGGAAGGTCTCTGCAGAAGTATTAGGTTGGTGCAAAAGTAATTGCAGTTTTTGCATTGTTGGAATTTGCTGTTTGATATTGAAATACATTCTTAAGTGTGGTTATGTTATACATAATTTTAATGGGCATTTCTTACTTTATGTTTTTTTTTTTTGCTAATGACTTATTACTTGCTGTTTATTTTATGTTTATTTTAGACTATGGAAACGATGGTAGCAAAAATCAAATTCAAGCAATTTTCTTGAGTTCAAAATGTGTTGTAAAGCAGTGGAGACAACTCCCAACATCAACAACACATTTGGCCTGGCCCAGGAACTGCTAACAAATGTACAGTGCAGTGATGGTTCAAGAAGTCTTGCAAAGGAGACGAGAGCCTTGAAGATGAGGAGCAGAATGCCAGGCCATCGGAAGTTGACAAAGACCAGTTGAGAGCAACGATCGAAGCTGATCCTCTTATAACTACACAAGAAATTCCCAAAGAACTCAACATCAACTATCCTATGGTTATTCAGCATTTGAAGCAAACTGGAAAGGTGAAAAAGCTCAGTAAGTGGATGCCTCATGACCTGACTGAAAATAAAAAAAGAAAAATCTTTGAAGTGTTGTCTTCTCTTATTCTATGCAACAACAGTGAACCATGTCTTGATTGTATTGTGACATGCAACAAAAAGTGGATTTCATACAACTACCAGTGACAACCAGCTCAGTGGTTGGACCAAGAAGCAGCTCCAAAGCACTTCCCAAAGACAAACTTGCATCAAAAAAGGTCATGGTCACTGTTTGGTGGTCTGCTGCTGGTCTAATTCACTACAGCTTTCTGAATCCTGGAGGAACTATTACATCTGAGATGTATGCTCAGCAAACCTAGGAGATGCATCCTAAACTGCAACACCTATAGCTGGCATTGTTGAGTTGGCATTGGTCCACAGAAAGGGCCCAATTCTCAACAATGACACCCAATTGCACGTTGTGCAACCAACGCTTCAGATGTTGAATGAATTGGGCTCCAAAGTTTTGCCTCATCCGCCATATCCTCCTGACCTCACGCCAACTGACTACCACTTCCTCAAGCACCTCGACAACTTTTTGCAGGAAAACGTTTCTACAACCAGCAGGATGCAGAAAAGGTTTCCAAGAGTTCATGGAATCCCAAAGCACAGATTTTTACGGTACAGGGATAAACAAACATATCTCGTTGATAAAAATGTGTTGATTAAAATGGTTCCTATTTTGATTAATAAAGATGTGTTTGAACCTAGTTATAATGATTTAAAATTCATGGTCTGAAACCACAGTTTCTTTTGCACCAACCTAATAGCATCTAAGCTATTTCTGGAAGGAGGTGAGGGAATGAGGCATGTGGCCCTTTAGGCAAGGAACATGCTGTATAGTGGGAACAACATGTGCAAAGACCCTGAGACAGGACCAAGTCTAGAATATTCTAGAAAGTGCAAAGAAGCTACTTTAGGAAAATTGGCTTTTATTTCAAATGAGATTATGAATTACTGGAGTTTTCATTGGATTAGTAAATAATTTTGATCACCCCAGCTGCTGTCAGATTAGACAATGTGGAGGCAAGTGCAGAGGCAAGAGACTAGTTAGAAGAACTAGTAATCCAATGGAAAGGTGACCACAGCTCAGACCAAGGAGGAGGTAGTCGAGAGGAGAAGGGGTCAGACTCTGGTTACATTCTGAAGGCAAAGCCAGTGGGATTTGTTCGTGGATTGATTGTGGAGTGGGAGGAAACGGACAGAGTCAAGGATAACTCCAAGATTTCTGACCTGGGCAAGTGAAAGAACAGAATTGAGAATTGTTCTTAACTAGGTCAAAGAAGAGCGGAGCATGCACAAATTTAAGGTAGAAGATTGACATATTATTTAAGGTTCTCCACAGAGACAGAAACAATTGTGTGTGTGTGTGTGTGTGTGTGTGTGTGTGTGTGTGTGTCTACAGAGAAAGCTCTTTATTTTGAAGGAAGTGGCTTGATTATGGAGACTGGCAATTCCAAAATCTGCAGGGTGAGCCTGCAGGCTGGAGACCCTAGAAGAGGCATGCAGGTCAAGTCTGAAGGTCATCTGCGGCAGAATTCCTTCTTGCTCAGGGAAGGTCGGGTTTTGTTCTAGTCAGGCCTTCAACTGATTGGATGAGGCTCTCCCACAGTAGGGGAGGGCAATCTACTTTTCTCAGTCTGCCCATTTACATGTTAATCACATTCAAAAACATTTGCAGAAATATCCAGAACAATGTTTGACCACATATCTGGACACTGGCCAGCCAAGTTGACACAAAATAAACCATTGCAACTGGGGATTTAGTTTTGGAAATGTTAAGTGTGAGATGAATATTGACTGTAAGTGCAGATGTTAGATAGAAAGTTGGATATAAGAGTGTAGAAGGCAACAGAGTGAATCAGGCTACAGATATAAATTTGTGAGTCATCAATAACTGTAAAGCCAGGCCTGGAAGACACCATCAAAGGAGTGAGTGATAGAGGAGCACTCCGAGGACTGAGTGGGGCCTTTCAACACTGAGACGACCGAGAGAAGGGCAGCAGCCATCAAAGACGACAAAGAAAAAGCAACTCGTGAGATAAATAGAAGAAACACATATGATAATTACATACACTGTATAATATTGAGTGAATATACACAAATCAAATACACAATGAGTAAATAAGCAAACAGCAATAAATTAGAATTCATT
This sequence comes from Pongo abelii, assembly GCF_028885655.2. NCBI lineage: Eukaryota > Metazoa > Chordata > Mammalia > Primates > Hominidae > Pongo > Pongo abelii. Next base: position 7,097,815 of record NC_071993.2, read on the forward strand.
CATATACTTAATAGATAGCATCACATTTAATCATGAAAAAGAGAAGTTCATCGCAAAAAAGAAACAGTAATGGTTTTATCTGAAACACAGTGACCTAAAGGGAATTGTACACATTTAATAACTCATAAAGAGAAATATCACCTGCCCTCTAAAAAAGAAAGAAAATAAAATCAAAAAAGCTTCAGCTACTTGCCTGGAGAAGCAAGTAAAAGTAACTCATTTGAATAAACTTTATTTTCTTAGTGGAATCTACTTGTTTCTTAAAGGACCTAAATGTCATTTTTCTTTCTCAGACAAATGTGTCTTTAAATCCCCATTTTCACTGCTGCCTGAGTCTTTTCGGTGATAAAGTAACTACAGGGAAACACTCTGTTCTAAATGTAACACCTCCTTGCAAAGCTTCTCTCCTTTCTTTGGCACCGATAAACGGTAACAAAACTCTGGAAATACGCTGTTAGGAGCAAGCTGCTGTTTTGCTCCTTCCTTTATGGGTGATAAGGAAATACCTTCTTATGTCAGTAATTTTGATAGCATAGACCAGATCTCAGCCAACATTTTCTGTAAAGGTAAATATTTTAAGTTTTACAGGCCATACAGCCTCTGCTTCAATTGCCCAATTCTGCTCTTCAAGTGTGAAAACAGCATACATAAGCAAGTGAGCATGGCAGTGTTCCAATAAAACTTTACTTACAAAAGCAAGCCACAGACAAGAGTTGGGTCTGGTCCTATAGTTTGCTGACCCCTGGCATAGACCATAGACCAGTCTTTCTAATCATTAGTCACCTATTTGCCCTGGAGGAACAATTCCAATACCATAAAAACCCTTTGATATAGTAAGCATTGCACAATGGAGGAGAAGCAGAATAAATATTCTGCTGCTGTCATGGCTATTGTTGTGGATGTTTGATTTTTCTTAATGAAGAATAGCCGTATTTAAATGTGATACATAACGTAGCAGCATTGAGAAAGATTTGTGGAACTCATAAATCCCTCAACTCCCCCAAGGGTTCCTCTGAGTATGCTATAGACAGGAGTATCAAATAGTAAAATGGGAAATTACATTACCTGTTATGTAATATTAGAACCTCTTGTTCAAAGACATGGGTGGCTCTTCCACATATATTTTCTTGGCGTTAATCTGAAAAGGCTAGGAGGAAAAAGAAGTTTGAATTTGAATTTGATATCCTCTTGCACTTGTCATTAAGTTTCTAGGTAAAGTTTGACTCCTCAAAAGTGTAACTCCATTTAACTTAGTCAAAGTTTAATATAACCTTCTCTTTAATAGTAGCTATGTAGGATTTCACAGGTTTCTATGTCTCTTTCAAGATGAAGATTCAAAGAAAGATTTTCTGCGTATGGTAGTTTTGATATAAAGAACCCATTAGCAAACTTGAAATGTGTAAATTACATGGAAGGCTCTAAGATGTGCCTTAAATTGTAAGGGCAGACCACCTTCTCTCAGGAGGTTAATGGAGAGAGGAGGTGCTTGTTTCAACAAAGAGTTGAAAATAATACCCTGAAAATCACCTTTGTAATCAAAAGATGGACTGCTTTTAATTGCAGATGTGTGTTATGATATGAGTGGCTAGAAAACACTTTTATTCTTCCTTTACAACATTTTCCTTGGCAAACAGAATTAAAATGCAGCCCTGAATATATCCAGCATAATATTCCTCAGTGCTCACTAACTCATCTGCTTCAATTCAGGATGGATATGGTAACAATCATTTTCATAATGCCTGTGGGTGCTTTATTAATATTTTATAATAGAATTATCATCATCTTATACAAACTTCACTCTATAATGTGTTAAAAATGGGATCAGAGACTTGCAAATGAAATGAAAGCAATGGTAAAATTTAAAACATTTTGGACTGCAGTTTTTCTGTTTCTTTTCTCCATTAAAAAATTTTTGAGTCACAGCTTTACCAATGCTGCAGACATTATTATCTTGAAATCTTCACTATCTAGTTTATTAATATGCATCAGTGGTCTATATTAATCTCAGCTAAACATTTTTTTCCTAGGGAGCACAATGTACAGCTATTTTTATTTTGTCAGAGCAGTTCCACTAAATTATAAAATATAATGTATGTAATAAACTTTTGTCTGTCATTAGAAAATCAACACATGAAATTTACAAGGTTATTTCTCCATTTTAAGGTAAAAAGGAAAGACAAAAGAGGTGCTCTTATCGATTAAAGCACCCAGGGCTTTCATATATGCATCTCATTTAATCCTCAACCAGTTGAGGTAGATGCTATTATCCCATTTTACAGAGGGAAACAGCTGGGTTTCAGAAAGACTAACTTGCCCACAGTTACACCTTTTATAAGCGGAGGACTGAGCCCACATTTCTTTGATTTCAAATGATGTGGGATAAGTTAGGTAAATAAGGTGAATTTTTTAAACAAATTAAGTTTGACACCATTAAACTATATGGAATAAGTCTTTAAGATTTTAAAAGGAAAGTACATACACACAAGAAATCTTTACATAGACATAACCATTTGACCAAAATATAGAATCCTCCTTAAGCATCTTCCTATATGTGTCAAGGTGAATCAGGTAGAAAGGTACATTTCTCTTTTTTCTTGAGGAGTTTGGAGTGTTGATTACCTACTGCCCCATGGCTGAATTAGGAGGAAAGTCGTCAGATGGACTTTTTAGCAAGGGCCTGAGACTCTAGAACTGTCCAACTTACCTCCTAATTTCCCACTGAAATTTGGCATTAAGGAGATGTTGACCTTGGCAATAATGTAATATTCTCCAACTCAATAGCTGTAGCCCCACAGAAAAAGACAGTGGTTGTTACTGTTCTAATCAGCATGGAATTTATTAACCTTAATTAAGACTTCAAGTGTAGTTTGCAACCTTTAGAAATGATTAGGCCTTCATTGAGCAAGCAGCCATAGTGATGAGTTGTGCTACTGTTGGTCTTCTCCAAAGCTACTATGCAATGTACAATACACAGTAATTTTCCCACTAGCTGACTTGGATTGGGAACTCGCCATAAACAAGGTGCTGTGCTAAGGTTTTCCATGCAGCACCCCATGAAATCTCACCACAAGCTATTACCATCCCAGTTTACAGATGGGGAAGCTGAGGCCTAGAGAGTCTGTAAAACCTCATCTTAGACCACCTAACCAGGAAGTCATTGATCAGGATTTGAACTTGGGTCTCTCTGTCTCCTGCTCTCATAACACTCATATTTTCCTTTGGGTGATAATGAGGTTAAGGGGACACTTACTCCCCATAACTCATGTTTTATTTTATACAAAGGGACTGTCTGCTAAAGTAACCCTCTCCTTGTCCTTTATTTCTAAGAAAAGATTAATGGTGCATCTAATTAGAGTTAAGGAGAAGGCTCTGGGCCTCCTGGCTCAGTTCATTCCACTTGGGGACCCAGTGATCTGCAGAAACAACAACTCTTTTCTGCTTCCATGCTTGGCAGGAGGCCCAAGTTGTTTCAGCACAGCAGGTACCTGAGTAGGTGAGCTCAAATCAGTTAGCAGAATTGGCCCACTTCCCTTTCTATCAGTCATGAAAGAGACACTTGAACCTCCATCCGTAATGGGACCTTGTCTAGTACCTTCCACGTGAGACTGAAGCACAATGGCTTATTGATCAAGCCTCTTTTAAATCGAAACCACTGGGAGTCTGTAATTTACACGATGAACCTATAGGTCTCCCCCAGTTCTGTGACTCTCACCAGATTTCAGTGCCCACAAAGGGCAAAAATCCAAAAACCTTCCCAGATACACTTTTTCTAAGTTTCTAACCTTCATATCTGCACCTTTTATATTTTACTGGCTAGCATTATTTTTTCCCAAATAAGTTTTGCCCTTGTGGTTTTGTTGTTTTGTTTTAGATTAATAAACCATGAAGAATTCAACTGAAAATAAGATTTTTTTCAGAATTCATTTCAGGGAGTATATGCTTTTTAACAAGTCATTTCTAAATCATAACACATGAAAAGTGCCAGGCTACTTATAAAAAGAAAATAGTTCTCTCATGTGTGCTCTCTCTCTCACAGACACACACACACACACACACACACACACACTCTCACACTCACTCATTCCTACCTACCTAAGATGATTTATGTAGGAAGCATCCCTAGTGGCACGAGGGAGAAAAGCCCCACTCTGTAGCATTTGCCAGTTTCTGTGGTGTAAGTTCTCCCATCACGGCTGATTTCGAGTTAACATGATGTCACTGAACATCAGTTGGAGAAGAGACAGGCGCAGTCACTTCTCACAAGCCAGTATAAACTGGCTGTATCACACCATTGGGCCAGACCCTTTCCTATGATGATAGGTAGCCAAATGGTATCTTAGTGTCACTAGTTCCATTAACCAGGCAAACACTATTCTTTTTATAAAGCTCAACTGATTGCAGCTGTCCCCGAAACTATAGCTCTCCAGAAAGTGTAGTTTCGGGGACAACCCACTACTTTGATATAAAATAAATTGAAATATGTTTTTTTCCTCCTGCATCCTTCAGAGACTCTGCAACAATGAAGTCATAAGCCTTGGCTTTATGGAATTCAACTTAAACTTCTCTCTTGAAGCTGTCTCTTTTTATCAGCAAGAGATGCTTTATCTCTTTCTATATCCAAGATTCCCCTAAGGAAACCACTAAACTGTGTTATTTAATATCTTTGGGACTTTTCTGCGTAGTTCTGTAACTCATGAGGTAAAAGCCTTTAAGAAAAGCTCTCTAGGCATGATACAAGTTTGAGAAAAAACATTTCCCATTCATGGCTCCCCCTATATTTTGTGGTACTCATTGGAATCAAGAGAGATTACTGCTGTTTGAGAAGATTAGTTGATTACATTATACCCTTAGCCTGATTTTTTTTTCCTGACTAGAGGCAATAATCAATCTTTTATTGATATTTAGGAAATCTGGGTAATGTTTCTGATTTTACCACTGACTGACTGTGTGGTCTTGGGCAAGGTGCTGAAATGCGCTAGGTTTCAATTATACTGAAGAGTAAAGAGTGAGGATAGATAGTAATACCAATGGTTATTATTTTTGAGTCTTTAGTATGTGCCAAACAATGAGTGATATACTTTATTCCACTAACTCATGTAATTATCACCATAACACAAAAATGTAGATACTATTTATTAGTCTCATTTTGTACATAGGAAAACTGAGGCTTACAGTATAAGTAATATTCTTTAGGCCACATAGTAGCATTCAACAGAGACGGTACTTGAAACCAGACCATCTTGACTCAAAGCACATTTCTTCAATCATTGTTCTCTCCTGCCTTCGCATATAGATACCCAAAGAGGTCCCATCTGTGTCTCAAATTCCACTGCATTGGAGTGTTTCTATAAATTGATAGGATGTAAGAATATTGGTACTTGTATACACAAAGAGCTAGAATTGACACATCTGATTTTGAAAATGAATAGTGTGAACATTTGAAGTCAGGGAACTTTACTTAGTGTCTCTCTGCATTTAAGCTTTCCTACTTAGGAAATAAAAAGATCACCAGATGCTGGGTCTATTCAGGGCAGATATTTTGGAAAGATATTTTCTTAGTTATACAATACCCTCTACAAATTCCAGCTTAAAAAAAATAGCTCTTCCAGTCGCCATGTTAGGTATGTATAAAACCGTTGAAAACTCACAACACTCATTTTACAGACAAACAAAGGAAGGGTAAAGATTTTAAGTTGCTCTAAGCCACAGAACCCTATTTTTAGCCATGGTACACTGTACCACATCATCCAACAGAGTTACTTACATGTATAAAAGTTTGTGCATTCTTTTACAATTTTGTAAAAACAAATAACTATGCTGTAGAAAGAGGCAACCTCGTGGAATGGACTGCAAGTCAGAAATTTCAATTCCGTCTCTTGGTTTTCTCATCAATTTACTGTACGATCTGGGAAAGGTCATCTGCTTCACAGGTCTCAGCCTCACATCCACAAAGTAACTGGCCTCTGAAATATATTGACTTTAAATTTGTCTCTACTCTGGGATTTAGTTTCTCACTGGGACAGCCTGATCCCTTTAAAAGACAGATTATCAAAGCATAACAATTAAATGACCTATGATATTATTTTGCTAAGATTTTTCACAAAACCCCATCATCATCAGAGATATGGTAACTCCTGGAGAGACATCACACTCTTTGCAGGTTTGGAATGCCCAGTTCCCATCCTTGCTCCATCCCATACTGCAGGAGACACAAAGGGAGGAGGTAGGAAATTTCTGCAAAAACTCCATGAAGGGATAATAGACCACTTGTACTTCTGCTTAATGTTCTCCACAGGATACAGTCAAACAATGGGAATCAATCACAGAAGTCATCATTTTGATTTGTTTCCTAATCTAATGTATTCTGCAAACTATAATTTCTCTTTTTAATTCCACAGAGCATACTATTTAATGTACATAAACAGTATACATTCAAAGACCCTAATGCACACATCACATTATTGTGTTTCTACATCAGCATCTTCACGTGACCCTCCAGAAGTGTTCTTCAACTGCTTGTGGCAGACATAAGTTATATGGATGACAAATAAGAACAAGAAATTGTGGATGAATGAACAAATTAAGAAAGAAACAGATTAAGGGAAATAGAGCCGCAAATCAAAATGCTGAACACTCAAATAATATCTCTATTTTTTAAATGACAGTGTTAGTATCATTGTTATTTTAGAACTAGGAGTGATCACACATCATGGGAGTTAATGACTTGTGACAAGAAGGAAATTGCTCAGAAGTTGTGTGAACTGACCCCAAACACAGGTTAGCTAGATATGACACTTAGAATGTGCAATATGTATGTATGGTGGTCTATCAGGTTCTGTGTAATACACACTCTTTATTCTTGGTATTTGCATTCTTCTGAGAACAATTTTTGGGAAATGTCCCTAGGGACAAGAGTACCCATGACCCTATACATCAGGGGGAAATCTGCAGGTGACGATGCAGAGTGACGTTGCTAATAAAGGTATGTAGATGTAGGAAATATCAGCATATCCCTGGTATCATTGATTTCTGTAATATGGCTTTTTACACAAAATCACATTACAGTCTTTTTCACAATAATCAAAGCTGAGAACTCAAAACGAAATGTGTGAGGTTTTCTGTTGAAGAGGTCACTATGAGTATCAATTTTCTTACTTGCTTGGGATATTTACCCGATTTTAAATATATAAGAAAAAAATTGAAATTGATGATGTCAGCCATCCCTTATAGACACATCAACATGAACAAGCATCCACACATGAAAACACTTTCACAAGAGCTAAGTAATTCAGAAGAGAAATTATGGCACTTGAGTGTAAAACAGAAATAAGAAAAAATAGATTGAACATGGTAGGAGGGACAGTTTCACATTACCCATGTCATCTTTTTCCCAAACTAAAATGCAGAGAGAGGTACCATGGAGATAAGCTGAGTACCCAAATTCACCATGAACAACAGTATCAGGCCTTGTCCATTGAATCCTGGCACCAGGCCAGGCCCCATGGCCCTAGGCTCCAGGCTTGGCCTCATGGCCTCAGGCACCAAGCCAGCACCTGCAAATTCAGGCTCCAGACTCTTTCACCCACTGACCCAGATACCAGATCAGCCCATGTGAGGACTCCAATAGCAAGTCTACCTGCAGACACTGGCAGCCAGCCTGTCCAAAGTCCCTGGACAGGCTTACCGGTATAAGGCTTTCTCTGCTGAAGCTGGGCTGTAATGACTGGAAGAGGTACCTACTTTTTCAAAAGTTCAGATACTTCTTCAAAATTACAAGGATCATGAATTATCAGGGATTCATGGTACCAGCAAAAAAACAAAAACAAAAACAAAACAAAGCATCAGTAGCTGATCCTAAATAAATTAAGATCTATTAATGGTCTGACAAAGAATTCAAAATAACCAACTTAAAGAAACTCAGTGAGCTATAAGAAAACAACAACTAAGCAAAATCAGGAAACCAATACATGAACAAAATTAGTAGGTTAACAAGCAGATACCATAAAAAAGAACCAAACAGAAATTCTGGAAATAGAGAATACAAAGACTGAGCTGAAAAATTCCATACAGAATTTCAACAGCAGACTCAATCAAGCAGAAAAAACAATTGGTGAGTTCAAAGACAATTCATTTGCAATTACCTGGTCAGGGAAACAAAAAGTAAAAAAGATGAAAAAAACAAAGCCTATAAGTCTTGTGGAACATCATCAAGTGAGCCATTATATACATAATGGGAATCCTACAAGGAGCAGAGAAAGAAAAAGGGAAATAAAGCTTAGAGAAAGAAAGAATGACAGAAAACTACTCAAACCTGGAGAGGGAAACAAAAATCAGATCGATGAAACACAAAGAAAACCTTTTTACATTGCATTAGTCCGTTTTCATACTGCTATGAAGAAATATCTAAGACTAGGTAATTTATAAGAAAAAGGGTTTAATGGACTTACAGTTCCACATGGTGGGGAAGGCCTCACAGTCATGACAGAAGGCAAAGGAAGAGCAAAGGCACATCTTACATGGTGGCAGGCAAGAGAGCACATGCAGGGGAACTGCCATTTATAAAACCATCAGATCTTGTGAGACTTATTCACTATCATTAGAACAGCATGGGAAAAACCAGTCCCCATGATTCAATTACCTCCCACCAGATCCCTCCCACAACACACGAGGGTTATGGAAGCTATAATTCAAGATGAGATTTGGGTGGGGACACAACCAAACCATACTATACATCAGATGTGAAAAGATCTTCACCAAGATGAATTATACTCAAGATCTCAAAAGTAAAAGACAAATAATTTTTAAAACAGCAAGAGAAAAGTGGCTTTTCATATACAAGTGAACCATTATAAAATTATCAGCATATTTTTTAGCACAAATCTTGCAGGCCAGGAAAAAGTGGCATGATATTCAAAGTGCTGAAAGATAAAACTGCCAGCCAAAGACACTACCAAGACATGCTGCCCTTCGGAAATAAAGATAAAGACTATCCCAGAAAAACAAAAGCTAAGAGAGTTTATTACCACTACACCTGCCTTATGAAAATGCTAAAGGGAATTCTTCAAGTTGAAACAACAGGACACTAACAAACAATGTGAAAATAAAACTCACTGTAAAAATAAGAATATAGTCAAATTCAGAATATTCTAATACTATAACTGTGGTGCACAAGTCACTTTTAACTCTAGCAAAAAAAGTCTTAAAAATAACTAGACCTGCAGTAATTTGTTAATAAATACAAATTACAAAAAGATGTAAATTGAGACATCAGTAATATAAAATGTGAAGGAGAAATTAAAGTGTAGAATTTTTATGTAAATTTATCCTCTTAAAGTAGAATATATATATGTGTATATATATGCATATATATACGTATATGTGTATATATATGCATATATATACGTATATGTGTATATATATGCATATATATACGTATATGTGTATATATATGCATATATATACGTATATGTGTATATATATGCATATATATACGTATATGTGTATATATATGCATATATATACGTATATGTGTATATATATGCATATATATACGTATATGTGTATATATATGCATATATATACGTATATGTGTATATATGCATATATATACGTATATATGTGTATATATATGCATATATATACGTATATATATGCATACATACATACGCATATATATATGCATATATAGGTATATATATGCATACATACATACGTGTATATATATATATATGCATATATATAGTTGTTGTTGTTGTTGTTTTTGAGACAGAGTCTCACTCTGTCACCCAGGCTGGAGCGCAATGGTGTGATCTCAGTTCACTGCAGCCTCCACCTCCCAGGTTCAAGCAATTCTCCTGCCTCAGCCTCCTGAGTAGCTGGGACTACAGGCACATGCCACCATGCCCAGCTAATTTTTGTGTTTTTAGTAGAGACGGGGTTTCACCATGTTGGCCAGGGTAGTCTTGATCTCCTGACCTCATGATCCACCTGCCTTGGCCTCCCAAACTGCTGGGACTACAGGCGTGAGCCACTGCACTCAGTCAAAGTAGAATGTTATAACTATAGACTGTTTTCTGTTACATAAGCCTCATTATAACCACTAAGAAAAGGTCTCTAGTAGATAATCAAAAGAGAGAGAGAAAGGAATCAAAACATATCACTACAAAAATCATCAAATCACAAAGGAAGCTGGCAAGAGAGAAAGAAAGAAACAAAGGAACTAAAAAGTAGAAGAACAATAAGTTCTAAGCTATCAATAATTACTTTAAACATAAGTGAATTAAATTATTCAATCAAAAGACATAAAATGGCTACATGAATTTAAAAAAACATAATGCAACTACATGCTACCTACAAGAGACTCACTTTAGATTTAAAGGTCTACATAAGCTGAAAGAAAAGGGACAAAAGAAAAGATACCCCATGCAAATGTTAACAAAGAGAAAGCAAAAGTAGCTATATGTATATCAGACAAAATAAAACAAGATAAAAAAATAACAAGAGACAAAGAAGATAATTATATAATGATAAAATGACAATCCATCAAGAAGATATAATAATTGTGAATACATATGCAGAGAGCACTGAAGCACCTAAATACATACATCAAATATTAACAGAACTGAAAGGACAAATAGACAACAATACAATAATAGTAGGGAACTTTAATACCCCACTTTCAATGATGCATGGATCATCCAGACAGAAAATGAATAAAGAAACAGCAGACTTGGCTGGGTGCAGTGGCTCATGCCTGTAATCCCAGCACTTTAGGAGACTGAGGCAGGCGGATCACCTGAGATCGGGAGTTCAAGACCAGTCTAACCAACATGGAGGAACCCCGTCTCTACTAAAAACACAAAAATTAGCCAGGCTTGGTTGTGCATGCCTGTAATCCCACATACTTGGGAGGCTGAGGCAGGAGAAGGGCTTGAACCCGGGAGGTGGAGGTTGTGGTGAGCTGAGATCGTGCCATTGCACTCCAGCCTAGGCAACAAGAGTGAAACTCCAAAAAAAAAAAAAAAAAAGAAAGAAAGAAAAAGAAAAAAAGAAACAGCAGACTTGAACAACAATACAGACCAAATGGACCTAACAGACATACAGACCATTCCAACCAGCAGCAGCAGACTACACATTCTTTTCAAGTACCCAAGGAACATACTCTAGGATAGATCATATAGATCATATGTTAAGCCACAAAACCAGTCCTAACAAATTTAAGAAGAATGAAAGTACAATACGTATCTTTTTTCCAACCACAGGTATATGAAACCAGAAATCAACAATAGAGGAAAACTGGAAAATTCAAAAACATGTAGAAATTAAACAACACACTTCTGAACAATAAGTAGGCCAAAGAATAAATCAAAAAATAAATTTCAGAAGTCTTGAGACAAATAAAATTGGAAACACAATATTCCAAAACTTACGAGATGCAGCAAAAAAATTCTAAGTAGAAAATTTATAGTGAGAAATGCCTATATTAAGAAAAAAGAGACATCATAAAACACACAAAGGTATAAAACTCATAAGTCTTGTAAACAATTACACAAAAGGGGAAGAAAAAGAACTCAAATGTCAATACAACATAACTCCAAGAAGCCACAAAGAGAAAAAAAGAATCCACAAAACAACTAGATAACAATTGACATTATAACAGGAATAAAACATCACGTATCAATATTTACCTTGAATGTAAATGAATTAATTGCTCTACTTGAAAGATATAAATGGCTGGATGGGTTTTTTAAAACATGAACTAACCATATGTGCTTACAAGAAACTCACCCTACTGGTAAAGACACACAGACTGAAGGTAAAGGGTTAAATTTCATGGAAACAGAAACCAAAAGTGAGCAGGAGTACCTATACCTATATGAGATAAAACAAATATTAAATCAAAAACGGTAAATCACGCATTTCTAAGGAGCATGACCTCTGATTTTGCCCATCCCAAGCAGCAAATTCACCTAACGTCAGGCCCAGCCTAGCCCTGATCATCAATTGTGTTTCTATATATTGACAATAAACTATCTGAAAAAGAAATTAAGGATACAACTCTGCGTAAAAGAATGTTAAAAACACGAATTTAACAAAGAGATGAAAAATCTTTACACTGAAAACTATAAAACATTGATGAAAGAAATTGAAGAAGACAACAAATGAATGGAAAAATATCCCATGTTCATGGACTGGAAGAATTATCATTAAAATATCCATAGTACCTAAAGCTATCTACAGATTTAATGCAATCCCTATCAAAATTCCAATGGCTTTTTCATATAAAAAAAATTCTAAAGTTTATATGGAACCATAAAAGACCATGAGTAGACAAAGCAATCTTGAGCAAGAAGAATAAAGCTGGAGGCATCACATAATCTGATTTCAAATTATATTACAAAGCTATAACAATAAAAAGCGTAGAGTACTTGCATAAAAACAGACATATAGACCAATGGAGATGAATAGAAAGCCTCCAAATGAATCCACACATTTATGGTTGACTGATCTTCAACAAAGGTGCCAAGAACACAAGAACACACAACAGGCAAAGAATAAATAGTGTTGATAAAACTGGATATCCACATGCAGAATAAAACTTAATCTTTATCTCACTTTATATTCAAAATCCAACTCAATATGAATTAAAGACTTCACTGTAAGACCTGAAACTAAACAGATACCAGAAAACATAGGGGAAAGACTTCTTGACTTTGGTTTGTAAATGAGCTTTTGGCTATAACCTCAAAAACCAAACAGGCAAAAATTGGCAAATTGAATTTGATATGGTTCAGATATTTTTTCACTCTAAATTTCATGTTGACATATAATCCTCAATGTTGGAGGTGAGGTTTACTGAGAGGTGTTTGGGCCATGGAAGCAGATCCCTCATGAATAGCTTGGTGCTGTCCTCATGATAATAGGTGAGTTCGGGCTCTGAGTTCACACAAGTTCTGGTGTTTTTAAGTGTGTGGCACCCCTCCCTTGTTACCACCCTCACCATGTGACATACCTGTTCCCCCTTGCTCTCTGCCATGATTGGAAGCTTTTTGAGGTCTCCCTAGAAACCGAGCAGATGTTAATGCCATGCTTGTACAGCCTACACAACCATGGGCCAATTAAACCTCTTTTCCTTATAAATTATGGAGCCTCAGGTATTTCTTTACAGCAAGGCAAAAACCACCTAATACAGATTTGTATCAAACTAAAATCTTTCTGCACAGCCAAGGAAACAATCAATAGAATGAAAAGTCAAATTATGGTATGGGAGAAGATATTTGTATACCATTTATCTAATAAGGGTTAATATTCAAATATATAAAATACTCATACAACTCAATAGTGAAAAAAACAAATAATGCAAGCTAAAAATAGACAAAAAACCTGGGCCAGGCATGGTGGCTCACACCTGTAACCCCGGCACTTTGGGCAGATTACGAGGTCAGGGGTTCGAGACCAGCCTGACCAACATGGTGAGACCCCGTCTCTACTAAAAAAATAAATAAATAAAAAATAAAAAAATAAAAAAATTAGCCGGGCATCGTGGCATGTGCCTGTAATCCCAGCTACTCAGGAGGCTAAGGCAGGAGAATTGCATGAACCCGTGAGGTGGAGGGTGCAGTGAGCCAAGATTGCGGAGTGAGACTTCATCTCAAAATAATAATAATAATAATAATAATAATATTAAGACCTAATAGATATTTCTCCAAGGAAGACATACAAATGCAGGTAAAGGAAAAGATGTTCAACATCACTAATCACTACAGAAATACAAATCAAAACCATATTACCTCACATGTGTTAGAACGGCTACTATCAACAGGACAAAAAATTACAAGTTACACTGTTATTTGGAATGTAAATTTGTACAGTAAGTATGGAAAACAGTGTAAAGTTTTGTCAAAAAAAAAAAAAAGAAAAATAGAACTATCTATGATCCACCAATCCCACTTTGAGGTATATATCCAAAGAAAATAAGTATGTCAAAGAAATATCTGCACTCCCATATTTACTACAGCATTATTCACAATAGCCAAGATATGGCATATATCTAAGTGTCCTGTGATTTTCCTTTGGCCTAAAACAAAGTTCTTTCTATTGCAATGGGTGAATGGAAAAAAATGTGGTACATAAACAATGCAATATTATTCTATCTTTAAAAAGAAGGAAATCCTGTCATTTGCTACAACATAGATTAAACAAAATGGACATTAAGTCAAATGAAAGACAAATACTGCATGATCTCACTTAGATGTGGACTCTAAAATAGTGGAACTCACAGAAGCAGAGTGTAGAATGGAGATTTCCAGGAATGGGGATGGGGAAGTAGGGAAATACTGGTCAAAGGGTACAGTGTTTCAGGATACAGGGTACAAAGTTACGCAGGATAAATAAGTTTTGTAGATCTAATGTACAGCATGGCAACCATAGTTAATAACTCTGTGCTGCAATTCACAGTTGCAAAGATGTGAAGCCAACCTAAGTCCCCACCAACCAGTGAGTGAATAAACAAAATGTAATACATATATATCATGGAATAGTAGCCACAAAAAAGAACAAAATAATGTCTTTTGCAGCAACTTGGATGGAGCTGGAGGACATTATTCTAAGTGAAGTAACACAGGAGTGGAAAACCAAAAACTCTATGTTCTGACTTATAAGTGAGAGCTAAGCTGTGGGTATGCAAAGGCGTATGGAGCGACATCACGGACTCTAGAGACTCAGAATGGGGAGAATGGGTGGGGAGCTACGAATAAAAAAACTACACTTGGCCGGGCACAGTGGCTCATGCCCGTAATCTCAGCACTTTGGGAGGCCGAGGTGGTCAGATCACCTGAGGTCAGGAGTTCAAACAAGCCTGGCCAACAGTGAAACCCCATCTCTACTAAAAATACAAAAATTAGCGGGGCATGGTGGGGGGCACCTGTAGTCCCAGCTACTCAGGAGGCTGAGGCAGAAGAATAGCTTGAACCCAGGAGGTGGAGGTTGCAGTGAGCCGAGATCGCGCCATTGCACTCTAGCCTGGGTGACAGAGGAAGACTCCAGTTCAAAAAACAAAACAAAAACACTACACTTTAGGTACAATGTATACTACTCCAGTGATGGGTGCCCTAAAATCCCAGAATTCACCACTATATAATTCATCCATGTAACAAAAAAAAAACCCACTTGTATCCCAAAAGCTATTGAAATAAAATTTTTTTAAAAATACAAAAACATACTGTGCTGTACCCTTGAAATTTGCTAAGAAAGTAGATCCCAAATGTTCTCACCAGAAAAAAATACAGTAACTATATGAGGTAATAGATACATTAATTAGCTTGATTAGGATAATCATTTTATAATGTATATGTATATTAAAATGTCATGTTGTACACCTTACATATATACAATTTTACTTGTCAATTATGCCTTTTAAAAAGCTGGGAGAAGAAGACTAATTCACCTTAGGAATAAAAATCAAAAGAGAAACACATATTGTGAATGTTGTCATTGTTCTTCCTCACCATGAACATGTATTGAACCTTAGAATCCTCCCTGAATTTACATGCTTTAATGATCATTACTTTGTAGGTAATGGGTAGAAGGAAAGAATACATTTCATTGTCACAACCAGGTATGGGAACAGCAAATTCTTTCCCTGCCTTCCTATGGAACAGAGTCATGTTCAACTCTGTTCAACAGCTAATGATCATAACAGGATAGAGTACTTACGTCAGGGAATGATCTAAGCATTTGGTGTACATTTACTAATTGACACTTGAAAACACCTCCACAGGTGTTTTAATTTTTGTTTCTACTTTACAGATGAAGAAACCGAGGCACAGAGGAGTTTTGGGTCTTCCTCAGGACCACAAGACTAGCAAGTGGCAGAGCTGGAGTCTGAACCCAGGCAGCCGGGCTCCCACCTCTGCACTTGGGTGCAGCACCCGCTAGTGCTAATGAGCGATGCTGGTGATTTTCTTTTCAGCTTTCCCAGTGACTTACTGTTGTGTATCTATGGGCCTTTTTTATCCTTTCTAGTTTTTAAAGCAACCTTAGCTTGAAAGAATTCTCTTGGGGGGAAAAAAACATGTTGAGTGAGAAAAGTATAGAGAAGGCTGTCGGAAATCTTAAGTCCACACACAAATCCCTTTGGACTATCAAAGTGGGTTTTTTCCTCAATCAACAGGCCTTTGATCACTCACCACCAGGCAAAATTAAAACACCAGAAAATCATGTGATATACAAACCACGTGACCAAGACTACATAACCCAAGACTCTAGTATGTGGCCAAATTCATGTTAAGTTTTCCATAAGTATTTTGCAGTTTGGAAAATCACACAAAATTGCTCTATGTCCTGAGTGCATTACTGACAATTCATTACTTAAATAACCAACTTCATTCCAGAGACTGAACTCCATCTAGGCTCTGCACTCTATATAATAACTTATCTTGATTTCATCTAATATACATGTCAGCATCAGGGCTCAAAGAGATACAGCTACAGGCAGAAAGGAAGGGGAATCTGAGAATCTGGAATTGACACTTGGTAGCTAAAAATGTACAGACTAGTCATGGCAAAGGAAAGTCAGTATTTCTGATTGCACCAATGGGAGCTTTTTAATTTGTGCTACTTATATGGCTCCCTGAGTGTCCTTGGAGAATGGGAATATTTATTTGCAAAATGCCTATCCCTGTCACGAATAGCTAGGTTCTTTGGAAAGTGTACTCTTTCTGTTAGGCACATTAGAACAAGCATCCAACTTCCTAAGGACATTAGATCCAAGAATTGCAGCAATGCTAAATGCCCTTGTGAATGCTTAAGATGGAAATGAGAGAAAATAATGGAATGGAGATTTGGTGCTAGAATTATGTCTGAGCTAAAGCTTAACCCCAAATCTAACTCAGTATCCCTCACTGGGCCTAGCAACATAGTTGACACGTAATAGAGAATGATAGCTTCACCCAGAGGAAAGCTATTTCCTCAGATATACTAGTAACTAATGGAATTGACTACAAAACTCATCCATTTATTTGTGAATCAGCATACACGCCCACACACCCATTACACACACTTATGGACACTGAAACACGTTTTGTACTTTTACTGTGACGGGGGCTTTTTGATAATTTTTTATTTCATTGCTTAAAGTTCTGGGTGGGACCTGCTAAACTGATGCAATGACTCACTAATGAGTCATAACCCATAATTTAGAAACCACTGGGAGCAAGACAGAGAGTGGGAGAGGTGGGAGAGAGAGCAGTTTATGCTGTGCGAAGTCA
Source organism: Pongo abelii (assembly GCF_028885655.2). Classification (NCBI taxonomy): domain Eukaryota; kingdom Metazoa; phylum Chordata; class Mammalia; order Primates; family Hominidae; genus Pongo; species Pongo abelii. The sequence continues at coordinate 7,115,082 of NC_071993.2, forward strand.
GATAAAGGATCATTGAGGACATGAGCTGTGTTTTGCAAAGTGGGAGATGTTCACAAGAAAGTCAAGAAGGGAAGTGTATTAGTTCATTCTCACATTGCTATAAAGAACTGCCTGAGACTAAGTAGATTATATATATAAAAAAAGAGGTTTAATTGACTCACAGTTCCACAGGTTGTACCAGAGGCATGGCTAGGGAGGGCTTGTGAAAGTTACAATCATGGTGGAAGGGCAAAGGGGAAGCAAGCACATATCCACATGGCAGTGAGAGAGAGAGAGTGAAAGGAAAAGTCCTACACACTTCTAAACAACCGGATCTCATGAGAACTCACTATCATAGGAACAGCAAGGTGGAAATCTGCCACCACAATCCAATCACCTCTCACCAGGTCCCTCCCTCCAACATTGGGAATTAGAGTTCAACATGAGATTTGGGTGGAGACACAGAGCCAAACCATATCAGAAGGAACTTTCCAGACCAGGGGAGTAGCATGAGGAAAGGATGGAGACACCCTGGTGTCCCCAGAACATGTGGAATGCGAACAAAAAGGGAGTTGAGAGCAACAGAGATGAAGCTAGGGAGAGAGAACGGGACCAGTTGTGGAAAGTCTCTATTCCATCAGTAATGAGTTTAAAAGGATCCTCTAAGGGTATGAGTAACAAAGTGATACTTTTTGTGCTTTAGAAAATCACTCAATTGGTTCATTTCTTGTATTCATTAATTCACCAAGGATTTGTGAACACATACAATGAGCTTTGCCCAGCATGGCAGTGTGTGGAATGGACAAGAGACGGACACACTTCGCGTTTATGGCGGTTACTTAATCCCAAGTCCTTAGGAGCCAAGCTAGAGAGCAGCAGGAGGAATGCACCCCAGTAATGCATTGGAGCTTGAATCAAGAGCACTCTTTGTGATGGGGATATGGGAGGAGAGGCCTGAATGAGTCTTAAAGGATGGAGAGGAAGTTAACCATTGGGGGGGAAAGGAGATGATATTGCAAAGGTGTGAAAGTGTGAAGGAGTCTGGCAGGTTAGGGAACAAAAGAAAAGTTTGGAGTGGCAGCACATGAAAGGAGGTTCAGAGTTGTGTTTGGAGAAGTGGGTTGACTTGGGGAGATTTGCTCAGGCCTTTGGACCCTGTTCTGGAGAACATGGAGGATATTGAAGCTGCAGGAGGGTGGGACAGTGATATGGTTTGACTGTGTCCCCACCCAAATCTCATCTTAAATTGTAACTCCCACAATTCCCATGTGTTGTGGGAGGGACCTGGTAAGAGGGACCTTAGACCTTCGACTCCTTGACATTGACAACCGGGTGGTCCTCCCAGTTGAAGCCCCCGTTCGTATAATAATTACATCACAAGACGTTTTACACTCATGAACCGTCCCCATATTAGGCCTAAAAATTGAATCATGGGGGCAGGTCTTTCCCTATGTTGTTCTTGTGATAGTGAATAAGTCTCACAAGATCTGGTGGTTTTAATAAAATGGGAGTTTCCCTGCACAGGCTCTCTCTCTTTGTCTGCCACTATCCATATAAGACGTGCCTTGCTCCTCCTTGCCTTCTGCTGTGATTGTGAGGCCTCCCCAGCCATGTAGAACTGTAAGTCCATTAAACCTTTTTCTTCCCAGCCTCGGGCATGTCTCTATCAGCAGTATGAGAAAAGACTAATACAGATGGGCACGGACAGCACCATTGGGTTCCTATTTCCAAATATAGAAAAATCAAAATAACTAAGAGTAGTGGATAGGAAATGGAAGAAATTACTAAGAAATTGACATATAGAAAACCAATATTTTAGATCTAAGAGGGTTTTTACTCACTGTATTGTTGTTGCTTAAGTTATTGCAGTGAGTGGCTTGATTGCGCCCTTCTTCCAGGCCCTCTGTTCCCCTAAAGTTGTTTCCAAAACCCACAGTCATGAAGCCAATTATGAAAAGCAGAGCCTGTTCATTTTGTTAGTAGCCAAAATAGAAACGATTATTTACTAGTACATGTAACAGTCATTTTCGGCCACAAAAGATCATTTTAGCAAGTGCGTGTCTCTGGTTTACACCTCTCATTACAAGCTAGGGAAGCAACGAAGTTAAATGGAAATGGGTTAGTTTCTTAACAGTTGCTCCTCTTCTTGAAGGTAAAAGTATTTTTCAGACAGAGGCTGTATTAGTCCATTTTTACATTGCTATAAAGATACTACCTGAGACTGGGTAATCTATAAAGAAAAGAGGTTTAATTGACTCACAGTTCTGCATGACTGGGGAGGCCTCAGGAAACTTACAATCACGGCAGAAGGGGAAGGGGAAGCAAAGCACATCTTACATGGCAGCAGGCGAGAGAGAAGTGGGATATGCCAGACATTTATCAAACAACCATATCTTCTGAGAATCCACTCACTATCATGAGAAAAGCATGGAGGAAACTGCCCCCATGATTCAATTTCCTCCCACCAGGTCCCTCCCTCAATACATGGGGATTACAATTTGGATTACAATTCGAAATCAGATTTGGATAGGGACACAGCCAAACCATATCAGAGGTTAAATTTTACCCTGCAGGTTGGAGATGGAGCCAACCTAGATAAATGTTTAGCAGACCAACCTCCATAGGGAAGAGATTTGCCACTCTCTATTCTGGGAAGAGGCACCAAACTCCATGGCTTTAGAACTGCAGCCCACCATGGGGTGAGGAGTGACCAAGAGGCCTACCAGGCTCTTTCCTGGAACTAGGAAAGTAAACCCCTTGCGTTGATTGTCTTCTATCCCAGCTATGGAAGGTGCCCATTACAAATCACTGACCCAGATAATCTGATGGATACAGGGGGGTTTAGATAGTACGCTGCCTGCTAGACAGTGGAACCCTGGTTAAAGGAATAAATTCAACTTCAAAAATCTTTGGGGAGCACCTGCTATGCACATCAGTGTAGAATGTTTTCTTCCTCTTGATGCATGAAAGAGCACATTGAGAAGTTATGAACACAGGAGGAAAAAGAGCAAATGACATGAGCCTCAGTCTCAATTCTGTCACTTACAAACAGTGACCACAGGCAATGTGTTTTGCCTGTGTGCCTCAGTTTACTCATCTGTGAACAGTTTGAGCTAAGAGTACCTCTAGCTTTTACATTCTGCAAGTATATGGCTGACAATCTTGAAGCCAGAAAGGGAAATTCAAGCTGATAATGTGAGATTTTCTTCAGTGCATTCCTAGAAAGTAAGAGTAGAAAATGTTTTGCTTGGGAAAAGGAAGGAAATTGCTTTCTACCACTTAAGAATACAATTGTAGATCAACGTAGTTGTGTCTCACATTTTAACTGTTGTTATTTGACTATGAAAAGAACATGTCTTCTAGTTGGTTGATAAGAAAACTGGACTTCGGCCTGGCACAGTGGCTCTGCTTATAATCCCAGCACTTTGAGAGACCGAGGTAGGCATATCGCTTAGGGACAAGAGTTCAAGACCAGCCTAGCGAAACCCTGTCTGTACTAAAAATACAAAAAATTAGCTGGGCATTGTGGCACATGCCTGTAATCCTAGCTACTCGGGAGGCTAAGGCACAAGAATCGCTTGAACCCAGGAGGCTGTGGAGGATGCAGTGAGCCAAGACTGCACCACTGCACTCCAGCCTGGGTGACAGAACAAGACACTGTCTCAAAAACAAACAAAACAAAACAAAACAAAACAAACCTGGACTTCAAAGCTCCAACCTAGTGATTTTCAGGAAGAAAAATGTACCAAATGTATAATCAGGATAAAACTCACCCTAATTAGCACCTGAAAGTGTGTTTGACTTCATTAGTAATTAGAGAAATGCAAATCAAAACTACAATATGGTACCACCACACAGCCACTAGGATGGCTACTATTAAAAAAAACAACAAGCATTGGCAAGGATGTGAAGAAATTGGAACCCTGTGCACCATTGATAGGAAAGTAAAATGGTGCAGCCTCTGTGGAAAGCAGCGTGGCAGCTCCTCAAACAATTCAACATAGAATTAACATGTGATCCAACAATTATTCTTCTGGGAATATGCCCTGAAGAATTGAAAGCAGCATTTCAAAGAGATAGTTGTACACCCATGTTCATAGTAGCAGCATTCACAATAGCTAAACTGTAGAAGCAACCCAAGTGTCCATCAACAGATTAATGGATTAGCAAAAATGATATGTATATAGAGTAGCATAGAATTTAGTCTGAGAAATGAATAACATTCTGACACATGCTACAATATAGATGAGCCCTGAGGACATTATGCTAAGTGAAATGAGCCAATCACAAAAAGACAAATACTGTATAATTTCATGTATATGAGATATCAAGAATAGTCAAGTTCATGGAGACAGAAAGTACAATGGTGGATGTTAGGGGCTAAGGGAGAGAGAAAAGGGTAGTTGATGTTTAATGGGTGCAGAGTTTCAGTTTTTTAAGATGAGAACGTTCTGGAGATGGATGGTGGTGATGGCTGCACACAATGTGAATGTACTTAATACCACTGAATGGTAAACTTACAATTGGTTAAGACAGTAAATTTTATGTTATGCGTATTTTATTGCAGTTGTTTTTAAAAGAAGACTCAGTCCAATCCAATAATTTCATAGTTTCTTTAGGTAGTATCCATAATGTTCTGATACTTCAGATAACCACCCATATTCTTGCTTCTTCTCCCAAAATCTAGTCTGGAAATGTGGTGGGAAGAGAGAGTCACCTATGGGAAGGAGTCAGTCTCCTCCAGAATAACATCACATCCTTCCTCTGGTCTCTGAGATGGAGTCTTATTTTGACAAAGATATTGCTCTCCCTCTTGCAGGGTGTGGCCAGCCAGTATGACCTGATCTGAGCTTGCTACACTTAGTACTGTGGCCACACTGTACTTACTGGTACAGATCTCCAACCTGCCATATTTTATCTGCAGCCTGTTGGCCTGGTCTTGTCATGCTACAGTGAGCCCCACAGCAAGCCTGTTGGCTCCTAACTCAGAATCCATGTGATGTACGAACTAAGGAGACTCCAAAAAAGCAAAGCCTGGGAACCTCCCTTCACCTGATTGCTTTAATAACCTGGTATACTTTGATGAGGCTGCAACTGGGTTAATGTGGGGGAACTCTGCTCTACATGTTATCACTGTTCATGAAGGCCTAGACAGGTGATCACTGGAAATAAAGCATGAAACACTTTGTGACAAACAGGGGACAAATCTAACTAATAAAGAAGATATTACAAATTGGGGATGCACCAGAGATAACAATAATCAGATTAGAAGCTACCATCTATTGAGAACCAACTATGGCAGGCACTCTACACGCACAGTCTCCTCTAGTAGTCCCTCGAATCCCTCCATATGATTATTATTACCTCCATTTTAAACACAGTACTTTGGAAGGTACAGATTACATAGGGAAGTGGAAGAGCCTGGCTTTAAGCTCAGGTTTGTTTAACTTAAAATTCTGGGATCTGTCCATTGAGTCATGGCCAAGATCAGCCACCTATTTTTACTTAACAGTGATTAATTATGTTAGTCATTCAACCATAGTCTTTGGCAGTGGTCTCTAAACTTTATTGACTGCGCACTCATTATTTAAAGTAATTTGAGTACATACTACCCAAAATGTGTGTTTTAAAATTTATGTATAGGGTATATGTGCATACATGAAATAATGTACTATATCTGTTACAGAACTTATCCCAAAATAGAAATTTTTAAACTATGAATAACAAAGAATAGAATTTTACTAACTTATTCCTGAAACCCTAGGCATGATTATGTGAGCTTCATGAAATGCTACACACTCCAGCTTGGAGTGTGGTTTATCTGACTAAATAGACATGATCGTTGAACATGTTGAAAAATCCAAGTCACAGATTGATTCTCACATGATGCAGAAGTTGGACTTTTGGAAACTGAAACAAAAACATTAAATTGAACCTGTATCCCTTCCACATACCTCAAATACAGTTTAGTCTGGCAGTGTAGGCTCCCCCACCTACTGTGCCTCTCTAAAGAAAAGGACCTAATTCAAAAGAGTAGGAAGGTATGCATTTTTCTGAAATTTAATGAAAGCATAAAGTTAACTATACCCTGTTGCATTTTATGAGGTTTGACTTTTCATTCATAAATGGTAACATAAGCCAAGAATAACTACACAGAGTGTAGCAAAAAGAAACCTGTGACCCATATATCTCATTCTGGAAGGGAAGATGATGCTAGTGCCAAAAATGGCCAAGATGGCATTTGCATAATATAACTCAGGACCATCAGATAATTCACCAGAAATCAGAAGATAGAGTAAGAGACCTTCATTTCTGATCATGACTCTGCCATTGACTAGGTATGCGGTGTTTTACCTTACCTGGTTTTACTTTTTATTTTGTCTGAAAGATATAATATCTACCAAAATACTTCAAAAATCCAATGCAAAGAAAAAACAGTTCAAATGTCAGACTGGGCTACCTTAACTTAGGGATGGTGCCCGATTATTCAATCCCCTGAAGTACTTTCACACCGTGATTACTTGATAATGTTTTGTTGGGCTGACTTTATTTAATAGAATACCAACAGTCATCAAGACTGATAGGGCATGGATGACACTAACATGCAAGTATTGTGTGCCGGTTGTGATTGAAGCACGGAGGAGTAGGTGGCTCACAGAAGTCCCTTCTGTGGGAGGGTTGTGTGTGTAGGAAGGATGTATTACTTCGTTCTCACATTGCTAATAAAGACATACCAGAGACTACGTAATTAAAGGAAAGAGGTTTAACTGACTCACAGTTCCACTGTGCTGGGGAGGCCTCAGGAAACTTAACAATCGTGGAGGAAGACACCGCTTCAGAAGGCAGCAGGAGAGAGAACGAGTGCTTAGCTGAAGGGGGTGGGGGGGGGGCGGGGGGGGGGGGGGGGGAGCCTTATAAAACCATCAGATCTCGTGAGAACTCACTCACTATCACGAGAACAGGATGGGGGAAACCACGCCCTGTTCAATTATCTCCACCTGGTCCCTCCCGCGGCACGTGGGGATTATGGGAACTACTATTCAAGATGAGATTTAGGTGTGAACACAGCCAACTCTTTCTCCCCACAGATGTGGTGGGGAAAACCGTATCAGATGTATCCAGAATGAAGAGGAAATCAGACTGCACAAAGAGGAAAGAGAATGAAAGACACAGCTAACAAGGCTCAGACAAATTGAATGCCAACCAGAGTCAGCTCTGGCTGCTTGAGACGGCGAAACGGTCCCTCAGTCACGCTGTGGCTCTCTCTTGAGTCAGTCTGTGCACAGACCTGGGTGTGCAGGTTGGTAGACAGGGGTTCACACAAGCAGACATCGAGGCAGAAGAGGCCACTTTCTCACCCTCACCCCATACCCCTCCATCCCACTCCATGTTTGAACTGTTTTCAAACTATTTGCCTTCTAGGCAAACTTGATGTCCATTTTAATTTCTTTTCACCTTGCAAACCGTTAATGGTTTTCAAGAAGGCACAGGCCCCGTTTGATTTCTCTCTGGAGCTGTTTTCCTCTGATCTGTGCTGTTGCAGCCTTAACTGCAGCCAAGTGATGCTCATTTTCATTTCTGCCTCGTGGCGCCTGCTTGGCGATATACTTAACCCCTCGTCTCGGTAAAAACTGGTTACATATGTAATCAAGATTTTGGAGAAAGAACTTTCCCATGTGTCCACAATAGGATTGGAGGGGCAATAATGAGAAGGAGATTAGTTGTTCTTTATTAAAGCACTGAAGATAAATCAAAGATGGATACATCCGACTGCATTGGAACTATGAAAGTCTATAAATGAAAAGTCATTAAGACTGTTACAATGAAAGCCACAAAGTGGGGAAAGATAGTTGCAATGTATGCATCTAACCAAAGGCTTGTATCCAGAATATATAAAGTCAGTCCTACAAATAAATCCGTAAGAAAGCCATCCCAATCTTTAAAAATGGGCAAAAGGCTTGAATAGGTGTTTAACCAAGAAGATATCCAAGTGACCAATATGTGTATTTAAAGGGCCCTTGACATAATTAGCCATCAGAGAAATGCAAATGAAAACCACAATGAGATACACAGTCGGAATGGCTACACTTGAAATGGCAAACAGTAAAACATTCTGGTGCAAACATGAAGCACCTAGAGCTCTCACACACTGCTGATGGGGGTGTAAACTGGTGCAATCAGTTTGCAAATCCGTTTGGCATTTCTAATAAAGCTGAATATACCTTATGATGTGCCTTATGATCCAGCAACTCCACTACTGGGGATAGAAATGTATATTTGTGCCTCAAGAGACATACATAAATATGTTGCTAGAAATACTATTCACAATAGGCCAAATCTGGAAACATCTAATGTTCATCAACAGGAGAATGAGTGAATAAATTGTAGGATACTCATAAAAGGGACTAATAAGATTTTCAAAAATGCACCAACTCAGATCCACGCAACCACTTGGAAGAGTTTCACAAATATAAAGCTGGATGAAAAAAATCAGACAAAGAAGCACATATTCTTTATGATTCCATGTATATGAAGTGTAAAATTAGGTAAAACTACCTGATGGTGATAAAAGTCAGGAGACTTTTAAAAATGGGATCCCATTTATATAGTGTACAAAAACAGGCCCAACTAAGCTGTGCAGTTAGGAGTAGGGATGCTGGTTACCCTGGTAGGGGTTAGAAACAGAGAAGGAGTACAAGTGCTGGTAATGTTTTGTTGGAGATTTTTAAAAATAGGAAGCAGAAAGTGGCCATGACTTGGGAGAGGATCAAGGGGAACTCTAGATGTTGTTAGTTCTCTGCTTTCTTATCTGAGCAGAAGTTATCTTGGTGTTTTTGTTTTGTGAAAATTCAAGGAGCTGTTTGTGGGCAATGTGTACATTTTTCTGTATGTATGTCATATTGCAGTGAAGAGTTTACTTGTTTTGAACTTTGATGGAAAGCTAATTTGATAAAGCACTTTGATAAGTGCCCCAGAGTGATTGCTCTGTGATATGTAGAAACTAATCGCTGTCTTCCTAAAGAGTGATCAGAAGAAGCCATCCCATTACTGGGTATATACCCAAAGGATTATAAATCATGCTGCTATAAAGACACATGCACACGTATGTTTATCGTGGCACTATTCACAATAGCAAACACTTGGAACCAACCCAAATGTCCAACAATGATAGACTGGATTAAGAAAATGTGGCACATATACACCATGGAATACTATGCAGTCGTAAAAAATGATGAGTTCATGTCCTCTGTAGGGACATGGATGAAGCTGGAAACCATCATTCTCAGCAAACTATCGCAAGAACAAAAAACCAAACACCGCATGTTCTCACTCATAGGTGGGAATTGAACAATGAGAACACATGGACACAGGAAGGGGAACATCACACACCGGGGGCCTGTTGTGGGGTCGGGGGAGGGGGGAGGGATAGCATTAGGAGATATACCTAATATTAAATGATGAGTTACTGGGTGCAGCACACCAACATGGCACATGTATACATATGTAACAAACCTGCACGTTGTGCACATGTACCCTAAAACTTAAAGTATAATAAAAATAAATAAATAATTAAAAAAAGAGATCATTAGAAATTGTCTGAAATTAGATTCAAAGATGCTGAAATGTTCCATGACCTGGGAAACTTACTCTGAAAATGATCTGCAACCCTACAGATGAAAAGGGAGGATGTCTCGGTGACACGAGAGCAAAGGCAGAGATAGAGAGGCATCGGTGCAGTCAATGCCACTGGAGGATCATTCATTGATTTCGTGCTGGAAAAATCACCTTTATCTTCAGTTCACACGGGCAGACCTTAGGAGAGAACCATTCAAGACACCAACCTGTGACTTTTTAGATCCTGAAAAAATTTTCTGAATATAATGAGTCCCAAAGGGCTCGTCACCTGTTTCCAATACTATACTCTGTATTAGATATTATATCACCACAAGCAACTTTTCATCAGCATTCAGAGCTGAAAATACATGTGCACACCCACATGAAGAAAAAACATTTATTATACCAAAGTCTTTATTGTAGTCATTTCATGGGGCCCATTTCCTCTGTGAAATTTCAAATCAATTTCCTTGGGATGCGATTTAAGATGATTCATCCCCATTTTCATCCATTTTTCCCATTTCTTATTAAAGACCTTTAGCTTTCTGGAACAGAAGGCCTGATTTCCTTGTGCACTCTCTGCCTCTCATTTTCCCTTTTGTTTGTTATATTTTCTTTTCGGGTTTTCTGAGAAGGACCAAAGTGTCTGAAATCTGTTGATGAATCTTTTGTTCTCATTGTATCCTTCCCCACCAATCCACAGCACACAATACATTTCCAGAAAATCCACTTCCTTCATCCCAGCCCATGTGGCTGCATTGATTCAAAGAGACTCCCCCTCTCTGAGACTCAAGTAGGTGGCTACAGAAAAGGAATTCTGGGTTTGGTGCCAGTGCCAAGAGGAGACTAAGGAGGGCTTCTCCTATCTCTACCGTATACCTCATATTTTGATGTGAGCATTTGGAAATTACTCCACTGTATTGCACTGCAATGGAATAATCTCCAAATTATAATAGAATAATTTCCAAATTACCATATAATAATTTTCAGGTGCCCATGCTGTCATCAATTCCTTTAAGGCATCCTTTGTATAGAAATTCTGTATTCTTCACTCTATCCGGGTCAACCAGGAATGCCTCATGGTCTGTTTGACAAGCCTATAAGTAACACTTACATGATAGAAGTATTAGAGAAATTCTAAACAAAATGCTGGAACAAGTAGGCTTCTCCAGCATTCCTTAGCTCCCCAGTTCTCCATCCTTTTACCCTTCCTACCATCTGTCCCACTGCATGTCCTTGAGAGCTCAGGTCCCTGATAATTCCTCTGTTATGAACTGAATGTTGTGTTCCACCCGAAAATTCACAGGATGAAATCCTAACACCCCTCAATGGGATGATATTATGTGGTAGGGCCTTTGGGAGATGATTAGGTCATGGAGGTGAAGCCTCTAAGAATAGGATTAGTGCCCTTACAAGAAGAGATGTGAGAGCTTGCCCTCACTCTCTCCCTCTCCCCAAGTGAGGACACAGCAAGAAGGCAGCTGTCTGCAAACCAGGAAGAGAGCCCTCACCAGGTCAGATCTTCCAGCATCTTGATCTTGGACTTCCAGCCTCCAGAACTGTGAGAACCAAATTCCCACAGTTTGACCCCTAGTCTGTGGTATTCTGTGATAGCAGCCCAAGCCGACTAAGACATCTCCCTCTAAGGTGTTTATCATCTCAGGATTTTGGGTGCAGAAAAGTTTCCTTTTACTGGTTCAATGATTGATTCATTCATTTTACAAATATTTATGACGTATCAGTTTTGTGCAGGTCCTAAGCTAGATACTGGGAATACAGTTGTGGGTGCTACAAACACTATCCCTGCTCATAATGTAGAGGGAGAGACAGCCCCTCTCACATCTTCATAAAGACATGTGCAACTCCAATGATTTCAAATGATATGAAGTAGCAGATAGATGATACCACTAAAGAATATTTTTATTTTATTCAGCTAATGCTCACAGGGTACATACAATATACCAGGCACTGTTTCAAGCACTTTTCAAATATTAACTAATTTAATACTCCTAACAACCCTAGGAGGGAAGCATTGCATCGATCCCATTTTACAGATGAGAAAACTGAGGCACAGTACATTAAGTTGTTTATAGACACACAGTTGACGTATGGCAAAGGCAGATTTGGAGCCCACGCAATCTAGTCCTGGGGGTTATATTCTGAACCTCTCGGCTTGCTGCAAAATAATGAGGATATTTACCTAACTATGAGAATCAAAGGAAGCCTTCCCTGAGGAAGTGTGAATGGAGCTGAGATAAGAAAGGAGATGTTAAAAGTGCATGAGGGTGGGGGTTGGAGGTGTAAGTGTCCTGAGAAAGAAAGAAGGACCGCATAACTGGGCACCTGAGTGCATTTTTAGTAGTTCAAAAGCCAAAAATCTGCCTTACCCTCTATAAACTAACTGCAGTTCTATGTGAATGTTTCTGACCTTTGAAAGAATTATTCAGAAGAGTGGGAACCTGAGAGTAGTGGCCATTACCCCTCTGCCTGCCTTCTCCTTGGACTGGCTTGTGTTTGCTTTGTCTCCTGGCCAGCCTTGCTGGGTGCAACCTCAGAAAGGATGACTTCGATGAGGGTGGCTTGGGGATTTTTTCCTTACAAAAGTAAACACTTATTGCAGAAATAAGAAAACCATCTCAATAGGCCAGAATAAAAGAGTCTGAGGAATTGGTGGCAGGAAAACTGCTGATTTCACATATGGTTCATAGCTGTTTTGGTCATTGGTAGTGTCATCATAATCACTAACATTTTAACTCAAAAGAGGTTCTGTTCCTCAAGACGGGCTAAGAGGCACAGCGGCTGCGCTGGCACACAGCCACAGGTGGGAGGTGGTAAGGCAGTGAGGTGCTCTGTATGGTGGGTGGTCCCCTGGGGGAGGTCATGCTTGTCACTCCAACTCATCCAGCCCTGATGGATGGAACTGGGGTGACGCGGTGGAGCTGCGATGGTGCCTGGGCATCCTGTCTCTGTAAGAGCAAGCAGAAGAGTCGAATATACAAACAGGTTGTGAAAAGTCATCACAGAAGAACGTGTCTGTTACAAAGATGCTGAGCTTGCCCATGCCACGTTCACAGAGGAGCTCCAGAGTCAGAATGCCTGGCTGGAGTCCTGGTCCTGCCAATCACGGGCCCTGGGACTGTGGAAAAGTTGTTGAACTGTTTGTGCTTCATCTGAAAAATGGAGGAGACAGCATACCTACCTCACAGGGGAGTAAAGGATTCAATGAGTTAACGTGCATGACGCGCACACTCACAGTAAGCACCACGTGAATGGCTGTGACCATCATCATCATCATCATCAATGCACCTGATGTGAGACCTGGGGAGGGCTTTTCCCCCTCTTCCTTGAGACACCTACCCTTCCGAATCCCATTCTAGACGTCCATGCTTTTGTCCTTCCTCTCTCCTGTTTTCCCATTTTCATCCCCTGACTCCTCTCCATCCCAGGCCCACCTTTTCTTCCTGAGCCAAATCCCATTGCAGCGTGAGCACTAAAGCATCCTCTCTATGTTAAAGTCTGCAGGTGACTGTTACAACCATGAGCACACCCACCTTTCTCGTCAGTTTCTGTGTTCATTTTCTAGGGCCGTCGTGACAAAGTTCTGTGAATTAAGTGGCTTAAAACAATAAAAATTTTGTTTTCTCACAGTTCTGGAGGCCAGAAGTCCAAAATCAATGTGTTGGCAGGGTTGGTTCCTCCTGAGAGCTGTGAGGGAGAATCTGCCCAGTCCTCTGTCCAGCTTCAGGTGGTCACCAGCCAGCCCTGGCATTTTCTAGCATTTAGTGCATCACTCTCATCTCCATCTCTGTCTTCACTTGACATTCATTTCTGTGTCTCTTCTGTTCTTATAAGGACACCAGCCATTGTGCGGTGGGAGGCAGGACTTGACTCCAGAGGCAGGGGTCAGACACTGGACCAAATTGAGGACTAGCTAAAACAGGGACCGGGTAGAAGCAGCTTTCCCTAAAACATGCCCACTGGTGTGCATGCTAGTTTACCATTGCCATGGTAACACCCGGGATTCACCACCCCTTTCCATGGAGATGACCTGATAACCCAAAAGTTACTACCTTTTTTTCTAGCAATTTCTGCATAAACTGCCCCTTAATCTAAATATAATTACAAGTAGGTATAAATATGACTGCAAAACTGCCCTGAGTTGCTGCTCTCAGCACACTACCTGTGGGGTAGCCCTGCCCTGCAGGAGCAGTCATGGAGCTATAACACTGCTGCCTCAGTAAAGCTGTTTTCTTCCACCTATCGCCAGCTTGCCCTTGAATTCTTTCCTGCCTGAAACCAAGGGCCCTGATGGGTTAAGCCCCACTTTGGGGCTCGCCTGCCCTGCATCAGTTGGATTAGGGTCCACCCTCCTCCACTGTAACCTCATCTTAACTAATTAGATCTGCAAAGACCCTGTTTCCAAATAAGCTTACACTCTGGTGTTCTGGGTGAACATGAGTTTAGGGGCCCACTATTCAACCCAGTACAGTTGCCAGAAAGAATATTCTTTTTAGATGTGTTGACCAGACAATCACAGGTCTGGAAGGAGGTGAGAAATCCATGTGCTTTAAGAAATTGTTTCAAAGGAACCTCAGCTGAGGCTGGACTGCCTGGCCCATCTTTCCAATTTGCTTTGCATTCTGAATATGCATCTAGGACTATAAATACATTTGGTGATGTGCACATTTTCTGTCTTTTTCTCTGTAAGTGAATGAAACCCCCAATCCTGGTAGAAACTAGAGACAGAGAACAGTAGACCCCTGAATAATTCACCACTGTTGGGGTCCTGTCTGCTGAGGAGTGACAAGCTCATGCCCTGTGCAACAAAAGGCAGTGGACAGAGAAGGGGCAGGGGCTTCAGATGTAGAGCATTTACCCGTCTTGGACACATGCACAGTTAGATGCTTCGCTGCCCTACAGTGGCCTTATCTTTTGAACTCAGATACTAAGGTTCTTCCAGAGAAAATTGCATTCATGAGAATTTTAAAGTGCGATAAAAGCAGCGTAAAAAGTACAGATGATCTAATCTTAGTGGTCTTCTCGGTGAACTTCAGTGACCTTTCATAGAGGCTGCTCTGGGAGGATTTTAAGCCATCAGAGAATCCAGGAATCAGCTATGACCAGCAGATACTAGAAATACTGCAGTGGGTGCCAGGCAAGCACAGAGCTGGGCTAGAGGGTGGTGGCAGGAGGGAACCCTAGGGAGATGAAGGCCCTTCAATGGACCAGCCCTGCTCTCTAGAGTCCACACCCACTGGGCAGAGGCCAACCTTGTGTCAGAAGCCTGTGTCCAGGGGCCTGCCTGCCCTCCTTCCTGTCTTCCACTTCAAAAATTGTGGTTAACACATCCCCAAATGTCTCCACAAGGCCTGTGAGTGTGCCTGTGTGTGTGCAAGTGTGCATGCATGAGTTTGTGTGATATGTGTGTATGTGTGTTTGAGTGTGCATGTGAGTGTGCCTTTGTGTGTGCAAGTGTGCATGCATGAGCTTGTGTGAGAGTGTGTGTGCATGTGTGTTTGAGTGTGCATGTGTGGGTGCCTTTGTGTGTGCAAGTGTGTATGCATGAGCATGTGCGAGAGATTGTGTGTTCGTGTGTGTTTGTGAGTGTGTTTGTGAGTGTGCATGCAGTCAGACAGTTTAGGGCTATGCTGTCTTCTATATCATAGCAAAGATTCTCAAGCAACAATGACACTGGTCATTTGGAAGGCTCCCAGCTGGGTCCTGCCCATTTTCATTGTAATGAGATTGTCATCCAAGCAGCTTTGGCACAGGTGAGTGCAGAGCTCAAGGGGTGCCTGCTCAGAAGTGAACTTTCCTAGAGAGCTGGTCGTCTGAAACATTTTTTTAAAAATTTAAATGCAGAACACCGGAAAGCACATAGGTTCAAAGTCAGTCCGACCTGGGTTTGGAAACCTTCTTCACCATTCATTAGCAGCGTGAATGTGGACCAGCCAGTTAAACTCTCACCCTCCCAGTTTCCCTGTCTATAAAATGGCAATCACATTACCTACCTAATGGGGTTATGGTGAAAATTAACAGTGTATGCACAAAGTACCCAGCTGAGTAACTCCACGGAGATGACTCTCCCTAAATTGTGGAGTTATTATTTGTGGAGTTTCTGCTTTGACTGTCGCCTGTGCTCTCTGGCAGAATCCATCCATAAGGAAGTCAGCAGCCTTGTGCACCAACAGCAAGCTTCGTGGCTCAGCAAGTGACGAGGCATCTGCTCGGGCCCTGGAGGGCAACCCATTGAACACTGCCCTTGGGTCATCCCCACCAGTGTCCCCAGGCATAGGACATCACAGCCCCAGCAGGCAGAGCTCATGGGAAGCCTGCTGCTCCCAGGGCTTTGGCATTTTTCCAGAAGAAAAAGGAGGGGGAAATGAAATGGCCTTTCCTCATTTGCTGTGCAGCCCTTTATCCAAGTGTAAATCAAACTCCTCCAACACACACCTGCACAACAGCTTGTAAACCACGGGAGGGCAGGGAGTTTGTCTGTCTTGTTCTTCAGTATGTCCTTGGTGCCTAGGACAGTGCCTGGCATGGAATAGGGGTCTGAATAGTAATCATGATAATAACGACAACGCTTACTGGGTAGGTACTGCTTACTATGTGCCACACCCTACCTTTATCACTACATTAATATGATCACATTTAGTGCTCCCCACAGCCTATCAGGGAGGTACTGAGATTATCCTGTTTTCCAGACTAGGAAACAGGCCTAAGGAGGGGAAGGGACTTCCCTAAAGTAAGACTCCCTCTTACGTGCTTCCTGTATGATTCCCTGCTGTTGGCATCACCCCTGAAACTCCAAACCCCCTCACTTTGCCAGAGAAGAGGAGGAGAGTGGAGAGGAATCCAGACAAGAAGACTCAAAACTGCACCTTCTGGGTGACAGAGGGGAGAGAGACAGTCAGAGAAAGAGAGAAAAGGGGGATAAATGAGAAAGAGAAAGGGAAGAAAGAACTATGTTCAGCATCACCAGGGAAGCATTGCCTTGGCTCTCCACTGGCAGCCACTGGATAAGGAGTGACGATGGCATCCTGATGCACGGGAGAATCCTTGGGGAACTGCCCCATGCAATCACTGAAGCAGGGGATTGTGACATTGCAATGTCTTTCCAGTGAGCTTCAGACTCCTGTCCTCCAGCCACATTTATTGTTAACAGCAGGGGCCACAGTATATATCCCAGAAAGGTGACAACTTTGGCTTCAGAATAACTATAATAACTAAAAACAAAATAATTATAAAAAATTAACTTTAGAGATTCCTAGAGCAAGTGGAAAAATCAGGCACCAGAATCTCACATTGAAGAGATACATGCATACAACCTGTCCAGCACAGGATGAATGTATATCTAAAACTCATCAGAAACCTTTGAGAAATAGTCCTCTAGATTTAAAATACAGTTTCCAGAATACTCTGGAGTTCATTCTTTGCCTTTGTCTGGAACATCCTTCATGGCAGGCACCCCCCGTACCCTCATTCTCACTGGAACCTCTTCTCTTCCCACTGGTGTTCCTATCTGCATATACACTTGAGGTCACTTCATCAGATGAAAGCAACAAGCCTTTCTTCCCTCCAAAAACTACACGCAAAATTTCTCGAATACTTCCATGAAATTCATAGATCCCCTAAACTTCATTCATATATTCTTCTGTGGTTATAGATCCCCCCTCCCCACAAAAAAAAAAACAATTCTATAAGTGGCCTTGTATAAATAAAATATCAGCAACAAACATAAATGCAACCTCCAAGAAGTACCTTGGGTTATTCTGCCAACATCACACAAATCTCTTCTATAACTTGGCCTAAAGACCTCAACACCCATGTACTGACATTCTTGAGTTTGACCATTAAAATAATCTAGTACAATCTAGTTGCTCCTTAAGGGAGAGACGTATTACTTGCTGGGGCCTCGGAAATCACAATCCTGGTCTAAGGGAACTTTCTGTTGAATGCTGATTCCAACTGTCTATTGGAAAATGGCTCAAAGGAGCATTGGATAGAGGCAGAGCCCCTTTGAAATGCCACACAGTCTGTTCCTTCCAGAGATCCAGCCCCTGCATCCTGAGGCTAAGCCACCTATCCAAGCTGACCCTGGTTACAGTATACACTGGACAGTCCTCTAATTCAGGAACAGGTTTTCTGGAAGCCTGTAATTCTACTCTTTTCCTAATCCCTGTAAAATTAATCAAGACATTTCCACACTTCCCTAAAGCTCTACCTACCTGCTCAAGTGTAGCTCTCTAGGGAAGCTCTTGTAGGCTTTTGTTTGCTCAATAGACTTAAGCCACTTCACTATTGCTTTGCAAAACTCATCAACCGAGGGTTTGGTCATCAACCGAGGGTTTGGTCTGCAACGCGTTCTACTTGTATTTTGGTTCTTAGGTGTGAAGATCTTTTGCAACTTACTAGGCCTCCTGACCTTCCCTTCCTGTTTCCTGGCCTACTTTACAACTTGTGATGAGTCCTTCCTACCTCCCCACATGCTCTATGGTTTCCTGAAACCTTCACCACACTTCAGCTAAGCAGTCATTCTTAATTCCACTTCCCCTTATACCTCCATACTTAAATACATATACATATTATATTAAATATATAACATGAACTTGCTAACAAAAGAAAAGCAATAAACTAGTGCATTTCTCCATCTCCATTCTCTAATAATTCTCTAATTCTTGAGATCCATGCCGATCTTCACGTATCTAATGCACGTGTTTGACTGCATAGAGTATGTGGTTGATTCAGTCAATAGGCAGTCTTTCTGGCTGTCTGTCCTTCACTTAAGTGTCATGTTTTTGTGCTTTGGTTTCAGAACGATGTCTCTCATGGTGATTATCATCTGAGATGACTCTGCCAGTGGCAGAAAATAGAAGAGTTTTGGTCTACTGGTAGGTTGGTTTGTAGGTTGGCTGACTTTAGCTACTGAACCAAGAAAAACATCTTAGGGAATCTACTGATTCTGCTACACATTAGGGTTGTTCACTGTGAAGCCCCTGGCTGGGGGAGGGGTCACACACGGAGGTGTTCAGGTCTATGGGACCCTCACACAGCATTCCCAAATGAAGGCCAACCAGGGACTGATCTGCGCTGGTGTCTGCTCTCCTTGCTGTTTTTCATTGGAGTCAAAAGTTGTAAAATCTTTTTCTAGTTGCTAAACTAAAATTGTGGCCATGTCCAAAACCCCATATAAACCCAGACTTGTCACTTTCCTCAGTGCTAGAATAGAAGCAAGCAAAAAAGAAAAAGAAGCAAGAAAGAAATATTATCTCCAATATCCCCAGCCATCAACTGAATTTATATGGCAACCAGCAATAGCAATTAAAAGGGAGAAAATGACAAGAAAGCCATTTTTCTTATTCACAGCTTGAATTCTAAATCCAGTATTTCCTCTGTTTCTTGATCTACTCTTTCTAGGTGAAGTCTTTTTCTTCCAATTCAGTGGCAGAGGTTGAGGAGAATAGTCTTGGGGTTGGTTTTTGGAGCTCAATTGCATCCTAAGACTAGCGTATTTCTACACTTGCACTGCGGAGAAAAGCAACTGCTGTTCTTTGTGCTCCTTGTACCTATTACATAACCTTGAACAAATCACTGGTTCCTATGGTCTTCCTCAATTTGTCCCTCTGAACACTGGGTCAAATGAAATATTTATTTTCAGGGGCTTCAGGGGCCACCAGAAGGATAGTGTATTAGTCTGTTTTCACACTGCTGATAAAGATATACCAGAGACTGGGAAGAAAAAGAGGTTTAATGAACTCACAGTTCCATGTGGCTGCACAATCATGGCAGAAGGTGAAAGGCACTTCTTATATGGCGGTGGCAAGGGAGAAGAATGAGAGCGAAATAAAAGCAGAAACTCCTTAAAACCATCAGATCTTGTGAGATTTATTCACTACCACAAGAACAGTATGGGGGAAACTTCCCCCATGATTCCATTATCTCCCACTGGGTCCCTCCCACAGCATATGGGAATTATGGGAGCTACAATTCATGATGAGATTTGGGTGGGGACGCAGAGCCAAACCATATCAGATGGTGAGTAAATGAAGATATATTAGTACCATTAAATGAAGTGTATTTCCTCTCCTTCTTCAAGACTACCAAATCAGTAATGCCATCCTGAGGATTAATCTGCTCTTTATTTTACCACTCGAAGATGAAAAGAGCAAAATTAAGTACAACATTAAAATTAGAATCTTCTGTTTAGAGAAGCTTCAGTTATTTCCACGAGCCAGGCTGTTAAGTATATGGCACCGAGCTGCTTCCTGATGATAACAGCAGGATGAAGCCAGCAGGATGCCATGGGTGAAGGATGGTACTTAGGTGTCTGTTTGGGTCTGTAGTAATCTCAGATAGAGTATATTGTAAGACAGAACATTTAATGTATTATTTCCTATGACCAAGGATGAGTTTTTCCAGCAACGATTGTATCCCTGGAAGCTGAAGTCATTGTAGTCTAAACGTAAAATGGCACAAACGAATCAGCTTCTGGGCTATAAAGAAAATAGAGTAAGTTTTGTAAGCACAACAGATTGTCTGGAAAATAAAGAAAGATACGTGGGTTGCCCAGGTTTTACTAAGCCCAATAGCCTATTTACAGAGCCATTGATGTCCAGTCATGTGTCATTTAATGGCGGGAATATATTCTGAGAAATGCGTCATTAGGTGATTTTGTTATGCGAACCATAGGGTGAATTTACACAAACCTAGATGGTAGAGCCTATTGCACACCGGGGCTGTATGGCATAGCCCATTGCTCCTAGGCTAAAAAAAGGTACACCATGCAACTGTTCTGAAAGCTGTAGGCAATTGTAACACAATGGCAAGTATCTGTGTATCAAAACCTGTGTAAACATAGAAAATGTACCAGTAAGAACATGGTATAGAAGATAAAAAGGCCAGACATGGTGGCTCATGCCTGTAATCCCAACACTTTGGAGGCTGAGGTGGGCAGATCACTTGACCCCAGGACTTCGAGACCAGCCTAGGTGGGCAACATGGTGAAACCCCATCTCTACTAAAAAAAAATACAAAAATTGGCTGGGCACGGTGGCTCATGCCTGTAATCCTGGCAACTTTGGGAGGCTGAGGTGGGCAGATCATTAGGTCAGGAGATTGAGACCATCTTGGCTAACACAGTGAAACCCCATCTCTACTAAAAATACAAAAAATGGGCCGGGCATGGTGGCAAGCACCTGTAGTCCCAGTTACTTGGGAGGCCGAGGCAGGAGAATCACTTGAACCCAGGAGGTGGAGCTTGCAGTGAGCTGAGATCGCAGCACTGCACTCCAGCCTGGGCAACAGTGCGAGACTCTGTCTCAAAAAAAACTCAGAAACATTAGCCAGGTGTAGTGGTGCATGCCTGTAGTCCCAGCTACTCAGGAGGCTTGAGGTGAGAGGATCACCTGAGCCCTGGAGGTCAAGGCTGCAGAGAGATGTAATCATGCCACTGCACTCCAGCTTGGATGACAGAGTGAGACTGTCTCAAAAAAAAAAAAAAAAGATAAAAAATGATACAGTTGTATAGGGGACTTCCATGAATGGGGCTGGCAGGACTGGAAATTGTGGAAGTTGCTTTGGATGAGCCAATGAGTGGTAAGTAAATGTGAAGGCCTAGGACATTACTGTACACTTTTATACGATTGGCAGTGCAATAGGTTTGTTTATACCAGTATCCCCACAAACACATTATGCTATGACATTAGGCAATAGGAATTTTTCAGCCCCATTATAGTCTTATGGGACCCCCATCGTATACACCATCCATCATTGACTGAAACATCCTGATTCGCCACATGACTGTCTTAACTTTAGTGATTGAATCCAAACTGGGGCTTTTTCAGCCTCTGTCTATTACCTTGAGCAGATAGACTTTGTTCCTAAGCAATATCAGTTCTTGCATTGTTGGGAAAACTTACAAAAATGTCTTTGAAAATCCTCTTAATACACATGTAGGGTGACATTCCACAGCCAGAAGGATCAGGTGAGCTGATGGACTGACACTCCAAGGACAAACTTACTCTGCAGTTTTAGAACTCACCTAGTGATATGGTTTGGCTGTGTCCCCACCCAAATCTCATCTTGAATTCCCACATGTTGTGAAAGGGACCCGGTGGGAGGTAATTGAATCATAGGGGCAGGTCTTTCCCTTGCTGTTCTCATGATAGTGAGTAAGTCTCAAGAGAGCTGATGGTTATTATAAGAGGGAGTTTTCCTGCACAAGCTCTCTCTCTCTGCTTGCTGCTATTCATGTAAGATATGACTTGCTCCTCCTTGCCTTCTACCATGATTGTGAGGCCTCTCCAGCCATGTGGAACTGTAAGTCTACTTAAACCTCTGTCTTTTGTAAACTGCCCAGTCTCAGGTATGTTTTTACCCATAGTGTGAAAACAGACTAATACACCTGGAATCTCAGCTTTGTTTTTTGTGCTTTAAAAGAGTTATACCACCTGAACTCTCATTTGTCTAAATTAGGACAAGTTCAGCCATTTCAAAGAACACTGACCTACCACATTTCACTGAATAAGATAACAAAGATTATTACCTGTATATTTAACTTTTAATCTAGGCTTTCTGGCATCAAAGTGGATTAAACCCAGTTTACTAAGGACCCACCCCCGCCAAAACAAATCCAGAATTCCCTAGGCAATAATAATCTTCAATAATATTGACATTTGCCTAAACAATGAGATTAACTATAAATTCCATATTTGAAAGTATATTTTGCCATTGAATTTATTTCATTCTCTTTTCAAATGTCTTAAGGATTTTTTCTGCACATACTTCAGGTTTTTTTTTTTTTTTGCACATTCAGAACAGAAGAACAGACAAAATTTCACTCTGAAATAAGTTCCTGCTGTTTCATAAATATTGCAGTATGAACAACTTGTCAAAAAGATATTAGTGAAAATTTGAGGAATTTTTTTATGAATGCAGTTGAGTTTGACAACCCTTTCATAGTGAAAATGAGTCTAAAGAAAAATGAACTATTCTTTAACCATTATTTTTATTTGTCTTCACTTATAATTTTGGGGTGTTATAATTGGCTTCTGAATTTATTGTTCGCGTCATACATAGATGAAGAGATGGATGAAAGAGGCTGAAAATATTCTACATTGTGAAAGGCTAAGAGTTTAGAACCACAGGCAAGAGACTGTGAAGTCTCAGTACTCGTATACAGGAAAAGATCTTGGATCCCCAAACTCTACTGAAGACATCTCACAAAACATAGAACCCATCGATTCTCATCCTTGGCTGCCTGTTAGAATAATCTGGAGAGATTTAAAACTGCTGATGTCCAGTATTAATACCCAGACTAATTAAATCCAATCTTCTCATTGACAAGACAGCCTGGAGTAGCCATTTGGGACCATCATGGAATCAATGCTCCAAGTCTTTCTCATCACCCGTGATCTCCCATTTGTAATTGTAGTGGATTGAATAGCATCCCCCCAAAACGTATGTCTACCCAGAACCCCAGAATATGACCTTATTTGGAAATATAATTAATTGGGGATGAAGACAAGCTCATACTGGATTAGGGTGGGTCCTAAATGCAATGACGAGCATCCTTGTAAGGAAAGGGGAGGACACAGAGAGACACAGACACCCACAGGAAAGAAGGCTGTGTGAAAAGTGTCACAGAGATAGGGGTTACACTGTCACAAGTTGGATTAGTCAGGGTTCTCTAGAGGGAAAGAACCAATAAAATATGTGTATATATGAAAGGGAGTTTATTAGGGGAATTGGCTCACACAATAACAAGGTGAAGTCCCATGACAGGCTGTCTGCAAGCTGGGGAAAGACAGAGAAGCTGGTAGTGGCTCAGTACAAGTCCAAAAGCCTTAAAACTAGAGAAGCCAACATTGCAGCCTTCAGTCTGCAGCCAAAGGCCCAAGAGCCCCACTGAAACCCGCAGGTGCAAGTCCCAGAATGCGAAGGCCAAAGAACCTGGAGTCTGAGGTCCAAGGCCAGGAGGAGCAGAAGCAAGCATCCAGCAAGGGAAGAAGAAAAAGAGCCAGAAGACTCCGCAAGTAAACGGATCCCCCTTCTGCCTGCCTTGTTCCAGCCATGCTGGCAGCAGATTGGGTGGTGCCTATCCACATAGAGAGTGGGTCTTCCTCTCCCAGTCCACCCACTCAAACATCAATCTCCTCTGGCAACACCCTCCCAGACACACCCAGAAAGAACACTTCACCAGCCATCTAGGCATCCTTCAATCCAATCAGGTTGACACCTACTATTAACCATCACACAAGCCTTGGAGGGCCCTGGGCCACAAGGAGCTGGAAGAGGCAAGGAAGATGTCTTCCCTAGAGACTTTGGTGAGAGATCAGACACCTCGATGTCTGACTCATAGGACTGTTGAAAACTTAATGTCCGCTGTGTTAAGCCACCCAGCTAAGATATTTTGTTATGGCAGCTCTAGTAAGCTGACACAGCAACCTTCCCCTCATCTTTGGATTACAGAATAAACTACCAGGCAAGGCAATGTCTTAATATCATGGACATTTAAGTCTCATTGTAAATATGGGTTGGACTCCATCTGGGTACAGAACTGTTCTGAGATCTTACCACTGTGAGAACACAAAATTAGAGTGGGCATTGAAGCCCTGATCCAAACCTTTCACCTTCCACATTATCCTTAATACCACATCTGAAACTGTAAGCTCAAATGGCTACACTCCAGGCTTCTTCCAACACTACTTTAGATTTTCCAGGTGGATGAAAAAGAAGAGAATGGCTTGGTAATTGATATGAAGTATGCTATGATTGTGACTACTTGATTCATACTCTTGACCCCTTTAATTATTAATCTAATGAAATAATAAGTAATTTGCTTTTAGAAATCCCAACAACAAATACTTAGGGTAAAGATTGGTCTGATTTTGTCATACTAAGAGATTAAATAAAATATTAGTTGTGGAGACAGGATGCAGAAAAGCAAGGACAGAGGGATTAGCATGAAATTCCCTAAAACAGTGTTTCTCAAACCCAGTACATTTATATATAAGGAAACAATATTTTGCAAAAAGTATTCTTACTATTTCTGATGCACTCTGATCTTTTAAACTCTTTTTTGATCTTGATATTGATGTACAAAATTCCTTTCATGCCCTAAAAATGAGTCTCAGCTATGATCTTAAAGAACCCCTAGTTGGGGAAATTTGATTACGGATTGGGCATGACATATCAAAGATGCTATCTTTGTGTTAGGTGCAATAATGGCATTGTGGTTCTCTAAGAAAATGTCCAACAATGATAGACCGGATTAAGAAAATGTGGCACATATACACCATGGAATACTATGCAGCCATAAAAAAGGATGAGTTCATGTCCTTTGTAGGGACATGGATGAAGCTGGAAACCATCATTCTCAGCAAACTATCGCAAGGATAAAAAACCAAATACCACATGTTCTCACTTATAGGTGGGAATTGAACAATGAGAACACTTGGACACAGGAAGGGGAACACGACACACCGGGGGCCTGTTGTGGGGTTGGGGGAGGGGGAGGGATAGCATTAGGAGATACACCTAATGCTAAATGACGAGTTACTGGGTGCAGCACACCAACATGGCACATGTATACATATGTAACTAACTAGCACATTGTGCACATGTACCCTAAAACTTAAAGTATAATAAAATAAATAAATAAATAAAACGAACAAACAAAAAAAGAAAATGTCCTTGTCTCTTAGAGATCCAATGATAAGAAAATCTGGATGCTCTTAGAGGCATGTTTCCTTCCTGGTCTTAGTGGCTTAATCGCCCTGGCTCAGCAACCCCAGGCCCATCTGCAGGAGGCAAAGAGACCTTAGTCTAATGTTCGCATTCCTGACAAGTAAGGTGGTTCCCAGGCCCTTGCAGGCAGACCTTGGCCCTCGGCATGCCTCAAGTTATTCCTAGGCCTGGAAATTCTTTGATATATTTCTTGTTATTTGAAGAAACTAGGTATGTGCGCCCACCTCCCCTTATGCTCACTCATATAACCCCAGGTAACACAAAGAGGGAGCAGGGCTGTCTCTCCTGACTGCCCTCTCTCCTGAAACTTTGGCCATCCATGCCTGGCTTACAGCATGAAACTTTGAGAGGAGGGAATTTGTCAGGCACTCTGCTGCTTCTCTACTTGTAAGTTTCCCCCATTAAGGCCCATGATACATTCACATCATGTGGCGGTAGGGACAGCTTGCATGACAAGATACATCCTGAATACGTAAGAATGAAATGACAGGTGCCTGGGGGGATCTGTTTTAAATACTTCATTAAGGGGGAGAAAAAAGATAGATGGGGCTAAAGTGATGCAACCTTGATAATGGCTGAATCTGTGTAGTGGGGATGTGGAGGTTCATGTTACTATTCTATTTTGCACATGTTTGTACATTTTCATAAGAAAGAATTTTAAAAAGACATGCACACACAATACTGCCCCAGAATGTCTCTTGCCCTGGAACTTGAACCTTATATGATAACTCTGAGATTTTTGGAGAAAGCTGTGTATTGATCCTCAAATCATCATTTCATGGAAAAACAGAAAGAAGAAAGGAAAAATCCATCTGGTAAAACATTTCTATCCAGAAAACTTCTACAATTACTTCTGCATTTACATGGTAATACAGAGACAATAAGGGCAGAATTTAGCCCTCTTCCTAGTCACTGTGACATTGTTTTTTATCTTTGTCTATATGGCTAATCTCTCCAACTAAATGGGAAACTGGGTAAGGGCAGGGATATTGACTAATGTCCTTTCGCCTTTTCTAGAAAAATACGACTTGCATATTGCAGGTATTTTATCAATATTTTTAGTTGATTGAGCTACATAGACGTACTTGTAGTTATAGTTTTAAGGTTGGGCACACTTGCTTGCATTCTTCTACTTCCTTTAAAAAATGCATTTTGGGAGGCCGAGGTAGACGGATCATCTGAGGTCAGGAGTTCGAGACCAGCATGACCAATATGGAGAAACCCTGTCTCTACTAAAAATACAAAAAATTAGCTGGGCATGGTGGCACATGCCTATCATCCTAGCTACTCAGGAGGCTGAGGCAGGAGAATTGCTTGAACTCAGGAGGCGGAGGTTGCAGTGAGCTGAGATCGTGCCATTGCACTCCAGCCTGGGCAACAAGAGTGAAACTCCATCTCAAAAAAAAAAAAAAAAAAAATTACTTGTATATAGTAAAAATAAAAACTTACTGTTAGCCAGAGTTTTCAACTGGAGAGCCATCACTAAGCTTATTAGATAATAGTTTAAAATATAGATTAAGCATTTACTCTGTGTCCATCACTCTGCAAAATGCTTTATGTAAATTATCCCATTTAATCTTCATAGTAATCCTAGGACAGTTACTGTCAGAACCTTCAGATAGGGAAACTGAGGCACAGAGATTAAGACTTGTGACTTTCTTAGTGTCACAAAGCTACTTAGCAACAGAGACAGATTTTAAACCTTGGAAGAATGACTGATGCTGGAATCCTTTCTTTCAAAGGCCCTCTCCCCTGCAGTTCAGATGAGGCCCATGAGGTAGTGTTCTTGAGCACCATATCTAAGAGGACTCGGATTCTGCTTGGCTCATGTGATCCTGAAAGCTACGTTATGCACAGTCATATGCTATGAAAAAATGACGTAAAGGACCCACATCTATTGGGCATTGAATGTACCACGCACTATGCTAGCTGCTTTACAAATATTATTTAATTTAATCTTCCCATAAGAAAGAGACCTGATTAATTACTATTATACTAATTCAACATTATATCAACATATATTAATGTAACATCAAGATATATCAAGAAATCAAATACCTGTCTAAATATGGGAAACAAGGTACAGCCTGGTGTTTGCTGATGGCTTGGTGGCTGAGTTTACTCCAACATAAAGTGGGGCAAATCAAGAATGCTAACAGGCACCTTAGCATGACCAGGTGACTGTCATCAGTGAATAAATGTAGGAGGCAAACTTCTGAAACATTATTAGAGGGACAGGGAGAAAGACAGAGTCTCTGTGAAAAGTATAGAGTTTGGTAAACTGAAGATGAGTGCTGAGCAAAGAAAAAAGAGGCAAGGGGGACAATCAAGTGCGCGGAAGGAGAGGAGAGACAGTGATTTTGTAAGAAACAGGAGTGTAGACAAGATGGTGGCAGGAAGGAAATCCTCGATGAATTGGGAATTTGAGTGTCACTTCCATCTATTTTAGATCTAAGTCACACAATAGAATAAACATCAGAACAAATTAAGAAAAATAATCCCTTAAGGAAAGAAAAGAAATTCCCACTTCAGATAAATAAATTATGTGATCAAATAAGTGAGCAAAGAGGTTTATATATATTTGCTTTTACCAATTGAATGAGTATAGTCACTGTAGAAAACATTATGCTAGTTCCTCAAAAACTTAAACATAAAATTACCATCTGCAACGCATAGAATGTTTGTGTCTCCTCCAAATTTATATCTTCAAAAGCTACCCTCCAATGTGACAGTATTAGGAAGTGGGGTTCTTAGGTCATGAGGACAGAGCCCTCATGAAGGGGATTAGTACCCTTATAAAGGGACCCCAGAGAGATCTCTCCCCATCTTTTCCTGCAGTGAAAATATAACAAGAAGTCAGTAGTCCGCAAACCAGAAGAGAGCCCTCACCCAAACTCTATCTTGCTGGCACCCTGATCTCAGATGTCCGGCCTCCTCAACTGTGAGAAATAAATTTCTGTTGTTTGTAGGATACTTGATCTATGGTGTCTTGTTATAATAGCCTGAACGGACCAAGACACCCTGCGATACAACAATTCCTCTTCTCAGTATATGCACAAAAGAATTGAAAGCAGAATTTCAAAGAGAAATCTGTACACTCATGTTCATAACAGCATTGTTCACAGTAGCTAAAATATGGCTGCAACCCAGAAGTCCATCAATGGATGAATGGATAGCACAATGACAAGATAGTATATACAGACAATGGAATATCATTCAGTCTTAAAAAAGGAAGGAAATGCTGATACATGTTACAACATAAATGAACCTTGAGGACATTATCCTGAGTGAAATAAGCCAATCACAAAATGACAAATACAATATGATTCCACTTATATGATGTACCTAAGGTAATCAAAATTATATAGATAGAAAGTAGAATGGTGGTTGCCAGGGCCTGGGAATGGGAGGGAATGGGGAGTTATTATTTAATAGGTACATAGTTTCAGTTTTGCAAGATGAAAAGAGCTCTGGAGATGGATGATGGCAATGATTGCACAACAATGTGAACCTACTTAATGTCACTAAACTACACACTTAGGAATGGTTAAGATGGTAAATGTTGGCCGGGCACGGTGGCTCACGCCTATAATCCCTGCACTCTGGGAGGCCGAGGTGGGTGGATCACCTGAGGTCAGGAATCTGAGACAGGCCTGGCCAACAGGGTGAAACCCCATCTCTACTCAAAGTACAACAACAACGACAAAAAAAATTAGCCAGGTGTGGTGGCAGGCATCTGTAATCCCAGCTACTTGAGAGGCTGAGGCAGAAGAATTGCTCGAACCCAGGAGGCAGAGGTTGCAGTGAGCAGAGACCGCACCATTGCACTCCAGCCCGGGCAAAATTCCATCTCAAAAAAAAAAAAATGTTATGTTGTGTATTCTATCACAATAAAAATGGAAAATGAATGAATACATTGATAAAGAGATAAATAAACAAATCTAAGGACCCTGAATTAAAAGCCAAACAGACTTGGGAAACTATTTTTTATATGTTTTTTTGCTGAGCAGAAGAAACACATGGCACAATATGTCTAGTTACTTTTCTGCCAGCCTGAGAGCCAAAAACTCCATCCTTAGGTATCACGTCCCTAGCACCCAGCACAATGCATGGTACACATTAGATTCCAAAAACAGTTTCTGCGCAATTAGAACAGGTCAAAGCAAAAATAAGAGAGGGGTCAAAGACGTCTCATAGAGAGAAAACACTGATAACCAGTTTTATCACTAAACAATCAGCAGCTCACTGAATAGTAGGTTGGATTTTTTTGGGGGGAGGGGGATGAAGAATCCTTCTCGTGCTGGAGTAGATGCTGCTGACACCATTCATCTCTCTACCTTCTTTCTTTTTTGTTTATTTTTTGAGATGGAGTCTCACTCTGTTGCCCAGGCTGGAGTGCAGTGGCACGATCTTGGCTCACTGCAATCTCTACTTCCCAGGTTCCAGTGATTCTCCTGCCTTAGCCTCCTGAGTAGCTGGAATTACAGTTATGCGCCACCATGCCTGGCCAATTATTTTTGTATTTTTAGTAGAGATGGGGTTTTGCCATGTTGGCCAGGCTGTTCTTGAACTCCTGACCTCAGGTGATCCACCTGCCTCAACCTCCCAATGTGCTGAGCCTCACCCCTGTAGTGCCAGGACTTTGGGAGACCGAGGCAAGTGGATCACCTGAGGTCTGGAGTTCGAGATCTCTGCCTTCTTTCTAGAAGAATCTCTCATGTCAGCCTCTGCCTACCCCCATCTGTATGACAAAGGCATTTCAAATACTACACACACACACCCCATGAGGTGGGTGTTGTTATTCACACTTATAGGCAGGAATATTAGTACTATAGCTTAAGTAGCTTGACCAGGGAGTGCTAGTGGGTCACTGTTAGGACCAGGTTTGCAGCCCAGATGGAAGCAGCTCTCACTACCTCATCATGGTGCCTCTGGAAATTCCACAAGCCTATTATCATCAGCAAACACCATGTTCTCTTCATTCCTGACCTTCACACCCACCTTGCTTTCTTGAGCTTCCTACCCTGGTTGTCGGCATATCTATCTATAATACAAACAGTCCTAAGACGCATATTTTGTAGACAGTCTTTCTCTTTATGGGAGTCTAAGAAAAAACTTAGATTTTGTTTTATTGTCTTGGTTTACTGGAGAACCATCAATTCAGTATCATTTTGAAAGGAAGGATTTCGGCTCGTAAGTCAGACTTAGCCTTGGACGGTGTGTGGGGAGTGTGGGGCTATTGTAATACGAGGAGGAGATCTGGCTGCGTATTCTTGGTGCATAACAATCACAATCACTTTAGAACACTGAGCCTCTTCAGATCGACAGACTTGGTCCTTTCTTCTGGGAATCTTTTGAAGCATTTATCTTGTAGGTCTCATGACATTTCTGGTAAGCTGTAGCCTCAGAGAGAAGAAATATGGAGCTGACAAAAAGAATGCAGACGTGCAGAGAGTATCAGTGCGTTCTCACAAGGGTATCACACATAGGAGGCTCTGGCTTGGAGGATCCTTGTCCTGATCCACATCTCCTTGTCCTGATCTACATCTCCTGCCATTGACCGACAACTTTCCAGTTGCTGCTTCCATTATCTTATATCCCAAGTGAAATTAGCAGAACTTCCTACATTAATGTGCATATTACCTTATCTCCATTCAAGAACAACTATCAGGAAGTTCTGCCTCATTTATTATTTTAACTGTTCATCTTTCTTTATATGTCTCCTTATTGGTGGTCTTGTCATTTTGGCTTCTTCATGACATGTCATGGTGTAGTCCATTAAGGCAACAGTACCCAAGGGCCATGGTTAGAACTAGACGTTTAAAACCTTAAGGCCAGGGCCAGGCCTGGTGGCTCATGCCTGTAATCTCAGCACTTTGGAAGGACAAGGCAGGCAGATGGCTTGAGGACAGGAGTTCAATACTAGCCTGGTCAACAGGGCGAAACCCCATCTCTACTAAAAATACAAAAATTTAGTTGTGGTGGTGTGCACATGTAGTTCCAGCTGCTTGGGAGGTTGAGGCACAAGAATCTCTGGAATCTGGGAGGTGGAGGTTGCAGTGAGCTGAGATCACACCACTACACTCCAGGCTAGGCGACAGAGTGAGACTCTGTCTCAAAAAAAATAATAGTAGCCGAGGCGGGTGTATAACGAGATCAGGAGATCGAGACCATCCTGGCTAACAAGGTGAAACCCCGTCTCTACCAAAAATACAAAAAATTAGCTGGGCGTGGTGGCAGGTGCCTGTAGTCCCAGCTACTCAGGAGGCTGAGGCAGGAGAATGGCGTGAACCTGGGAGGCGGAGTTTGCAGTGAGCCAAGATCGCACCACTGCACTCCAGCCTGGGTGACAGAGCAAGACTCTGTCTCAAAAATAATGATAATAATAAAATAAAATGAAACCTTAAGGCCACACAAGACAACAACAACGAAAAAAACATAATGTCCTCCAGGGTTGATACATACTAACCTAACTCATCCTACATAAAAATATAAATCAGAAAATCAGTCAGTTCATTGATAATGAGACAAATATTGAAACATTTTATCTGCTTGTGTTCACCAGATTTCTGGCTTGCAGGTGGAGTGTTTTCCATCATTATCTGATGGCGGTTATGTTGTCAAACCAAGGTTCCCATCCTTTATGTCAGCCATCCTCTACCTTTTTGGCACCAGGGACTGAATTCATGGAAGATAATTTTTTCATGGACCAGGGAAGGGGGATGGTTTTGAGATGATTCAAGTGAATTACATTTATTGCGCACTTTTTTTTTTTTTTGAGACGGAGTTTCACTCTTGTTGCCCAAGCTGGAGTGCAGTGGCACAATCTCGGCTCACTGCAACCTCCACCTCCTGGGTTCAAGCGATTCTCCTGCCTCAGCCTCCCAAGTAGTTAGGATTACAGGCACGTGCCACCACACCTGGCTAATTTTTTGTACTTTTAGTAGGAGTGGGGTTTCACCATGTTAGCCAGGCTGGTCTCAAACTCCTCACATCAGGTGATCCACTCGCCTCGGCCTCCCAAAGTGTTGGGATTACAGGCATGAGCCACTGTACCTGGACACTTTATTTCTATTATTATTATTATAATTACACAACAACTATCTACATGAGTGGTATAATTATTTCATTATATATTACAATGTAATAACAATATATTACAACAATATCAGTTGTAACAACTGATGTAACTCATGTAGAATAAGGGAACCTGAGCTTGTTTTCCTGCAACTAGGCAGTCCCATCTGGGGGTGATGGGAGACAGTGACATCATCAGGCATTAGATTCTCATAAGGAATACGCAACCTAGATCCCTTAAATGCACAGTTCACAACAGGGCTCGCACTACTGTGAGAATCTAATGCCGCAGCTGGTCTGACAAGAGACTGAGCTCAGGCAGTAATGCCAGCAATGGGGAGTGGCTGTAAATACAGATGAAGCTTCGCTTCCCCACCGCTCACCAGCCCGATTCCTAACAGGCCACAGACCAGTACCCATCCATGGCCCTGGGGTTGGGGACCCCTGCAATAAAACTTACAAGGACCCCGTCTCTACTAAAAATACAAAAAAAATTAGCCGTGCGCGGTGGCGGGCGCCTGTCGTCCCAGCTACCCGGGAGGCTGAGGCCGGAGAATGGCGTGAACCCGGGAGGCGGAGCTTGCAGTGAGCCGAGATCGCCCCACTGCACTCCAGCCTGGGCCACAGAGCGAGACTCCATCTCAAAAAAAAAAAAAAAATTACAAGGAAGCAGCAGGCTGCATGACCTCAGTGAGGAAGATAAACAAGTCCAAGAAACCCTCATTCACCACCTTTCCAGCTTACATCACAGTTTGCTGTGTCTGGCTGCTTTGCAATCCCAAAAGGGACAGTGTTTTCCTTCGTAGCAGCCTATCAACCCTTATCCTATCCTGTTTTTCTAGGGAATAAATACTGAGTTTTAATGTATGTGCAGTAAAAATATTAAATATACATACACTCATGCTATGACTGTGGGCCATATTTTTTCTTCCAGAAATGGCACAAAATAAATAATTCATATCACTGAAAAGTTAGCTATAAGCATAGCATTAAATTTTCTGATTTTTCAGTTCAACAACATTGGAATATTTGGTGATAATGAATTATTAAAGGTGTCTTGGTCAGAAAATATCAATGCCTCTTTCCCGAAGTGACATTATTTCTGTTCCAAATAGGATTGTTCAAAAAAAATTGCTGGAAGAACAGTGAGAGTTAGGAAAAACATCATTTAATTTTATTAATGTCAAAAGTTTCTTAAAGTTCAAGTGGTTGATTTCTAAATGGGTGTTTATGAAGAAATGTCCAAACATTTGCAAGAATAAAATAATCATAGCAATTGCAAAGCGAATTTAGAGATGTATAGATGGTTTGGGAGGAAATATTTGTTTCTAAAGCAACTTGCTATTAAAGGGAAGGCCCAGTGAAAAATTTAGCACAGTTAACACTAACATAGCATCAAGGATGTCAAGGATAGTTGCAAATTTAGTCTCCTGAAGATTTTTTTTTTTTTTTTTTTTTTGAGACAGGATGTTTCTCTGCCACCGAGGCTGGAATACAATGATGCAATCTCAGCTCAGCTCACTGCAACCTCTGCCTCCCCGGCTCCAGCGATCCTCCCACCTCAGCTTCTTTAGGAGCTGGAACTACAGGTGTGTTCCACCATGCCAGGCTAATTTTTTTACTTTTTGTAGAGATGGGGTTTTGCCATGTTTCCCAGGCTGGTCCCAAACTCCCAGGCTCAAGTGATCCTCCTGCCTTGGCCTCCCAAAGTGCTAAGATTAGAGGCATGAGCCACCACACCCGGTGACAGTCTTCTAAAGATCTTAAAGAAGAATCATCTTCAACCTGATTCAATTCATCAAAGATTATATAACAGTAACATAGTCCAACTCGTGTATTTTTTGTGCAGGTTACAAAAAGCCTGAGCGTGATGCCTGCCCTAGAAAAGCTTGAAGTCTACCTGGGAAAAGCCATCTACATACATAAGACAGTTACAAAAAAATCAAATAAGTGCTGCGCAGAATGTCTGGAATATAAGTGTTACATGAGTTGAAGGAAGAAAAAAAAAAATCATAGGCAGGAGTGATCAAGGAACATAGCCAGCCCTGAAGCTGAAATGGAAAGGATGGGTACTATTTGGGAAGGAGTAAAACATTTTTTCTTTCTCTTTTTTTTTTTTTTTTTTTCCGAGACAGAGTGTTGCTCTGTCGCCCAGGCTGGAGTGCAGTGGCGCGATCTCGGGTCACTGCAAGCTCTGCCTCCCAGGTTCACGCCATTCTCCTGCCTCAGCCTCCGGAGTAGCTGGGACCACAGGCGCCCGCCATCGCGCCCGGCTAGCTTTTGTATTTTGTTTTAGTGGAGATGGGGTTTCATCATGTTAACCAGGATGGTCTCAATCCCCTGATCTCATGATCTGCCGGCCTCAGCCTCCCAAAGTGCTGGGATTACAGGCATGAGCCACTGCGCCTGGCCAACATTTTTTCTTAATTGTAAAAAGTACACAACATACAATGTATCCTTTTAATCACTTTTAAATGTATCATACAGTAGAGTCAAGTATACGCACCTTGTTGTACAACAGATCTCCAGAACTTTTTCATCTTGCAAAACTGAAACTCTGCACCCATTAAGCAACCACTCTCATTTTCCCTACTCCCAGCCCCTGCCCATCATTTTACTTTCTGTCTCTATGATTTTGACTACTCTAGGGATCTCATGTACATGGGATCACATAGTATTTGTTCTTTTGTGTCTGGCTTAATCCCCTTAGCATAATGTCCACAAGCTTCATTCATATTGTAGCATATGATGGGATTTCCTTCTTTTTTAAGGCAAAATAATATCGCATTGTATGTATAGAACACATTTCTTTTCTTTTTTTTTTTTTCTTTTTGAGACGGAGTCTCGCTCTGTCGCCCAGGCTGGAGTGCAGTGGCACCATCTCTGCTCACTGCAAGCTCCGCCTCCCGGGTTCATGCCATACTCCTGCCTCAGCCTCCTGAGTAGCTGCGACTATAGGCGCCCGCCACCACGTCCGGCTAATTTTTTTTGTATTTTTAGTAGAGACAGGGTTTCACCATGTTAGCCAGGATGGTCTTGATCTCCTGACCTTGTGATCCACCCGCCTTGGCCTCCCAAAGTGCTGGGATTACAGGCATGAGCCACCGCGCCGGACCCACATTTCTTTATTCATTCATCCTTCAATGAACACTTAGCCTGCTTCCACATCTTGGCTACTGCAAATACTGCTGCAATAAACATATGTTTACAAATATTTTAATTCTTTTAGATATATACCCAGAAATGGGATTGCTGAATGATCGGAGAGTTTTATGTTTAATTTTTTTTGGAACCTTAAAATGGAGGAAAATATTTGACAAGGTGGCTTCTGTATTCAGAAGTGTTCGTGTTAGTCACGGCAGTGTGTTGGCCAGTGAGGAGCCTGGCCTGAGTGCCCAGACCAGAGGATTCTGAGAGTGGGAAATAAAGTGGGCAGGTAAAAAGAGGCTTGCTCACAAAGCCCCAGAGAGTGGACAAACCCATGAAACTATGGAGCAAGCCTTTGATGAGCTGCAGCAGCTCTTATCTGGGATGTGGCGTGGAAAAAGCAACATACTGAAAAGATCAGTTCATTAATTCATTTATCAAACATATATGCCTACCATGTGTGCAGAGCTAGTCTAGATGCTGGGGACATGCTAGTAAACATTACAGATAAACTGCTTCTCCATGCGAGCTTAAATTTTGGTGAGAGGAGACAAAGGATATGCAAATAAATTATGTGTGTGTGTGTGCGTGTGTGTGTGTATGTGTAAAATAAGTCAGAATAATAAGTGCTGTGGGAAAAAGTAAAGCAGAGTAAGGGAAGAGGGAGGAAGACTGTTTTAGACAGGGGAAGGGCATGGAGAGATTCTCTGAGCAGATCCCAGCATGAAGAGAAGGAGCAAGACCAATGGCCATCTAAAATGAAAATATCCCAGGCCATGGCAATGGTGACTGCAGAGGCCCTGAGGTGCAGACATGGAGGAGCTGAAGGTTGGACAGTTTTGGCCGGAGCCAAGGCCAGTAGGAGATGGGAACACAGAATGTGAAGGACTGAAGGACTGTGTGACCATTCTAAGGACTTTGGCATTTACTCTGAGTGAGATGGAAAATCACTGGAGGCTTTTGAGCACCACAGTGACATTTTAGAAGGAACTTTCTGGCGGCTATAAGAAGTATAGTCAGAAAGTAGCAAGAGGGGAATGAGATCACCCAGTCAGGATCCTGTAATAGACCAGGTATGAGAAGGTTGGCTTGGACTAAAGTGATACTGGCGGAGGAGGTGAGAAGGGGTTAGATTCCGGCTATATTTATGAAGAGAGTTAACAGGATTTGCTGATGTATTGGATATGGAGAGAAAGAGGAATCATCTTGCATGAGTCCCAGGTTTTCAGCCTTGGCAACCAAAAGTTTGACATTGCTATTTACTGAAGAATGGAAAATAGGAGAGAAGCTAGGCATTTTGTGAAGTATCAGGTATTTTCAAAAAATTAGATTTGTAAAAGTGTGCAGTGTAGACTGGTTCCTGGACATTGAGATTATTGCACTGATTCATTTAAGAAGCAATGACAGACCAAGGAGGTGAAGGGTAAGGTAATGGGGGATGAATAAGGGGCTCTAGGAGGTTTCATTAAGGTAAAATAACAATGCATATTGAGAGATCAAAAATAGTCAATCCATGAAATATCAGAGACTCCAGATTAGATGTGGGAAGAAATACGGAATGGTATAACGTGTGTCTTGTTAGCATGCAAAAGAATACAGTGGGGGATAGCCATACCTTTTATAGTTTCAGTAATATGAATCTAGGGTATCTATTTCTATAACACAAACCTATATAACTTCTCTGATAAGGTTTCCATGCATTAGGAAGACTCAGTGACAAGATTTTGCTGTACGTTGTTAGAAGCGAGGACGAGTTCTTTTTTAAGCTTGCATTTTCCAGGAGTCCTCAATAGATACTGATTACAGATTCATAGATGCAGCTTCTCAATCACTTTTTCATGAGTTTTCACTTTTGCACTTTTCTTTGGGCTTGCCCAACTGCACAAAAAATTTAACTGTCTAGATTCAAGTCTCAAGGCTGAGAGGACTTTAAGTGTATTAAACAGATAAAGTGTATGTGTAATAATATCCACCTCTTCCATCTGCTTCTGAAGTTAAAACAAAACAAAACAAAAAACAAAAAAAACCCCAGGAGAATGAGAAGTGTGTCTTACAAACCAGTGATAACCAAATAGGATAAGGTTGTGGGTGTGAGGTACATGACACATTGAGCTAGCTATCTCACTTCAGGCTTCAGGTCACCCATCAACACCTGCAGATCACAAAACTGCAGGCAGGACATTCCATGGCCCTCTGCTGGTGTTCAATCTCTGCACATGAAATTGTAGAGAATAAAACTAAAATACTATAAAAAATAATATCCATGCAATGACAGACAAAATTATGGAAAAAAGTGGAAGCAGAGTAATCCATCAAATATCAGAATAATAAACATTACAAACACAGATATACGTTTGGTACATATTCAGAGGAAAAAGAGAAGAATTAATCTCTGTCTCATTTTTTTTTTTTACTTTTCTCATGTTTAACTCAATACAACAAAATATACATTTAAATTGCTTTCAAGCATCAAGAGTCTATTTTTTCCATTATGACAGTTTCACAGAATGTTATCGTTGTCTTTGTTTGAATAACTGATGGAAGCACTGTGGTTTTTTTTTCACCAAGTAACTTAGGTAGTGTCAAACTTAACTCCCACCCAGTCCCCAGACAGCAAGGGTCAGAACCACCAATGCTTCTCCAACCACCCTATTCTCAAAATGTCATAGGATTGCCTCTCAGCAGAAGGTGAGAGAAGCCCACAAAATGGTCAAGATCACTGTCCTTGATAAAAGCAAAGGGAGCAGACATCCAGATCAATCTATGTTTGAAGAACAGATGTAGGGCTTACCCTCCTACTGTAAATAACTATAAAATGTAGAAATAAAATTATTTACAGAGATTGGACCACTAACTTCATAGGCTGTCATTCTGAGAAGAGGAGGACCCACTCGTGAGTTCCAAATTCACCCCAGCTTCATGCCTCTAGGCACTTTCCAAACCATAGCACTTGCGCACATGCACACACACACACACAAACACACACACACAAAGGAGGAACATTCTCACCTGGTAGAGGAAACAAAGAGCAGAGTTTGAGTCTTTTAAGGCAGGTGGAATATATGGGGCAGAGTGTCAGAAGGGAGCTGTGTAGAAAAGGAGTTCCGGAAATTTGCGTAACATTCTTCTTTGTGTCTTTGGCCAGTGGTAAAGCTGGGTATGTGCTAGAGAAAACTCTGCAAGACTTATTAGGAAACAGCTACTAGGTAAGGGGTTGTGAACTGAATGGAATTTCCAAAAATGACACAGTGCTGGGAGATGTTACAACTCCAACTGTTCATAATGGAGACACCACACTGAACATCCAAGGAAGAAAATCACATCTTAGGAATAGATATGTTTTAGCCCTAGACTACCATCAGTTCTAGACCCAACCTAACAAAGCCTAAAATAAATGTTTGACAGACAGAATCAACTGTCAGAAGAAAACTCAACATCTTTCAAAGAAACAAAGTAAAATCCATACTCTACAATGTATAATCTACAATGTACAGCATCTAATAATAGTTTTTTAAATGACTAAGACATGCAGAGAAGCAGGAAAATGTGGCCTACCAAGAGAAAAAAATAGTCAACAGAAACAGACCCAGAGATTATATTAATGTTGGAATTAGTAAGCAAAAAAATTAAAATAGCTATTTTATATCAAAATTTAAAACTTTTGCTAAACAGAATGCACCATTAAGAAAATAAACAGAAAAGCCATAAACTGGGAGAAAATATTTGCCATACATAAATCTGGCAAAGCCTTGTATCCTGAGTATATAAGAACGTCTAGAAGTCAATGATAAAAAGAAAAAAGAACCTAATCAAAACACGGCAAAATCTTGGACATACAATTTAAAAAGAAAGATATAAAAATGGCCAAAATCATTAAGAAAATGCAAGTTAAATGACAATGAGATGGTACCACACTGTCACTTCAACATCTAAAATTAAAAAGATGGACAATACAACCCAAAGTTGGCAAGGATGTGAAGCACCAGGATTCTCATATGTTGCTGGTAGAAATGTAGAACTGTACAATTATTTCCAAAGAAAAGGTCTTTTTCTTTCGAGTTTAGCAAGAACCTGCCCTATAACCCATGATTTCCATTCCCAGGTTTTTATGCAATAGAAATGAAAACCGATGTCCACAAACCCCATATGTATATGGTATTTATTGGAGTTTATTGACAAGACCCCAAAATGGCAACAATGGAAATGCCATCAAAAAGTGAATGGATTATTTAAAATTGTGGCAGTGGAATACTCCTTGGTTAAAAAAAAGAAAATGAATTGTTCTTATGCATACATAACACCATAGTTGATTCTCACAGACATTATGATGACTAAAAGAAGACAAACATGAAAGAAGATATTATGCATGCTTCTAATTCACATGAAGTTCTAGAACACACAAAACTAAACTATGGAGAAAAAAATCAGAAGAGTGGTTTCCTAGGTGAGAATAGAGTGTAGTGCCTGGGAAGGATCATAAGAAATATCCTTGGGTGAAGCATCAGTTACATGGGTGTGAACACTGATGAAACACTGAATTGTACACTTGAGATCTGTACATTCCACTGTACTCAAGTTGTATCTCACTTTAGGCAAAGGAATACACCAGAAGGCAGGTGGCATGAGAGAAACGAAGATGATGCTGTGATTTCTGGTAGCGAGAACGCCAGCAAACAGGTACCAGATTGCAACCCTGCTACTCCCTGTTCAGTCCAGTCCAGTCTGGTCCTAAGTCATTGCAAAGAACCAGTGGGAATCCAGCTTAGAAAAAGCTGAAGAAAAAAGTGTAGCTCGGAAAAAGTGCAGAGCAGCAATTGTGAGTATGATGCACCAGATCAAACCAGAAAAACCTGCCAAAAAAAAAAAAAAAAGCAAGGTAAAATTGGATCAGGTGTGAACCTCCATGAAATAAAACTTGCAAGATATAAAGTAAAATAACCCCAAGCCAAAACACATCCAACCACCAACACAATGCAGGAGAAATTACATGTCCCCCAAGAATAGCAGGTGTAAGGTAGATCAGACAAGCCCTTTGCCCTTCTCCTAGAACACTGAGCAGAACTGTTGCGTAGTGGCCTAAAGGGTTTCCCCTCATCCCCTGCAGGGAGAAGCAGCCCTGTTTGTTCCCTGGGCAACGCTCCAAACGTGCTGTCCTGCCGACCTCCCAACAATCCCAGGCAAGTTATGGGGCATATTGTGCCCAGCTGAACCCACAATCAAACGACATTAGATTTATCTTATTAGGTTGGCGCAAAAGTAATTGTGGTTTTTGCCATTACTTTTAATTAATTCATTCTAGATAACTCTTGATGCACCATCTACTATTATGGTCACAACTAACCAAGCACAGAACAATGATCTCATATCCAGACATTTCAGAAGTATGCGAAGAGTCCATGTGGACATACAGGAATGGTTACATGGGCTCTTCTCTTGGCCCAACCTGCTCCACCGAAATGGAAGGAAAGAAACAATAATGCTGTTAATTCATGGGTAAAAGGAGAGCGTTAACAGGTATAACTGGGAATGAGAAAGGTCCACGTGTTTTTGGAAGACAGAATGGATGGAGCAACAGTGGGGGTCAGGCAACACAGAGAGATTCCTGCAATGGGGACTTCCTTATGAGAGGTGACACATTTTTCCTTACAGAACTGCTGAGAGCGGTAGTTCTAAGAGGGAAGATTAAAGTTAAGCACATGGCTGAAAACAGTAAGACTTGTTTCTTATCTGCACGTAGGACCACCGGACTCTCCTCAGTGTTGCTCACCCCAACCCTTGCAGCCAGGCAGCCACGCAGCCCCTCTCCCCAGCGGGAGACAAGAGTTACTCTCTGAATGCATTGAAACTAAGATCCTCTGAACTCAGGAGTATTAAGCAGAGAAGGCAGCATAAGACACAAGGCTGAAAAACAGAAGGATTAAATGAAAACTCCACCTTGAACTTTAGGACTGCAGCCTGGGTCCTTCCCATCGCTCCCAGACACCTGCAGCCAGGCAGAAGGACATTTCTGTGGAGACACTGCCTAGCTCCCGGGTGCACATCTGCGTTGCAGGCTCTCTCAGGAAAGCTGCAATTCCTCCTCAACCACCTCAACTGGTGACTAAACCCAGAAGAGAAAAGTGTGGGATGGAGGGAACAGGACCCCAGAAGCAGCACAGGGAAGCTGCAGGCACTCAGCTTCATGACAGGCTTAGAGAACAAACTGGGACAGAGGAAGGGGAAGCTTGGGGGACATTTCTCTGAGGAGGGGTGGAACAGGTGGAGAACTGGACGGCAGAACCGACCTGATGGACTGCTTGGCATTGCATTCGAGCTCTTGGCAAGATTATTAGTAGACATATGCCAAATGTGTTAAAACATCTGGAAAGAGTTAGTGATAAGTACATACAAAACCAAGCAAATGGAAAAAAATGAGGCAATAATTAATTCTAAGAATAACAAAAACATAGTGTGAAACAGAAAATGGAATCAAATTATATGACTTGACTCATTAGTAAAAATCATTACATAGCATTATCTAATTGGTGGATGTGGCCAAAATTTGATGTATGACACTACTGAGAAGACAGGGGAAGAAGAAAGAAAGAGGGGCTAGTGGAGATGTAAAAGAGGTAAATCCCCAAATTTTAAAACATGTAAAGTTGATAGATATTATCTAATGTTGATGAATTAATACATAGCAGTACAAGTACATGATTTGGAAATACAAAGGCAAATAGCAGAAAAATTAAAACC
Source organism: Pongo abelii (assembly GCF_028885655.2). NCBI lineage: Eukaryota > Metazoa > Chordata > Mammalia > Primates > Hominidae > Pongo > Pongo abelii. The sequence continues at coordinate 7,157,385 of NC_071993.2, forward strand.
TTGGAATTGGCTTTCTCTGGGAAAATGGGGATGAGAAGGAAGAAGGCAGGTGCAGCCATGTCTCAGATGCTACTAGTGTCCACCCACATCCCCTTGGCCTCACCTGTCCTGTACATGCTGGTCACTTGCTTCTGCAAGTCCCTGGGGCTCTTCCCCTGAGTGCCATCTCTAGCCGGGCTCAGCCTGCACATAGGGCAGAATGAATGATCCCCATTCTCAGCAACCCTCAGACAAGCCATGGACAGGAACTGGAAATAGACCGTCCGACTCACCAATCCCTTGGGTAGGTCAACTCTGAGGTTCGTCCTACACCATCTCCCAGTGCTGCCTACTGTTATCTGCTCATTAATGTTCCCCACATTGGCTCCCTTCCTTCCTTTCTCCCTTTCCCACCTCCGTATCCGTGCTTCCTGGAATCATCTCCCAAAGAAAGAAGCCATTTGCACTCTGATTCTTGTTTCGGGGTCTGCTTCTGGAGAAGCTCAACCTAAGACCAGCTGTTACTCAACAGGAAACTTTCAGAACGACAAGAATAATGCCTTCACTATGTGCATACAACCTCCATGAAAATAAAATAGTGTAAGAGTGATTATCTTCTGAAATGATGCCATGTGATAGCTATTATCGTGTTAATCATTAGTTTATTTATTACTCAAGCGAATTTGCAATAGATTCATTATAACACTATAGGCTCAATTAATAAGTCAAATATGATCATTTACTATTGGAATTAAAAATGATCTCCTAATACATATCACCTGGTGGTGCTGCCTTCTGAATAATAATCTGGGAAGAGGTGCCTCTTCTTCCCAGCACATCGAGCTAGCGTTTCTGGGCAGTCATTGTGTCAAAGAGTAAGCTTTTCTATGGTTTCTCTGTTTTCACATTTGTTCCTCTGCTAGACCTAATGTTTGCTTGCTTTTTCTTCCTCCATAGATTTTTGGTAAGTGTCAACTAAGTTTGGCAGCAATATTGACTTCTCTGCTTATAAGAGTGTTACTGCTCTGGCAGTTTCACTGAGAGTCAAGTCACCATTTATTGATTAGGATTTATTATCCTCTATGACTCCTGTCTTTCTACATAATAGCACTGTGATTACTTTCTAAAATACTCTAAGGTGTATAGTCTGATTTGTAATGCTTCACCCATTCACATATGAACACTAATTACTGCATTGCATTATCATCTCACCATCAGATTTATTGATTCCCAGCCAAGGACTTCATTGACCAGTGCAGTGACGAAGCCAAAGTCACAACTCGCCAGATCTGGTTAAGTGTGTTGCTGGGACTGCTCACTTAGGCAGCTGGAGAACACAGATGCTCTCCAAATCCAGACTCAAAAACTAGCACAGAGACACTTATCAGTAGTGACAGGATGACCTCACTCATCAGAACATCATCCTACATTGACTTTACTATTCCAAGTTTATAACTCTTGATCTACTTTGCTAACAGCATCCCTGCTCAGAATGTCAACGAAGTGATACTAGCTCACTCATAACCACTCCACTAAGAATACACAGCATAGCATCAACTTCCAAGAGCAGTGTCCAAGAAGCTATGGGGCAGAAAGAAACTGTTTCATGAAAAATGCCAAGAACAAAGAAAAAAAGGCATATTTTAAAAAAATAAATGTTGAGGAATAAAACTGACCAGCAATAAATAGGCCCATTGCTAAAGAATTAAGGCAATGTCAGCAAGTGATTAAAAGATGGTAGAACTCCTCAACTTCTAACTTCTTGGTTTTCACTCAAGAAAATGGGCAAGCATTGTTCCAAAGGAGAGAAGATTCAATGTAGGAGGAAATATACGTGCTATTCTCTTTCACAGAATTCAGATCAAAAAGCACCTTTCATGAAGAGCTGAAGTTTGGAAACAAGCTCACAGATTTGGTCTCAAAGGTATTGCCATAATGAGGGAGAGAATTGGAGGGGAACAGAAGACATGGGAGACAAACATTATCCCAGCCTTGAGGAAAGAAGCAAAGGTGAGCTTTAGGGAAGGTAAACTGCTCAGTGTGATGTGCTCTAAAGGAATTCTAGAACAGAGCTTCCAACAGGTGACTTGGAATATTACTAATTATTACAAGATTGTTAGGTATCAGTCATGCCAGGGATATGTCAGAAGCCTGGTGTAGTTTATTTCCTGAAGCACTCAATGAAGCCTCTTATTCTATCTTTGAACATTTCTCAAATGAACATTTGAGAAATGAACATTGGCTGAGAGCAGGATAGATGGCCTTGGAGCTGTTGAACAAGCAGGCATGCCCAAGGAGTTTGATTAATTGAAGTTAACCTTTCACAGGGCAGTTAATGGTGCAGTAAATAATCATGATGAACAACTTGGGTTTGGGATATGGGCCTGTAGTCGCCAGCTGGGTGGCAAGTTACTTAACCTCACTTGCTGGGCCTTAATTTCCTGATCTGTCTCTAAATGGTCGTGATCATCATGCTGAAACCCTGAAGCTGGGGGCTGAATGAGGCGGTGCCTATATGAGGGTTTACACGGGCCAAGTACACTCAATAGTAAGTGCCCACCAAAGGTCACCTCACAAGGCTTCTATCCCGTGGGTTTAAAAACAATTGGCTCATTCATCTCACAATTTCATTTCTGTATCTGGGAAGCATCTGCCGCCGAGAAAGCTTATCGGCTTTCTAAGTTCTACCCCAACCTGACCTCTGTAATATAGAAGCCACTCCATAAACGTACTTTTCCTGCCTCCTATGTGCTTCTCCCTCCAGTGCTGAGTATTTTGATAGCATTTTCTTTTCTTAATGAGAAGTGAATTCACAACTTAATTTTTATTTTATTTTATTTTATTTTATCTTTTTTTGAGATGGAGTCTCACTCTGTTGCCCAGGCTGGAGTGCAGTGGCGCGATCTCGGCTCACTGCAAGCTCTGTCTCCCAGGTTCATGCCATTTTCCTGCCTCAGCCTCCCTAGTTGCTGGGACTACAGGCACCTGCTACCATGCCCAGCTAATTTTTTTGTATTTTTAGTAGAGACGGGGTTTCACCGTGTTAGCCAGGATGGTCTCCATCTCCTGACCTCGTGATCTGCCCGCCTCGGCCTCCCAAAGTGCTGGGATTAGAGGCGTGAGCCACTGCGACCGGCCTAACGTTTTTTATTGTTGTAAAAAATGCACAACACAATTTACCATTGTAACCACTTTTAAATATATAGTTCAGAAGTCATGAGCATATGCACATTGTTGTGAAACAGATGACCAGAACCTTTTCATCTTCCCAAACTGAAACTGTCTACCTGTTAAACAACAACTCTTCATTCTCTTTCCCCACAGCACCTGACACACAGCAGCCCACCTCCTGCCCCTAGAATTTTGACTGCTCGAGGGACTGCACGTGAATGGAATCAGTTTGCATTTGTACCTTTGTACTAGGCTTATTTCACTTAGCATAATGTCCTCAAGGTGCATCCATTTTGTGTATGTGACAAAATTTCCTTCTTTGTTATTAAGGTTGAATAATATTCCAGGGTGTATGATAAAAAAGAAGTCAGCATCACTAATACCAAAACCAGGAAAGAACATAACAAAAAAAGAAAGCTACAGACCAATGTCCCTGATGGACATAGATGTAAAAATTATCAATAAAATACTAGCGAACTGAATCCAACAGCATATCAAAAAGATAATTCACCATGATCACCATGATCTAGTGGGTTTCATACCAGGGATGCAGGGATGGTTTAACACACGTAAGTCAATAAATGTGATACATCACATAAACAGAATAAAAAAAAATGTGATCATCTCAATAGATGCAGAAAAAGCATTTGACAAAATCCAGCATCGCTTTATGATTAAAACCCTCAGCAAAATCAACATACAAGGGACATGCCTCAATGTAATAAAGCCATCGATGACAAGCCCACAGCCAACATTATATGGGACAGGGATAATTTGAAAGCATTCCTTATGAAAACTAGAACACGAAAAGGATGCCTATCCTCACCACTTCTATCCTAGCCAGAGCAACCAGACAGGAGAAAGAAATAAAGGGCACCCAGATCAGTAAAGAAGAAGTCAAACTGTCACTGTTCACTGATGATATGATCGTATACCTAGAAAATCCTAAAGACTCCTCCAAAAAACTCCTAGAACTGATAAATGAATTCAGCAAAGTTTCAGGATACAAAATTAATATACACAAATCAGTAGCTTTGCTATACACCAACAGCGACCAAGCTGAAAATCAAATCAAGAACTCAAACCCTTTTATGATAGCTGCAACAAAATAAAAATAACAATACTTAGGAATATGCCTAACGAGGGAGGTGAAAGACCTCTACAAGGAAAGCTGCCAAATTTCCTTTACCCATTTATCTGTCAATAGACACTGGGGTTGCTTCCACTTATTGGCTATTGTGAATGCTGCTATGAACATGGGTCAACAAATATCTCTTCAAGTCCCTGCTTCCAGTTCTCTTGCATAAATATTCAGAAGTGAAATTGCAGGACTATATGGTAATTCGATTTCTAATTTTTTGAGGAACCACCACACTGTATATACCACATTTTTTAAATTTATTCATCTGTTGATGGATATTTGGGTTGCCACTTGCTTTTTAAGGTTCTATGTCTATTTTCATTTTATTCACAAAGCAAGTGTGACGTGTGCCTAGCATGTCAGCAAACCAGCATCACAAGTGTCCCAGGAACACAAAATAAAAGGAAAAGACCCAGCCCTGAAAGTCCTAGCAAATGCCTTTAAATTCTCCCCAGTCCTCAAACAGAGCTCAGGACATTATAACCATGTCCAGGAGTTGCACACTACAGGTTTCTTAACATAGAATTGTCCTCTGAGACAATCTCCATCTTTAGTAGCCTTGTAAATAGGGGAGAAAAACACCCAGTGGCAGTCTCATGGTACTAAGGATATTTCCATTCTTCATCTGAAAGTCTAAGCTTATGGTTTTCCCTTTGGTACCCAGTAAATTGACAGAGGCACTGGGATTATCCTTGCTTTGCTCTTATAAGTCATTACGGAAGGATGGGGCCCGCTTCTCCCCTGCAAAGGTACATGGAGGGGACTCTTACTCAGGAGGGGAAGCTAAATACCACTTGAGAGGAATGGGCATGGAGAGGAAATCTCATAAGACCTCTTCTGGAAGTAGAAATTTGGAATTGAGCTGCGCATAGAGTTTTCTTGCATGTTGAATTGGTCCTGTTTAATTGCTACATCCACATTCTTCTTCCCATGCTTGTCACAGAGCAATATCAGGCTGACACGCCCCACCACAGAGCTTCCCAAACCCAGCAGGCAGGGGAATCTCGGACACAGTAGAGTTTCCTAGTGGGTAGGATACCAGGACCCTGACTCAGCTCTAGGCATCTCCCTGCAGCTTTTGCCTACCAAGGATACATCTAAAGTACTCCAAGCTTGAAAGAGAGTATCAGGCCGCACTCCATTCTGAAATGAACAAAAACCAAGAGAGAAGCAGTCTAAATCCCTTCACCAACACACCCGATTTAAAGCATGAGGGTGGGCCTTGGGGGGAAGACAGGAAGGAAAAGAAGAAAGAAAATGATGCCAACTGGGCTCCAACCCTGTTCACAGCCTGAAATGACACCAGCAGATGGCCTGGGTTGAATCCTACCTCCCCACTCAGCCTTCCTACATTGGGCAGGTTACTTCCCTCCTCTGCCTGAATTCCCCAATCTGTGAAATGGACACAATAACCCATGCTATGTTCTTAAACAGTGGTGGATGCAGAATAATTCCTCGAACTAAGTGGGGACCACGTGGCAGTTCTAGCACTATCATTCCTGTACCTTTCTCTCCACTACACATTCCTCCCCAGTTTCCCTGCAGGTGGGCGATGCAAGGGCCCACCTTATCTCTTCACCAAAACCTGTGCTCAGGAAAGAGGCAGTGTCAATCCTTTCTACTGAATATGAATTTGTGGCCAGTGGGATTTGCTTTTTAAAGCTTCATCAGTGATAGTGAAATATGATGTTACAGGATATCAGTGAGCACCAAGGGAATCATTTTAGGAAGAAGCATTTTCTTCCCAGAAAGTCTGAAAACCCACTCTGTGGGCAATATGGGCAGCCGGCCACCCCCTCTGCCCAGGACCAAGGAGCAGAAACGTGGCTATTGCCTCTTGCAGCTCTTGTCTGTGCTGGATCCATGTCCCTAGCCCTTACACAGCCCTGAGCAGAGCTGTGTCATAAAACAGCAACTGTGGGTACCTTGGAGCTGAAGTCCATGGAGGAGTTGAGGCATCGCTTTCTCAAAAGGAGCGACAACATTCCATTTATACGAAACAGTGGCCTAGTGGGGAAGGTTTTTTTTAACAAACTATCTGAAATTGCTTTTTATTCAATGGCTTAATACTTAATCAGTGGAAGGAAAGCTACATTTAAAGGAAGTGGACAGAAAATCGATAAGTAAATGCACATCACTGCTTGTGAGAATAAAATAGGCTTCGGCAGCCGGAGCAATGAAAAGCTCTGTTGCAAACATGAATCCACCCCTTGCTCTTCCTTCCTGCTTCCCCTGTGTGCAGTAATTGAGGGGCCAAAGGGCGGCAGCATCTTCCACATTTGTCACACAGACGGGGAAAGTCCCAGCCCATGAATGTTTTTTGAGGTTTTCAAAAACAACGATTAAAAGACAGATGTGTTTTGGATGGGAAGCTCTATCTTTGTCTTTTTGAAAAACAAACAAAAAAAGTAGCAATGCAATTTCTCCAACCTCTGAATCCCTCTACTCTTTAAAATACGAAAAGAAATGGAAAACTGCAAAGCTTAAGACACCTATCCTCATTAGAGAAATATTTCCAGCTACTTCTGGTGAGCACATTTAGGATGCATCTGACACCACCCTCAAAATATTGACTTTATGTTTCAGTGAATATGAGGATTTATGGTCCCTTGAGGTAAATATTGACCTCCGCACTGCCACAGTCAATATTTACTGTGCTTTTCACTTCGATAAATCTTGCTATTCACCCAAATGAGAATTCAGTGCTGCTATGGCTAAACTAGCTGGAAGGAAAGAAGGCAGAGGAAGGAGAGTGCCCAGAAGCTGCATAACTCCACTCTACATTTTCTGAAAAGGGGTCCCTGGTTAGTAGACAAATCCCAGAGCAATTGTTAAATGGGCGTAATTTGCATTAGGCATTGCCCCCTCCCTTTTCACGTTCTAACTTCTCCTATATACTATTTAATCCAGTTCCCTAGGTCCAGTGTAACTCAGTCAAAGAGAACCATCCCGATAGCTCTCTTCACTTTGGTGTACTGAAAAGGACTTGATTTGCTTAGTACCAGCTAATGGCTTGGCTTTGTGGAAGTCTCACTGCTATACCTTGCTGTCAAAGGCATGCATTTCTAACTGTGGGATTCTGCAAACATAGGCACATCCCTAAAGAGGTTGTTTTAAGAAGGACACATCTTCCACATTCCACTCTATGGGCTGAATTCCAAAGAACTAAGATATTTCTTCAAACTCTGGCTAATCCTCTACACTCTGCTAAGGAGAGAGGAACTTTGGCATTCCTGAATAAGTCCTTAAGACCCTACATGCATCCTCTCTTAGGAAGCTAAGACATCCATGAGTTGGTCTCCAATTCTCGTGTTCAGATTTGGAAAGTGAGTACAGCAGAGTGGGGATAAAGGGAGAGGAGGGGTGATTAGAATCACTCCAGAGAGTATAATGTCTGGGACACAGAATGTGCAGCACACCTTTTAAATGCTCGTGGAGTGGATAAAATATATCAACATCCATTGGTTTGAGGATTATTCATACTTATCTAGATGGAGGTTGGTATGATGTTTGTTTAGTGACCTTCTAAATATTCCCAGTAGGAAGAATAGAATTTTCTCAGCCCATTCTGAATAGTCCCCCAATCCTGAGTATGAAAATTAATTCATTGTCCCAGAAGTTTGGCTTAGAAGATTTTCTAAACTTCAGTTCATTTGAAGTTTGGTTTTTAGTCTGAATATTTATACTCGTCTGTCAAAGAAGTCTCTGGACCACATTACTTCTTAATTATTAATTTTTTCTATACTGATTTCACTTTCCTATATCTCCATATATATTATGAAAATTTTTAAGAGTTCAGTGATTTGCTGAATCATAGGTTGCTAGAGAAAAAATACTAGAAATTATCTGTTTCACTTCGGTCATTTTACAGATGAAATTGAGGCTTCTAACACTGGTAAATATGAATACATTTACATTCTACTACCCACGCATTAAGCTGGATAGAAAGGGGGAATGTCATAAAGTGCAGGAATTTCAACAGATACTTTCCTAGAACAACATCATAAATGCCTGGAGCTGGTGGGAACAGATGAAGGGGGGATCAATTTTTAAATTTGGTTTGACATTTCCAACTATCTAAGTACACATTGAAGTTTTCGTCTTCTCTGCACATTTCTCTCCATTCTTAATTTTTAAAATTACTCAATTTATAGATAAGAGAGTCAAATAAGTGATTTTAGAAGGCCCATAGTATTCATCTACTGTGCATTCATTTCAATGTGCTTTAACAGGAAATGTGTAGTCGTTTGTAAATCTGTCTTGGATGCTAAGTCCCTGAAGAAGGAAATACATCAGTTTCTGTCCAGCATCCCATCACCTTGTACATAGTGTTGGAAGCTTATATCACTTGCAAGTGTATTTAAAAATAGGGTTGCTGGGCCTCAGATATAGTAGGTAAAGGAAATCCGCAACTGGGCATTGGAATCCTGTTGCAAAATACCTCACAACAAATCCAGTAAGAGGCAGTGATGTTCCTGCAGCTGCACAGAGTAAGGACCAGATGCTTGTGTCTGTGGTTATAAAAGACAAACAAGCAAACGTGTGTTATTTCTCCAATCACCTACCACAATTTAAAGAAGGAGCTGGAAAACATATTTTTTTAACCCACGAAGTTACTAGGAAATACAAAGACCTTGGCAAAATAGAGTAGCTGGCTGGCTTTCTTTGAAAACCTGACAAAATGCATTTATCTGACTCATCTTGATGTCTTCAATGGACTCACAGGTTGATAAACAGGAGAGAACATCAATTCATCCTTTTATTTTCAGCTGTGCTTTCTGTCCATTACATAAAGCTGAGAAGTGGCTCTTTGATTGCATTCACATTTGATTAAGAAACTCTGTGTTTGGCAGACCAAAATATACCAAACTGTTAATTGCTTTTTAAAGGAGAATTATGACACTTTCAACAAGCCACATATCTTACTGAGCCTTGTTAGAGTGGATGCTCTCATTCTGCTGAACTGCCTTATTTTGAGATTTGGGTCCCTAATTGCTTATAAACCATACTGTTTATTGAGTATTAACTGTGGCATGGCTGTTTATTATGGGTGCTTATTGCTTAATGCCTATAAAAAGCAGTCTAAATGAGCTACTCTGTGCCTGTAGTGTCTCTGCTCCCCAGAACACACACACATGCACACACACACACATACACGCACTCACAAGCTCACCAGGCTACACTTAAGTTCATCAACTGCAAGAAGTATTGGCAGAATTATGCAGAGGCAAAGCTTAGGTAGCACGTTGCTTGGTAACCAGGAAGTCCTCTGTCGATTCTCCAGGGTGTCAGCCATACATTTTCCTCTGCACATTACCTACAATGAAAAGGTTGGTGACCCAATGAAATATCAGATTAAGTCAAACTATTAACTGGACAAATGCATTTAAAGTGCTCTTGTCCCCCGGTTGGGTCTGATTAGTATACGCTATGTTCTTCTGAGGCAAGCATGAATCATTAATAGATTCAGACTCCGCTGCTCCCTGCAATGAAACATCATAACTCAGTGTGGAGTAATGCAGTGTGTTGTGTTTACAAGATGTGGACCCTTCACTTAGTGTGATCTACAGTGTTGTTATTTTGTGGTAAGAACATAGCTCTTTGGTTTTTTTGTTTGTTTTCTAACTTTAGTAAATAGTGTTTGTCATTGCCTTAAAAAAGAAAGAAAAATCTTTCCCTGCCTGCCTGTGCCTGCATGGGGGAGGGGAGAGAAGCTTGGCCCGTAAATAGATGCATTGTTTTTTTGCTCACTCTATGAAACTTCTTTTTAACCTCCTCCAGTTTAAAGTCAATTGTTAATAGACCCAGGCAGGAAGAATCTCAAGTCTGAAAACTAAAGAAAGGCAAACAATCTCAAGACAAAATTCCCGGAATTGAGTTTTAACTCTGACCTCTCCTTGTCCTCTTCCCTCTTCGGTGACTGTGCTGTGGCAGCCAGTTGGTTTTTGTATGAGAACCTAGAAACTGGGAATGTGTCCAGCTCTGCCTTCTCGCCCTGTGGCTAGAACCAGAAACTGAAGCGTCCGTGAGCTCAGCCATTTGTAATTTGACCTCTATGTGTCTAAATTAAGTTCACCGGGCAAAAGTGACTGTATGGTAGAACTTGGGTTTGATTATCCCTGCTACCCCTAATAACCCTATTTAATCCACATAAACACATTTTGTGGTGGGAAGAGGGAATACAGAACAGTATGATTTGCACGCAGCAGCCCTGAAACATTAAGACTTACTCTGGAATGTACTCCCAGCTCCAGCTGATAGCCAGCTATTCTGACACTCGTGACTATTGGGTGAACTGAAACACTATCTGACATGTCAGTCTAGCAGGCATGTGCTGAACAGCTACTGTGTGCTAGGCACAGTGCTAAGATCCAAGACGACGCTCTCAGCCTGCACATCCAACCACAGCGGCAGACGTGGGAGGAGCTTAGTCCTGCAGCTGCGTGAGTTCCTTTACTTGGTTGAGTGGCAGGAATCTAGCCAAGAGGATGCTCATATCAATTTCTAAAGAGTTCATTCCACCCACAGTTCAAAAAAAAAAAATGATGTATTTATTTTTCCATGGGAGTTAAGGAAGAAAACGCCCCAAACAAATGGAACTGTATAATTTGTAAAGAAAGATGATGGCTAACCTCGTGAAATGTTGGGCGACGTTTCATTCTGTTCTGTAATGCAGAGTTCGGCAGTTTCCACTCCTTGCTTTCCTTTCTCTTTTTGCGTTTACTTTGTGTGCCTGCCTCTAGTCTATTTCACAGAGTGCACAGAGTGAGGGACCTGGACACTGCCAAAGAATGTAGTATTTAGGTTGCGGTCTGTTAGCAGTATGGTGATGCCAGCAGCTAGGACTGGAAGGGAAAGGAGTAGCAAGACTGCTGTAATCAGGACGGATCAGACGAAGAGGGGGGTTTGGTACTGAGATATTGCAGGGGGCTTTATATTAATGATTGTTGTGATGAAATTGATAGCTCCTAAGATGGAGGAGATGCCTGCTTCCTCTCAGGGAAATCATTAGCAAATCCCCGGTGCTTAAAGTTCCCATCACACAGTAGCAGCTCCTACATTTGTCTTCCTTCTCATTTTCTCTAGTATATAGCCACTGCTCTTCAGAGCAGCTACCAGTTGGAGCTGCCATTTAAGAAAGTATATACACGAGAGGTCCCAAATCTCTGAAATCCTGAAACTCTGTCTATGTAAATCTATCGTATTTCCGCTGTTTACAACTCCATGTCAAATTTATCTTTATTAAAGCTCCCTTTATTTCCAAGAACGTGGCAGCCATGGGCATTGACTTTGGAGGCATAGCAAAGTTTCTCGGCATCTGACTAGGCCACATAGCTCATGTAGTCCATCTGTCCTTTCAGAAGTGTCCCCAACTTGTAGTCATCTGGGTAAACCACCAAGATTTATTGTTATGGGCTGAATTACATCCCCTAAAATTCACATGTTATACTCCTGACCCCCATTCACTCTGAATTTACAAAAGTAATTAAATTACAATGAGGTCATTAGGCTGGGCCTTCATCCGATCTGACTTGTGTCTTTATAAGAAGAGGAGATTGGGACACAGACACACACCAAGGAAAGACAACGTGAAGACACAAAGAGAAGGCACCATTTGCAAGCCCAGGAGAGAGGCCTCAGAAGGAACCAACCCTGCCGACGCCTTGATCTTGGTCTGCCAAGCCTCCAGAATGATGAGAAAATACATTCTTGTTGTTTAAACCTCCCAGTCTACGCTATTTTGTTATGGTGGTCCTAGCACACTGGTATATTCATGCTTACAACAGTATCAGATTGCAGGGAAAGAAACATCAAAACATGAAATCAAGTGCTAGACTAAACTTCACTGTGCTTCAGGACAAATAGCACCCATGGACAAATACATGTGCTTATATGTTTATCTGGATTAGTGTCCAGATGAAGCCAATGGGCTTTAGTTTCTATCTTGGCTACAAAGCAGTGTGGGCAAAGGGCCATGCCAGGCCATTTTGTCTGTTTCTCTTATGTTGACATCAAGGACACCCACTTGGAAGATGCTGGTTTGCCACCTCAAAGCATATCCATGTGAACATGAGATTCATTCTGAATACAAAAAGAAATTGGGAATGCCAAAGGAAGGACTTGGGCCGAGACCGGGAGGGAAAACTGGCATTCGTCCAGTTAGAAGACCTACGCAATGATAGAAAATGCAATCTCCAGCAAGTCCCTCCTTCCATTATGTCTCTGTGTAATGGGAGCCATAATACCTCCTTTCCTATATTAACAGTCAGAGGAGAGGTCATAAAACAACACAGTGTATGTATTAGGCCAAAGGCTGGAACAGAGGCTGATGAATGTACCAGGAAAGGACCATTAGCAAAATGATGGATTAAAGTTCTCTTTACATTTCTATTGGGATGCATCCTAGCTTGTTAGTTTAAGTAATCCTGTGCTTTGATTATAGCCATCAACACATAAAAACAGGCTCTGTTAACCTCGAAGGTGTAAAATTCTAATGTGCTCATAGAAACTCAAGAACACCATCATTCACTGAAGTACTGGGGACTCCGAAAGAATGAAGGAGCCCTTAGTTTAAAAAAATAATTAGAGTTGTCAAGAAAGGCAAAAATAGGCCCATGGTCTATGAATAGCTCATTTTGCATTCTTTAGGCACATGGATCTGCTTCTTCCATTAGGTCTGTAAGACCGAGGATTATCTATTCCAATTTGGTCATTCTACAGATGAAATTGAGGATTCTAAAGCTGACAAGTATAAATACATTTATTTTCTACTACCCACACGTAAAGCTGGATATTTCCTAGCTTGTGACAAATATTTTTTATTTCCTCCTCTGTAGCTATACACACCCCACTTCCAGCTTCCTTTCTTGTAGAATTCACCTCCTCCCAGAAGAGCTGAAAACACTAGATACTTTCCAAGGCTCCATCCATGCTTCTGTTGCAGCTAGAGCATGGGCATGTGATGCAACCCAATCCTAGCCAATGAACAAGAGAGGAAGTCTGCTGAGAGTTTGGGGGGTGTATTAGCCCATTCTTGCACTGCAATAAAAAATACTTGAAAGTGGGTAATTTATAGAGGAAAGAGGTGTAATTGGCTCACAGTTTCACAGGCTGTACAGGAAGCGTTGCTGAGGAGGCCTCAGGAAATTTACAATCATGGCAGAAGGTGAAGGGGAAGCATGCACGTCTTACGTGGCTGCAACAGGAGTAAGAAAGATGGGGGAGGTCCTCCATACTTTTAAACAACCACATATCATGAGAACTCTATCAGGAGAACAGCACCAAAGGGGGAAATCCACTCCCATGATCCAATTGTCTCCCACCCAGCCCCTCCTCCCACACTGGGGATTACAATTAACGTAAGATTTGAGTGGGGACACAGATTCAAACCATATCAGCAGGACTTCTAAGAAAAGTTGAATTCCATAATAAAAAGAGTAATAGATGAAATGCTCCATTTCTTCTTGGGTGATAAAAGTCACATCTATATGTGGGGTCGGGAGTAGTCAACTGCAAATATGAGGGCATGAACCTAAGGTCCAAGCCACGACACCAAGAAAGTCTGAGTCACGACACCAAGAAAGTCTGAGCCATGAAACCAAGAAAGTCTGAGCCATAACACTAGAGATCATATCCCAGAAAGATGGGACGAGCCTCAGTCCTTGAACACATCCACAAGCCACTGAACCAACCTGAGAACTGTCTGCCTGGACTTCAACTTGTGTTGGAAAATAAATGTCCTCATTGTTTAAGCCACTTTTGGAAGGTTTTCTTTACTTCAATCTGAAAACATTCTAATATACATGTGGCTTTTACAAGAGTCGGGATTATTACAATCATAGTAAGTTGTGTAGTAGTTTCTCTAACTAGAGTCAAACATGACAGAATTACTAGAGCATGAAAGTTTAGAGCTGAATGAATCTTAGAGCTCATTTTATACATGAGGAAACTAACGACATAAGGTTAAATGATTGATTCATTCTAGTTCTTGCATCTTGTCTCTCCCACCCAGGTCCTGGGAAGTTTATTGACTAAAGTTCACATTTCGAGCTGCCCAGTGCTTCCCAAGGCAGACCACAACTTCTGAAACAAAAGAGACCAGGCAAATCCCTGGGACTTGCTAAATGTCATTGAATGGAATTCCATAGGTGGTCATTCAATGATGTTCTCTCCTGAACACGTGTACACATTTTCTAGAAAAATCTTAATCTATAATTCAGGACATTCCTCAAGCTCCTGGGGAATTGGGGAAATAGAAAAAAAAAGTAGCCACTGTCCTTTTTTATACTGTCCAAGAGTGAACATATGAAACGTTATTCAGTCTAATTTTCTGCTGTATGAGCTGAAAGGAATCATGGGCTAGGAACTCCAGGAATAGTGATAGTCATCACAATATTGATGTGAATTTTACAAATTAGAAACTACAAACACACACACACATATACATTTTTTTATCTTCTACTCAGCATTACCTTGTAATACAGGCAAGAAATATTACTTTTGCTAACGTAGAGAGAAGAAAAAAATAATTGAGGCTCAAATTGTTGAAGACCAACGTGATCTGATAAGCCCAGTTTTTCACTTTGATTAGTGGCTTCCTGTTTACTTTCTAACAAAAGTAAAGCTATTTTATTTTAGAAGAGCCTAATAACATTCCTTGACTGGAACTAAAAAAAAAAAAAAAAAAAAAAAAAAAAAAAAAAAAATGCTAGCAACGATTTCAGCCTCCTCCCTAAAAACAAATCAAGGGAAACTCAATGTTCCTTTTTTATGCCTGGAAGGAGATGCTGTTGAGTTAAGCTCAGCTCTCAACCACAGACAAGGGTGAGCAATGGGCTGGCCATGATTCAATATAATCGGTCTTCCTCTAACCTAAGTGCTCTTATAAACAATACAAATTAATGTTCTACTTCATAAGCTAGATGCCTGTAAAGTGCTTGTTATTATGGAAATGTTTCATGTGTGACAATCAGCAATGTCAAGGCACGAGAGATTATGTTCCCAAGAAGGCGTTATTAGTTTGAGTTCAATTTTGTTTATTGGGCAGTACACTTAAAGCACAGGAGAAATGATTATTGCCAGTAACAATAACAATGATGATAGCTGGCATGTTTCTGCCCCTTAGGCAACAATTCTGGTATGAAACCTGGTTCTTCTTGATTTCTTCATTGCCCAAGCACTTAGGGCTCAAATAGGCCAGGAACAATTTTATCGAATGCCTACTACAATCAAGGCACTTTGCTAGGCACTGTTGGCATTTATTGAGTGCCTTCTGTGTCCAAGAATCTTTATTATCATTATTTCTAAATTCCCAACAATCTGTCCTGGCGCCTATTATTATCCGCCTTTTGCAAATGGTAAAAGAAACTAAAAGAATTTAGGAGCCTGTCCTCCTAGAACATATACTCTTAAGCTCACATGTCTCAAAAGGCATAAGACTATCAACTAATACAATTGGAAAACTTGCTTTAACATCATAACATTACCAATTGAACAGCCCTACTTTGAAAATAAATTAAATCAACATATTAATCTGTTGCTTTCTGTAACAGGGTTTTATTTTAACATGCCTTAAAAACTGCTTCTGTGTAATGTAATCCCAGCACTTTGGGTGGTCAAAGCAAAAGGATCACTTGAGCCCAGGAGTTTAAGGCCAGCCTGGGAAACATGGTGAGAACCCATCTCTACAAATCTTATTTTTTTTTTTTGAGACAGGTTTTTGCTTTTGTTGCCCATACTGGAGTGCAATGGCATGACCCCAGCTCACTGGAACCTCCACTTCCAGGTTCAAGTGATTCTCCTGCCTCAGCCTCTTGAGTAGCTGGAATTATAGGTGTGCAACACCACGCCGAGACAATTTTTTTTTTGTAATTGAGTAGAGACAGGGTTTCACCATGTTGGCCAGGCTGGTCTCCTACTCCTGACCTCAAGTGATCCACCCACCTTGGCCTCCCAAAGTTCTGGGATTGCAGGCGTGAGTCACCGCACCCAGCTGCCACACACTTTTAAACAACCAGATCTTGCACAAGCTAACTGAGCAAGAACTCACTCATTACCACAAGAACATCACCAAGCCATTCATGAGGGATCCGCCCCCAGGACCCAAACACCTCCCACCAGGCCCCACCTCCAACACTGGGAATTACATTTTAACATGAGATTTGGAAGGGACAAACATCTAAACTATATCAGCCCCCTATGACCTTTGAATTTTAAATAATCTTGGCTATTCTAACACTTCCAGAGGAATGAGAGGCACAGCTCTTACGATTCTCTTTGAAGTCACGTATTTCCCTGAAATGCTTCATGGACATTCGTCTGACCCTGTTTAATAGCATGTATCATGTTAAATCATTCTATTTTTATTTGTGTGACTACTTAATGTATGCATTTCATCTACATGGTCAGCTCCCTGTGGGCAAGAATCCCAGTGTTTTGCATCCCAGTGAGTTCCCAGAGCTGACGAGGGCCTCACCATTTAGGAGTGTGTGGATGAATGAATGGCAGAACCAACAGCTTATTGCATGTTATAGTTTGTGAAAATTCTTTCAACATCTTGTTTTCAAAGGTCCCTTATAATAAATATAGAAGGTATGTAGAGTAAGGATCATTTTACAGGGCAAGAAACTGTGGCACAGGGCAAGTGGTAAAAAAATCCTAGAGCTGGTAAAGGATGGATTTAAGACTCAAATCCAGACCTTCTCTCTCTCTCTCTCTCTTTCTCTGTCTCTCCCTACCTTGTCTTTTTAGTATTTTCCCTACTTTAGACCTTATACACACTGAAGTTGGCACTTTTCCTGTACCCAAACTACCTAACCAAAGAAGCAAGCTTTCAGCTGGTCATTTCTTGAATGATCACAGAACAGGCCCAAATGGTATGCAGGGCCTTGATTCAAGTGGTCCTGAACTCGGCTGGGAGAGGTGTTCTCATCAGGGATGACGCAGAGTATAGGGCTGAGAGTGCAGGCCTGAGCACATCCTGTTCAACCCTCAAGATCTGTGTAGCATGAACACATCAGGGGAAACAAAACACACTGGGGCCTGTTGGGAGCTGGGGGAGGGAGAGCATCAGGAGGAAGAGCTGATGGATGCGGGGCTTAATACCTAGGTGTTGGGTTGATCTGTGCAGCAAACCACCACGGCACACATTTACCTATGTAACAAACCTGCACATCCTGTAGATGTACCCAGGAACTTAAAATAAAATTTGAAGAAACAAATAAAATAAAATAAAATATAAAGGTCTGTGTAGCATAGGCTTGGTGAGCCTTGCATTTGCAGGGTAGCTGAAATGAGTCAGGGTCCTCAAGTTTACTCCTGGGGAACCTGAGCAGTAGCACATTGCAAAAACATCTCAGTTTTTTTTTTTAATGTCCCAGGTATATGACCCAAACTGTTAGATGCTAACTAATAGAATCTAATAGCATCTATTAATTGCACCAAGCTGCCCTACCTTGCTAAGATGGAGCTGGAACATGGGATCTTTCTGAAGCATCCATACAGTATCACATGCCAGTCAGATGCCTTATTCACACCGGCCTCTTATTTTCTCATCTTGATTTCTCACCTCTCAGTGTCTGCCCTGTAATCTATGCCATCTACTCTTGGTATCTACCCCTGAGCCTCGTGGCTGCTTGCCCTCAGTACTGCACCAAACTCCATGTAATGATTTCAAAGATGCAATTTAAAAATGTAAAATAAGCTTATTTCACCTCCCTTGAGAATGTGAACTCAGCCCTCTGTTCCTTTGCTTTTGCTATCTGTTATTTCCCCGAGAATGGCCACATTCTCTTGCTCTCCTTTTCTCCCATCTCCCTGACTGCCCCAGCCTCACTGAGAGCCTCTTTCCCTAAGACCCTATGGGCATTGCTGAACTGGTAGAAGTGCAGTGTGGTGCCCTTGGAGCATACCGGCTTTGGAGTCCTAGGACCTGAGTTTGGATTCTGTCTCAGTCACTGTTAAACTGTGTGACCACAGGCAGGCTGTGGGCCCCTGCTTTCTTTTGGATGTTTGTCACCAAACCTCATGTTGAAATTTCATCCCCAAGGTTGATGGTGGGGCCTAATGGGAGTTGATTTGGTCATGGAGGTGGACCCCTCATGAATAGATGAATGCCCTCCCTTAGGGGTGATTGAGTTCTTGCTCTATTCATTCCTGCATGAACTGGTTGTTAAAAGAGCCTGGCCACTCCCCACCACTCTTTCTTCCTCTCTCACCACACGATTTTTGCACACACAGGCTCCCCTTCACCTTCCACCATGAGTGGGAGATTCCTGAGACCCTCATCAGAAGCAAATGTTGACACCATGCTTCTTGTCTGCAGAAACATGAACCAATCTTCTTTGCTTTATAAATTATCTGGCCTCAGGTATTCCTTTATAACAACACAAATGGAATAAGACAATCCCTTTAGGCCTCAGTTTCCACATCTCATGCATAATAACAAGGCTTATTTATGTTTTGGGAGTAGTAGAAATAATGTATGCAAAAGGACCACTAAACAAGTAGTGACAGTCATTACTAATTCGTAACTATCTTAAATGATACATTAGTTATTTCCATCCTCTTGCAACCTCCCTGAGAGAATGCAGGTTCTAGTGGGTGGCGTCTCTGTCTTGTGCTTCAAGCAAGATATGCTTCAGCAAACAACTCCCTGGCTGCAATTTCCAAGATCTGGACTGTTTTCCCAAAATTATTCTTCCTGTCTTTTTTTAGGTATCTATTTTTTTTCTTACTTGAAATGCTATTTGGCATTCTACAAAGCATTCAAATGAGGAATTCTGAGTGCATCTCCAAGATCCACCTGCACTTCCTCACTCAGCCCCTTTATAACTAATGTTTGTGCCAGAGGCCATCTCAAGTATGTGGCCATAGGTGTGTGGTGTTCAGTGACCTCCGAGGAGCTCAAAACAATGATCTAAGGACAGACAAGACGTTAAAAGATAACCCAGAGAACGGGAGAAAGTATTTGCAAATTATATATCTGATAAGGGTCCAGTCTCCAGAATATATAAAGAACAACTCAGCGATAAAGACAAGCAATCCAATTGTAAACTGGGCAAAGGATTTAAATAAACATTTCCCCAAAGAAGATGTACAGATTCCAATGAGCACACGAAAAGATGCTCAGCATCATTAGTCACTAGGAAAATGGAAATCAAAATCACAGTAAGCTTCCATTTCACATCACTAGGATGGCTATAATTAAAAAAAAGAAAAAAGCAAAATTAACAAGTGATGGCAAGAAAGTTATCAGAATCCCCATACATCGCTGATATGAATATAAAATAGTGCAATAATTGTGAAAAAAATCTTGGCAGTTTCTCAAAATGCTAAACATATATTTACCATATGACCCAGCAACTCTACCCCTAGGTATATACCCAAGAGAACTGAAAACACATCTTCACACAAGAACTTGTACAGGGATATCCACAGCAGCATTATTCATCATAGGCAATAAGTAGAAACAACCAGATGTCCACTGACTGGTAAATGAATAAATAAAATGTAGTGTATGCATACAATGGAATAAAAAGAAACAAAGTACTCCTCCATGCTGAGACACAGATGAACCTTCAAAAAATTATTCTAAGTGAAAGCAGCCAGACATAAAAGACCATGTATTATATGATTACATTTATATGAAGTGGCAAGAATAGGCAAATCCATAGAAGTACATTAGTGGTGGCCAGAGGCTAGGAGGAGGAAGATTGGGAGTGACTGCCAACGGTGTGGAGTTTCTTTGGGGAAAGGTAGAAATCTTCAAGAATGAGATAGTGTGAGGGTTGCATAGCATTGTGAATACACTAAAACCACCTTGATGGACACTTACAAATGTGAAAAGTATAAAACCGTACACTGTGTATTTTACATTATATAAATTTTATATCAATAAAAGTAATTGTGGTAGGGCACAGTGGCTCATGCCTGTAATCCCAGCACTTTGGAAGACCAAGACAGGTGGATCACTTGAGGTCAGGAGTTTGAGACCAGCCTGCCCAACATGGTGAAACCTTGTCTCTACTAAAAATACAAAAATTAGCTGGGCGGGGTGGTGCATGCCCGTAGCCCCAGCTACTGTGGTGGCTGAGGCAGGAGAATCGCTTGAACTCAGGAGGCAGAAGATCGCACCATTGCACTCCAGCCTGGGTGACAGAGCAAGACTCCATCTCAACAAAAAGAGAAAAAGTAATTACAAAATACAAACAAAGAAGGCTTAGCCCCATTATCACCAAGGACCATCTAAACTAAACATCTTAACTAACTTAACCAGAATAGAACCCAGCTCTATGGAGACAGCTGTTCAGATAAGGCAGAATTTTAGCCTCTTTCCTTTGTGAAATAAGAATGAGCTCACAGGAGGCTCTTCCCACGTATTGACTACCTTTCTGCAGTGCTGTACCATGTACGGTTGGAAAATAAAAATGCCACTAACCTCTCCTCTATATTTTTTCCAGGGATAATTCTGATACAAAAAAAAAAAGCGTTGTCAGTAGCATACATTGGGTGTTCAATAAATGTCACCAGTCAGGAATAAATGTCACCAGTCAAGCATAATCATGAAGGAAAGATAAGAAAGTGGATACCTTGAGGAGGCTCTGGAAAAGAGATAAGGTGAGACATTTGCTTCTTTGTACCTTGTGTTAGTTCCTTTCTAAGATGTGAATCCTCGCCATCATATGCTGGCTAAAAGCCCTGTTCCATATTAGAAACAGCCCTCAAAGTTTACCTGAGCCCAAGGCCACATGGCTGGAGTTGGCGGCTGGTTGCCCCGGCCAACTCCGGGGCTTCTCGGAAAGGGGAGAGCCTCCTCATCCCACATCGCCCAAGGACCTGAGATGGCCCCCTCTAGGGAGGGCTGTTCTGGGAGAAAGGAACCGCTTGGCGAGAGGGAAGGAAATGAGGAGTGAATTTGTCAGGGGAGGGAGCTTGATGACACCCTATTCCAAGAGAAAGCACTGGCATTAAAGGCACTGGAGGTGTTGCACGGGGAGTTTAAGACTTCTGAGGGCAGCCATCACCTACCCCGCAATTCGGCCTCAGCCTGGCCCTGCCCATCATCTCCTAAGGGGAGGTGGCCTCGGGCTCCAGGAATAAATAGCACAGTCCCGGCACTCTCTACTTTAAACTCCCCACTCCGGCCACGGTGAGCAGCCCCTCACGCCCCACCCATGACTCTTTCTTCGCCTCCATTCCTGTGTGACCTCAAACAAGTCCACAGTGTCTTACCCTCGGTTTCTTCTTCTTCCCAGTGGGGCTAATAGCACTGGCCCAGAGGCCATGTGGTCGAAATCTTCCAGTCTCCCAGCACACCACCCGGGGGAGGGTGCATCCTCCTGGAAAGTGAACCACACACACAGCTCCGCTGGGAACAGGAGACTTCCGCCAACATGAGACAAGGGGCCTGGAATATTTCAGTTGTGTCCTATTAGGTGCTCCGCTAACATTCTGCTTTCTCTTCTGAGCCCTCAATACGCTGGTAAGTATTCACTTACAGCCTATGCTCCCCAACGGACTACAAAATCCAGCAGGTGCCACGGAACTCACGGTCACTGCTCCATTTCTGGCCCCAGCACAGGTGGAAGATGCCCCCTACACATTTCAAGCCGACTAATCACAGGGGAAGAAACACGGTGTGTTTTAACCGCTTTCTACGGGCTTCTTATGCCTTCAGTCTGCGCGTTCCTGCAGTCACCTCTGAAGGGGGAACCAGATCATCCAAAGCTTCTGGCTCTAATACCGGGTGGCCTTACGTAAACTGTCTCAGGGTCCTCATTTGCAAATAAAGGACTTAAACTAGGTGGTCTCTGAAGTCTCCTTCAGTTCCGCCATGGAAAGCCACAGGCTAGGTTTTCAAAGTCACTCACGGCTCCTTAATTAATTTGAAGCAATTGCATCGAACATCAGGGCTGGACTGTGGATGACCGGCAAGACAATGGAGCAGAGATATAGAAAAGGAAGGATGATTTAGATATTCCCATGGTGGGAAAAATAGTAACTGAGCAAATAAGGAGACTAAAGTTCTCTATTGACAGAGAAAAGATGAAATGGGGGTGATTTCCCACATTCCCAAATAAGAGGTGAGCAAACATGGAGGTCTGCTGCCGGTGCCTCCGGGAGCCCAGCTCCTCCAGCGGGGTTCTCTCCAGATCCTTGCAGACCCCAAACAGAGAGATGATGGGGCCTGCAGACCTTGCCTGGCTGTCAGAAATTTTCCACCCGCTGAAGACGTGGCTAGCAGTGGTCTACATTCTGTATGTGGCCTTCCTAAATTAATGAACACACTCACACTAACACTCACAGACATTCTCACACACACCCACTGACATACCCACCACTCACACATTCACACATTCAGACACACACACACCCACTGACATACCCACCACTCACACATTCACACATTCAGACACACACACACCCACTGACATACCCACCACTCACACATTCACACATTCAGACACACACACACCCACTGACATACCCACCACTCACACATTCACACATTCAGACACACACACACCCACTGACATACCCACCACTCACACATTCACACATTCAGACACACACACCCACACTCATATACATTCACACACACACCACTCACACCCAATTCACATAGACATACTCACTTACTCACAAACACACTCACAATCACACACTCATACACACCACTCAGACTCACACAGTCTCACACTCACATACACACACGACTCACACTCACATAGACAAACACACTCATACACTCACAATCACACTAGCATACGCACACACCACTCACACTCACAGTCATACTCACAAACACACTCATACACCATCACACTTGCATACAGGTACACCACTCACACTCATACACTCAAATATATCCACACACACACCACTCACACACCACTCACACTCACACACTCAATCACATGCACACCACTCACAGTCATACACAGTCACACACAATCATTCACACTCACATGCTAACATTCACACAGTCACACCACTCACAATCACACACATTCACAACACTCATCCACACTCACACTCAGACACTCTCACACTCTGATGTTTGTAGACTTCTCAAACATGCCGTTGGTTTTTGAAGGGAAATAAGTTGTAGACTTTTTCATTGTTTTGCATTAAATACCCAGTGCTCTTATCGGCTTATTTAACAGGCACCAGCAGGATTGTGTCTCAAATGGAATGAGGGCAGGTGCTTTAGGCACCCTCCACAAGGGACTGTCTTCTTCATCTCAGCCTTGCCAAACACAGAGGAAATGAAGGGAGGTCCTTGGTTAGTGAGCTGCAAATCGAGACATCGTACCCTGTGCCAGGCTTTGCAAAACCTGTTAGTTCTTGGGGAATGGTGGACAATCACACAATATTCTTCACAAGGACATATGAAATATTTTCTGAAAACCTATTAGTTCATAAGGAATGGTGGACAGTCATACAATATTCTTCACAAGGACACATGAAATGTTTTCTGAAGAACTAAGGATGAAGTTATATGAGCGTGAGTTCCAAGCTAAATGCAAAAAGCAAACGTTTTAAAGTAAAAACATGGCAAAAAGAAATGAGAGGCCAGGCACAGTGGCTCACGCATGGGCATGGTGGCTCACACCTGTAATCCCAGCACTTTGGGAGGCCAAGGCGGGTGAACCACCTGAGGTCAAGAGCTCAAGACCAGCCGGGCCAACATGGTAAAACCCAGTCTCTACTAAAAATACAAAAATTAGCTAGGCATGATGGCTCATGCCTGTAATCCCAGCTACTCGGGAGGCTGAGGCAGGAGAATCGCTTGAACTGGGAGGCAGAGGTTGCAGTGAGCCGAGATCACACCATTGCACTACAGCCTGGGCGACAGAGCAAAACTCCATCTCAAATAAATAAGTAAATAAATAAATGAGGAAAAGTAGCATCTAGGTTAGAGAATGAGTATGGACAAAACTGTGAGATGACCACATTTTCTTTGAGGCCTCCCCCCTCTCTTGAAGTTCCATCACTCCCCCTCTCTGACTTCACCCTCGTTCTTCTCAACATTTCTGGGTTATCCAGTGCACTTTCCAACTGGCCTGCACCCTCCACCAGGTCAGGGGCTCTCCCTCTCTATCCTTTACTTCCTTTTTTTAACTTCTTGCTAGGTGGCTTGGACACTGGCTCAGGAACTAAACACCATCCATGTATCCCACCCAGCCCAGGAGATGGTCTTTTCCAGGCAATGCCATTGGTGGTGCGTGAAGGGCAGGAACCATGCTGGTCTCAGCCATCGTCCAATCTTTAACACCCAAGTATTTCACACATAATCATCACTCAAAGTACATTTTTATTTAAAAGTTCTCCAAAACTTGTGAACTTTTTTGGATCTACATCTTTGCCTACTGGTTTTGGAGTTAAATTTCTATCCTCCAAAATTCCTGAGTCAAGAGTATACACGTATGAAATTTTTAATCATATTGTTCATACACCTCCAAATTGTTTGTGCTAATTTACACTCCCACCCAGCATCCATGGAAGCCTCTCTCCTCCTTGCCTAAAAACTCTTCGGGAAACACAGCTGTTCTTTCTTTTGCCAACTGATTCTTTTTGGCTCTCTCTGACCAAAAACATAAAAGATTCCACAGAGTTTTTCCATCAGAACTTTTGGCAATTACTAACTATTGCAATAATTAAAATTCTTCTTGGATAGAAATCTCTCTTTGCTCCTGGGAGAGGATACAAAAAGAGTCAAACAAAATAGACTTTTTTTTTTTTGTTCTCAGAGGGCTCTCTAATGCATTCTCATAAATAATTAGTGGCATCATCTTGTTGGGTTACTCATCTCTTCTACCATGGTGATGCTGGGTGATCCATGGTCCTCATTCACTATCCATAGCCAGCATGGAAAGCATTAAGAGGAACAGGACACTAGAATGATTATTTATTTCCACAGCTCTCTAAACTGAGCAGTGGGGCACGTTGGCTCACACCTGTAATCCCAGCACTTTGGGAGGCCGAGGAAGGCGGTTCATTTGAGGTCAGGCGTTCAAGACCAGCCTGGCCAACATGCTGAAACCCCGTCTCTACTAAAAAATATAAAGATTGTCCAGGCATGGTGGTGGGCATCAGTAGTCCCAGCTACTCGGGAGGCTGAGACAGGGAGAATTGCTTGAACCCGGGAGGCAGAGATTGCAGTGAGCCAAGTTCACGCCACTGCACTCCAGCCTGGACAACAGAGTAAGATTCCACCTCAAAAACAAACAAACAAAAGTTTCATAATTTAAAATGCAAGAGACTGAGAACAAACTGGGCTTTGAAGTAACTGAGTTTGTATGAGCCAGAGGTTTAATTATAAACCAGACAGCACTCAGCTGCCAGGGAAAGCCAGTTGTTTCAAGCAATGACAATGATGATGCTCAATGATGTTTTGTTCATTTGTTTTTGTTGTTGTTTTTTGAGACGGAGTCTCTCTCTCTTCCCCAGGCTGGAGTGCAGTGGTGCCATCTCAGCTCACTGCAAACTCTGCCTCCCGGGTTCAAGTGATTCTCCTGTCTCAGCCTCCCAAGTAGCTGGGACTACAGGCGCGTGCCACCAAGCCCGGCTAATCTTTTGTATTTTTAGTAGAGACGGGGTTTCACCATGTTAGCCGGGATGGTCTCGATCTCCTGACCTCAGGTGATCTGCCTGCTTCGACCTCCCAAAGTGCTGGGATTTTGGGCGTGAGCCACTGTGCCTAGCCAATGATGTTTTTATTTCCAATATATTTTTAGTCACCTATGTTGAGAATGGTGATTTAAAAGACACTTCACAGCTCATAAGGAAATGCACACAGAATAATTATTATGAAGGGACGTGCAGGTGACATAAACTCACCATTCTGCAGTTCAACTGGAGCTGAATAAAATAACAAATATCGTGTCTGATTCTGCCCACACTACTTGATCTTAGGCAGATCCTCTACAAGGCTGAAGAACTGCTGCACAAGAGGAAAAGAAAAACCCTGTGCATTTGGTCTTTACTAACAACTAATAACACCTGGACTTTGCAAGCATCCGTGGGACAAACTGAATTAGGCCAGCAATTTATGGATAGTTTAGTCTCTGAATTTGGAGACAGTGACTGTTTCAGTGTGAAAGTAGCTATCTTCATTAAATTGTATTTCAGCTTAAAAGTAACATTTTCACTATCATGTCAGATACACTAGAACACAGTATGCCCAAGCCTACCTTTATCTCCATAAAGAGAACCTGGGAACTCCTAAAGGGTTGTTGAATGAGCAAGTAATGGCTTGTTGTGTTAGTATGACAGTATGTGGTGGGCCGTGCCTTCGACTCTTTCAGCTCTTCTTTGTAAAGGTCTTGTGGGTTTTTCCCCCAGGATACAACCAAGTGAGTAAATATTTTTATTAATCTTTGGAAAAAAGAAGATCTGATTCATGCAGCTTATGGCTTCAATCCAAAGTTAGGACAGTTCTTGGTGTAAGAGCCTTGGGATGACCGCTGAGTTTCGGGAAGAGTCAGGGAGAAAAGGAACTCTCTATGAGAGAGCCTGTTTAGCTCTGAGATTAAAACTCTAATCATTTGCTACTATGCACTGCAGCCATACATGAAGAAATGAGAAATATCATCCTAGAGCCAGTATGACGTCTGCTGCCAAATATTGGGAAAGGCTTCCTGATGAAGAGGAAATACATCTGTGCAGGCTGAAAAGGCAAAACAGTAGCCCATGGGTTGGAGTCACTCCTGGGAAGGCAGCTTTCAGCTCAATGTGAATAAGGTTTTCATAACAATTAGAGCTGGGACAATAAACACTCCATCAAAGAAAAGATTCAATAAAGTTAAGTTAAGGCTTCTGCTTTAATAAATAACCCCTTATATTATTCCGTTCTCACACTGCTAGTAAAGACACACCCGAGACTGGATAATTTATCAAGGAAAGAGGTTTAACTGACTTACAATTCAGCATGGCTGGGGAAGGCCTCAGGAAACTTATAATCAAGGTGGAAGAGGAAGCAAGCACATCCTTCACATAGCAGCAGCCAGGAGAAGTGCTGAGCAAAGGGGGGAAAGCTTCTTATAAAACCATCAGATCTCGTGAAAACTCACTCACTATCACAAGAACAGCTGGAGGTAACTGCCCTCATGATTCAATCACTT
Source organism: Pongo abelii (assembly GCF_028885655.2). Classification (NCBI taxonomy): domain Eukaryota; kingdom Metazoa; phylum Chordata; class Mammalia; order Primates; family Hominidae; genus Pongo; species Pongo abelii. Next base: position 7,184,802 of record NC_071993.2, read on the forward strand.
CCACCGGGTCCTACCCTTCACACGTGGGGATTGTTACAATTCAAGATGAGATTTTGGGTGGGGACACAGAGCCAAACCATATCACCCATAAATTTTAACGGCTTCACACAACGGAAGTTTCTCTCTTGCTCACATAATGGCCTGATGCTGGCATTCCTGGTCAGCTCTTTCCTTCTTCCAGGTGGTGACTCAGGATCCCAGGCTTTTGCATCTTGCAGCACTGGCCACCCTCTCTGGAGTCCTCTGCTTCTAGCTGGTGGAAAAGAAATAAGTGGAGATTTTCAGGCCCATTCACAATAATCACTCTGCCTGTGTGCATTTCCTTATGAGCTGTAGAGTGCTTTTTTAGTCATCATCATCATCAACAGAGGTGACTAAAAATACCTTGGAAATGCAAGCATCATTGAGCAGCATCATAGTCATTGTTCAAAACAGCTGTCTTTCTCTGGTCAAGTGAGTGCTCTCTGGTTTTTAATAAAACCTCTGGTTAATATGAACTCAGTTACTTCAAAGCCCATTTGTTCCCAGTCTCTTGCATTTTAAATTATGAGGATTTACCATATACGCAAATGCTTTGTGGAGATCCTGGCCGTGAGTTCTGTGCATATCCACTAGCGAGAGCTAATCATATGGCAACATCTGGATCTACAGGGATCGGGGCATGTATGAGGTGTAGTCCCAGCTGGGCTACATGAAATCTATGGTCCCTTCCAACTTTGAGAGCTAACTAATTCAACCGACACAGAATGAGCACCTACTTCATGCATGACTCATTGTGTCAAGGAATACAAAAAAACGAAAAATGCATAGAAACTGTCACCTGAAAGCTTACATCTTAGAAGGGAAAGCAGGACAAACTCAATGATATTACACAACAAAATATAAGAGTTATAAAATGCTATGGGAATTTAGCAGAGAATGAAGTCACCTGAAAAGAATTCGTTGGAGTGAATGTCTTCAGGATAGGCCTTGAAGGAAGGGGTAGGGTTTCAATGTGTGGAGATGGGGGAAGGTCTAGAAGGCAAATAACTGGCATAGATAAAAGATGATTGGATTCCCAATAATCCAAGGAATTGCTCCAGGAATTGCTGTTAGTACTGACCCTTCATATCCATGGGTCCCACATCCATGGATTCAACCCACCATGGATCAAAAATACTTGGAAAAAAATTGCATCTGTACTGAACACATAGACTTTTTTGTTGTTATTCCCTAAACAATACAGTATAACAACTATTTACATAGCACTCGCATTGTATTAGGTATTATAAGTAATCTAGAGATGATTTAAAGTATATGGGAGGGTGTACATACGTTATATGTCCATACTATGCCATTTTATAGTAGACACTTGAGCATCTACAGATTTTGATATCCACAGGGGACCTGGAACTCATCCCCCAGATACCAAGGGACCACTGTAGTTTTCTTTAATTTTTATTTCAAGTTTGGGGGTACATGTGCAGGTTTGTTACATAGGTAAACTCGTGTCATGGGGGGTTGTTGTACAGATTATTTTGTCACCCAGCTACTAAGCCCAGTACCCAATAGTTATCTTTTCTGCTCCTCTCCCACCTCCCACCCTCCCCCATCAAGTAGACCTCAGTGTCTGTTGTTCCTTTCTTTTTGTTCATGAATTCTCATCATTTAGCTCCCACTTATAAGTGAGAACATGCAGTATCTGGTTTTCTGTTCCCGCGTTAGTTTACTAAGGATAATAGCCTCCAGTTCCATCCATGTTCACACAAAAGACATGATCTTGTTCTTTTTTATGGCTGCATAGTATTCCATGGTGTATATGTACCACATTTTCTTTATCCAATCTGTCATTGATGAGCATTTAGGTTGTTTCCAAGTCTTTGCTATTGTGAATAGTACTGCAGTGAACATACATGTGCATGTGTCTATATGGTAGAATGATTTATATTCCTCTGTGTATCTAGCCAGTATTGGGATTTCTGGTTGAATGATATTTCTGTTTTCAATTATTTGAGGAATCGCCACACTTCTTTCCACAATGATTGAACTAATTTACATTCCCACCAACAGTGTATAAGTGTTCATTTTTCTCCACAACCTCATCAATATCTGTTATTTTTTGACTTTTTAAAATAGCCATTCTGACTGCTGTGAGATGGTATCTCATTGTGGTTTGGATTTACATTTCTCTAATGATCAGTGTGATATTGAGACTTTTTTCATAAGCTTGTTGGCCACATGTGTCTGTTCATGTCTTCTGCCTACTTTTTAATGGGGTTGTTTCTCTCTTGTAAATTTTTTTAAATTCCTTTTAGATGCTGGATATTAGACCTTTGTCAGAGATGTAGTTTGCAAATATTTTCTCCTGTTCTGTAGGTTGTCTGATTACTCTGTTGATAGCTTCTTTTGCTGTGCTCTTCGTTTTTTATAAGCCTATCTTAATATATTTTCCTAGTATAAAAGAATAAATGCCTTAATCAATATTAGCATGGACAACACTCAATAAATGGTAGCCACTAGTAGCTTTAGGTGTAGAAGTATTTAAAATTAAGGATTTGCTTGTTGATTTCACATGTACATAATGTAATCATTCCTGGGGGCCATTAAGCTCTCTTAAATTCTCTTGATATCCAGGAAAAACACATTTATATATCCACACTAACTCAATTTAGACGTGTTAACAAAAAAAAAGAAAAAAAAAGTGAGTTTCCCTCCAAGTACTATAAATGGAGCCATTGCTTCCTCTGAGTTACTAGGAGAGTCAGCCTGATTCTTGGCTTGGTTGTGTTACTAGAGGCCAGATGCCAGAGTCCCAGAATAGGTCACTTGGCCTTGATATACCTTGTTCATTCCCTTGATAAATGGAAATCACAGCCAGCATCACCTACGACAGAATGAGATAATGTCTGTAAGGCACACTCTACTCCCTGCTAGACCCAGCCCAGCCCCATGCCTGCAGACGATGACAAACAAATATTTCAAACCTATCTGAGTTCACTGGTACAGGTTAAATCTGAAAGGAAGCTTCATAGAGATTTTTCTTATTTAATTCATCTGGTGTCAGCTCAAGGTTCCACACTGTCCTTTATAGATGGATTTGCCCTATAGATTTGGGGGATCGCTGAGCTTGCTCTGTGCTTTCTGGTCTTCCCATAATCGCTCAGGGGCTTTAAATCATTAGCTCATCTTAACAATTAAGGATGAGGGAAAAATTTCAAAGCCTCGCAAACACCCACCCAAGAAGAAACCACAGGAAGTTAGGATGAAATGTTCATTTTCAGGCTAACCAGAAATTTGCAGTGCCAGGCAGAGAATTAACAAGCAATCCATCAGCCAGAGTTGGAACACATTATTTGCAAACCAATTTGAATTTGATGAGGCTGGGTGGATAATTTTGAATGAAATTGGACCTGAATATTTCTAGAACTTAAATGTTTCAGCGAATGTGGTTGTTCAGATGTTTATGAAAAAAAATATGGGACATGGGTTTATTTCCTGTTACAATCCATGACTATCTGAAATATGCAATGGGCTAAAGAGTGAAGGAGAAAGTGTCAGAAAGGAGAAACAGATTTTTATTTCATAATAACATAGAGGAAAATGAAGGTTGGTAGACCTATGGTCAAAATTAGGAGACTGAGATGATCATTCACAAAATGTGTGTGAAGCCTTCAGTTAATGCCAGTTTTTAGTAATAGTACTAAGCTCCAGGAAAAAGGGCTCACTTATTTTTCTTCCTACTCATAAAACCTCACAGGTAGAAGAAGTGAACGGAAAGAGCAGAACCTATTGGAAAAATAAATTAAATTTCACTTATGTACTTTATATATAGCAAATGCATGCAAAAATATACCTGCATGTTTATTGCTATATAAACATACAATATATAAAGAATGTAAATATATAAAACTATAAATATAATCTATACATATATATCTATGTATATTATCTGTGTTTGATAAATTTAATTTACATATATATTCTATATGTAAAATATTTATATATATCTCTGTGTGTGTTTGTATTTTTAAGGAACATAAATGAGTCACAAGAGGAGTTTGAAGCCTAATTTAGCCATTTGTTTGCAAAAATGTTGCATGATCAATGTCAAATATCTTCTAGTAGGGGCAAGTGCTACTTTACAAAATTGTAACTCATTCCATCTGAGCTCCCTTTGGATTCCCCGCGGAGAGGACAGAGGCTGGCCCCTAGTGCCTCTTCTCTAGTGATTCCAGTCAAGGCTGCGGGATGATGGGAAGGTCTTCCCATGCCCCAAAGCAAGGAACAGACGTGGAGAATACATTTATCTGTGTATTGATTTGTAATACATAAGGCTTCTGAAGTTAGAATAAGACAGTAAATGCAGATTCTTAATGGAATCCCCAGAATAAATTATGAAGGGCATTTCCTGAAAGCAGCACAGATCAGCACATGTAGCTCCCACGTCCGTGAATCCTGTCTGTTCATGTTTGCAGTAGAAAGAGTGGCTTGGGTTTTTCCAAAGCTGCATGATGCTGGTTCACGTTCCCAGCAATGTGAAAGACTAGTTTTAAGGAGGGAGATAAATGGCTCAGGCTTGGGAGGCCTGGTCTCCTTCACTCCCCTAAGATCTTCTCACCCACCACATTTTCCACTTACTCAGGGCAGCTTCAATGTTCCAGGAAATCTCCACCCAGCCAAATACTAAGCCACCAAGTCACATCCCACACACGGCATAAAACAACATGCATACGTTACAAAGACGTAGCCTGACCATATAAATAACACAAGTGAATAAAAATCCCCCAGCCATCAGGCCTCCTGTGACTGTTAATTTTACGTGTCAGCCTGCCTGGGCCCTGGTGACCAGATATGTGGATGTTTCTATGAGGGTGTTTTGGGAGGAGATTAACAGTTACATCAGTGGACTTTGAGTAAAGCAGATTGCCCTCATAATGTAGGTGGGCCTCACCCAATCATTTGAAGGCCTGGATAGAACACAAAGACGGACCTCCCATGAGCAGCAGGGATCCTGTAGCAGTCAGCTTAGGACTGGGACAGCAACACAGGCTTTTCTCTGGGTTTCTAGTCTGCCAGCCCACCCTGCAGATTTTAAATTTGCCAGTCCCTATAGTCACATGGGCCAATTCCTTAAAATAAGCATTTCTCTTTCTCTCTTTACATATATTTATATGTAGCTAGAATGGGTGCACAGGCAAAAGGAAAAGTTATACAATGATGCCTGCTACAACACTGTAAGAGCAAAACCATAAACAATACAAACGTGCTTCAATAGGCGATTTGTTAATACATTTGGTTCATCAATAGAACGGATTAATTGCAGCCATTAGAAAGGACAATGGCCATTGATATGGTTTGGCTGTGTCCCTGACCAAATCTCATGTTGAATTGTAATAATCCCCATGTGTCAAGGGCAGGGCCAGGTGGAGAAAATTGAATCATTTGGGCAGTTTCTCCCATACTGTTAGTATGTAGTGATGAATAAGTCTCTTGAGATCTAGTGGTTTTATAAACAGCAGTTCCCTTCACAAGCTCTCTTGCCTGCTGCTCCTCCTTTTCCTAAGACGTGCCTTTGCTCCTCCTTTTCCTTCTGCCATGATTGTGAGGCTTCCCCAGCCACGTGAAACTGAGTCCATTAAACCTCTTTTTCTTTATAAATTACCCAGTTTTGGGTATGTCTTTATCAGCAGCATGAAAACGAACTAATACGGCCATCTCTATACATTGACATGGAAAAGCAGTCAATACCCCAAAAACTATTGAAATAAAAAAGAAAAAAGTAACATAAATGGAAATAAAATAATATAAAAACAAAACAGATATAAAAATAAAGCTATGTGAAATCAAAAAAATTACAAAGTAAAACAAGGCATACTTGTTAAACTTATTCTGCAGTACAGTCATTTCAAAGACAACTAATTTTTTGAATCACAAATAGTGTCAATATACACTTCCTGTGCTATCAAAGTTAAAATAAAGTGAGTGAGATCTTCATCCCCCACACTCCGCCGAAAAAAAAGAATCCCTAGGGCAGAGCAACTGGGGAAAGAGCACCCCACTCTGCAGGCCCCACTGGGATAACTTTCTGTTCCTTAATGTGTTAGGTGGCTCTGGGCTCCATCATTCATTCATTCACTCTATGTGATGTCTTAGTTCCCTCGGGCTGCTGTAATGAAACACCATAACTGAGCAGCTTATAAACAACAGACATCTATTTCTCATGGTAATGGAAGCTGGAAGTTCAAGATCCAGGTGTCAGCAGATTCGGTAATTGGTGAGGACCTGGTTTCTGGTTCATAAACAGCCATCTTCTCGCTGTGTCCTCACATGGCAGAAGGGGTAACAGAGTTCTCTGGGGTCTCTTTTATAAGGGCACTAATTCCATTCATGGGGGCTCTGTCCTCATGACCCTATTACCACCCAAAGACCTCACCTCCTAATATGATCACCTTAGGAGTGAGGAGTTCAACATAGGAATTTGGAGGGAGACACATTCAGACCAGAGTCCAGGAACTTCTGAGAGCACACACAGAACCACATTGGAAAGGGCCACTACCCAGCTACTTGGACATCCAAAGAAATCTCACCATGATGTCTCAATGGGAACATCAGGTTTTAAGGCATTCATTTCTTTCAGAATCGTTGATCTTTCATCTTTTCATGATACCAGAGGTTATAATTAAATCACAATAAACTTTCTTTTCAGGTGAAAGTTTCAATATTTCCACCTCTCAAAATCCAAATTTTTTCCCAATTTTTCTTTCCTAACAATGGGAACACCCATGCTTGGCAAGTGATACCATGTGGAATATCAAGGTGTATATATCTTCTTATGGTGCAAATTCCTAAGACCCTCAGTGTTTGGTTGCCCAGGGAAATGCAGCCTTTAAAGAGTTAACTCCTGCCTGTGGCTCTTCCAAAGAATTTTAAAGCATCCTTGACCACGTGCAGTGGCTCACACCTGTAATCCCAGCACTTTGGGAGGCAGATCACTTGAGGTCAGGAGTTCGAGACCAGCCTAGCCAACATGGCAAAACCCCATCTGTACTAAAAATACAAAAATTAGCCAGGTGTGGTAGCAGATGCCTGTAATCACAGCTACTCAGGAGGCTGAGGCAGGAGAATCACTTGAACCCAGGAGGTGAGGTTGCAGTGAGCCAGGATTGGGCAACAGAGCAAGACTCCGTCTCAAAAAAAAAAGAAAAAGAAGAAAGAAGAAAAAAAGAAATTTTAAAACACATTCCTCTTACAGGTTAAATCCCAGACTTTCTTTTACCAGGTCTTGAGCTTTGTGGCACAGAGGTAGAACATGAAGTCATCAGGGAGAAATCTCAAAGTCAGCAAATGTTACCAACCTCCCCTTTCTCCCATTCTAAACTTCATGGCAGCCCCTCCCAATGTAGCATTTTCCTACCTTGTCTCTATCTTTCATTGTCAATACCTGTGCTCAGAGCAAAAACAGATTAATCAGTCATTTATAGCATGATAGGAATAAATGCAAAGTGTCACCTCCATCAGAGCATCTGCCTGCTGTGTTTCATCATGGATGGTGATGAGGAGCCCTTCCTCACTTCTGAAGACCTCACCCCATGTTCTTCTGGAAGGATGGGAGCCTCACACTGCCCTTCTCTCATCTCTGAAGGACCTCAGTTTACAATCGAGAGGTAAGAGAGGAAAAACATGGATTTCAATATAAAAGTTGTGACTAATGGTTTTTGTAATCAGTTTCCCTGATATTAGTCACTGTGTGTGAATCATATTTCCATGGGAATCCAAGTCAGCTGATTCCTGTAGGCTATGTTTTTATTTTATAGCTAGTTGTTATAATAGCATTGCATAAGCAAAAAGGAATAACCAGAGAAGGTGGGTCATGAACGTGAAGAAAAATCCCATTTTACGCTCTAAAACATCAGCAGAAGCTCTGATTCTCCCTTGAGTTTCCCATTTAAAAAAATATTCTTTTGAATGTGAAGCCTGATGTGCAGAGAGAGATTACACCGTATACCAAATAACTCTTTAAGGAGCCATTACGTATTAGCTGAGGGTTGGAACTTGGGAAGGGCAGGCACCATGGCTTCTATGTACCCCCTTGCCGGCAAGGTGGCAGCGCCAGGTGGACTGGAGGAAATGTGGCACTAAGAGGCTTTCCCATTTCCACATGGGAAGCTGAGAAATGCAAAGCCATCATAATCCATCAGGACCCTAAGAAGCAACCAGGACTCTTCAAGCCTCAGGGAGATTCCGGGGAAACTGTAGTTGGCACTGATATTGTTTGGCTCTGTGTCCCCACCCAAATCTCATCTTGAATTGTAACCCCCACGTGTGGAGGGAGACGCCTGGTGGAAGGTGATTGGATCATAGGCGTGGTTTTTCCCCCATGCTGTTCTCATGATAATGAGGGAGTTCTCAGGAGATCTAATGGTTTAAAAGTAGCAGTTTCCCCTGAACTTTGTCTCTCCTGATGCCTTGTGAAGAAGGCGCCTGCCTCCCCTTCACCTTCTGCCATGATTGTAAGTTTCCTGAGGCCTCCCCAGCCGTGCAGAACTGTGGGTCAATTAAACTTCTATTCCTTATAAATTATCCAGTCACAGGCATTTCTTTATAGCAGTGTGAGAACAGACTAATACAGGCACCACTATCTAAAGAGCAGGAAATGGTTTGGAAACAAGGTCACCTCTTCTATGATATTAGCACCTCATTCTGTGTGTATTGAAATTGAATTTAATTAAGTTGCCCATTTTTAAGAGTTTTCTGGGCTGACTTGGCCACCTATATTTCAAAAGGATATAGAAAATGAACCAGGCCTTGGATGGATTTTTCAGGGTGCAAGGAAATTTCATTCAAGCACTAAGTACTATTTTCCACAGAGGCACTTTGAGGCTGCCTTGGGGTGGGAGAGGCTGAGCAGGTAAAGCTCTGGCCACGGTCTCTTTCCTCAGAGCCCACACCCAGCATCAACCAGAAGCACCCCGTGGTTAGACATGCTGGAACTGCAGTACATTTTTTGTTTGAATCAGAACTGCTGAAAGTTTGAAAGTTACCAGCCTATAGTGTCTCTAGATATTTCATTTACAGTTCTATGTTTATTCATTTTCATGGACTTTTCACCTCCCAGCTTCTCCTGATGCCATTGTAAGGGATGAACATGGGGAAAGAAAGGAAAGCAGCATTGGGAGATGTTTTGGTTGAATTGTGTCCTCTCCCCAAAAAAAGTTATGTTAGGGTCATGACCCATTCAAAAGTTGAACTTATTTGGAGATGGAGTCTTTATAGAGGTAATCAGGTTTACGTGAGGTCACTGCTGGGCCCTAATCCAGTGTGACTGGTGCCCTTATGAAAAGGAGAAACCTGGCCAGGCACAGTGGCTCACACCTGTAATCCCAGTGCTTTGGGAGGGCTGAGGTGGGTGGATCATGAGGTCAGGAGTTCCAGACCAGCCTGGCCAAAATGATGAAACCCCATCTCTACTAAAAATACAAAAATTAGCTGGGCATGGTGGCACATGCCTGTAATCACAGCTACTCAGGAGGCTGAGGCAAGAGAATTGCCTGAACCCGGGAGGCAGAGGTTGCAGTGAGCCGAGATCGTGCCACTGCACTCCAGCCTGGAGACAAAGCTAGACTCCGTCTCAAAAAAAAAAAAAAAAAAAATGGGGAGGTGTGTGGAAATCTGGTCACTGATGCACACACAGGGAGAATATCATGTGAACAAGAAGGCAGAGAGTGAAGTGATGCGTCTGCAAGCCAAGGACCTTCCAGGATGCTGGCAGCCACCGTGATCTATTCCTGGAATAGATCCTGGTGGCCGCTGACACTGGTAGCCACGGAAGAGAGATCTGGAATGGATCCTCCTTTAGAGCAAGGAAAAGGAACCACTTTGATCTTAGACTTCTGGCCTCCAGAACTGTGAGACAATGAAGTTCTGTTGTTGAAGCCCCCAGTCCGTGGTACTCGATTACAGCAACCTGAGCAAATTAATACAGGGCCAAAGGCAGGAAAGACATTGGTGTCTGTTTATTACAGTGTTATCTCTCGAGCTGGGCCATGTAGAAAGTGATGCTAACCAGAAGTGAAGTTTGAGTTTTTCTTTAATATAAAAATAATTCCCCAACTAGGCTAAGTGAACCTCTCTACCGGGGTCCACCAGGATCGCACAGTGGGGCACACCCACAAACAACAAACAAGGCGGGCATGTTCCCATGAGGTCAAACCCCTGCTGCCCTCACCAGCCCGCTTGGCCTGGACATTGCTGGGCAGTAATGACACATGCTCTCAATGGCCACTAGGCGAGCACTGATCCCACCAGATTCTCTGGGAGCTCTGGTTTTGACATCAGCGCCTGTCTTAGAAGAGTACTGAATTCTTCCCTGCAGAGGAATTTGGAAAGACTCACCCGCTCCTTAGTGGATGGCCTTAAAAAACTTTTGAGGTGGTAACCCTGCCTCCTTCTCCGGCGCTTTTCTCGCCTCTTCCGGGTCACATTCCACATTCTCCCCTGAAGTGCCTGCCACATCTCTCCTACTTCCTGACCTTTTTGCCTGTGGCTTCTCTCTCCTGGCACCCGCTTCTCCCTCCTGCCACCCATCTTGCTAAGTGCTGCTTGTCCTCTGCATCTCAGGTGTCTCCTCGAGGAAGCTCCTCTGACCATCCAAGATGCACTAAGGTCTCCCTTCCATGAGTCCCCCTGGCACCCTGTGCTGGCTGCCCAAAAAAGCACTTGTGCTACAGTATGGAAAGTGCCTGTCTGCCCTCTGGACCCCATGCATCTTGGCATAGGACCCATGTCTGGCTCACTGTGGGCCCCCAGTGATTGGTGCTTATGTAGCAGAGTCACCTCTGGAAGCACTTTATTGCATAATTGGATGGGGAAAATGTCATTGTTAGAGTAGGCTATTAAAAGGCTGGTTAGAAGGTAATCAGAGTCTCAAATAAGATAATGGCAGGGATGATAGGCAGCAATTGATCCATAGGGAGAGATGTTTAGGAAACAGAATTGTCAATATTTAGTGATAGGACATGTGGGGTGATGGAGAACAATGACTCAAAGTTTTCTAGATTTTGTGATTTGGGTCAGCCCATGGATTATAAAACAAATGAGTGAGTGAATGAATGAATAAATGAAGAGATGAATCCTCCCAATAATGCTCAATTCTCCGGTGGTAAGTAGGGAGGTAAGAGTTGCTATCGGCCTAGGAAGTAGATTATCTGGACTCCAGACCTCTCTCTGCCATACTGTGTTTTTGAGCTATGGGCAAGTTGTTTATAATATCTGAGCTCAGTTTCTTTATTTAGAAAATGCAAGGGTTGTGTGAGTTATTGCCTGAGGTTCCTTTGAGCCCCATCATCCTCTCTCTTTCTCCCCTGCTTGCAGAGTGATTTGGGTTCTTATTTAACTTAAGTGCTATGGACATAGCTCTTCTCAAAGCGTACTTGGGAATCTTCTAGGATACAAGCATTTTCAAGCAGAATTGGAGCGTCCCATAGACGCAGAATGTGATATCCATTTTTGCAATTAGAGACTTTGGGAAACTTGGCTCTGAGGGCAGAGCTGATCTAAAACCCAGCACTCAGCAACATCAATCACGACCTTGGGCTTACAAAGAAGAGAATCTGCAACTAGTAACAGTAATTTTTAAATAACCACTCTGAATAGATTTGTGTACACATCTGCTTTTCCTGAAGGGACCTGAGATGTGTCCTCAGAGAATGACATCAGCACCTAGCCAGCACCACTCACTCCAAAGAATGTCACAGCAGCAACGGATGGTGGGAGAAAAGTCTGCCGTGGGTTTGCAGTGTCTTTTTCAGACCATCCCACAGAAACTTCTGCTCCTAAGGCCTAGCAGGGGAGCATGTGTTTGCAAGGTCCATCATCCTCTTTTCTCTTATAAGAAGGCTGAATTGAAACCTGCACAGCAATGGGGCACAATGGCTCATGCCTGTACTCCCAGCAACTTGTGGGGCTTAGGAGGCAGGATCTCTTGAGCCCAGGAGTTCGAGATCAGCCTGAGCAACATAGCAAGACTCTGTCTCTATGAAAATGTTTTTAAAAATTAGCTGGGCATGGTGGCACACGCCTGTGGTCCCAGTTACTTGGAACGCTGAGGCAGGAGGGTTTCTTGAGCCCAGGAGACCAGCCTGTCTCTACAAAAAAATAAAAAAATAATAATAGCTGGGCATGGTGGTGCATGCCTGTCGTCCCAGCTACTTAGGGGACTTGAGGTGGGAGGGTCACTTGCGCCTGAGTTTGAGGCTGTGATTGTATTCACTTTAGTCTGGGTAACAGAGCAAGACCCTAATAAAGGTTTTTTTTTTGTTTTTTTTTAAAGAAAGGAAACTGCACAGTGAGGTGCTCCATCACAGCCACACAACTCTGTCAACACAAACCAGCCTACTTAAGTCTCTTATTCTCTATATGTCAGACCCAGCATGGAAAGACACCCCTAGATAGGGGGAAACGGAACCAAACAAGGAGCCACACAGACGGGCAAGAGACTGCAGGGTTCCAAGGCAAGGCCTTTGCCACATTGGCCAGATGGTAGTTTCCTGGAGGAGAAAGATCTGATTTGCAGACGAGAAGGAGAAAATAACCTCTTAAATTTGGGAATTGAAGACAATAAAAGAGATGTTAAATTATCTGCATTCTTGTAGAAATACAGTTCAGTGAAACAGTTAAGATCAAGAGCTATGCCAACTATGGTGGCTCACACCTATAATCCCAGCAACTCAGGAGGCCGAGGTAGATTTGCTTAAGTCTAAGAGTTCAAGACTGCAGTGAACTATTACCATGTCACTGCACTCCAGCCTGGGCAACAGGGCGAGACCCCCAATTAGAAACAAAACAAAAAAAGGATCAAGGGTTCTGAAATTCGTATCAAGGTTTAACCACTATTGACCTCTATAACCTTGCACAAGAGACTCAACATCTCTCCAAGCTGCATGTTCTCATCTGCAAAGCATGAGAAACAATAGGAACAATCTCCTAGGGATGTTGTAAGAATCAAAAAAGCTAAGGATGGCCAAAGTGCTTACAACTATTGATCCCCATAAATCCTCAATCAGGGCAAGGAATGATCATCAGTCAAGGGGCATACACAAGTAAGAACAGAATCATCTTTAACCTGAAATTCCTCTTTTTAAATGGGAAACAGTATATACTTTTCTGGGTTATTGATTGTGATTTCTATATTTTCAGACCCCAAAATCAGATCAAGTGCTTTCTGAAGTTCACATTACTTCTGAAACAAAGGAACAAAGCATTTTAGATAAACGCGACTCAGACAATTCAGAACATATGGTCGTCATAATGTGTGTCCATGTTGAACTATCCCTGAAAAGAGCATGGAGCACTAAGCATTTAACAGTAAATGAATTACTCACAATCACATGAAAATATATAGACCAAGAAACAGTCTTGCATTGAACGCCATCAGTGCCTTAAATTTAACTACTGGGGCCAACCTCTTATGAACAGACACATTTGCATCTTGTTTGTCTTAGCTGCCCAGTACAAGGCAACAGGGTATAACTCAAGCCAGTGATTTATTTTGAATAAAACAATAATGAAAACTTGCTATCATAATCGTTCCAGAAGGGGTGGCCCACCGCAACAGAATTCCCAGCTTTCTAGGTCACCCATTGTTCTTGGAGAGGTGGTGACCTTTACTGCATTTTGGAAAGAACAAGAAGTGTCCTCAGTGCCAATTCTCAGACATGACAAAAACACTAGAAACAGTTTGTCAAGAGAAAAACACACCATGACATAAAAATTTATAGATAAAGTTTTCGCTAAGGTTTAATATTATTCTAAACATATTTCAAGGGTTTCTTTTAAAATGTGTGTTTGGGGGGATTTCTTTTCACTGATGTGTGGGGAGGCTGAGCTCCATGCTCACCTACAAGGGAAGTGAAGGAAAAGTACACTCTTCAACTTTCAGAACACAATAGTAAAGCTTCGAGCGCGGAATAAATATTGAAACGAATTTTCACACTGGGAAATCTACTCACAATAAGTAAGTAGGATGGAGAAGGAAATGAAAGGGCCCCATTTTTCAGCTTCAACACAATACGTACAAATCCTCAGGCTCACCAAATGAATCTTTGTGCAGACTGTGTCGCTTGGGTGTTAGCACGGAGATGACAGAGAGTGATTTTCAAAGAATATGTACAGCCTCTGCAGCCTAAATTGAGAGGAATAAGATCTGACTGAAAAGCATGCGCAGTCAATAATAGCCAGGGCCGGCCGTCGAAGGCTTCTTAGAGGAGAATCCAGCGGTGAGTAAGAAGTAGAGAACATTCTTACCTCACTTAATCCCCCAGACCACGTTCCAGCCATCTGCTGTGGAATTACATTCAAAACTAAAGTAGGTCATACAATTGTTAATGAGAACACAGGAACTTCAGGGTTCTAGAGATCTATCCTTCAGTTTCCTCTTTTGGAAAACGAGAGGGCTCGTAAGTGCTCAGCTCAGAGGATTTTTGCAGGGATTGAATGAGTGAGTCTGTACAAAGCACTGGGAATAGTGCCCAGCACAGAGCAGGAGGCTCTCCAGGGTGAGCCCTCCGTTTGCACTCATGGCTTTCGTTGCCACCCTGATTGCTGTTCTTCACCTCTCCCGGCCTCCTGTCTGCAGAGGGCTCGGTGAGAGCCACAGCCAGAGGTTCCCACTTTTCTCTTTTTTTTTTTGAAATGGAGTTTTGCTCTTGTTGCCCAGGCTGGAGTGCAATGGCGCGATCTCGGCTCACTGCAACCTCTGCCTCTCAGGTTCAAGTGATTCTCCTGCCCCAGCCTCCTGAGTAGCTGGGATTACAGGTGCATGCCACCACACCTGGCTAATTTTGTATTTTTTTAGTGGAGACAGGGTTTCTCCATGTTGGTCAGGCTGGTCTCGAACTCCTGACCTCAGGTGATCCGCCTGCCTCAGCCTCCCAAAGTGTAATAATTTGGAGTATTGTCATAGGATTGACGACTTTATATTTTGGTCAAGTAAAGGCATTGAAAATGAAAACCTTACCATCTAATAGGCCAGAAGAGCATATTTGAGCATATAGGACAATGCTTTAAATGGATTTAGCTTCACAAAAAACTCAAATGTTATTTTTCTTGTCTTGAAACAGACCAGTGAAAATCTGCTGTGAGCTGCCAGAGACCCACAAGTGCATAGTCAGGAAGGACTTTCTGTTCTATAGAACAGAGCTCCACACAGGCAGGCTCTGAAGTGACTTCCTCGGTGTCAGCTCGGAGCCTGTCTTTGTGGAATTCTATAGATGTGCCTGCACCTTGATCATGGTGATGGTTTCACCGGTGTGTGCACACATCCAGACTCATCAAACTGTACACATTACATATGTGTAGTTTTTAAAAATAAGAATTATACCTCAATAAAACTGTAAAGAACAAGAGGAATAACAATGAAATCAAACAAGCGTAGGTTAAGCCTAATTTTACCTATTTGTATTTTTTTCTAAAAATGTTTTATATTACAAAGGTATTTTATATTCTAGATTTCTAAAGGGTCATTAATGCCAGGATGTTTAATATTTGATGAAACTGAGAAACCAGGCCCAAAATAATTCAGAAATATAAGAAAGAGATAACAATTAGGAGTTAATCATCACACACTTTAAACAGTCTCCAGTCTTTGTTTATCCCTTACTGCCTGTTTGGATTGCTGTGGTTTTTTTTAATTTTTCTTTACTTTTCTTTTTCTTTCTTTTTTTTTTTTTTTTAAGAGTCCCACTCTGTCACCCAGGCTGGAGTGCAGTGGCGTGATCTCGGCTCACTGTAACCTCTGCCTCCCAGGTTCAAGCGATTCTCCTGCCTCAGCCTCCAGAGTAGCTGGGACTACAGGCACCCACCACCACACCCGGCTAATTTCTTTTGTATTTTAGTAGAGATGGGGTTTCACCGTGTTTGCCAGGCTGGTCTCAAACTCCTGAGCTCAGGCAATCCACCTGCCTCAGCCTTCCAAAGTGCTAGTATTATAGGAAAGAGCAACCGCGCCCTGCCTGTTTTTGATTTTCTTAAGTGAGTAAAGTCTTATAAGGCTTCAGATAAACTACCTGGGGCTACCTCATCAATGCAGCTGCTATTGCCTCTGCCCTACTTAAGGCATTGGCGGTCTGTGAAGTTCCTCTGCCAAGAAGGAAGCTATCTCTATGAAGGCAAAGGAAAATCCGCATGGGGTGGGGGTTGGGTGAGTATGAAAGGAAAAAGACCATATGTTGGAACTAGCAGTGACTTTTGTCTGTGTTTCCCCCCAAGTTTAATTTTTTTCCAATGCACATTTCAGTATGTGTGTGCAGAAGAAGGCACATGGGTTTTGTAGTACAGCAGGCTGAGTTTGCCACTTCTAGCTCTCCAGCCTTGAAGAGGTAAATTAGCTCTTCTGAATCTCAGTTTCTTCGTGTGGCAAATCGCGGATAATAATAATACCTGTGTTGGAAAATGAGAGGGCTTGTAAGTGCTCAGCTCAGAGGATTTGCAAAGGGTCTGCAAAGTGCATAGCCCATCACTTAGCGTGGTGGTTGTTCAATAATTATACCTCTAATAGAAAACATAAGTTCACTTTTCTTTTTTTTCTTTTTTTCTCTTTTTTTGAGATGGAGTTTTGCTCTTGTTGCCCAGGCTGGAGTGCAATGGCGTGATCTTGGCTCACTGCAACCTCTGCCTCCCAGGTTCAAGTGATTCTCCTGCCTCAGCCTCCCAAGTATCTGGGATTACAGGCATACGCCACCACGCCCGGCTAATTTTGTATTTTTTTAGTAGCGACAGGGTTTCTCCATGTTGGTCAGGCTGGTCTCGAACTCCTGACCTCAGGTGATCTGCCTGCCTCAGCCTCCCAAAGTGCTGGGATTACAGGTATGAGCCACCGTGCCTGGCCCATAAATTCACTTTTCAAAATAGCTAGGGTTCTTTTATTTCTTCAAGGCCAACTTTGTGTAGACTACATTAGCACATATAAGTAAACTGAAAACCACACTGAGGAATCAGAGGTAGACTTGGTCATAAACGTCAGGGGGTACTGGAAGGCCCTGCAAGAGCTTCAGCAGGAAGGATCTGCCAAACCCAAGTTGATGAAGAAACCTAGCTATTATCATGGAAGTCAAGAAGATTTAATTAGGAATCCACACTGATTTTGTAGGATGCTGATCATGGTAGTCTCTACAAAATGGATCTGAAAATGGCTCTTTGTGTTTTACACCCCCCATTCCCACCCCTAGATATCTACCGTGAAAACTGCCACTTTCCACCATCATTTGTAACACCTGGATTATCAGATGCTATCTTTTCTGAAAAGCAGCCTATATTTATTTCGGTTGAGTTTGGAAAATTTCTGGTGAAGAACTTTATCAATGTTGTCACCAGTTTACCTTATCACCTTCAAGCAAAGTGCCAGGCTGATAGGGTGGGGTAGATTACCCAGGAGCCCTCTAGCTGAGGAGCTCTAAAGTTGGAGAAGACTGGCCAACAAGACTTACCAAATTCTTATCACACGCTTTGTTAGTAGCAAGGAATCAGCATGTTGAAATGCTGTTACGATTCATGACTCACCTTCACAGCCTCCATTTAGACCTTGAGAAACGCTTCCAAAAAGTGCAGGAATGATTTCTGAAGGCTGTTCTGGCTATACTTTTTTTTTTCATGTCTACCAAGAGTCTTTTCCAAACAGCATTGCGTTTGTTATTGAACAAGAATTCCCTGTGTTCCTCAAGTTCCCATGAACAAACAAAGCCCCCAAAGCATTGTCATGGGAACCTACAGAAAAGATCACAGCAGTGGTACTTATGAAGCAACTCTTCTAGAACCATCTGATATTGACTATTGAGCTGCTTCTCCCAAGAACGTCGTCAAGGCCACGAAAAGAACAAACAAAAATAACTCTTTTATTTCTGGTCATAGCAACTGCAGCGGTGGAACAACCTGACATGCATATACCCACTTGAAAACATTTTGTAATTTGTCCAGTTAAAGATTCCACTTCTTACATTTTTTAGGTGTACCCAGCTGAGCCACTTACTCTAACAATATTTTTATGGCTTCATATAACCATCCCCTGTCACAAAGGTGTTGCTTGAATTTCAGTACAGTTATTCGGGTGTGTAAAACACAGAAAGAGAATTGCCAATCTTCCTGTACACTCCAGGCATCAGCACCTTGAGAGAAGAGCTCATTAGCAAGAAGAGAGGAAAAATCCAATTTCCAACGTGCAGTCTTTGGGCTGCACATGTTGATAGCAATTTCAGTCATTAGTCTCTTTCATAAGTGCTGAAATCATTATAGCAACAGAATGGCCAACGGGCAACCTCACCTCAGGCTCATTCTTGCAACCACTACCTAAGCCTGATGATTTTTCTTTCAAAATAATTACAGGAGCAGCCATGCTGGCCATGAGGAAAGATGGGACCTTATACACTCACTCTTTAACCTGGGCTAAGAAAGAGCCTGCTTTATTATTCTTTTCTGTTAGGATCAAGGAATATGGTTTTTTGTATGTTTGTTTCTGCAACATAGAATCTCCATTGGCTTTTAGAAGAATTATTTGCTCATAAAGGGAAGGAACAGGGTAGGAGCAAACAACGTTTTGTTTTTTATTTTTTGTTGGCAATATCTTTCTAGCAGATTTTGCAAACTTACAGACATGCCTGTGACAGCCAATATCATGTGGTGGTAAAGAGTGAGTTTTGTTTTGTTGTTTCGTTGTTTTTTGAGACGGAGTCTCGCTCTGTCGCCCAGGCTGGAGTGCAGTGATGCGATCTCGGCTCACTGCAATCTCTGCCTCCCGGGTTCAGGCGATTCTCCTGCCTCAGCCTCCCTAGTAGCTGAGATTACAGGTGCCCACTACCACGCTCGGCTAATTTTCGTATTTTTAGTAGAGACAGGGTTTCACTGTGTTGGCCAGGCTGGTCTCTAACTCCTGACCTCGTGATCCGCCTACCTTGGCCTCCCAAAGTGCTGGGATTACAAGTGTGAGCCACCACGTCCATCCAAGAGTGGGCTTTTTAGAGTCAGCCAGCCCTAGGTTTGAGTTCAGGTTCTCCCCATAATAGTTGCATCTTCTTGGGCAAGTGATTTAATGCTGCTGCACCTCCCTTTTCTGAACTGTGAAATTAGTATACAGTAGGCCCTGATTCATAATGTTGTGAAGATTCAATAAGTTATGCATAGCACCTGGAACATGACAAGCACTCAATAAACAGCAGCTTTTATCACTGTTATATTTATAACAGCTTCCGTTGTTCCTGTGGCAACAGCTGCTCAGATCGGAAATCTATTGCTTCTCTATCTCTATGGGGGTGTGTGGGTCTTCTCACCCGACACCTCTAGAGGGCAGCAATGCGCAGTGACCTTCGACGCACCCTAATGGGAACTGAAGTCTACTGAGCTCTTCAGGGAAGTTTACTAGGAGTTTTGATTTGTTCTGTTTGAGATACCAAGACAAACAAACCTGTATGACACAATTAATGTCATAGCCTTGGGGATATAGGTGGCATTTCAACAACAACAAAAATGTAACATTAACAATAATATAATTAGAGTACCATAATTGAGGGCCTGCTCTACAACAAGTATGATACAACATCACTAGTCCCCACAACAATCCTGCAAGGTTGACATACTAACCCTCATTTTACACGTGTAGACACCGAGATTCCTAGATATGAAGGAATTTTCTTTTTATAAGGATATTCTTGATGCCAAAAAAAGACTGGAATGTGACCAGGCACAGTGGCTCACACCTGTAATCCCGGCACTTTGGGAGGCCCAGGCGGGCAGATCACCTGAGATCAGGAGTTTGAGACCAGCTTGGTCCAACATGATGAAACCCTGTCTCTACTAAAAAAAATACAAAAATTAGCCAGATGAAACCCCGTCTCTACTAAAAAAATACAAAAATTAGCCAGTCGTGGTGGTGGTCCCCTGTAATCCCATCTACTCAGGAGGCTGAGGCAGAAGAATCACTTGAACCTGGGAGGCAGAGGTTGCAGTGAGCTGAGATCACGCCATTGCACTCCAGCCTGGGCAAGAGAGCCAGACTCTGTCTCAAGAAAAAAACAAAACAAAACAAAGACTGGAATGTAGGTCTGTCTGATTTAAAAACTCATGTTCTTTCTGTTCCACTGTATTGGCAGTAGAGTTTACCAGTTGTCTTACGTTAAGTTGCACCACAGTGACAAGCAACCCCAAACCCTGGTGGCCTGCAGTCACAGAGGGTTATCCTCACTCATGCTGTGTGCCAGCTGTGGGTCAGATCCAGCTCTGCTCTGTGCGTTCTCGATTCTAGGAGCCGGCTGGAAGAGCAGCTACATCTGAGACTTAACTATTCTGATGGCAGAGAGAAAATACCAATGAGGGAGCCCCCTGGTGACTCTTGGTCAAGTCTTTTATTCATTCAGTCCTTTAAAAATACATTTATTAAGCAACTGTATGTACTACCACAGTCCCTCCTCTTATGTAGCTTACAGTCTTGTGCAAATAATCAACTTGTTAAACCTATAAGGTAAGTACATTAAAAGAAAGTAACACTGGATCATGAGGATGCATCATGGAAGAATTTCATCTGGTCTTGGTGGGCAGGGAAATAGCATCAAAGAAGACTTCTGCAGAAAAGTGTCCTTTGAACTAAGATCTAAAGGATGTATAAGAATTAACTGCAAAGGAAGCCAAGAAGGCAGAAAATTGCATGTGCAAAGGTCCTGTGGCAGGGAGAGGTTGATTCATTCAGGGTACTGGAAAAGAAAAGGCAGGATCATGGGAGAAAAGTGAAGGTGGTAGGAAATGGTGTTGGGGAAGCTTTATGGGCCAAGGCTCTTGGCCTCTTCCTGCATGCCTGGGAAGCTGTTGAAAGATTTTAAGTCATTTAACAATATTTACTTTCCTAGATGGGGAAAATATTACCTTCTAGGTCAGCCAACCTCATAAGTAGTGGTGAATTAATTACTAAAAGTGGACTCTAGTAATGGCATCTGATGGAGACATTTTGTCGGGCAGTAGTGATACTTCCTCAACATAATTACTGAGCCATTGAGAAGAAATATATGTACTACTGGGATAAGGATGTAATCCTCACATAGCTTTAGAAAGAAGGGAGAATGTAAAAGATAATTTGAAAGAGGCTGAACTGTAGATGGTTTCATCAATTACTTGATGGAACTTCAATCCCTTTTTTTCAGAGTTGGATCACAGTGTACATAAAACAGTGCCCTGTGAAGAGGTAATTTTTGTAATTGAGTCACACACCTGCTGTTCTTTCTAGGAGCCAATTGGCTCCATGAGAATAGAGTAAAAAAGATACGTACTACCAGTTTGATATTGGAAATTTTGTAAAGTCTAGTCTAAAATTAGACTTCAAATTCTCCCCTACTCCAAACACACCCCTGCTATGACCCATGATTCCACCTGATAAAGATTAGAGAGTTAAACAGAAAGATATTTTCATTCTTTCTTCCAAATACCAACACTTGGACCCTTCTATGAATTTATCTATTTGTAGGGTAAGGCAATCACTTCCCTTAATCTTACAAAGCAGCTGTTCCAAGACATTTATTTCCCTGTCATTTATATGTCTCAAAATGGTGCCATTTGACAGTGGCACACACTTGAATTTGTTTGCTGTGTCAGATTGTGTTCCACTGGTTACCACTTCACAGCAGGTTTTCTAGATGACTTTCATGGGTTTGTAATACACAAGTGCTGTTAAAAAGTTCCCTTTAAGAGAATCTCTGCTATTCATCATCGTTAACCAGCCCCATCACAATCAATACACTACCCCCATTGTGTAGAGGAGTCTTGAGGATTTA
This sequence comes from Pongo abelii, assembly GCF_028885655.2. NCBI lineage: Eukaryota > Metazoa > Chordata > Mammalia > Primates > Hominidae > Pongo > Pongo abelii. Next base: position 7,206,581 of record NC_071993.2, read on the forward strand.
CATCAACTCGCAGTTTCTAATCCCAAGCTTCAGTCTTGCCATCAGCTGAGAAATAAATGCATACACACACACATAATGTTTCTTTGCATTAATAATGAAAAATGACTAATGCTCACAAGCAACCATTTGGAATCAAGACATGCTTCCTGTTCAAACCATCATATGTTCACTCAGCTTTGTCAGCCAATGATAGAGCAATTTTGAGGGTTTTATTCCGTTAGCTGACAGCTCCCCAGACAGACTACACAGCCATCTGAAGTTTCCAAATAAACTAGCAGACCGTTCTTGAATGGGTTTTTCACATTTCTTTCTTTGGATTCAGAATGAGAATGACTTTCCCATGACTTGCTTTGAGGGCTAGTTTAAGCTATACTTCCTCAGGGCTACAAATGTCCACTGTCGTGAAGTTCATCACACCCAAAACCTCAGTCAGAGAGTAAAGGACTGGAGAAAGACTTTGCTGACTGATAAGCAAAACTTAGATCTGTGTCAGGGAAACAGATGGCATCACCACAGTCAAAACTTCCCCTCTATAATCACTCATCTGAGTAAATATACAAGGGTCAGTAGCAGCAGACACCTTTGCAGAATTTACAGATGGGAAACTCAAGGAGAAGGTTCAGTAATGTGTTTGATGTCCCACATTGACAGGGTTTAATGCTAGGACGGTCACCTAGGAGTCTGTGTACCTAATTCATTCCTTAATTACCAACATTCTCTGAGCTTTAATTTCTTCATCTCTAAAATAAAAGCAGTAAAATTGAACCTAGTGATAACTTGATAAGAAGTAATGATAGGATTCAGTAAAAGCCTCAGCACAGCATGTGGTGCACCATGAGCAAGCAATCCACATTAAATCCCTTCCATTCATTATAAAAAAGGATTCATATCACACATCTTCCAGAACAGGTGCAGTCTGAAGTGATATTGCTTGCTTCAATTATACCAAATTTGGAAAAGAAGTCAAACAGCCAGCTTTGAAAAGGAAGCATTTTAAAGGAATAATGATCCAAACTGGAGAAAGGAGAAATGAAATAGTAAAAATGTCTATGCGAGCACTATATACTTTCAAACACTTAGCCCAGGTGGTGGGATTTACTGATCAAAGTAGAAAATAAGTGGTTTTCAGCATGTGATCTCGAAGTATGGACATATTTTATTTGTAAATTATACATACACACATATACAAGTTACTTGTAAAGTATATGTGTATACCTGCAGTATCAGTCCCATGTATATTATACATATGTTATCCCATGCAACCACCTGTATTTATATGCAAATATCCCACGTGCATTACAAATGCCACCAAACCCAATTAAAGGAGGGAACAGGTAGAGACACGCCATGCTGGAATGAGGGTGTGAATAGTCAGACATTATGTACAGAATGTCCTCCCCTGAGTATTCATAAATGTATAGTCAGAGGTAGACCTTGAAGAGTATGAGGTCAATGGGTGGGCTCCAGGGACTTTGTCATCCCCTGGAATCCTACGTAAAATATCATATACACATTCATATACGCATTTTCTAGAGACAAGATCCATATATTTCATCAAATTCTCAGAGTTACAAAAGAACTCTGAAAAAGTCCAGCATCACTGATTTACACCAACCTTACCCTTTAGGATCTTCCCAATCAGTCAGCATACATGTCACTCTCTTCTTAGCTTCTGGTATAGTCTGGAGCCTGATAGAACTTGTAGGGTCCCACCCTTTATTCTTCTGTTCTTTCTAGAATGCTGCCAACATAGGGAATCAAAGGCATTGGAAAGAAGACATTAAAATCAAGAAAATGGCAACCTGTAGGCAATTTAGTATGTAAAGCATTGAGCCTAGAGTGACTTACACAGATAATAAGTTTGTGTACAGATTGCAAAGCTTTCCTCTGCCTTACACTTGAAGGTGACACTTGGAGAAATCCTGAGGAAATGCTGTTATAAGGAATTAATCATCAGAAGTTAATAGTCAAAACTAATATGAGACCTCAAAAGAGCTCCCAAGTGGAGTTTAACAGTGGCTCTTCTACGATGCATTCTAATACAGGGAGAAACTTCATTCTCCTTTCTTGCCTCTGTTTCCTGAACTAGAACATTAAACAATGGGCCAGGTGGTCTCTAATGTCCCATCTCATAGACACCACCAGCTACTGAGGGTCTACTTTGCTAAATGCCGGGCAATCAACAGGCAGAATCATATCTCCCCCAATCCTCATAGAAAACCTGTAAGGCAACAATGCTTCTCGGCTCTTCAGTTCTGAAATTCACTTATCTAACTTGTATAAGGCACCGTGTCTTCACAGCAGGACTTTGAGTAGGACTTGGGTCTCCTGACTCCAGCTTAAATATTCTTTCCTCTATACCAGTAGTCTTGAAACTTAGAAAAAAAGTGGTTTTCAGCATGTACTCTCAAAGTATGTATATATTTCATTTGTAAATTATACATACACACATACAAATTACTTGTAAAGTATATGTATATACTTGCAGTAACAGTGCCATGTATATCATATGCATATTATACCAGGCAACTACCTGTATTTATATGCAAATATCCCATGTGTGTTACAAAATATATACAGATGGAAATTTGAAAGTGATGAGCTAAAATTTTAATAATGAGTTATTTGTTGCAGGTACGAAATTGTACTCTTACTAAAAGGGATTATTACTAATATTTTAGGGAGCATAATGGAATTGATTATATATCATTTTAAAAAATTGGTTAAATCCCTTGTGATTTAGCAGTTTATGGATCTGTGTCTAATATAATTTAGACTATTTTCCTACGTGGATTTAGTGGCTGTTGTAATCTAGGCAAAGACAGATAAGCTTTGATTGTGCCAAATCTTAGTTTTTAGTCCCCTCCATTCAGCATACAAATGTTTGTTGAAATTCAGCTAATGCAGTTCCCTTTTCCCAGATGCCAATGAATTGTTTTTATTTACTAAACAGAAGGTGCTGCATTTTAATATTTTTGACAAATGGGCTTGAAACTTCTGACACTCTTTTGCTTAAATTTTTCAAACTGGCTAGAAATTGGTTTCCAAGTTCTTAAGTGTGAAAACATGAAAGTTTCTATAAGCAATTCACTTAAACCATTTTCTTCAAAAAAGCCACAGGATAGAAACCTTTCCCAAGATTCATTTTCAAAATGTTCTTTTTATAACATGAGATTCTTACAAAAAGTCATTATTTTTCCCCACACTGTTAAGTTATATTTACCTGAAAGGGTAGATTAAATGCATTTATTACTGCTAGGCAGCACACTCTGACAGCCACTTTTCATCACAGGAAAGGTCAACAATTTGGAGCTCTTGACTTTTGCAAAAGGAAAAAAAATGTGCATCTCAACTCCCCATTCACAAATCTCCTAACACTGCCACAAAATGAGCGGCAAACTTCGGTGTCAGAGAAAAGATGTTCACGGCCACCCTTTATCTTTTCACAAAGCCTGTTAAAGATCTACTATTTAAGAGGACAAAATCTGCTAAAAACCACTTACCCAGGCATGAATAAACTGATTCATACCCCAATTTTCAGAAAGCAAGTAGAGGAGGGATGGGGCCAGGTAGAACTCCAGCTCTTCCCTTAGGAACAATAGATAGCTCAGAGACCATCATGCCACGTGGCCGTCGGCCATGCAGATCAAATGGACATTTGTACATTAAGTATTATCCAGAGATTGGGGGTGGGTGCAGTAGCTTGCGGCTGTCATCTCAGCACTTTGGGGGACTGAGTCAGGAGGATCGTTTGAGACCAGGAATCAAGACCAGCCTGGGCAATATGGTGAGACCCTGTCTGTACAAAAAATAAAAAATAAAAATAGGTTTTGATAGGTTTTGTTGCTATTATTGTTCAGCTCAAATAATTTTTTAATTTCTTTTTTTTTTCTTTTTTTTTTTTGAGACAGAGTCTCTCTGTCTCCCAGGCCGAAGTGCAGTGGCAGAGTCTCAATTCACTGCAACATCTGCCTCCTGGGTCAAACGATCCTCCTGCCTCAGCTTCCCCAGTAGCTGGGACTGCAGGCATGCACCACCACGCCTGGATAATTTTTTTGTATTTTTTAGTAAAGACAAGTTTCACCGTCCTAGCTAGACTGGTCTCAAACTCCTGACTTCAGGTGATCCACCCAACTTGGTCTCCCAAAGTGCTGGAGTTACCGGTGTGAGACATCACACTCAGCCTAATTATCATCTTGATTTCGCTATTGACCCAGTGATCATTCAGGAGCAGGTTACTTAATTTCCATGTGTTTTCATGGTTTTGAGGGTTCTTTTTGGAGTTTATTTCCAATTTCATTCCACTGTGTTCTGAGAAACTACTTAATATAATTTTGATTTTCTTAAATTTATTAAGACTTGTTTTGTGGCCTATCATATGCTACTTTGGAAAATGTTTCATGTACTGATGATAGAATGTATATTCTGCTGTTGGGTAGAATGTTCTGTAAATATATGTTAGGTCCATTTGTTGTAGGGTATAGTTTAAGTCCATTGTTTCTTTGTTGACTTTCTGTCTTGATGATCTGTTTAGTACTGTCAGTGGAGTATTAAAGTCCCCCAGTATGATTGTGTTGCCATCTGTCTCATTTCTCAGGTCTAGCAGGTTAATTGTTTTATAAATTTGGGAGCTCCAGTGTTAGATGCATATATATTCAGAATTGTGATATTTTCCTGTTGGACTAGTCCTTTTGTCATTATAGTGTCCCTCTTTGTCTTTTATTCCTGCTGTTGCTTTAAAGTTTGTCTGATATAAGAATAACTACTCCTGCTCACCTTTGGTGTCCATTTGCATGGAATATCTTTTTCCACCCCTTTGCCGTAAGTTTATGTGAGTCTTTATGTGTGAGGTGAGTCTCCTGAAGACAGCAGAAACTTGGTTGGTGAATTCTTATCCATTCTGCCATTCTGTATCTTTTAAGTGGAGCATTTAGGCCATTTACATTTAATATTAGTATTGAGATGTGAGGTAGTATTCTATTCATCATGCTATTTGTTGCCTAAATACCTTGTATTTTTTCATTGTGTTATTGGTATATAGGTCCTGTGAGATTTATGCTTTAAGTACGTTCTATTTTGGTGTATTTCCAGGATTTGTTTCAAGATTTCATGTTTCTTTTAGCAATTCTTGTAGTGCTGGCTTGGTGGTGGTGGATTCTCTCAGCATTTGTTTGTCTGGAAAATACAGTATCTTTCCTTCATTTATGAAGTTTAGTTTCACTGGTTACAAAATTCTTGGCTAATCATTGTTTTGTTTAAGAAGGCTAAAAATAGGACCCTAATCCCTCCTAGCTTGCAGAGATTCTGCTGAGAAATCTGCTGTTAATCTGGCAGGTTTTCCTTTATAAGTTACCTGCTTTTGCCTCACAGCTCTTAAGATTCTTTCCTTTGTCTTGACTTTAGATAACCTGATGACTATGGCCTAGTTGATGATCTTTTTGTGATGAATTTCCCAGGTCTTCTTTGAGCTTCTTGTATTTGGATGTCTAGGTTTCTAGCAAGGCTGGGGAAGTTTTCCTCAATTGTTCCCGCAAATATGTTTTCCAAATTTTTAGGTTTTTCTTCCTCGGGAACACCAATTCTTCTCAGGTTTGGACGTTTAACATAGTACCAAAGTTCCTGGAGGCTTTGCTCATTTTTTTAAACTCTTTTTTCTTTGTCTTTGATGGATTGGGTTTAATTTGAAAGCCTTGTCTTCGAGTTCTGAAGTTCTTTCTTTTGCTTGTTCAATTCTATTGCTGAGACTTTCCAGTGCATTTTGCATTTCTCTAAGTGTGTCCTTGATTTCCAGAAGTTGTGATTGTTTTTTATTTATGATATCTATTTCACTGAAGAATGTCTGTTTCATATCCTGTATCATGTTTTTGATTTATTTAAATTGGACTTCACTTTTCTCTGGTGCCTCCTTGATTAGCTTAATAACCTTCTGAATTATTTTTCTGGCAATTCAGAGACTTCACCTTGGTTTGGATCTATTGCTGGTGAGCTGGTATGATCTTTTGGAGGAATTAAAGAAACTTGTTTTGTCATATTACCTTAACTGTTTTTCTGGTTCCTTCTAATTTGGGTAGACTATGTCAGAGGGAAGATCTGGGATTCAAGGGCTGCTGTTCAGATTCTTTTGTCCCACGAGGTGCTCCCTTGATGCGGTGTTCTCCCCCTTCCCCTAGGAATGGGGATTCCTGAAACCTGAACTGTAGTGATTGTTTTTGCTCTTCCGGGTCTAGCCACCCAGTGGAGCTACCAGGCTCCAGGCTGGAACTGGGGAGTGTCTGCAAAGAGTCCTGTGATGTGATCTGTCTTCAGGTGTTGCTGCTGTCAATACTAGCACCTACTCTGGCGGAGGTAGCAAGGGAGTGAAGTGGGCTCTGTGAGGGTCCTTGGTTGTGTTTTTGTTTAGTGCGCTGATTTTGTCTTGGTTGGCCTCCAGCCAGGAGGTGGCGCTTTCAAGAGAGCATCAGTTGCCTTCCTTCAGAGAAAATGCAAACTTGCCCTCAAGACACCTGGTTAAATATTCAGGTTTCTCAGGCAGTGGGCAGGGCCATAGAGCTCCCAAGAAATTATGACCTTTGTCTTTGGCTACCAGAGCAGGTAGAGAAAGACCACCAGGTAGGGGCAGAGATAGGTGTGTTTGAGCTCAGCCTCTCCTCGGGCAGGGCTTTCTGAGGCTGCTGTTAGGGAGTGGGGTTGTGGTTCCCAGTCCAATGGAGTGATATTCCCTGAAGAATTATGGCTGCCTCTGCTGAGTCATACAAGTCATGAGGGAAGTGGGGGAAAGCCAGCAGTCACAGGCCTCACCCCACTGCCACTCAGCCCACAGTCCTAAAGGCCGGTCTCACTGCCACTGCATCCCCCCAACAGCACCAAGTCTATTTCCAGGCAGCTGGTGGCCAGGGCTGAGAACTCGCCCCAGACCACAAGCCTCCCTATTGAGAAAGCAAGCAGACTCACAGCCTTTCGGCATCTCAGGGAGCCTGCAGCAGCGATCCAGTTCCTTCAAGGGGTCTGTGGATTCTCTCTGCTTTCTTGGTATGCTCCTGAGGTAGTTCTTGGAGCAAAAGTTCAGGATGTGAGTCTCCACACACTGCCCTGTCCCTCCGAGTGGGGGCTGCAAGCTAATCTTGCCTCCACCTCATCATCTTAATCCTAGTGTCTGCATGCGTCTTTAGGTAGAATGATTTATATTCATCTGGGTATATACCTAGTAATGGGATTCCCAGGTCAAATGGTAGTTCTGCTTTTAGCTCTTTGAGGAATCACCATACTGCTTTCCACAAGGGTTGAACTGATTTACACTGCCACCAATAGTGTATAAGCATTCCCTTTTCTCCACAACCTCGCCAGCATCTGTTATTTCCTGACTTTTTAATATTAGCCATTCTGACTGGTTTGAAGGTTTCTTTTAGACAAGGGTTTCTCTGTGTGCTGTTTGTCCCTAGTTAACCCAGCATATCCATGCAAAGAACTATAGTGTCCCTGAGTAACTCCCATCGTCTCCTGTTTCTTCTTACCCAGCCTTCAGTGTCAAAACTGATCCCAGCTCTTTCTCTAAGTCTGTTCCCCACATGTTGGCATTTAATGGTGATATTCTTTCCATTACACCCTAGGACCTCTCTAGAATGGAAGGACCATTTATCCTGTGCTTACAGTTGTAGCTAAAGGACGTTCTATGTAAGGACATTCTATGACATTCACTCTGATCACGACCTCCACTCTCCTATGAAATAAAGACCCCCTTAGGCCCCTTTCCTGGGATTCCATGGCCCAGCAGGATGGCATCACAGAGAGTTTTATTATGTTTTCCTGTGAAAATATCATTTGTGCAGTGTTTATTTATAGCTAACCTCCCTTTCAAAGTGTGAGGATCTACGTATTATAATAAGAACCACTTTATAAGTCAAGAAGCAAAAACGGAATCACAGCTTTTCAGCGAATTATCTAATAATTTGAAAGACTTTGAAAACTTCTGTCCCATTTTCAAAAGGTCAGAGTGTAATTTTTTTTAAACGAATTGTTCCAATAAAGTAGCAGCTGTGGAGAATGAATACCTTTTTCTATGCCCATTAAACTGTGATTCATATAAAAGCAAAGGTCTCTTGAACTAATGAATAGCTGTTAAAGTTAAAGATCTGTGCAGAGAATAATGTGTAGGTGCAGTTCAGAGAGTTCTGGAATTATAGCCACACTATAATTGAACTCAGGGGTTACAAAAAGAGCTTTGAAGACCAATGATCTCTGTTTACTTATAGAACGATAAAAGTTTGTAAAAACCTATTTCCAATCATTCACTATTCCCTCTGAACTAAAATTCTTTCCAGCACAGCCCAGGACCTGTGGTGTGGGGAACCTTCAGCCCAGATGCAAACTCCTCAAGCAACGAGCCCAGGTTTGACAGGGGGGTTTTATGTTTTAGGGCTGAAGACCAGATTAGATAGTCAGAAATCCAATCCTTCCTCCACCCCATTAATTCACTGTATAATAAAATACAGTTCCCTTTTTATCCATTTGCTCATCCATAAAATGTAGGCATGCGTCAGCCTCACTTTTCACCGCTCATTTCTTTTGATATTGACCAATAAACCTCTATGCTTCTTACTGCCCGTGCCCATTCATTCAACGATTTCCAGTCTGTGATCACAGTGTGTTCAAACTCATATAAGACATAGCAAAAACGCAGTGTACTTTATCCACTCTTTAACCAATTGCCAAGAACACAGAGCCCTGAGAAAGGGGAACCATTTGTATAATCAACAGTATTTTGTTTACAGTTGTCTTGAAAATATTTCAGAAAAAATAAAAATAAGAAGTGATTCTAGTGCCTTAGAGACTGCATCTCCTGAAAGCTCGCTACCAAAGATTTTGCTCAGGGTCAATATTTGTTCAGCGAGCTCATTCAATAACCATTCTCCTTCCTTTACATCATTATCTAATAAGTTATATGTAAGTAAATTTAGGGTAAAAACTCACTTCCTGAAACTTAGATTTAAACGTCTCTAACTCACTCTTTATTAACCACCTACACTTTAATAAAGTAATTCTTAGAGGGTAAAGCTGAAATGTTCTGTTGTAGTGTTAAGGACACTATTAAGAAGAGACATTGTGTCTCATATTGCAGAATTTTGGAACTGGAAAGAGATCATCTAGTTTAAACTCTTTCCATAGTGAGGGAACTAAAGCGTGGAGAGGTGATTAAGACGATCTCAGGGTCAGCCAGTAGTGACAGTACCAAGATGGGGACCCCATTTCACTGAGCCTGTGACCTGTTCCTTTTACCACAGTCCTTTCTGATAGGCTATAAACATATTCTTAAGTGATCTAAAATCATTTCCCTGAGTTTTTCTATCGCCAAGTGAATTCATTAAAAAAAGATGACACAAGGCAATAGAAAACCTATTGTGTCCAACTCCTACACACACTACCCCCTCCCACACACATCATAGAAAGCAAATCTCATCCTCCCCTGTTTATAATTGGGAGTTCATTCTTCTAGCTCCCAATCTCACAGAACAATTTCTGGCTCCTGGCAAGTTTGACATAAATCCTGGAGCATGTAATTGACACAGTGCGCTACAAGGATCAGAGAACTCGGTGGGATAATGGATAACCCGCCCACTAAGGGCAATGTGACTCATACATTTAATCTGCCAAGGAGGCTTGCAGAGTAGCACAGTTCCATTCTATTAAATGATTTTCTTCTCCTCCGTCAAAGCCCCGCTCAGTGATGGTGCTTCCTGGGCAGCAGTTTTCCAACCACATCATGATTTCACGACGATCCATTTCATGTCATAGCAACATAACAGGTGGGTGGGTGGGGGTCCTTCTTAGTCACACCCAATTTCTCCTTATTTTATCTTCTAGGAAGGCAGAAAATTTCAGGTCAGCCTCTATCCAGCCAAGACTGATATGCTTTTAAATGACCTGCAAGTTTTTTGACACGTATTTTTCTATAATACTGAAAATGCATAGCATACATGCAGAATGGGAATTCTGTTTGTCAGTGCTATGGTCTAAATGTTTGTGCTCCCTCACCTCAAATTCATGTGTTGAACCCTAACTTCAAAGGGCTAGGATTAGGACGTATGGTAGTAGGGACCTTTGGGGGGTGACTAGGTCTTGGGGACAAAGGCCTCTTGAATGGATTAGAGTCTTTATAAAAGAGGTCCAGAAAGCTCTCTTGCCCCTCCTGTCACGTGAGGACCCAGCGAAGGGACATCTCTCTGAACCAGGAAGCCAACCCTCACAAAGAATCTGCTGGTGCCTTGATCTCGGACTTCCCATCCTCGAGAACCATGAGAAATCAATGTCTGCTGATTAGAAGACACCTAGTTCATGGTATTTTGTTCTAGTAGCTCCAATGTACTAAGACAGCTGGTAAATATTTATTGAACTCCTGCTACATGCTAGATTGCGCTGCTACAGAAATCAGAAGACATTTTCCACGGTCTCTAGAATTCACTGTCCACAGGAGGAAAGCTGAATCCAGTTTCTGCATAAGGATGACAATGAGGAACAAAGGAAGCAGAGATGGAGTGTGTCTAGCAGAGAAGAGAAGGTCAGAGAACATGTCCTTTTTACCGGGGAAACTGATATTTGAGCTAGTTTCCAATAATCAAGTAGAGAGGGAAGACAATTTGTGCAAAGTCATGGGGGAGGGCTTTGAACCTGCAGGAACTACATGTGTTCTGATATCTTAGAGGCTGAATGAGGAATAAGGAGTCCCAGGAAATGAGGCAAGCCAGGTAAAAAGAGGTGAACCCCCACTTCCTCTGTAGTCTCTCTACCCACAGAGCTCTTTGCCCCCAAAGGCCAGGGATCACCCAGAATGTTTAGTTTGGTTGCTAAAAGTAGATTTCAGAATTTCTAGGCATCTTTGAAATTCAGCTCCCAGGCACTTACATTTTACACCTCTCCTAAGGACTGTGGGAAATTAGTGTCTGGTTTTCTGAATATTGCCCTCAGGCTGAAAGCCTCTAAATTCTTAAAGTACAATCAACTGAGCACAGAAGGGGACACAAGAGGCATAATTGTCCCATTAAATGAAAAACTCTGGGCATTATCCAGCTTCTCTTAATAACAAGTGACTTCTCATTTGTCACTTGGAAAATGAAGGAACAGGAGGGAAGAGGAAAAGGTGAGAAGCTTTATTTATTATTTTTGTTTAACTTTTATTTTAAGTTCAGGGACACATATGCAGGTTTGTTATACAGGTAAACTTGTGTCATGGGGGTTGGTTGTACAGATTATTTTATCACCCAGGTATTAAGCCTAGTATCCATTCGTTATTTTTCCTGATGATGTCCCTCCTCCCTACCTCTACCCTCTGATAGTCCCCAGTGTGTTTTGTTCCCCTCTATATGTCCACGTGTTCTCATCATTTAGCTCACACTTATAAGTAAGAACATGCAGTATTTGGTTTGTTGTTCTTGCATTAGGTCACTTAGGATAATGACCTCCAGCTCCATCCATGTCACTGCAAATGACACGATCTCATTCTTTTTTTATGGCTGCATAGTATTCCATGGTATTTTTGCATTTTATGGCTGCATAGTATTCCATAGTATTCAAAATATGTACCACATTTTGAAAAGATTTATTTTAAAAATATCTTTATTTCTTAAAACAGCTAGCCAGCCAGCATTATTTGGGGGCTTGTTTATGTGTTTTGTTTTAGCATCTTTGAATTTCCTTAAAAATATAGCATATTTTAAAGGTAAATGGGTGTTGGGGGGAATAGGTCACAGAATTAAAAGTATGTGAATATTTTTTCTGAGAATACTGGAATTTTAAAATCCTTGACAAGGGACTGCATAAAAGGAATAGTTTTAAAATCCTGATGTCTTTTCAGAACCAGGTAAGTCTTGTAACACCTTCTGGATGGAATATTTCAGTTGGGTTCAAAGGGTTCAGGTCTTTTTATATGTTAAATGTCGGGCATAGAAAGAATTGATGGAATTGTCCATAGTAAGAATGATGAATTCTGCAGGTTGGTGTCTTATAGGACATGAGACACAGAATAACACCAACATCCACCTGCAGCCTCTTCTTTGCTATGCAATCATGCTTATCTCTCTCTCTCTCTCTCTCTCCATCTCTCTCCCTGTCTGTCTCTGTCTCTCCACCTCTTTATGGTGGGTACTGCTTCTTGCCTAACTCTGACTTAAATTTTAAAGGCAGTAATTAAGCCCTAGAAACTTCTGGTGCCAAAGCTCTTCTGCAGCATTGTTAGTGTACTGTAAGTCACCATCCTCTCCCCTTGGGGCTCCTTCCCAGAAGCTGTCACAGACAACTCCATGTTTATGGGAGAGTCTCTCAAGACTTTATACTCATTGAGATAAAATTAAGTCAAAGAGCATTCAGTTAAAATGGCAGAGTAATTAAGTGAGCCCTATTCTGTCCCTCCATTTAAATTTCATCAAAGACTTTGGACTGCGGGGAGAAGGATGTTGGAGCCATTTTCTTCCCGAGCTGCTCTGCTGTACTATAGGTACTGTGTGGCTAATTAGGCCATGGAAGACTGGAGACTTTGCCATCTCTTCAGAGTGGACTAAAAAAATACACAGGTTTTTCAGGGCTCTTATATCAGGCCAAAAAGTGTACAAGAATCCATCGAGCACCAGTGGAAAAATACACAGCTCTGATACCTGATCAGAGATACAGAGAGAAGAGAGCAGATGTGGAATAAAACAGAGCCCTGACACCTGATCAGAGACGCGGAGAGGAGAGAGCAGATGTGGAATAACACACAGCCCTGACACCTGATCAGAGATGCGGAGAGGAGACAGCAGATGTGGAATGATACACAGCCCTGATACCTGATCAGAGATGCAGAGAGAAAAGAGCAGATGTGGAATAACACACAGCTCTGATACCTGATCAGAGACACGGAGAGGAGAGAGCAGATGCGGAATAATACATAGCCCTGATACCTGATCAGAGATGCGGAGAGGAGAGAGCAGATGTGGAATAACACACAGCCCTGATACCTGATCAGAGATGCAGAGAGGAGACAGCAGATGTGGAATGATACACAGCCCTGATACCTGATCAGAGACATGGAGAGGAGAGAGCAGATGTGGAATGACACACAGCCCTGATACCTGATCAGAGATGCAGAGAGGAGAGAGCAGATGTGGAATAACACACAGCCCTGACACCTGATCGGAGACACGGAGAGGAGACAGCAGATGTGGAATGATACACAGCCCTGATACCTGATCAGAGATGCAGACAGAAGAGAGCAGATGTGGAATAACACACAGCCCTGATACCTGATCAGAGATGCAGAGAGGAGACAGCAGATGTGGAATAACACACAGCCCTGACACCTGATCAGAGATGCAGAGAGGAGACAGCAGATGTGGAATGATACACAGCCCTGATACCTGATCAGAGACACGGAGAGGAGAGAGCAGATGTGGAATAACACACAGCCCTGATACCTGATCAGAGATGCAGAGAGGAGACAGCAGATGTGGAATAACACACAGCCCTGACACCTGATCGGAGACACGGAGAGGAGACAGCAGATGTGGAATGATACACAGCCCTGATACCTGATCAGAGATGCAGACAGAAGAGAGCAGATGTGGAATAACACACAGCTCTGATACCTGATCAGAGACACGGAGAGGAGAGAGCAGATGTGGAATAACACACAGCCCTGATACCTGATCAGAGATGCGGAGAGGAGACAGCAGATGTGGAATGATACACAGCCCTGACACCTGATCAGACATGCGGAGAGGAGAGAGCAGATGTGGTATAACACACAGTTCTGAGCGGAGATGCAGAGAGAAGAGAGCAGATGTAGAATAATACACAGCTCTGATACCTGATCAGAGACCCAGAGATAAGAAAGTAGATGTGGAATGACACACAGCTCTGATACCTGATCAGAGATGCAGGGAGAAGAGAGCAGATGTGGTATAATACACAGTTCTGAGCAGAGATGCAGAGAGAAGAGAGCAGATATAGAATAATACACAGCTCTGATACCTGATGAGAGACATGGAGAGAAGAAGGCAGATGTGGAATAAGACACAGCTCTGATACCTGAGCAGAGATGCAGAGAGAAGAGAGCAAATGTGGTTTTTGGTCTCTGGGAATTTACAGATTAGTGGGGAAACTATTTCAACAGCCAAGGGCACAGTAAACAAAATGGATGCGATAGGGAATGATGCCGGATGCTTGGCTATAACTGGTATTAATACAGAAACTTTGAAACTGTGAAATTTTGATAGCCAAAAGAGATTAAAGAAATGGTCTAGTCCACAGGTCTCACGCTTGTCATGGTGGTTTCTACCAGGAGTTTCCAAATACATACCAGCGCTAAGGGGGAGGTTAATACAGCTGGTAGTAATAAATCAGCTTCATATTACACTGAAACTATTTTTTAATCTATCAGTTTCCATCCCAGCCAGGCTGCCATCCCTATTTATCTGTACAGATCCCTATGTGAGATTTCATCAATGCACTTTCCCAGGTGCATTGCATTTGTGCATGCGTACATCACCCTCCATTAAAATGATCACCGAATTCCAACACATGAGCTTCCCTCTTGTTCACATCCACCTGTGCTCACGCTTCCTCCTTGCCTGCTCAGCATGCCCCATCTCTTGCATTCCAACCTTCAACCTGGTATCCACCTTCTCAAATCACCTGCTTGACCTAGCAGCCTCCCACACACCCCAGAGGGGCCATCTTCAGCTCTCTTCATCTGGATCCATTGTTCTGCTTATTCATTGACTTTGCCACCTCAGTATGCAGTCTTTGAGAATCAGTACCTTCCATTTTTCGTGAACTGTACAATCTGAGAGCATCAAACAATAGTAGCTGTTTACTGAATTACATTTTAAAAAATAGTCCAGGATAAATGATTTCTGAATTACAATCTTTGGCATTTTTCAGAGGTGCACACTTTATCTTAATTTGCTCCTTCTATCCATGTGTCCTGGTTTAATTCTGAACAGTCCACTAAACATTTATGCAAGACTCCCCTTCCAACAAATTGAGCATTCATTTTCATATACCTTGTATCCATTAAAGGTAGTTTCCTGCTTTCATGCCTTTTAAGCATTATAAAGATTGAGTAGAAAGTGGACATCTATGGGACATCCTGACAGTAGACATCTATGGGATATCATAACAGGGTCTGCTCTAGTTCTGCCAAGTTCTAGAAAACTCCATCATTCTGACTCTTCATTAGTCTTTGGTAACTGGCTCTGCATCTATCAGAAGGCACATGGAGTCTCCCTGATTACGTTTCTGGGGTCTCTTTGATGCTTGTGCCTCTTTTTTTTTTTTTTTTTTTTTTTTTTGAGACAGGGTCTTGCTCTGTTGCCCAGGCTGGAGTGCACTGGCACAATCTTGGCTCACTGCAACATCCACCTCCTGGGTTCAAGCAATCCTCTCGCCTCAGCCTCCCACGTAGCTGAAACTACAGGCATATGCCACCATGCCCAGCTATTTTTGGTATTTTTAGTAGAGGTGGGGTTTCACCCTGTTGGCCAGTCTGGTCTTGAACTCCTGACCTCAGGTGATCCACCTTCCTCGGCCTCCTGAAGTGCTGGGATTACGGGCGTGAGCCACTGCACCCCACCTGATGCTCATGCCTTTATCACTCATACACTTGTCTCTGTCTAGAACTCCTTTTAGAGGGAATGTTTGGGAATTATTGCTATCGTTAGCACATTTACCCTCCTCTGGGACTTGGTACTTGCCTGAGCATTCCAGACTTGCTTGACTACAAGGACATGGCCACCTGGTTTGCCCTGGTTCTGTGAGTGTTCCCTCTGGCACAGTCTTTCAGTCTCAGCCTCTTGTTGGTCTCTGTATTCCAGAAGTTTCCTTTGGGTTGACATCCCATCTCTGTAAACATCATGTGACTCATTTTCATTAGGAGATGTGTAGTTGAAGAACATAAGGTTCCAATTTCATATGAGGAGAAACTGAGATTTACGCAAAGCTTTATAGGAAATAGTAATAAAGCTGGAGTTGGCTATTGCAAGATGAAAATAAACAAAGACTGTTTGCCCACACCAGGTGTTACCTGGTAGATCTGGGACATGAGCAGTTCATCAAATACGGCAATTCTAAGTTACTCACATGAAGGAAAGAATGCAATCTTCAACACTCACGAGGTTTGGACATTTCCCTACAGAGCTTTTATCAAATTTCTCACATCCTGATTGATGTGAATTGTCCCTGGCTTGTGTCCTTTCAGTGTGAGGGAAAGTGATGAGCAGTGAAATTAACAAGGCAGCAACTTCGAAGACCAGAAGATGAGTGAGCTTCCCAAGTAATCAATAGTTGGCCAAGCATGTTGACCTCACAGTGAAGGTAGTTTTGAGAATGAGAACACGACCAATGTTTAAAACTCTCATTCCACCTGCTCTTTAGATGGCTGTAAACTCCTAAAAGGCAGATCTGTGTGCTCTGCTTATGACATACTCTCATAACACTGAGCTCAGGGGCTTATAAGTAGAGAACATTCACCAAAGTATCATTGAATAAAGAATGAATTAATATTATCATAGCTACCAGTACTGGATTTCCATATTATATCCCAGAGATAAACACAATAAGATGCAATCTTATTAAGATAATATCAAGGTTGTAAAAATATTTCTGGCAGAGCTAAATTTTTCTATTTCTTTAGGGCCAAGATTACTATGTACAGTAATAGGATGAAAACAGATGAGGAAAATTCCCTGACATAAATAAGGGTTAGTAAAATGCAGAATGTTCAGGGAGGTGCAGAGACATTTTAAAAGATTTATGTCATGGGTTGCCACCATATTTTGATACTTCCTGATGGCGTTTTATGTAAAAATTGAACTTTGAAAGAATTTTATAATTCATTTTAAAGTTAATTTTGTGCATTCATTATTAACCAAGGAAGTAAACAACTGTGATAAAATAGCTTGCTAACAGTAGCTACCCAGGGACTACACAAACTGTGTTGCATTATGCAGTTGTTCTTTTGCATATTTCATTTACTCAGGGGGAAAATATTATAATTTGTAATTTCCATATTGCCAGATTGTTGTGCATTCTCCAATGATTACTCTCTCTATTTGTTTGGAATCTGTCAATTTCTGCACAATTTCATAAGACAATTTGACTTCCCAAACACCGGAAGAATCTCGGAGGGCTGCATTTCAATTGAAAATGGAAAAGATCACAGTTATTTCTCAAGAATACCAACTCAGCATCATCATTTGTTACAGCACCTTCCCAGTCTATTTCTCTTTTCTCCCCCGAAGCTTAACTATTTGATTTCATCTTGGTACAACAACATTTTCAAAAATGTAATCGTAAACATTATTTTAATGCTGAAATAAGAAATGTGGGAGATGCAGTTATTATAAGTTTGCTGTATGCTGCAATTGCCTTACAATTTATGTGGGGATTTATCCCCTAGATTTATGTGGGGATTAAATGCAGTAACTCTCTTGCAAAGACTCAAAACAATTTCCACAGCATTTAATATATGAATTGTATAAACAGTTTCCAAAAATTATTAAGTCAAAGAAATTCTATTTGGTCCTTGCCTGTACACTGTCCACACTTTACAGTGTTCTCCTCCGCTCCCTTCCAGCCCAGCAACTGAAAGGTTCTAATACCATTATACTGCTTTCACAGCGGCCCATTTAATTTTGCTTTGCTTCATCAAGTTGTTCCTCAAATAGGTTTTGCAATTAGAGCGGATGTCATGTCAATCAGGAAAATCTGTTTGTTTAATTCTATCAAGTCAGCAAGTATTTATTGAATGCCTACTTGGAGCTGAGTGCTGAAAATACTCTTTTCTGCAATATTCTGGGCTGCTGGCTTGCTGGATCCTTGAAGGATTTTTTTTTTTTTTTTTTTTCAGGCTCCTTCTTCAAAGTCCTAGTTCTTTAAACCAGAGAGCACAAATTAACAGAGTAGCTAAGGGAACTTTTCTCAGCTTCATTTTTCTTACCCATTAGAGTCGTTATTGAGAAATGTTCATGCATTCAACACTATGCCTAGGCAACAAACATATGTAGCAGAAAATAATGGTGATAAATATGTAAAACTTTAGAAGCAATCTACTATATATATATACATACTAGCATATATATGTGTGTGTATATATATATATATATATACATACTAGCATATATATATATATAGGCTAGTAGTGTGGTTTAAGATTGTGTTTTATTTTATTTTTTTTGGAGATGGAGTCTCAGTCTCTCGCCCAGGCTGAAGTGCAAGGGTGCAATCATGGCTCACTGCAGCCTCTGCTTCTCAGGTTCAAGTGATTCTCCTGCCTCAGCCTCCTGAGTAGCTGGGATTACAGGTGCCCGTCACCACGCCTGGCTAATTTTTGTATTTTTAGTAGAGACGGGATTTTGCCATGTTGGCCAGGCTGGTCTTGAACTCCTGACCTCAGGTGATCTGCCTGCCTCGGCCTCCCAAAGTGCTGAGATTATAGGTGTGAGCCACCGTGCCCGGCCCAAGATTGTGAATTAAGAGGCACTATATCATAGAGGTCAAGTCCCTGGTCTGTCAGTTACTAGTTGCTGACCACAAGCTAGTTGTTTAACTTCTCTATATCTCAGTTGCTCATATGTAAAATGGGAAGAATAATAGAGAATGCCTCATAAGGCTGTTAAAGGATTAAATGACATAATTCCTATAAGACATTGTAGTTAGATGACAAATCAGGATGTCCAGAGTACTTACGAGAGTAAGTACTTACTCTGGGTACTTACGAGAAAGCTGGCTCCAGGGGTCCAAGTTAGCTCAGTTCTGGAAGCTCTCCTTTCTAAAAAGGCCATTTCCCCAACCAGGAAGCTTCCATTGTCACATAGTCATGTAGATGTGCTGGACCTACAGAACTGCAAATGCGTAGAACTGATTCACGGTGGAACTTCCCTCTGTTCTTGAACGTTGGCCAGAGTATACTGTCCACATATGCCCTGTCTAAACTGCAGGGTAAAGAGAAGTCGCAGATGCTGCGACCTCTAACTCCTCTTTGCTTGTGAGTCACCCTCCCGCATGAACTGTGTGTATTTGCACCAGAGCCAAGCAATGCAAGTGCAAAGGCGAGGAAGGCTTCCCAGAGGGGATGTCCCAGTTGGTTCTCAAAGGATGGGAAGGATCTTTGTAGGATATACAGGAGTTGACCCACTGTGGCCCTTAAGCAGAGCAGAGGGCCACAGTGGGTCAACTCCTCTTCATCCTACAAAGTCCAGCCCAAGCTTTCACTTCCTTTTGACCTCCCTGGTGACCACTGAGCCCAGGCACAGCCCCTCTCCCAGAACAGGGTGCACCCTCCTTCCAAACGAAGCCCCTCTCCCAGAACAGGGTGCGCCCTCCTTCCAGGCACAGCCCCTCTCCCAAAACAGGGTGCGCCCTCCTTCCAGATGCAGTCCCTCTCCCAGAACAGGGTGAGCCCTACTTCCAGGTGCAGCCCCTCTCCCAGAACAGGGTGAGCCCTACTTCCAGGTGCAGCCCCTCTCCCAGAACAGGGTGAGCCCTACTTCCAGGTGCAGCCCCTCTCAGAGAACAGGGTGAGTCCTCCTTCCAGGTGCAGCCCCTCTCAGAGAAAAGGGTGCGCTCTCCTTCCAGGTGCAGCCCCTCTCCCAGAACAGGGCGAGTCCTCCTTCCAGGTGCAGCCCCTCTCAGAGAACAGGGTGCGCCCTCCTTCCAGGTGCAGCCCCTCTCCCAGAACAGGGTGCACCCTCCTTCTTCCCTCTGGTGCTCTCACTTGCATATTCCCCATGGTCACATTTAACAGCTGCCACCTCATTGTCTCTGAGCTAAATGCTTCCTTCTAGACCCCAGGGAATTCCTTAAATGTTGGGTGTATGAGTATTCACTCTCATCCCCAGATCCTAGGACTTTTGCTAGCATCAGGGACTCTGTAAATATTGTTGAAATACTAATCTGATGAGTTTCCTTATTGATCAAATGAGGGGGTTGGTCTCGTTCAGAATTTCCCAGTGGTTCACTGTGTAATATTCAGTCTTTGCAAAGCTAATGTACTTTACATGAAAAGGGGTTCCATGATTAAATACGTTTTGCAACTGCTGGGTTAACTTGATTAAGCAGATTTCTTGACCATGACTGCTCATATCTGGAACGTGGTATAGAGTGTTTTCCAAACTTACCGGAAGACAGAATCCTGTTTTCTTTCTGTCCTCCTAAGACAGTGATCCCAGCACATACTTTGCTAATCTCCATCTTAAAGATTCTTCTAGCACCATGTTTACCTGCTAAAGTTTCTGTTGCAAATAATTAATCTGTGATAGATTTAAATAAGTAAATTATTAGGTAGAATGACTTTATATATGACAGCTGGACAACATCCTGTGGAAAGGATAAGAAAAAGAATCCACTGTGAATTAGTTTATACTATAAAGACCCTTTTTCATGCTTGATCATCAGCTGGAAACGGCATAGAACATGCTGAGGCTGGCAATTATCTTCTAACTCCCAACTACAACATTTTTAAAAAAAATGTGGCCGGCTGCAGTGGCTCACGCCTATAATCCCAGCACTTTGGGAGGCCGAGGCGGGCGGATCACGAGGTCAGGAGATCAAGACTATCCTGGCTAACACGGTGAAACCCTGTCTCTTCTAAAAATACAAAAAATTAGCCAGACATAGTGGCGGGCACCTGTAGTCCCAGCTACTCGGGAGGCTGAGGCAGGAGAATGGTGTGAACCCTGGAGGCGGAGCTTGCAGTGAGCCGAGATAGCGCCACTGCACCCCAGCCTGGGTGACAGAGCGAGACTCCATCTCAAAAAAAAAAAAAAAAAATGTTACTCCAACTTCAATTATTTATGCTTTTTAAAATTGAGAAAAGAGGCTGGGTGCGGTGGCTCACAACTATGATCCCAGCACTTTGGGAGGCCGAGGCAGGCAGATTACCTGAGGCCAGGAGTTCGAGACCAGCCTGGCCAACATGGTGAAACCCTCTCTAATAAAAATACAAAAATTAGCCAGGCATGGTGGCGCACACCTGTAGTCCCAGTTGCTGGGGAGGCTGAGGCAGGAGAATCACTTGAACCCAGGAGGCAGAGGGTGCAGTGAGCTAAGATGGCACCACTGCACTACAGCCTGGGTGATACAGCAAGACCCTTTCTCAAACAAACAAACAAACAAACAAACAAAGAACTGAGAAGAAAAGACTTAAAGGAAAATTGGGGGAACGATCTCCTGTTTTTTAAGAAGGATAGATTCTTTCACTCCCCAATATTAACTGAGTCACAGTGGAGGTATTCAGAATCTGTCAGTGAAAAAAACACCTTCTTTTCTTCAGATTCAAACAAAAGTTGTGCTGATAAGTAAGTTTTCCTTGAAATTCCAAGATCTCTTTCAGCCTCATATCCTCTGGATGGTTAGTGGACAAAGAGTGCTTTAGTCTGAATCTGCTATATGATCCCCTTACAAAATCATGCTGAGTCTGCGTGGGAAAGACAGAGGTATTCATTTATTCCTGACATTCATTCTACTCTGCTTTTTCCTTGTGAGATGACGATGATTGATGGTGCTGATGATCATGATGATGATGACCGTGATGGTGATTCTTATTGTAATTTTGACACAGAGCCTCACGCTGTTACCCAGGCTGTAGCGCAGTAGTGAGATCCTAGCTCACCACACCTTCCAACTCCTGGACTCAAGCGATCCTCCCACCTCAGCCTTTCAAGTGCCTGGGACTACAGGTGGACACCACCCCACCCGGTTAATTTTTAAATCTTTTTGTAGAGATGAGGTCTTGCTATGTTGCCCAAGCTGATCTTGAACTCCTAGCCTCAAGTGATCCTCCTGTCTCAGCCTCCCAGGGCGCTGGAATTATGGACATGAGCCGCCATGCTTGGTCCTGTGAGATTATTTTTAAATAGACTTAGTGTAATTAATCTTACACAGAGATGCTCTGTGGTGCCATTCATACCCGGAGCTCCCCATGAGACCAGGCTGAAGGCTCAGCAGAAACCACCTCTTTGCCCAGCTACCTCTGTGCACTCTCCCACCTCCCTCGCCACGCTGCAGGTTTCCCCTGAGGGAATCCCCATCTCAGGTTCTGCTTCCAGGGAAACTGACCTAAGACATGCCCACTTTCTTTTTCTCTCCCCGTTAACCAGCTTTCTCTGCTTACCCAGGTTTTGGCACTAAAATGGCTTGGGTTTGCGATGGCACCAGTTTGAGATCAATTTTTTAAAAAATCAACTTGCTATAATCTCTGGGTCTCCTGGTTCCAATTTTTTAATAATCAGATTGGGTAAGTAACAACCACTGAGTTCTGTCTGCCCTGATTGTGCGGCACAGACAAGCGCCTATCAGGAAAAACAGTCTTCAGGGAAGGTGTGGTGGGCGGGGTATGCACTCAAGGCATAGACTTGGACTTTTCCATCAGAGTGTGCATGGCTTGAGGTCAAGGATCATGGCTTTTTTTTTTTTTTGAAATAAGAGTCTCTGTCGCCCAGGCTAGAGTGTAGTGGCACAATCTCAGCTCACTGCAACCTCTGCCTCCTGGGTTAAAGCGATTCTCCTGCCTCAGCCTCCCAAGTAGTTGGGACTACAGGCGCGCCCAGCTAATTTTTGTATTTTTAGTAGAGACGGGGTTTCACCATATTGGCCTGGCTGGTCTTTAACTCCTGACTTTGTGATCCGTCCATATCAGCCTCGCAAAGTGCTGGGATTACAGGTGTGAGCCACTGGGCCTGGCTGGATCACGCCTTTTAATGTCCATACCCAAGAGATTTAATGACACACTGTAAGGTTTAGAATGTACTGAATAAGTGAGTCAAGAAATGAATCTTTCCATGGCTCACCTCAGCCCACGATGACCCTTCCGTTCTTTGCAGCCTTTGCTTTTTATAATGGGTACACCACACCATCAAGCATCAGACTATGTCATAGCTTGCATTATTTTCCAGTTCTTTATGTATGTGATGGCCTCATTTCTCTAAATTGTAAAACCTCCAAGATTAGCTGAACTCCATTTTCCAAATTAGACACTATACAACAAATCATTTTTGCTATTTAAAGCATTTATTAAGTGCTGGGAGCCAGGCAACAGGCAGGATTCTGAAGATTCAACAAGGAACAAGCAACAGTGCCTACCTTCAAGAAATGCACACTGCCAAGAGGAAGATAAGTCAGTAGCCAGAAACGTGAAATAAACACTGTGGATAAGGATAAGCTCGGGGTGCTGGGTAAACATGGATGAGGGGAACATACCTCAGATTGCACATTTCACAGGGTTTTGGTCAGGACTGGATGATATAAACAATCTGGATGTAATAAATATTAAGAATTTTGCACATGGTGTCTGCTCCATAAATATTAGTTCACATAGCATTCTCCTTCCTTTTTGCCAAACCTTGCTGCAAGGGACTCTTGCTAGAAGATAAACTAAGTGGCTTCTTAAGAGATACTGTTTTTAAGAGCACTGATAGATATAACTGATGTGATATTTTTAGGCTAGAAATAGGCTATATTGTATTCACTTCCCTACATGCCTCCCAATACAGTTTGATCATTCTGAAAATTAGGCAAAAACACCTCTGCACAAAAGGATCTGCTTATCATCCTAACGTGAGCTCTTTTCCTCCCATCTCATAACTCTTAGAGGAGCGAGTAAGAACATTCCGGACTTGGAGAGACTTGAGTTCTATCCTGATTCCCTGACAATCTTTCTGATCATGGACAAGTAAGTTACTTTCCTAAACCTCATTTTCCTCTGCTATAAGTGGGGGAAATAGTACCCACCTCAAAGAATGGTTGTGATGATTCAAGAAGATAACTTATGGATAGATGTTAGCACACTCAATCATTCAACAAATGTTAGTTGAGCACCTGCTCTGTATTGGATGCTAAAGATAGAGCAGAAGAGGAAAACCAACAAACAACAACAAAAAAAACCAAAAACGACAACAACAAAAAACACAGAACAAATTATACCTGCCCTCATCGAGCTTACACTCTGGTGGGGGAGAGAGAAAACATATAAGATAGAGATAAGGACGACTCATAGTATGTTTGAAAGTGATAAGAGCTAGGAAGGGAAAAGAAAACAGAGCAAAGAAGGATATGAGGTAGAAGGCAGGCATTGAAATTCCCGGAGGGCGAATTATCTGAATAAAGACCTAAACAGGTAGTGCCTGGCACAGGTGAATACGCGGTAAATTTTAGCTATTTTACTAGGACATATGTTTGCTCCACTGCTCTGGATTTGGAGCACATTGTGGCCAACATGTCTTGGAGAATGCTGATTTAAGGTAATGACTTGGAGTTGTCACACTTTGCTAGCGATTAGACTTAACCACCATTCAGATTTCTCATCTGCATTACTGGCTGCTCTTATTTTTTCCCCTCTGCGCTTACAAAGGTTCTTTTCTTAAAACAAATACACATCATCCCCCTCTGGGGTGATATTGCTACCAAAAGAGCTACTAAAGCATTTGCTCTTGCATCTTTCATAAGGACCTGTCCCCATAAAAGAAGCACTTTGTCTCCCACAATTGTTTCTCATCAGATGCTAAATTACATAAAAGGATGCCTTGTTCCAAGTGGAGCATGAGGGCCCCTCACTCAAATGTGGTTAGTGCTGCTAACGGGATCTGCGTGGCTTGCATGCAGGGGGAGACCTTCAGCCTGTCATAGAAATTGACATTCTAAATAGCAACAGGTTCCAGATAGAAATACCCAGCGTCAACACACTTGGTTACTGAGTTAACGTGACACCACAATCCAAGGGGCTGGGAGCGCAGTAGAAAGAGTTGTCCCTGGTGATCAAGGAAGTGAGAAGAGAAGGATTTTCTTGCATCTATTTTCTCTTTTCTAGCCAGACAAAAATTCTTGAATTCCTAAGATGAAACCATTTGATCTGAACTTTCCATCTGCATCTTTTTCTCCTTTTATTCATGTATCTCAAGCTTTTGACCATGTCCTTTCCAGCTCTAATCAATAACAGTTTGCTAAACACCCAATTGTTAAACATCCAGTTGAGGAAGAGACTGTTTGACCACATCCCTTCCAGCTCTAGTCAATAACTGTTTGCTAAACACCCAGTTGAGGGTGAGACCGAGCTGTGTGATCTTGGGCAAGTTGTGCAAATTGTTCAAGCTTCAGTTGCTTCTTCTTTGACATGGGAATGAGAACACCTAACCAGATAAAACATGAGATTCTGTGAGTGAGGATTGCAAGCTCAGCAAAGATTCAATCACACCAAAAATCATCTCTTAAGGGGCTTCTTGTATAGCTGGACAGACAATGTTGGCACCTGGATGAAGGAAAAAAGACCACATATGCAATGCTAAGGTATAATGAAAGCAAGGATTCCAAGATAGATGACTCACTACTAATGGCTCAACAGTCTCTTCCTGGTATAGCACTAGTATATGACAGTAAGTACAGCAGTGTGTGTGTGTGTGTGTGTGTGTGTGTGTGTGTGTGTGTGTTGGACAGATAAATCAACTGTGGCATATCCCTACAATAGGATTCCAGGGAACAATGGAAATGAATGATCTACAGCTTCATGTGAAAGCATAAATGAAGATTTTTAAAACCAAGGGAAAGATACCTGGGTTCAGCTGAAGCACCAGCTTGTTCCACTCACAGAGGCCCACTTTGTGAGAGCCAACAGGAAGGAGCTTGAGCTGCCTGAACTTCTTCTCTATGAATTCATGGCATAATGGGTGTTAAAAAAAAGACCTCTGGACTGTAAAAATGTTTTTCTTCATTGAGTAGAAGTGTGGTGTCATCTCCCCCAAAGAAATGTTTAAAGCAAATTTCAGTCATGTCCAAAAAAAAAAAAAAAAGATCTGATTCTATTACTCAGCCTACGAGATGAACAGAAGCAAATGTAAAACCAGCAATTCAATAAACAAGAGAGAGGAGAAATAAATGGAAAACAAACCAAAAATCTCCCACTCACAAACCAAATTTCCAAGAACACACAAACCATCTCATGCTAAGAAAAAGACCAAAAAATTCAGAATGGAAATTCCCTTTCAGTTGAGTTCACTGAAGTTGCTGTATAGAATATTAGAATATTAAAAAAAGTAGAGTCTCAGTAATAGTGAACAAAACAGAAAAAAGATAGTAAAAAATTATAAAGCATTTAGAAAACATTTAACAAAATACATGCAAGACTTTTATAGAGAAAAACATAACCTTATTCAAGGACATGTAAAATACACGAATGAATTAAAAATGATATCCTCTTCTGCATAAAAAGAGCCAATAGTATAAAAGAAGTCAATTCTCCCCAAATTTTTACAAACTTAATTAATACAAATCC
Organism: Pongo abelii; assembly: GCF_028885655.2. Taxonomy (NCBI): domain Eukaryota; kingdom Metazoa; phylum Chordata; class Mammalia; order Primates; family Hominidae; genus Pongo; species Pongo abelii. The sequence goes on from NC_071993.2 coordinate 7,232,865, forward strand.
TATCAATACACTAACAAAGTTTTCTCTGGACTTGAACAAGTCTAAATTCATAATGAAGAATAAAAGATCAAGAATAGGCAAGACAACTTTGAATAGAAACAATAAGGCAGGAAAATTTCCTTTACCAAGTAATAGGGGTTATTAGATAGTGTGATGACGGCATTGATCAGGATAGACGCACACACCAATGAAACCAAATATTGACCAGATGTAGACCTGCACTTGAATGTAAACTTGGAATATGACACATGTTGGATGGCCAGTCAATGGGGAAAGGATAGACCCTGGGCAATTAAAATAAAATAGGGCAATTTCACTGGCCCAGATGTCCATTCCACATCATTCCACACTTGTCAGATTAGCAATCATGAAAAACACCACTGCATGTTGTCAAGGTGCAGAGCAGGGATGAATTTCCTATGCCAGGAGTAGAAACTAGCGCCAACACTTTGTGTGTGTGTGTGTGTGTGTGTGTGTGTGTGTGTATGTTTAGAGGTAGAGTCTCACTATGTCTCCCAGGCTGGAGTGCAGTGGTGCGATCTTGGCTCACTGCAGCCTCTAACTCCTGGGCTCAAGTGATCTTCTCACCTCAACTTCCCAAGTAGCTGGGACCACAGGCAAGCATCAACATTCCCAGCTAATTATTTCTTTTTTTTTTTTTTGTAGAGATGTGGTCTCACTGTAGTCTCAAATGCCTGGGCTCAAGTGATGCTCCTGCCTCGGCCTCCCAAAGTGCTGAGATTACACGGGTGACCCACTGCACTTGAACCATTTTGGATAATACTCGTAGTACCACCACAAAGAAAATTCTAGAGAGTTTGGGGAAAACAAAACATAAACTTTTAAAAGAAAATAAAGGAGAATATATCTATGTCCTAGGAATAGATACGTTTTCCTAAACAATAAAAGCAAAAACCATAGAGATGTCTTTATTAATATCATTGCCCCTACTATAAGCAGTGGCCACTTAATCTCCCACACCCATGCCTTCCACCTGCTGTGCACTCAACCAGAAGCAAAAACTTTAGTGACTGTGATACCAGAGTGTCAGGATTATTAGCCCCTACTTACCAAGAGCAAAACAGTCCCTACTGCTTTTAGAGAGGTGGCAATCTGACCCCAAACTCCGAGCTGAGAAGCTGTTTTATAAACTTCTTGCACAAATTATCTTATCTGGGCTTCAAAGATAACAAAGTCTGAGGCAAAGCATATGTGCTAATATTTTATTGTGGAATGAAACATCCAGGCAGCAGGAATAAGGGAAAATAGACATTGAGGCAGGTAGGGCTGGAAAGCAAATACCAGGTGGTATGTTACAGAGTTGGCCTCAGCTTAAGGTTTCTCTATCAAGGTTTCTGGTCAGGCTAAACAAAACTACCATTTTTCAGAACAGATCATCCAGGGAAAGGGAAAGGACACTGCTGCCAGCTCCCTCCCATCTCTCACTGATCCAAGTTGGTGCCCTGGGACACAAATTCTGCTTTACCTGAGAGTGGTGTCACGCAGCCCTTCTGGTCGACTGTTGGGGAAGCCAAATCCTGCACACCACGGTGTGTACTTCATTTGAATCTAGGTTTGGTGGGTAGGGCCCAAACTCTCAATGACTTAATTGGACTGGGACTGGTGGCTGAAGTTTCCGCCAAGGTGGATGTGAATGAAGGAGACAGTGGTAGTGGCAGCCAGCATGTTCCAATGAGCAAGTGCTCAAAGGCCCAGGAGTTGCTGGTGCCCGGTGATGCTGGGAATCTGGCTCACTACCTCATGCTAACTCTGCCTAGAATCTCACAATGTTTATCTAATATCCAATCCTCCTACCAACCATGTAGGAGTAGCACTATCCACCTCTTCCAGAAAAGAAAACTGAGGCTTTGTATAACATACCTTGCACGTAGTAGAATGAGTATTTGAACCCAGTGAAAAGTGCAACGTTTGTACTCTTTCTCCTAGTCAATGTACATCTCCTGTTCCAAAACTTCTAAGCAAAAGATGGCAACACCTATGATAAAAGAAATTTTGGAGTTGGTGGGAAGACATGGTAGTAGTGGTCACTGGGTGTTGACTGGACTTCAGAATAACAAAGGCAGAGTTTCCTTTTTACTTATTACTATGATGCACCATTTAGACATATTAGCTATAGAGAACACAAAACAACATACTTTGACACAACAAACGAACTGCATTAAATGGAATGTGTTATAACCCAGGCTTGGGTTGACAACATAAAAACCTCCTGATGAAACTATCCCCAAGTAAACCTTTGCATCCCATCTATTATTTTGATGTTGTATTTTCACCAAACTGATAATATGTCCAGTCTTCACGCGGAATCACCCAAGGTCATGTTGACATAAACGGCATTTCTTTTTATTATTATTATTATTATTATTATTATACTTTAGGTTTTATGGTACATGTGTGCAATGTGCAGGTAAGTTACATATGTATACATGTGCCATGCTGGTGCGCTGCACCCACCAACTCGTCATCTAGCATTAGGTATATCTCCCAATGCTATCCCTCCCCCCTCCCCCCACCCCACAACAGTCCCCGAAGTGTGATGTTCCCCTTCCTGTGCCCATGTGTTCTCATTGTTCAATTCCCACCTATGAGTGAGAATATGCGGTGTTTGGTTTTTTGTTCTTGCAATAGTTTACTGAGAATGATGATTTCCAATTTCATCCATGTCCCTACAAAGGACGTGAACTCATCATTTTTTATGGCTGTATAGTATTCCATGGTGTATATGTGCCACATTTTCTTAATCCAGTCTATCATTGTTGGACATTTGGGTTGGTTCCAAGTCTTTGCTATTGTGAATAATGCCGCAATAAACATACGTGTGCATGTGTCTTCATAGCAGCATGATTTATAGTCCTTTGGGTATATACCCAGTAATGGGATGGCTGGGTTGAATGGAATTTCTAGTTCTAGATCCCTGAGGAATCGCCACACTGACTTCCACAAGGGTTGAACTAGTTTACAGTCCCACCAACAGTGTAAAAGTGTTCCTATCTCTCCACAGCCTCTCCAGCACCTGTTGTTTCCTGACTTTTTAATGATTGCCATTCTAACTGGTGTGAGATGGTATCTCATTGTGGTTTTGATTTGCATTTCTCTGATGGCCAGTGATGGTGAGCATTTTTTCATGTGTTTTTTGGCTGCATAAATGTCTTCTTTTGAGAAGTGTCTGTTCATGTCCTTCGCCCACTTTTTGATGGGGTTGTTTGTTTTTTTCTTGTAAATTTGTTGGAGTTCATTGTAGATTCTGGATATTAGCCCTTTGTCAGATGAGTAGGTTGCGAAAATTTTCTCCCATTTTGTAGGTTGCCTGTTCACTCTGATGGTAGTTTCTTTTGCTGTGCAGAAGCTCTTGAGTTTAATTAGATCCCATTTGTCAATTTTGGCTTTTGTTGCCATTGCTTTTGGTGTTTTAGACATGAAGTCCTTGCCCATGTCTATGTCCTGAATGGTAATGCCTAGGTTTTCTTCTAGGGTTTTTATGGTTTTAGGTCTAACATTTAAGTCTTTAATCCATCTTGAATTGATTTTTGTATACGGTGTAAGGAAGGGATCCAGTTTCAGCTTTCTACATATGGCTAGCCAGTTTTCCCAGCACCATTTATTAAATAGGGAATCCTTTCCCCATTTCTTGTTTTTGTCAGGTTTGTCAAAGATCAGATACTTGTAGATATGTGGCATTATTTCTGACGGCTCTGTTCTGTTCCATTGATCTATATCTCTGTTTTGGTACCAGTACCATGCTGTTTTGGTTACTGTAGCCTTGTAGTGTAGTTTGAAGTCAGGTAGTGTGATGCCTCCAGCTTTGTTCTTTTGGCTTAGGATTGACTTGGCGATGCGGTCTCTTTTTTGGTTCCATATGAACTTTAAAGTAGTTTTTTCCAATTCTGTGAAGAAAGTCATTGGTAGCTTGATGGGGATGGCATTGAATCTGTAAATTACCTTGGGAAGGATGGCCATTTTCATGATATTGATTCTTCCTACCCATGAGCATGGAATGTTCTTCCATTTGTTTGTATCCTCTTTTATTTCCTTGAGCAGTGGTTTGTAGTTCTCCTTGAAGAGGTCTTTCACATCCCTTGTAAGTTGGATTCCTAGGTATTTTATTCTCTTTGAAGCAATTGTGAATGGGAGTTCACTCATGATTTGGCTCTCTGTTTGTCTGTTATTGATGTATAAGAATGCTTGTGATTTTTGCACATTGATTTTGTATCCTGAGACTTTGCTGAAAAAGCTTATCCACCATGATCAAGTGGGCTTCATCCCTGGGATGCAAGGCTGGTTCAATATACGCAAATCAATAAATGTAATCCAGCATATAAACAGAACCAAAGACAAAAACCACATGATTATCTCAATAGATGCAGAAAAGGCCTTTGACAAAATTCAACAACCCTTCATGCTAAAAACTCTCAATAAATTAGGTATTGATGGGACGTATCTCAAAATAATAAGAGCTATTTATGACAAACCCACAGCCAATATCATACTGAATGGGCAAAAACTGGAAGCATTCCCTTTGAAAACTGGCACAAGACAGGGATGCCCTCTCTCACCACTTCTATTCAACATAGTGTTGGAAGTTCTGGCCAGGGCAATTAGGCAGGAGAAGGAAATCAAGGGTATTCAATTAGGAAAAGAGGAAGTCAAATTGTCCCTGTTTGCAGATGACATGATAGTATATCTAGAAAACGGCATTTCTTTAAACACAGTCCTTGAAACTCCAGTAAGCATCATGCTCTTTCGCAGACTTAAAATAGTCACAGCATAAACCCCAAGACAAAGGGGAAGTAACTTCTAGTGAACTAAGGAAACAGCCTCACTAGAGAGCAGAAGAATTAAAAATAGGTTTTTGGTGGCAACATGAAAAGAAATACAGATTTTCTTTCTTGCCTTGATTCATTCAATTTAGAGGTGCAGAACAGAGTTCAGCTTCCACTGTCTTATATCTTTGGTCTTTCTCTTCTCAAAGATCTTCAAGTGCAAAATTGAAATACAACGATCCTATTTACTCAGCCACTTCACCCTTTATCTACTTGCTTCTGGTGTATTTTGAGAAAATGAACAATATGTTTCCCATTTTGCCCTCTTAGGCCTCATTTTTGCTATTAAAAAAAGTTTCCTAGCCAGATGTGGTGGCATGCCTGTGGTCCCAGCTACTCGGGAGGCTAAGGTGGGAGGATCACCTAAGCCCAGGAGTTTGAGGCTCCAGAGAGCCGTGATCATGCCACTGTACTCTAGCCTGGGTGACAGTGAGACCCTGTCTCAAAAAAAAAAGTTCCCATAATTAAAACAAAAGAAAAATTTCTATATGCAAAATGTGATTGCCATCAGAGCAAAAATAATATTTAAAGAGAAGTAAATGACTGCACCACTGCACTCCGGGGTAACAGAGCGAGAGCCTGTCTCTAAAAAGAAAGCAATAAAGTAAAAAATAACGTGATAAGATACTTGAAATCATCTGGGATGGATGAAAAAGAGAAATCATTCAACACTCCTCCACCTCCATTACTTCAGTGCTTTTTCTCCTCTTCTCCCTTAACCCCGTCCCTAGGAGATGCTTTCCTTATCCCTTAACCCTGTCCCTAGGAGATGCTACCTGAACCTGTGGTGACAGAGGAAGGGGACAGGTTCTGCCTGCGAGAGATCCCAGAGACGGGGTAGGACGGCAAAGGTCTCTCTTCCTATCCCAACTTCATTGCCTAAAACCTATGTGTGACACTTAAAGAAAAATGATAAGTGTAAATGTGGTTATTTAATTATTGCTCTCATAGTAATAACGCAGTCTTTCTACTAAGGCATCAGGAAATCCCAGAATAACGGAAATGATTGAAAGTGGGAGGGCTAGAGGTGGTTGTGTGAGGATACATGAGAATGTTTTAACAACCAAAAAGAATAAACACAAGTTCCTCGACCAGAAAGTTCCATTCTGGAGCTAGGAGGTGACTGTAAGAGGTCACACAGGACTTTGAGAGCTGTGGTCGTTAACAACCTAGAAATAAGGCTTTAGTGTGTGGCAAAAACAAAACAAAAAATTCAGAACAAAATAACTAATGCAGACGCTAAAGATAATAACCTTCAACACAAAGACCCAAACACCACCATAGAATTTATTTTTACTTTATTAACAATGTGGCTTACAATTTTTTTCAAGTAAAAAGGGTTTTTTTTATTTAGAATAAAAATTAAAATATAACTCTGATATAGATTTTCATTTATTTACATGAAAACATATATACAGAATACAATCTTACAGCAAACCAAAAGCATGCCCTTCGTCCTGCAAATTTCAAAAGTAATGACACCAATTTTTCCCTTTTATGCACCAAAAACACAAGATAGGAATCCAATTTCAATACAAACTATTTAAACTCGAATGCAAAACAGTGAAAGGGCTTTCAACATTCACGACGAGGGATAGTTGATGCTTCCAGAGATCATGCTGGCTCCTGTTTCGAGCAAGTGAGATGATTATTTTTTTCCGTCATTTAAAAAAATTTGCCTCAAATTTTTCATCCCAAGGTGATTTTTAGCCAACAATTGTCCTAGAATTTTCCTTTTTTCGTCAGCACATCTCTTCAGCCACACAAAAAGCACTGCTCTGCGTTGGTTAGACATGACCTTCATACTTAGTGGGCCGGGACGACATGACCTCATACTTAGTGGGCCAAATTCCCATTACTTAGTGCCAACACTACAGAAGGTTTATGGCCCCTTCCTCAAACAATATGGAATTGTTTGAGTTGTTATTTATCATTGAAACTAGAGAGGTTTTAAACCAAAATTCAAGGCAGTACTCTATGTCAGCAATTACAACTTTTAGGTAAATTACATGGGTCAAAAGTAGCACAATTTGATTTTATCATAGTATGTTTGGGGTATCTGCAAACCATTCTAGTGATAAGAGCTATGAGAACTGGTCAACTTAAGAATTCAACCACGTGAAAGGAAGTAATTTCCAGAAAACTCTTGAACAGAAAACGGCAGTCAACAAAAGAATTATTGAATTATAATAGTTTCCAATACAGATTTCCTTTGCTATTTAATTATTGCACCAACAAGATATGGGCAGTATGGATATCTCGCCAACAATTTCTTCCTTAACAACTACAGGTTTCTTAATTGACTATGTTTCCTTTCAAATAATTGCACGCACGATCACAGCTTTCTAAAGACAGAAAAGAGAGGAAGTGGAGCCTTGATTCGCCATCTTAATCCAAAAGCAGCAAAGATGCTCAAACCACAACAAAGATTAACACTACTGTTTTTTTTTAGTTCTATATACAGAAATAAATATAAATGGGTGTTCTATAAAATAAGTATGAAAACCCCTAGTGCTTCTAAAACTAAGTGGGGACAGCTCTTAGAAAGTGGTGTTTGGCGTAAGACAGAAGGCAAATCTCAGAACTTGCCGAATACAACGCTCAAAATTCTGTGAGATAAATTAGGGAAACGACACCCATCTTCAAAAGGCTGATCAAAATCAACCTTCTAGAGAGGGAAGTAAAGGTCACAGGGGCAGTGTTCAAGGTGTGGATCATTTTAATGTACTGACGAACAAATCAAAGTAAACACAGGAAATAATCTTTCGAATATGATCAAATAAGGTGGGAGAACTCAGAAGCCATGCAGCTCAAATACTGTGTCTGACTCAAACTTGGATCAAATGACTCTAATTTTGAAAGTGATGGATGAGTTCCCCACACTATGCAGCTCTGTGGTGAAGTTCACTGTGTTTTGCTTTTGTTTTGAAAGACAAAGAAGTTCTGTAATGCCAGTAGTACCCTGTTCTTTTTCTAGGTTGTTAGGCTTGTGTTTTTGTGGACAGGATATTTTTTCAATGTAGTACAAATGCAGTCAAGAAGTGAGGAGCTGAAACAAGCTCCGTGAGTTTAGGGCGAGACTGAGCGATGGTCTGTCGTGATTCAAGTTGAGGTGGTGTCTCTTTCTCAGGGTTTTCAAATGGCGCAGACTGCAGAGTCTGCCAGGCCAGTTCCAATAAGTTCCAAGTGGCGTGATGCCCACAGGACGTAGGCGCACTAAGGAGAGGACTTTGGTCCCAAAGAATCATCAAAGAGAGACGGAGAAGAAACGGTACCATCCAGGGAAGGAATGCAGGGAATCACTTTTTGGTGTTTAGACCATGACATTGCTGGCCTAGGGGCTATGGTGGCATCAGGGCACACATGTCAAATCCACTTTTTCTGCTAAAAGCAACAAGGACACACACAGAAAAATGCTCCATGAAATTGGTCCTACCTTTAAGACAGACACTGGTGAGAGGTGAATCCTACAGAGAAATGAAAACACATTACAATTCTGTACCAGAATTGCTGCTGATGTGAAGTCCACCCACCACGACGGAAATCCCCAGAGAATCCAAGCTCAGAAGGACATTGGCAACAGCTGGAGGAAAAGCACCTCCTTGGTCCTAAAATTTTTCTGGGCTCTCCTCAAGGACCGGAGAGATGGCATAGAGACAACTTTCATGGCGACGCCAGGCTGTGCCCTCCTGTGCAGTGGTCCCAGCCATCTCCTCCCTGGCACGCGCACACACGGTTCTCACCCGTGGTGACCACAACTGCACAGAGAAACACTGAAGTTAAACTGTCAGGGTGAAGGATACGGAGAGTCTTGGGCACTTGGCTCCATGGGAAGCAAACACTTTCCCCTGCGACAGTGGCTGTATCCTTCCTGAGCTCCTGGCGGGCCACACACTCCAGCTCCCTAGATGGGCTCCAGAGAGCTCCTGGAGGATCTCCTCCCTCCAACGCAGCACCTCCTCCTCCGTGCCGCCACTGAAAAGGGAGACAAAAGTGACATTTATGCTGCAAGTCCCTGTTGTGTTGTGGCCACCACATTCCCTCATCCTCGTCTCAAATACAACAGAAACAGCTCAGCTTGAAAAGGCCACAGTGAAGGATCATCAAAGAGTCAGCGCGGGGAAAATGCCAAAGATCTGGAAATGGATGCCCTTTCCAATCGTTTGACAGAGTTTAACTCCACGAGGCTGAGCGTTTAAGGCCAAAAGCATGTGGCTTGAGAAGGCAGGGGTGGAAAACCGCGGAGAGGTCAAAACTTGAGCTTAAAGGAGAGATGCCAGGGGCAAGCCAGCCATGGATCCCAGAGACATTTCTGTAGGGGCACAAATGACACACTCCTCCCATCTGAGGTCCCCAGGCAGATGCATCAGCCAAACTCTAAAACTTGATTCTAGAAATCAACTTCAGGGGAGACCAAAACACCTCATCCATAAAATACGTGTTTTCCATTCTCATCTGTAACCATTACAGAATGTTAAGAAGGGTGAACTTGAGCAATCAGTTTCCAAAATCCCACTGAGAATCGTATCTGGAAATGTCACAGAAATGCAAGCAGCTCATCAGCCCACCGCAGAATTTTACTGGAACTGTGAAGACTCTAGTCCAAGGGACGAGCTCAAGGTAATTATGGTGAAAAACCAGGAAGGGTGCGAAGCCTCTGCTTCCAGTGTCTGCTCAGGAACTGTGGGAGGGTTTGGTTTCCTTGCATAAGTTTAAAAAGGCATCTTGGCAGCCACCACAGAGGAACACTGTAGTCCACGAGGTCTGAGTGGAGATATGGAATCGCTCATGAGGATATGGAGATGGCTTCTGGTCCAAGAGGCCAGCCAACTCTCGCAGCCACAGCTTTGTCTGCGCGTGACCTGGCGGATTTAACACAACTGCCCAAGAAATTCCACAAGCAAACTCAAAGCCAGAAAGAGCTGTAGGAATGGCCGGGTCAGAACTGGGACCAGACCCTTCTTATTCTTTCTTTTTCTCATTTTTGTATGATCTGGATCTTCCTTTCCAGCATGAGCGGGATGAACGCCAGCGGGAGACAGTGTGCTCACCACCACACCCTCAGTGTCCACATCTGTCGCTTCACAGGAACCGAGGCCCAGAGTGATGAGAAGTCACCCAAGATCTCAGAGTTTGTTCTCAGCGAAACCAGGGTGCCAAGTGGCTGACTCCAGATTCATTGCTCATGCTGCATCGTGCCTGGTGCATATGCGGCCAGCCAGGGCAGAATGAGACAGAAGGGACCCTCAGAGGGACTCCTGCTCAGTGACCTGCTGCAGTGATCCTTCTAAGGGGGATGTAGCTGGTTCATGAAATGCTTCCCCCACATCTCTTTCCCTTCCTCCTCTCTGAAACTAAGCTTTTCCTTTGATATATAATCCAACATTTGCCTAAAAGACTCACTCCCTGATCCGGCTACAATTAAACAACAACACTGGAGATAGTTGAGGGTCTAGAAAAGACTGGGTAGAGTTTGTCTCTACAGATGTTCTAGGCCTCAATCAAAAACCATCCAGTTGGGCCAGGGCATGGTGGCTCACACCTGTAATCCCAGCACGTTGGGAGGCCAAGGCGGGCAGATCACTTGAGGTCAGGAGTTCAAGACCAGCCTGACCAACATGGTGAAACCCTGTCTCTACCAAAAATACAAAAATTAGCCAGGCATGGTGGTGGGCACCTGTGATCCCAGCTACTTGGGAGGCTGAGGCAGGAGAATCGCTTGAACCTGGGAGACAGAGGTTGCAGTGAGCTGAGATTACGCCACTGCATTCCAACCTGGGTGACAGAGCAAGACCCTGTCTCAAAAAACACAACAAAACAAACAACAAACAAACAAACAAACAAACCATCTAGTTGCATGGAGATGCCTGCCAGCCCTCCTTCACTCCCCGTATTCCTAAAAGGCACCTCTAACAGAGGACAGAGCTTTAGCACATCTTTTTATAAGGATGTCGCTGCCAGCTGCATTGCAAAGGAGTTGCCACCAAGATGAAACCGCAGGTGCCACTCAACCAGGGTCACACGCCTATCCGTAGGAAACTGCATGTATAAATGTGCTCATGTGATTACAGGAAACACTACGGCATGGGGTGAGGTTTCTTCCTTGGTGACATTCTTCGTTTTCAAAGAATGCAGTCCTCATCTTAGGAAACCCTGCTCCAAGGGAGCTGCCTGGTTTGGGGCAGGAGAAAGGCAAAACGTGGGTGAGCCAAGAAGCAGGCCCACGTCCGGCAGGGTCTGACGCATGACTTTAACTGGCACTCCCCAGAAGCAACTGCTGCTGTGCTTTGAAAACATGGAAACAGCTCACAGGCTGGCAGGCAGAGGCAGAAGATCCTGGGCTTCTGGTTTTCTGGTGATACTTAGTGTCTGTACCATTTAACATATCCCGGAAAATCAAAGTTTCAGTCCTGGAAACCTTTACCAACACCGCATCCCAGCAATAATGGGCCACCTCCCAAGGGCAGACTCAGTTGGCGTACTGGGCGTAGAAAGCCACTTTGACTCTCTCGATCTGGTGGCATAACTTGATGGCGGGCCCCAGCTTCAGCTCCATGCACTCCTGCACCGTCGGAAGGGTCAGAAGCAGGAGTGCTTGGCCATCAATATCCTGCAGGAAAAGAAAGGCAGGTTAGAGAAGGGGCAGTGTGCACTGGGGTACTCAGATGCATCACAGCAGGCTCCATCCCAGGGCCAAACATGACAACAGGATGCTCTTGTTTCATTCAATTCAGGGGATTGTTGGTAGAGATACCAACACGGCTTGAAGACTGTCTAATCTTTGTGTTACTAAAATCGTTTTGCAGCTGGGCACAGTGGCTCACGCCTGTAATTCCAGCACTTTGGGAGGCCGAGGCTGGAGAATCCCTTGAGACCAGGAGTTTGAGACAAGCCTGGGTAATACAGCGAGATACGGTCTCTACAAAAAATTTAAAAATTAGCTGGGCATGGTGGTGCAAACCTGCGATGCCAGCTACTCAGAGGCTGAGGTGGGAGGATCACCGGAGCCCAGGAGTTTGAGGTTGCAGTGAGCTGTGATCATACCACTGCCCTCCAGCCTGGGCAACACAGCAGGAGCCTCTCTAAACAACAACAACAACAACAACAACAAAACAACAATACAAATACAAGAGCTTTTGGCTAAGGGCACTCTGGCTACTCTGAAACTCACATACCTACCCTAGTGGGTAGAAAGAGCCGGAACAGGTGGGTTGCTGTGGGAATTGCTTCCCAAGCTTATCGCCCCTTGCTGGGAGGGCAAGTCACTCTCCACCCCAGGCAGGGCCAGGTCCTCCCTAAGCTATGCTGAGACTTCATCTGAGCACTAAGCAAAGGGACAAAGCTCCCTCACCTCCCTGCCAAGGTCTGGCATTTCACCATTAGGATGGGTGAGAAGATGCTCAAGACAGATATGCCAACGACAGCACAGTTTTCCATAAAGGAAAACACACACACACACACACACACCCCATTTACAGACACACACTGCCCAGAGCAAGGTGTCGCTTGTACACAGATCTGTTGCCCCACTGTGTTCTGCTCAGCCTTTCTCTACCTACACACAGGGCATGAAGACATTCATTCAATGAATGTTCAGTTGAATTTGCTGCAGGAGGAAGCATACAAAGACCCATTCCAAAGCTCTGAGACCCTTCCACTGGACATCTCTGTCTCTTCGGCAGCTTGCTTCCTATAGTAATCTGGTTCATTCACATAGATGTCATTTGACTGGACTGCTGAATTTAACCGCAATCCTCCTTCCTATTTACCAAGATGATCTCAATAGCCCAGAGGGAGTCACTGAGGGATCTAAGAGATTGCAGGCCCCAGGCAATGATGAAGATCAGTGGTACCATGAGAGCATTAAGTGAGCTCCACATACTGGAATTTCTGCCACTTGCAGAAGAATTATACCCAGGGCTGCCATAAGCCACAAGGACATTAATAGCCAAGCAAAAGCACAAGATCATACGTCTCCGACAACACCTGTCAGTGACTTTCGCACAGGCAGCTTATTTTCTTAAACTAATGGTTTATTTAGCTGTCTTGAAAATATCTAAAGCAAAAAGGCAAAGTATGTATAAATGGTAGCCTTGAGCAGACTAATCTTCTAAGCAAGCATAATTCATCATCTGATCAGATTCAAAAGACTAATGTTAAGAGCAGGAATAATTTATCTTCGGATCAGATTCAAAAGCAAAAATATTCCCTAATAAGTACTGTAGCAATAAAAATGAAACATTAACTTTAAAAGTATCAATGTGAGTGTCATTTTTTATTTTTAAATTACAGATGAGCACTAGCTATGATGTAAGCAACTCGAAGCCACGTTCAACCAAGACCAAAGGTGATCTTATCAAATCACAAAGTAAACAGATCTGTCTTATATACACACTGAAAGCAGGAGACAAACTATAGAAAACTGTCACTATATTTTCATGCTATGTTTATATCATTTTTCCCTTTCTCTATAGTGCTCATACACATTATTTTACTTTCTTTTCAGATGCTACAGAAAAGGCTGATTGCAGCTGGGGAGATTTGGGAGTACTGTGAAATAGTGTTTGGCTCTGCGTCGCAAAGAAACCAAGGGGACCTCTGGCCTGGGGCCTATAGGCCAATTCCACTTTCAGAGCCAAATCCACATGTAATACATCAAATTAGACCAAGAGGGCACAGGCGTAGGGACTCAAAGTCTTCCAGGTACCATGGGCCTCATAAAAACACGTTTCAAGTAGGCAGAGGGCTGATGTTCTATTCTGTTCTGTTCTGTGGATGTCATTAAACCATGGACAGGTGGCTTAACCATTATGTTCAATGACATCCACAGAACAGGATAGAATAGAAATAGAACTTATTTTACTTTCCCAGGAAGTTTACTTTCCTGCTGAAAATTAATGCCCAGAAAAGCTAGCCAATCTAACTATGATCACAGAGCTAGTTAGAGAGAGTGTTGGAATGAGAACTGTAGTTTTCTGACATTAAACTTTGAAGGGAAAACTGTAGCTCAGTCTTTAACATCTGTACTTGGGCATGATGGTGATTCAATCACCACTGAATATCAGCACTAAAATATTCATGTAACTCTTTCTTTACAGAAAATTTCAGTGAAGGTGGCCGATGCATGTACCACATTTAAGTGCAGGTGCACACACTCATTTACTTACTTGCCAATATTTACTGAGCATCTACTAAGTGGCAGGCACTTGGCTGGCCTCTGGGGAATGTCACAGTGAACAAAGGAAAGGTTCCCTCTCTGGACACCCCATGAATCTGAAGGGTGGCAGACAAGTAAACAGACTATTAGGATACAGGGATATTAACATATGGATGCAGAGCTAAGGGTTCAAACAGGACAGGCAACCAAGCCAGTCTTATAGGGGTGTTGAAAGGGCTTCGAACTGAGACTTCAGGGACCAGTAAGAATTATTAAGGCCAAGAGAGACTGAAAGAACACAGCTAGTTCCCTGGAACGTAGAATTCCAGGAAATTGGGGAGACACCAAAGGTAAAATCATGATGAGCCCAGAAAGCCACTTTATGTGGAAGACTATTTTTTCTTTCAAGGATTATTTAGATAACAGCATACCTCACAGGTGGTTTAATTTTTATAAACATGTTCCTATATAACTGAGAGCTGCCGGCAGATCACTTTTAATGTTAAACACAGAATTACCATCAATGGACTAATTGTAAAGAAATGAAATATGATGAGATATACGACATGCTTAGCACAGGAGAAAATTAAATCGATTTTGATAGAGCACTCGGGTGAGGATCTGGTAGTTCCTAATGGAGGTACTGAGGTCTAGAGAAGTAGACAAAGGACAGCTTAATCTGGACTAAGCCTATAAACTATCCTGAAATTTTTTCATTAAGATCAGTTGAGCATTTGAGCAGTCTGCTTATTGCACTGTCTCTGACTGATGAAAGCTGAATGAATAGGTACAATTTTATTTAGAGTTTTGTATGTTCTTAGTTATAGACGAGTGGATTTTTACTGTGTAATGTACAGGTTTGCAGCATTAAATTATGGAGCATAGATTTTTTAAGCGGTTGCCATAACATTTCAGAAATAAAAGGCGCAGATGCTGGTAATGGGTAGTTTATAATTTTTGCAAATGCTCCTGGTGATTATAATAATCTCTGCATTTATAACGTTCAGGGCCTGCGTGCACAGAGCAATGACCATGCCGTGCACTGTGATCTCATTCGCATGCCAGTGAATAAAGTCTCTGGGTTCCTTCTAGCTCATCTATAATCTCAGGCAATGCCTGCAGTGACCTACCAGAGGCCTCACCAAATCACAGCTGGAGTATTTGGGCTAAATGAAGATGAACAACTTAGTAAAAATTAGTAATTAAAGGTCTGATAGGACAGAAAAGGACTCAAGTGCCCATGTACTTCAGACAGGCCAGTGGGCAATGGCTTTTTATTCCAACAGGTGAACTTGCCTAATGTGAAATGTGAAATTACACAGGAATGAGATGATGATCAATGAAAGTCTATCTATTTTTCTCTCTCATAAGAGAAAAAAGTAGGGATGAAGGGCAAGGCTTTTACTGATATTAGAAGAGCAACAGGGCAGAACTCTGTCTCTACTAAAAATACAAAAATTAGCCAGGCATGGTGGTGGGCGCCTGTAATTCCAGCTACTCAGAAGGCTGAGGCAGGAGAATCGCTTGAACCCGGGAGGCGGAGGTTGCAGTGAGACGAGATCGCGTCATTGCACTCCAGCCTGGGCGACAAGAGTAAAACTCCATCTCAAAAAAAAAAAAAAAAAAAAAGAACAACTTGGAGAGCAACTTGATTCTACAAGGGGGACAGTGTTGGCAGTGTTCCATTTCCTAGAAGGCTTAGCTTAGGGAAGGCATGAAACTTTTCTCTGGTGTTATCAACTGGGCTTAGGAATACAAGAAAGGAAGACTAAATACTTAAGGCTTTTCCCCAAACCAGCTTTGTTTCACTTTCTTGCTTATTACTGAGAACTTGTACATAGTGTAGACAGACAAAGGAGCTACTGACGTTTCAAGGTATAAGCCCTCATACCTAACCTGGGATCTAGAAATGAGAAATCTGCTCTTCATTCAGGCCTAACTAAACTTTTTTTTTATTGTTAAAACTAAGCATTTGAGCCTAAAAATAAAACCAAAACATTAGAGTAATACAGAATGCCACACCTCATAACTTTAGCTATCAGAAGGCTCCCACAGGGACTGAATCGGTGTATGTTGAATGCACACAGGGACTGACAGATACGCATCAGCACAACCAAACCTGCGTGCAGCGCTTGTCATGTATTTGAATACAACGCTTTTCTCGCTGCAGCACCACTGTCAATAAATACCAGACAGGCAACGTGCTGTGCTGGGCAACGCTTTACACAGGATTTCAACCTATTGCTTTAATTTTGTTTTCAAAATGGAGATATGGCTTATCAATAAGCCCCCGATCACCTAAGCCCTTGTATTTCTTACGATTGTCTTTCTTTCCTGTTTATGTGTTATTTGAAGGGACAAGCTCATCACCTAGGTTCTTTAGATCTAAGGAAGTCTCTCCCTGGTTGCTTTTCAGAGTTGTCCAGAAAGGAAGGGTGGCCAATGTCACAGGGTCAGGAGACGACTCCCTCTGCCTCCAATCATTCTTTTTTTGCTTGTTTTTGAGATGGAGTCTTACTCTGTTGCCCAGGCTGGAGTGCAGTGATACGATCTCGGCTCACTACAACCTCTCCCTCTCAGGTTCAAGCAATTCTCTTGCCTCAGCCTCCCAAGCAGCTGAGATTACAGGCACCCACCACCACACCACCACACCACCACACCCAGCTAATTTTTTTTTTTTTTTTTAGTGGAGACAGGGTTTCGCCACGTTGGCCAGGCTGGTCTCGAACTCCTGACCTCAAGTGATCCCCCTGTCTCGGCCTCCCAAAGTGTTAGGAGTATAGGCATAAGCCACCATGCCCGGCCTAATCATTCTTTCAGCACGAACTTAGTGGGTATCTGCAGAAGGTTCTAGTGGTTGTCAATAGGATGAACTACTTCATCTCTTGGGCTTCTCGGGACACAGGGGAAAGAACTTTGAATGACAATAACTACTCTCT
Organism: Pongo abelii; assembly: GCF_028885655.2. Lineage (NCBI taxonomy): Eukaryota > Metazoa > Chordata > Mammalia > Primates > Hominidae > Pongo > Pongo abelii. The sequence goes on from NC_071993.2 coordinate 7,249,802, forward strand.
TTGGGTGGCACTGGAGACCATTTTAATTTGCTTTTTTCGGTTCATTGCTGAATGAACTTGGGAGAAAAGCTGAGAAATTTCCTGGGTGCACGGGAAGTCACAGACCTTTTATGTTTCCTGATTTAATGCTTGAAATATCCTCTTTCTAGACTACTGATTTATATGGTCTAAAAAGAGACTGAATAAACCTATCTTTAACATTATATGAAAAACAGTACTTTTTTTAATGTGAGGTCTTTGAACACAGATATTTACACCAGGACAACGCAAGAAACTTCAACAAATTAAGCACAGAGTACAGCAGGAGCCTGGCATTTTCTGCAAGGCCAGTGAGGCAGGATGCAAGGTGGTGTGTATGCAGAGTGGCAACTTGTTTCTGTATTAATTTAAGGGATAATGTAAATAGAAACCCTCTCTTCTTCCTTAGGACACACCATCATATTATCTTGTGTTTTAGCTAACTATACTCATTTCATCTGCTGGACTATAGACTCCTTTAAGGTAGAAATTATATCGACTGTTATTGCATTTGTCCATCACCATACCATGGTCTTGAAAATATTTTATGTAGAAAGAAGAGAGGAAGGTAAGAAAACAATGACGAAAGCAGCATTCAGTATGACACACCGGCCAGCGGGCTTCTGCTCTGGGCAGGCCAGGTGGATACACTGTTCCCTCTTTCTCCCACTAGGCCTGAGTAAGATCCATGGGCATTATACACAAATCCACAAACAGAAGACTCTGGAAGGTGGAGAGAGGAGGACAGACCGGCTAGGGGCCTGGGCCCCCAGCTGACAGCACGGTGCTGAGCTCTCTGGTTGTTGTGGTTGCTGTTTGTGTGTGAGCTTCATGCCCCTGAGACTTGGAGCTGAAGAAGCTGCAACCCAGATTTGCCAAAAGGCAATGAAAGGAGGCTCAACCAAAGCCAGTTCTCTCCAGACAAAGGCCTGGCCAAGGGGTGGCCCAGCAAGACAAAAAATTGTGAGACAGCAGCATCTCTTCTGCAGCTGAACATCATAGGGAGGGCTGGCCGGACCCCACCGAGAGCAGCCGAGACAGAGTGTGCCGTCCTGACTTCCAGCCTGGTCAGGCAGCAACTGGGCACCCCATCCCACCACTGACCTGGCATCTGAAAGGGCCAGTCAGGGAACTGGGACTCTCACCCCTGCCTGGTGGTAAAGAGCCCCCACTGTAGGGTAGGTGGAGACGGCAGGGGGAGCGTGGACTTGCACCCCTCACCTGGCAGCAACAGGCGCCTCCCGCCCCTGCTGGGTGGTGTCACTAGAGCCTGGGAGAGTCACTCCCCGCCATGGCACTGGTGGGGCCAGTGAAGAGCAGGAATGAGGCTCTGTCTCTCATCCCTGCCAGGCGGCTCTCAGCAGGGGCCTTGGAGGGAGAAGGGTCTCGCACACCTCCCGAGCAGCACCGGGGAACCCCCTCACAGGTGTCACGAGGAAGCCGGCTAGGACACGAGGTTCATTTCAGATCCAGAGTCTCAGCACATCAAACAATCGACACGCGGCAACCACCGTACCTGCTCCTGAAATATCTTGGCCAAGGGGGCACAGTCTGTCAGCTTAATAAACCTCACCACGTCGGTGACCGTCCACTCCAACGGGTTGCTCTCCAGAACCAGTCTTTCCTCCTCCTCCTGTTTCGTGTCCTGCAGAGAAAGGGCAGGAGGAGCTCAGCTGCGGCACAGTCAGCCGGCTGGGTCCTCTCCAGCACTCTCCAGGCCTCAGCTGTTCCTGGCCGGAAGCCACTGCCTCCCTTTGCTCCCTCACTGGGCACCTGAAAAATCTGCACACACTCTCGGTCCCTGGGAAAGTTCTTAGCTCAGTGATGATGCCCCCTGCAGTGACTCATGTGCCTTCCGAGGGAAGAAGGCAGGCACAGGGACAGTTGCTCTTGCATCCCTAGTTCAGGAAGCCTTGGGCCTGCTTATGAACGAAGCATCTCCGATTAGAGAAAAGAGGAGAAATACAAGGGGCACGTCCAAGCAGACACGAGAGAGTGTCCCCCAGTGTTTCTGTAACGATGGTGCCAGTGGCCCTTTCTACTGATCTCACACACCCATGGCGCTAGGGGAGACCTGAAACACTGATTAAATATTTTAAAACATCACAGAGGTGTCCTATAGAGGGGACGGGGGAGCAAGACACAGGGCAGTCAGGGGAGATGTGGGGAAGGAATTTCTGGAAACCCAGAGTTCAAAGGAAACTGAGGACTGTGCCCTCCTCCTGACAAGCACCCAGATGGCACTAAAGCCATCCAGGAAAGAGGCGCTGTCTCCACCCTCACACTCCATTCCAATGCCGAAAGGCCCCTCCACCCAGAGGTGAAATGCCAGCCTTTGTTCCTGACTTGGGAACTAGCTAGAGCAGCTGCTGCTGTTGGAGTTATTTTAAACAGGTTTCCCCACATCGTGGGCCTGAAGTGTAACACGTGTGCTTCCTCAGATCCAGCGGGAAGCCATCTGCCCCCACGCCCGGGCATCACCTCTGTCCCCTCGGGCTTGGTCGGCGGGCACTTCTCCCCTTCCTCTGCAGAGGAGGCGGCCGGCGCCCTGCGGCCCCTTCGTGTCCTCTCTGGGGGTGGCCGGCGCACGGGCTCTGAGCCGCTCCGCAGGGTGACGGCCCTCCGGGGCCGGGCCGAGGGCACCTCCGCAGACGAGGTGTCCGTCTGGTCATCCCGGAGCTCGGAGCCGGTCTCCTCACTGGCGGTGTCATCGTCCATGGCATCGGCGTCCTCCTCTTCACTTTCCTGGGAAGAAGGAAAAGACATTTAAGGGGCTGGTGGCCGGGGGCCTGTAGCAGTGGCTCCGCGGTCAGACCCTGGGCCCAGTGCAGACCACTTAGCAAGCCCTGTCCCAGGCAGCCTCTGAAATGGAGCCAATGGTCCCACCCGCAGGCCCTACGAGGCCCCTTCCCAGCCAAAGCAGCTGGACACGCTACATTTGTTTTCAGTAAGTAAGGAGGAGGGGGCTCTTCTTCGGTGTTTCTGACCATCCCGCCGCAATCTCCAGGGCCACCTCTGCTGTGAAGCAGCCACACTTGCCGGCCAGGGCCAGATGACAGAGCCACAGGCTGGCAGGCGCCCCGGGCAGAACATACCTCCCCCGAGCCCGCGGCGAAGTCCACGGCAGAAGACCTCCGTTTCTTCTGCACGAAAATGGATTTCCGTCGCTTCCTCCGCCTGGCGGGTTTGGGGTGTCCGCTGTCGGGGTTGCTTTCCCCGATGGGGGGCTTGGAGATCTTCTTTCTCTTTCCATAGTAATAGGCTGTAGGAAGGAAGATGAGAAACTTTTGAAGGCTATACACACACAGACAGAGAGGAGGAAGGAGGAAGACGATTCTTTCATCTGATAGCTCCTTTGTGCCTTATGAAGTCATTCTGAGAAAACAGACCCACAGGAGAGGCACTGCTCCAAAGCTTCAGGTCTGGAAGGTGTTCGGGCTGAACTTGGCCCCCCCACCCAGTGTTGAAGCCCGAACCCCCAAAGTGAGTGTATCTGGATGTCACTGACATTAATGAGGTCCTAAGAGTGTCCAGGAGAGACACCAAGGACCCAAGACCCAGAGGAGAGGCCCCATGAGGACACGGGGAGCAGGTGGCTACCTGCAGGCCCAGGAAGGATCTCATCAGAAACCAAAGCTGCTGACACCATGATCTTGGACTTCCAGCCTCCAGGACTGTGGGAAGTAAGTGTGTGCAGTGAAAGCCCCAGGTCTGTGGTATGTTGTTGTAGTAGCCAGAGCTGACTTCTGCAGCAGGTGAAAGAGACAAGGGTGTCCACAGTTCCCACAGGAGTTTATCCCTGTCCGGACCCCAGACACTGCATACGGTTGTGGCAATGACATCCACCAGAGTGCTCTGACACCTGCTCCCAAGTCTGAATCTTGAGCAACTGGTCAGTCAGCAAGCACTGGGTGAACATCTGCTGGCGTGGTCCTGGCATGAGGGACTCCCCCAGCTCTTGGTCCGACCAAGACAAGCTATGATCCTGAACACGTTGGCCAAATTCACCAAGCACTTTTCCTCTTCTCGGAGTTCCTTCTCTATCACATCATTGTATACTTTACTTCCTTCTCATTTGGTGGGACTCACATTACTTCTGAATTCTACAGCAGAGACACAGGTGTGTATCTTAATTCAAAACTTATTTATTGAACTTTAGTAGTGATTAATGTTTTTTATAAATGAAATGTATCATCAACTAATGAAAACCACCACTAAGGATCCAGCATTCAATTACGACCCAGACGCCTGCTCATTAACCAAAGGTTCAACTGTCCCACTATGTGCTGCCCATGAGCCATAAAATAACTGAATGCAGCCAAGGAACTTTTATCCACAAATGGGGTGGGCCAAAGGAACACGGCAAATGCACAACCCCTGGTTTGCAGCAGCCCCTTTGCAGGGAGCATGATTTTAGTGCATTCTCACAGTGCTGAGTCGTGGGCTTCGTCCTACAGGTAAGTCACCTATCCTTTCTGCACCCCAATTTCCTTACTTACAAAATGAGACCATCAGGACTAACAAGCATAGGTTTCCTTCAGGCCTAAGACCCTCTATGTCCCACCCCCTCCCCTGCATTTGATCACAGCATGGCATTTGGAAAAACTGTCGGGAAGCCGCACAGCAGCAGCCCTGTAACTCCCAGGAGGCACACCTGCTCCGGGAGCCCTGGCCTGTTCTCATTAACCTCTCAAAAGGAGCAGGTGGCAGGAGAGCTTGGAACAATGTCCCGTGTCCAGTTCTATAGGGACCGTGTTCCTCAGTGAGCAGGAATGAACTGCTGTGGGCGAGCATTGCTCTGTGGCCATCTCCAGGTACAGGGCAAATGAGCCAGCCTCTGTCCCCTCCCAAACCCCAAGCATGCATGACAGGGCCAGGGCAGGCTGGCTTCTTAGAAGCCAGTGGCTGGGGATGAGAACTGGTTTTAGGGAATGCAGCCAAAGGCCAGTATGTGTTTGCAGCCTTAGAATGAGACTGGGTGACCCCTGCTTTTCCAGTGCTCGACTCCCCCAAAATATCGTTCTGTCCTCCTCCCACTGGAGCCTCTGTTCAGCCTGTAGTAACATTCATTATAAATTAACCCAAAGGATCTTGGGAGTTAGGAGTTTTATTATATGAGATCCAGAGACATCTCTGAGTTCATTTCGGCAATGCTGAATGGGAGGTGTGGGACCCTGCTCCTTCCCTGCCATTCCCAGTGTCCTGGAAGAACACAGAAGCCCACCTGTCAGGTAAGCATTCACCATGCATGGCAAAGGCGAGCCCTCAGTCAGGCCTTTCTTACTCAGGAGCTGCTGTTTCCCAGTGAAGCCCTCCCCTGGAAAAAGGTGCAGTCATGGAGAAACAAGCTCTTCCGGAACCAGGTGATGTGCTGGGCCAACACACTTGCGGGCCCTACCTGAGACCCCTGTGCACAGAATGACGGGGGCTCTGTGTGATCAGTGAGGGCACAACTGACTTCCATCAGAAGGCAGAGTGGCAAGGGGACTCTGTGTGTGTGTGTGTTGTGTGTGTGTAGAAACACACTGAGAGATAATAAAATACAAAGAAAGTCACACTCTCAACAGCGTTTCAAGTACATTCAGATTCCTGGTTCCAGCACCCATGTTGACAAACATCACAAGTGACCGTGGCCCACAGAGCACTGGCCACATGGCCAGGCCCTTGTCACATCCCAGCTGGCTGGAACGTGGCTGGCAGAGCCAACTTCCAGGTCACTTCCCCTTGCATTAGAGAGAACTGAGGGGAGGTGCAGGAAACTCACAACTGTGGGTCAGAGGAAGAGATCAGGGCTCAGGCACAGGAGGTGGAGGCGTCTGGGAGTGGCTACTATGGATGGAGAAGGTCATCAGAAAGAAAGAAGGGCAGGGCTCAGGGGAAGCGGTTGCCCAAGGCCAGACATCCTCGAATGGGACTGGGGATGGAAGAGGCAAGAGCTGAAGGTAGGAGAGTGGGGACAGCTCTGAGTCCTGCATCCTGTGTCCTGGGAGAGAGGCAAAGCCAACTGGCAGAAAAGAAAGTGATGGTGGTTTCTGAGTCCTCCACGACTCTCCTCAGTGGGGGTGCTGAGGAAGGTATCTAAACACGAGAAGCCAATTATGACAAGGATGTGGCCCCCGTATCAAGCAGGGCGATGAAAGCATCATTACACTATCCCAGAGTAAGGACTGAAAGAGTCATCTGGGTTACTGTTACTGTGATCAATTTTATTGTGCTCTCCTGCCATCCATTGAGCTATAGAATCAATCAATCCACTGAAACTCATGACAGTACACACAGTTTCTTTTCTTCTTTTCCAAGGCCTACCAATGAAAATTCATCCTGTTTTAAATCATCCCATCCCCTCCGTATGTCAGGCTAAAAACACATGTATCTGCTACAGCAAATCCTTAAAAATCCTTCCATAGCAATTCCTATGGAAGACTAGTCAAAAGGTTCAAAAAGAAAAAAGCAAATGAAACAAAAACCAAATACCTTACAGCGTAGTTTAGGTCTCTGGGCTCATGCATTTCTTTTTTCATTATTTGTACTTACTGTATTTGGTTTTGGTATGAATGGAGCAGTTCTCTGGGCAGTTTTCGGATATCAGCACAGGACTAAACAAATTTGGACAGCACTCTAGCTTGGCACAGACTCGGCGGCAGAAATTTGCGACTTGGTCAGATGTCCGTACGATTTTGACCACAGCCCTGTACGTTTTGCCTCTGTATCTAGAAAATAGGTGGGGAAGAAAAGCGAGGGTAAGACCAGATTATGATTCAGGCCTATTCTGTACCACATATTCCGAAGGCAGCAACTTCATTTTCCAATGACAAAGCATATCGTGCGCAGTTTTCCATGTTGTTTCTGTTATTCCTCACAGAGATATTTATAAGAAGTGCTCACTAGTGTGCAACAAATGTGTCATAACAGTGCTAAACCAGAATCCACTTCCATAAAGACCCCTGCATTTAGCACACCCTCATTTTGCTATATACAACTTCATATAAAATATTAGTGGTGCAGGGTACATACCTGATGGGCATGGCTCTCGAAATGAGGTTAGTGAAATCAACTGGGTATTTTCCTGTTGCTATCATATTTCATTTTTGAAAAATGTGAGTGCATATGGGATCACGAGTCTGCCTTGAAAACCATGCAAATTCAGAACACTGAAAGGATATCTTTGTCAAGACTGTGTATCATATTGTTGAAATGGGGACGATTTCCATTATTCATAAATGGCATCTGTGCAGAATGGTGACAGGTAAGCAAGGTCACATTTAAATGGAGAGAAACACAATGGATTTTATAAGGGGAAAAAAAGAAAGAAAAAAGCAACCATTAAAAATGCAGAGTGACTATATGATTGGGACCTGGAAACCGAGTGAAGACCCCCAGGCTTGCAGACACTGGCAGCAAGTGGCTTCAGTGTAAACAGAACCGTAATGGGTCTCCGGTGGATGAATGACAGTTAAAGGAAAAGGCTGCTGTATCTCTCAAGTGTAAAGGGAGCAACGTGAAATGGTAATGCCGCTTTTCATACTCTACCCACGAGGGTAACTGGTCACTCCTCTCCTCTAGGTTGGGATGGTGAAAGATTGCTCCAGGAACTAAAACTTGCTTCCATCTGCTCTCCAGTCCCCCCAGCAACCCCCTCCATGGCTTCGGTTGCTTTCTCCGAAGCAGTAAATCAAATCCTTTCTGAACATGCACACCTTCATTGCAATTCCCACAGACTCAAATCTTGATTGAGTGATAGATAGTGGATGAAATCATGCCGCAGGGAGAATGTGCGCTGGAATAAACAGTCCTTCATACGCATCTCTATTTCTTATTAGACTGAGGTCTTTGGAAAGTTACATTCTATTTGTGTATTAGGAAAAATTAAAAGGCATTTCTCCAGTTAAATCTCCCCCACCCCAAAAGCGGTAAATCTAACTGAGGGGCCTCACGTAGGGGACCTTCATTCTTATTATGGATTGAACCATGTCCCTCCCAAATTCATATGTTGAAGCCATAACCCCCAATAGGACTGTAATTGAAGATGGGGCTTTCAATGAGGTAATTAAATTAAATGCGGTTATAAGGGTGGAGGCCTAATCCCATAGGAGTGGTGGCCTTGTAAGAAGATGAAAAGGCTGAGTGTGGAGGTTCATCCTTGTAATCTCAGCACTTTGGGAAGCCGAGGCAGGAGGACTGCTGGAGCCCAGGGGTTTAAGACCAGACTGGACAGTATAGTGAGACCCCCATCTCTACAAAAACTTTTAAAACTACCTAGGCACGGTGGGGCACTACTTGGGCAGTTGAGAAGGCTGAGGCAGGAGGATTCATTGAGCACAGGAGGTCAAGGCTGCAATAAGCTATGATTGTACCACTGTACTCCAGCCTCGGTGACACAGTGGGGCCCTGTCTCTTAAAAAAAAAGAAGAAGAAGAAGAAGAAGAAGTTGAAAAACAACCAGGGGTGTACATGCACAGAGACTAGACCATGTGAGGGCAGAGGGAGAAGGTGGCTATCCACAAGCCAAAAAGAGAAGCTTAAGGAGAAACCAACGCTGACACCTTCATCTTGGTCTTTAGGCCTCCAGAGCACTGAGAGAATAAACATTGTTGCAAAAGCCATGTGGCCTGTGGCTCTTTGCTGCACAGCCTGAGCTGACTGAGACAAGGCTCATTCCTCCAGTGGGGAGACAAAAGAATGGGGACCCCCGGACTGCCTGCCTGCACCTCCCCACCACCCACACAGCAGCTTCTCCTGATCATGGCTGCTGCCTCCTTGTATCTTTCCTTCTCGGTTCACACCTTCTAAGGATTCTCTGAGGTCTTCCTTAAGCACTTGTCTCTGATCTTAGAGGAAAGACCAATCTAGACGAAGGGTATGGAAGTTTTCCCCAAAACCTTTTCAACGCACTAGGAAAACGAGAGATCTGGAAATCCAAACGCCTTTTATAGTTATCCACAAGGAACTTATTTTATATATGGGCATCCAAAAACGTCAACAAACATTGCTTAAAGAGATGGCACTTTCTTGCTGTCATATATAAATATCAAGTGCAATACTGCTTTCCTTAAACATAACTATTTAGTGAAGAATAAAAATTAAGCTCCTCGCATCCCTCCCCACACCCACCCACACACACAACAAAGAATGCAGAGTGAGACGCACTTCTGGAACCTAGATATTGTCACTTGTTTCTCATCACTTTTAAGAAAAAAACTTTCTCCTGCCCCAAGAAAAACCACAGGTCATGAATTCACCAGCATAAAACTGGCAACCAGAGCTACAAAAAGCAGATTAGATGGGTTCTTGTTTTAAAATTAGGCACTAAAGCCCTTATCCAAATATTTATGGGAATATGATATAAATAATGCCTGGCTGAAAACACAAGCACTTGAAGGTAGGTTTCAATCACCTTTTGACAGATTTTTAACACTATCATGGGTATAAAGTAATGGTCAGCTTCTCAGCTGGCAACAGATCATAGGTTTTTATTTCATTCACGTATCACCAAACTACTGAAATGTGAAATTTCAGCTTTTTAGGAATGTCTTTCTAAAGACTGGAAAAATACTTTTCCACTAATAAATCTTTTTTTTTTAAAGTATCAACAGCAAAAAAAATTAAGGATTAAATTCCAACTTGTACTTTATATCTGCATACTCTACTAAACGTACTTCATATTTATTCAGGGTCTTTCATATCCCAGCCCCTGGGTGTTTCTTTTTCTTCAATTTCTCTGATGGGTCAAGCTTGACTTTCCATGTAGTGAGAACTAAAAAGTGATCTTCTGTAGATAAGATCATGCTTTAAATCCTACAGCCTTGAATGGCTGTTGGTTTTTCTAGGCCCTCCATTGACCCTATGTGTGGAGACTTCCCTCTCCATGCCTTTGAAGAGGGACTCCAGGACCCATGTTGGGGCGGTTCTTGCTTATTGCTTTTGTTGCATTTTCCAAAACAAAACAAAACAAAAAACAGCACAACTGGGAATACCGTATGTTCTTTGTGTTGTGGGAAATGGAGAGTAAAAATGGGAAATGTAGAATAAAAATGCTTCACGGCTACATTTTCCCTTGCAGTTTTATCCACTATGAGTTTGGTGGCCCTACAGCTTTGTTGGAAAGAGCTCACTATCAAGATTCTTAGAGTCCCTAGAAAAATAAAATAATGAGACATAAGAATGCAGAAGAAATGGGCAAGCCAGGTCAGATGTCAAACTGCAGAACGAGGTTCAAAGATGAGATGCTCATCAAACCTCCAGGTGACAAGGCACACACACGCACTGCCACGTTGGAGGGATGGATGAAGGGAGCAGTTATCTGAGGGAAACAGAACCAGGGTGGCTTAATTTTTTCTTCCTAGTTTGGGATGATTTCGTGGAAGCAAGTGTTTCAGTAAAACCTTTCACAATAGGGAAAAGCCCATCTAAAGGTATGAAGATTTAAATTATAGCATCATTTAAAAACAGCGGGCTCCTTTTCTCTTCCCTGCCCTTCCTGAACAATTCTGTTTAGAAGCCATGGCGGTGGGGGGTAGAGGGGACTGAGTAAGGATGGGGCACTGGCTGGGGAGAGTGGTGGATGACGTGCTGCCTGGACCCCTTCACTGGGGGGTTTGTTGCCCCAGCAGCTGGGAGAAAGCCTTCAGTTGTGGCCCTTTTAGGTTTGCTTTTTTTTTTTTTTTTTAAGACAGGGTCTCACTTAGTCATCCAGGCCTGAGTGCAGTGGTGCAAGAGCTCAGCTCACTGCAACCTCTACATCCTGGGTTCTAGCAATTCTCATGCCTCAGCCTCCTGAGTCGCTGGGAATACAGGCGCCCACCACCACGCCTATAGTGTAATTGTTTTTTTTTTTTTTTTTTTTTGTATTTTTAGTAGTGACAGAGTTTTGGTATGTTGGCCAGGCTGGTCTTGAACTCCTGACCTCAAGTGATCTGCCCGCCTCGGCCTCCCAAAGTGCTGGGATTACAGGCGTGAGTCACCATGCCCAGCCGCCTTTAGGGTTTTGCAAAAAGCTGCCTTGGCCCTGCCCTTCCCAGGAGGGCCCCATCCAGGGACTGACTTTGGAGGAGATAAAAAGGTCACTGGGGCCCAACTCCGGACAGCTATGAAGAGCCTTTAACCCCAGAGCTGCCGCGGGTGCCTGCCTGGCCTCACTGTGGGATGATCTCTGTCTTCTCAATCCCACTGCCTTCCCCTCCCTTCCAAAGGCATTGGTCCCAAGGGCCCTCCTTGATGAAACCCATCTGGGAGGAACCCACCAGGGAAAGCGATGGAAGTGGGGGAGGGACGCAGGGAGGAGGCCGTCGCATGTGGGGACAGCTGTTGGGAGGGTGAGGATACTGGAGAGATGCTAGGGCCTGATGAAATAAACACATACTCCAAAGGTGGAGAGCACAGGCCAGGCTTCCACTGTCAGAGCCGGAGTTGCAAGTATAGGGAAAGAAAAAGGTAGGATGAACCCTGGCGTGCTGGACTGGAATTGGACCCTACGTTCCACCACAAGCGCGCAGAAAAGGGTGAACACAGCAGGCCCGAGCTGATCTCGTTAGAAAAGCCTGCTTACAGGCAGATCACGAGGTCAAGAGATTGAGACCATCCTGGCTAACATGGTGAAACCCCATCTCTACTAAAAACACAAAAAATAGCTGGGCGTGGTGGTGCACGCCTGTAGTCTCAGCTACTCAGCAGGCTGAGGCAGGAGAATTGCTTGAACCCCAGGAGGCAGGGGTTGCAGTTAGCCGAGATTGTGCCACTGCACTCCAGCCTGGGTAACAGAGTGAGACTCCATTTCAAAAAAAAAGAGTACAGGTACATCCCTAATCATAAAATCTGAAATTCAAAATATTCCAAATTCTGAAACTTTTGAGTGTCAACATAATATAAGTATACTGCAAGTATTCCAAAAGCTGAAAAAAGATGAAATCCAAAACACTTCTGGTCCCAAGCATTTGGAATAAAGGATATTCAACATGTATTTGGGGCTGATGGGGCATCAGGCCTTCAACTTATCCCAAATCAATCAGGAGAATGAATAGTATCTTTATTCTGTGCTTCCAATATTTCTGTAAGTATGAGATTGTTTCAAAAACACTTAGAAATAATGTAAATGCATGTAGTCATATAATGACTCAAACTATACCAAGCTGACTCTATAACAGACTTTCCATCACATGAGCATTTCTGAGCACTATTGGTTGAATACACACGGACACATCCAGATGCTATCAATATATTAAGGATAAATTGATTGTGAAATCCAACTCCAACCTGAACCAATAAACAGGCTTGTTTTGGAGTTGGCCTACAAATTAGGGTAATTGTTGGAACAACTCTTTCAAAGGCATGCTGAACATATGAACATATAGGCCTATTAAAAAAAAAGGAGAGGCAAAAGACAGCTCTAAGAGTTTACCAACTGGCTGGGAATTAACAGTAAATCTGCATTTATGTAATGAAGCCACTGACATTTTCTCAAGGATCTTACAGCATTTGATCACTTGATCCTTACACGATCTTCCCAGGCACAGCGGACAGGGGTTTGAGCTCCACATGACAGACCTGGGGATGGCTGGGTAGGGGGATGACCTGTTCTTTCTTTCCTTTTTTTTTGAGACAGGCTCTCACCCAGGCTAGAGTGCACTAGCACCATCTTGGCTCACTGCAACCTCCATCTCCCAGGTTCAAGCGATTCTCCTGCCTCAGCCTCCAGAGTAGCTGGGACTACAGGCACCCACTACCACGCCTGGCTAATTTTTGTATTTTTAGTAGAGATGGTGTTTCACCATGTTGGCCAGGCTGGTCTCAAACTTCTGACCTCAGGTGATCCTCCCGCCTCAGCCTCCCAAAGTGTTCATATTACAGGCACAGGCCACCGCACTCAGCCTCATTCTACTCTTTATTTTACCAAAAGTGAAAAGAAGAGTGTGTTTTGTACTTTTACCTTCCAAGAAAGACTTACAAACAGCATACCAATGACATAACTTTGTAGGGAGGATGTGTGAAAAGAACCACCCAAATGTCCAACAATGATAGACTGGATTAAGAAAATGTGGCACATATATACCATGGAATACTATGCAGCCATAAAAAATGATGAGTTCATGTCCTTTGTAGGGACATGGATGAAGCTGGAAACCACCATTCTCAGCAAACTAACGCAAGGACAAAAAACCAAACACCACGTGTTCTCACTCATAGGTGGGAACTGAACAATCAGAACACATGGACACAGGAAGGGGAACGTCACACACCGGGGCCTGTTGTGGGGTGGGGGGAGGGGGAAGGGATAGCATTAGGAGATATACCTAATGCTAAATGACCAGTTAATGGGTGCAGCACACCAACATGGCACGTGTATACATATGTAACAAACCTGCACATTGTGCACATGTACCCTAAAACTTAAAGTATAATAAAAAAAAAAAAAGTAAGAAAAAAAACAACCAAAAAGCATGAGATAATGCTTTTAACTTTGTACTGACACTGTGAGACCAAAGGGCAAGACACCGATGTTATGTAATACACGGCCCGGCAAGGCTCTCATAAACACTAAGTTTTTGAAGCATGTATTTCAAGTCCCAAGAAGACAAAGTAAGAGGAAAATATTAACAGACAGCTGAGCTTGCACACAATAGAAAACTCTCTGGCAATATAAATAACCTCAGAAAGAAGGAAAATAAAAGCAACAAGCAAAAGATCACTGAGTTGGAACTAAGGAATAGCAAAGACAAAAAAGGTGAGAGAGGAGAAAGTTGTAAGGGAGAGGTCCAGGAAGGAGAGCCTTCATCTCAGTCCTCAGACAGACCTTGTCGTCCCAGCACCTCTGCATCACTCAGGTTGCAGAGAAATCTGGAGGGAAGAACGCAATCTCGTCTTTACAAGCTGAGCACATCAGGAGGGGCTGGGGCTGACAGTGCTCTAGGAAGCACACTTTGAGACAGTAAAGGAAGTCACAGATCAACAGTGGGAAACACGGGAGATGCTCTTGCTGGTTGTTAACGCAGGACACTGAGAACCCCAGAGTCCAGTGAAGATTATTTTAAGCTCAAGATAGTTGAGATTCGACAGATACAGCAAGAAGCCTTGTCGGAGCTCCCATTATCTGCTGTAAAACAGAAACTTTAGAGAAACAGAGACTGCCATAAATTCCCTCTTTGGGGGCAGCTTCTCCTCCCAGGAGAGAGACTTAAGAGTAAAGCTGCCATAAATCCCCTCTCTGGGGACGTTTCCCGGCCTGGCTATGAGGAAGTGAGAAAGACCACTCACACCTGCATAAACAAACATTAGCACAAACTTTCTTACTTCCCACTTGCTTTCCTCAAATCCAATTTGTCTTTCCCAAAGCAATCTACTTGTTCTTCCGACAAAAGCCTTTGCTCCCAGCTCCCTTTCCCGTACTGAGTTGGATACAGAATCCCCAAACGACTGACCCCTCCTCTGAGTTATTCAACACTGAGCACTCCCTCGGTATGAGCATTACACATGTAAGTGGGCTGTTTCTTCTCTCACTCACCTGTCTTTGGTCAGTTTAATTTTCAGGCTCCCAGTCTCTGAACCTAAGAGTGGAAGCAAAGTTTTTCCTCACTGATATCAATATACGTGTGGCCTTCCACTTCCTTCCCATTAGCCAAAGTAGGGATTTCTTTCCACGTCCAAGTGCATATGGCAGGAGACAGAGAGAGGAAGATGGAACGGTAAGAATGCCAAAAAAATCATCTCCTCTCCTTCAGTAGCTGGTATGTTTTGGCTGTGTCCCCACCCAAATCTCATTTTGAATTGTAGCTCCCATAATTCTCATGTGTTGTGGGAGGGACCCGGTGGGAGGTAACTGAATCATGGGGCAGTTTCCCCCATACTTTTCCCATGGTAGTGAATAAGTCTCACGAGGTCTGATGGTTTTATAAGGGGAAGGCCCTTTTGCTTGATTCTCATTCTCTTCTCTTGTCTGCCACCATGTGAGATGTGCCTTTCACCTTCCACTGTGATTATGAGGCCTCCCCAGTCACGTGGAACTGTGAGTCCATTTAACTTTTTTTCCTTATAAATTACCCAGTCGCAGGTATGTCTTTATCAGCGGCATGAAAATGGACTGATATGGTAGTTAAAAGTTGAGAAAAATCTAAATGGATTTTGAGTCAAAAACAAAAAGAGTGAAAAAGCCAACACTGGTGTAACAATCCGTTCATAACCACCAGCACAGCCCAAGCAGAATGTCACTATGGTCTAAGTTCCATCATTCGCCCTCAGAATCACCCTTATGAGACCTTTTAACAAAATCTTGTTGGGCAGGGATAGGGGTGTGGGAGCGGAGGACGAGGTTCTGGTTCTTCAAGCTGAACTCACACCCTCGAATGCTGGAGGGAGAATTAAAAGAGAAAGGAAATGGTGACTCTGAGAACCCTGCAGAAATAGGGAAGCTTTACAAGCTGTGGGAAAGCCTCTGTTCTCATCAGCGATAGTGAGGTACGGTTCTCACTTCCTTCAGAACAAAGCTTTCACTTCATTGGTCTCATCCTTGGTCATTGGACACCAGGGACGGGAGAATGGGTCACTGGTTTTCAGCCTTAGGACACCCAAACTCCTCAGAAATTTCTTTCTTCCTTCTTGCCTTTAAGTAACGGGAACTCTGCAATACATGGGGCGTGTATGTTTATCCCAGGGAGACCACTGCTCCTCCAGAATGTCCTAAGCTGGCCTGTTTGAATCAGACACGCCGCGCCGTGATCCAGTGAATTCAGGTACACACGCACACAGAAACGCAGTCTTCCCTTCAAATAGACTGGTTCATGGCTTCGCTTAATGCGAAGTTCACCTCGTGCGTTTTCGGGACAGCAAACTACATACACTTGGGCAAGGTAAACAAAATTAACAAATGAACAAACAAAACCTTTTTCGGTGAAGTCTCTCAGTTTGGGAATCCTTTTTTTACATAAATCACTTTATAGCCAAATGTTACCTGTGACAGTTCATAAGACAAAGGCTTGCGTAAAAGGACAAAAATTAAAGTCAAGTAAGTAAAAGCACACACAAAATTAACCACTGCTTATGAAAAAAAAAGAAACTACAACATTTCCACAGAGCTGAGCATGACGCACCTAACAGTGAAGATGTGACTTTATCTCCTTCCCTCTGATAAGTGACAGTGAGCTCTAACTCACGTGAAATCCTACCAGGATATTTCCTCTTTAAATATCCTGAGTAACTATAACAAAGGACTGGAAAAATTATTAAGCTTCTGCCTGGCTTTTATAAAGATGATCACAAAAGCCATTCAAAGAAGAGTTAAGACAGTCTTTTTATTTTCCCTCAAGAAGATTCTGTAACATGTTGAAAAACATATTTAAATGTCTCTAGATGCAAAGAGGTAGAAGGCTTTTTTTTTCCTTATCCCCCTAAGATATAGCCTAATTCCTCCTCCTGTAATTCAAAATAATGCAGGTAAATTGAGCATATTTAAATTCATTGCCAAGAAAGAAATTTTCTCTTCCAGAACAGAAATGAACTACATGAGAAGCCATTTTTTCCCTTGGCACAAAAGCTAGCAAATTTTTGCTTTTCAATACATGTTGAGGGTAATAATGATAGATTCCTCACAAGTTCAAATATTGCAATTATTTCTTTCTATAAAAGGTATGGTTATTGGATAAATAGGGAAAAATCACCCAGAGACAATTGTAGGTAATAGTGTAAGTTTTCATTATGTTTACAAGTCAAAATCTTTACAAAGGCACCTTCATCCTCTCAAGTAAATGGGTCTTTACTCTTAGGAGGTGGAAAAAACAACCAGAAATCCTAGATGCCAAATGAGAGCAATCACACTGCCTTAGGGATAATCTCACATCCTCTCTTCCTGAAAACAGTCTTTATAATTGTGTACAACAGCTCCCATAATCAACCAAGAGGACAGAATGTCGTATGTATATATGACATATATATACATATATATACACATACATACATACTATATATACACATATATACACAAACACACACATATATATATATTATATTTTATTTGTTGTAGAGACAGGGTCTTACTATGTTGTCCAGGCTGGTCTTGAACTCCTGGGCTCAAGCAATTTGCTGCCTGAGCTTCCCAAAGTGCAGGGATTACAGTCATGAGCCACCACGCCTGGTCTGAACCAAATGTCTTGAATGCGAGTTTCTCCTCTTGTACGTTAATTTATTCATGACAGAAAACATGCCTGCCTTTCGGCTAAATGGGAAGATGCCAGCTCTCTCCTCCCATTTGCACCAAAGAAAACAGCAAAGTTGTCAAGATCTAAAAAGTTGTCGTTTCACATCAGAAGGGAAGAGGTGACTCAACACACAGTATCAGAGCAGGAGAGCTCCCGCTGACTGTAAAGCTGTCATCATTAGCAGCTGCTTTGAGACGCTGCTATGATCTAGCACAGTTGAAACCCAGTTCAGACAGACATTTTCTCATTAGAAGTTGCTGTGTAAGAGTTTGCCATGGAACTTTTTGTCATATTTGATATAACAGGTAATATGCTGCCTTTACAATTCAGCAGAGCTGGGTTTCACCATGTCTGTTTTGATTGTATCAGGCTGGATTTAATAAAAAGCTCTGATCGACTTGGTAACATGAAAATGAGTGCAAACACTTGCAAAATGAACTTCCTCTCACTGTGGAGCGGGAGCGAGTTTCTGGCTTATTTAGAGGCAGGAGAGGTTTTAATGGGAGCTAAGATTTTTGTACGTTTATTATAGCTGTGTCCGTTAGGTGTACATGGACTGTATTGAATTTTGCAGAAAAGTTTTAAAATAAGAAGGATTTCTCCATTATAAACACTTGCTCATGTTTTCTGTCCCCACTACTACTACAAACTTATAAGAAAATGTGCCGCTACTGCTAATGATCTCTTTAAAGTAGAAAAATATGAAATATTAGAAAAACATGTTTTTCTCTGAGCTATAGGTGAAGCTCACTTAAATATTTCTTGAGAAAGAAGGAAAGGATGAAATGCAGCAGCATCGTTAATTGGCCTGCCATTTTCTGCAAATAAACCCTTTTCTTATCTACATATATTCTCTTACACTTTGGTGATTTGGCAGATTATGATTAGATCATAAATAACTTTTACTGAATCTAAAACCCCAGAGTTGTTCAAAAACGACACCAGGAATGCTAAGTGGATTGCTGGCAATGAATGTTGAGTGTGGCACAATCTCTAAACATCTTCAGTCACAGTACTAGTATGAGTTAACTATAGAGGAAAATGTTACTGATCATAGAAATTATTTCATATTTCTCAATTTTCACTATGAATAGGGCAGGTGCCTTCTCTAAAGGAGGCTTAGATATCCTCTAGCCACTGAAAACTGTTTTACTCTTTTAAAAAAACTTCATTTCTCAAATGTGACATCTCAATGATCATTAAGAAGTCAACTAGTAAAACCTATTCTATTTGAAACCCATAGATGAATATTAAAAGTCCTCTCAAGCACTCTAAACAATTATTCAACATAAAGTTATCTTAGAAACGGATCTTTTTCTATGTACCTAAACAACCAAGTTCAAGTACATTGATACGGTTCCTGCTCTCAATTTCAGAGGTCAAGAAACTTAAAGAAAGCAAAAATGTCACCTTTCCAATTAGCCTATTTCCAAATAAAAGAAAGTTACTCGACTCCATGTCAACCCAGATTTTGCTGCCATTTACTTAACCCAGACCAGACATGCACGGGTTCCTTTTATCTTTTAGAACTGTCAACTGCCAGAAAAGACAGGATTTGCATTTAGTATAGTCTGTATAATATCAAAAACGGAGAGCTGTTTATGAACATAGTATAATAATGATGAGGGATATCCTCTTTGCAATTTTCCCCCTTTTGCTCAAATAACCTATTGGTCCTGAAACATACCAAGTTTTTATGATGCTAAATGTTTAACATAATAAAATATTAGTTAAGGAAATCTCTACTTCACCTTAGGAATCCTAAGGCTTAAGGCAACGCTGTATGGCAAAAATGCCAAGAAATTTACATGTCGTCCATAGAACTGCAGAATGAACGTCCTTCAGTTTGTTCCATTTCTCAGGGCTGTGTCACAAAGAGAAGTGGCAAGTTTCAAAGTAGCAGGTGAAGTATTACAAAAACCCTTGCTTTCCAGAATTGAAAACACTTACTTGGCCTTCAATGTCTCCTCCTGGAAATTCCAGTGGGGATCTTCTACCAGCTGTAATTCTCTTAATACCCTTCCAGGCTTGTAGGCTGCGTTGATTATCATGCTAAGAACCTTTTGGGGAAAAAAATAAGCAGACTGAGCTGCAATTGCATTCATTCCTACTAACACAAGGATGCTTTGAAAACCACACCACTGACATTTAGGAACAGCTCGCCATTACACCCACATGAAGTGAAGAACCGTGATTAAGTCTGATAGAACACTTGCCAGGCTAACACTGAGTTGTTTCACCATCCACGGATGAAAAGCGTGGTAAAATCCAATCTCTCTGGCTAGAAAAGTGTGAACCACTCTCTGGAGGGGGTGGCAGACTCCCATTAACTCTTCTAGTTGCAGAAAAGCTGAACCATTTTCACCAAAGAGCAATTTATTGTACTTCAAAAGGATTACTCTTCAGTTGGATAGGCTACTGAGAATTTCATTCTATTTTTACAGACTTCATAAGGAACTAATGAAACGGAGACAATCTACTCATGCCAACACTTGTGGAGAGGCTTCAGATGCTTGCAAGGAGGGTAACAAATTGTGTGAAACTCTCCTCTTGCAGGCTCAATTCATGGACATTTAATAATAGGGCAACCCTCTGAAATGTGAATATTTTAAAAGAGAGTCTGGAATATCCAGCGCCATCCAATATCATATTTCCTCCATCCACCCCTCACTCCCAAGTCCAAGAAAATAAGCATGTGTCTACCATGGGGCTCAGAAAGAGCAGGCATTTCTAAGAGTTCCAACTGCTGACCCTGGGGAGATACGATGTTCCTGTTAACCTCAATGAGCTTCTCTAACGAAAGGGACAAGGACCTCAGACCCCTAAGGTGCTCACCTTTCAAAAAGCAAATCATCATTAATGATTAACATTGATGAGTTCTGGCACATTCCTAGGCTGCTGCTGTTTGGATAAAGACCTTACAGAATGTGAGAGTGCAAAGCAGAGGCCTATGGTGTGGAGTTTCATGAAATGATCCTCTGTGAAGCTCCACTGGGTGACAGTAGCAGGAACAAGACAGGGGGAGCACGCAGTGCCCATGCCTCCTGCAGGCTGTCCGGGTGCAGAAGTTGGGAGGAGCATGCCAGGCATGGAGCTCACATTTTGGATTTCAGAGCAAAATACCATTGAGAGAGCAAGAGATACACCTGAGTGAGATGGGAGACTGGCACTAGTGCCTAAACACTCACTATCTTTTAATGGAGACTATTACAAAATAAATGGAAGGAGATGGGAGAATGTGGATGGAATTTGCTTGTCTCAGTTTTCACGGGTCTGTCGTGTTCTGGAACGTAACCAGCTTGGTTTGTACCCTGATTTATCTCTGAAAACAACAAAGCTTTCTCAAGTTGTAACTAAGGATTCGCTCTTAAAATACTTTACACTATGCAGTCAGCCCGGCGACTGCCTTTTCTCTGCCTGGGTAACATTTTACCATGTTCCAAGGGCCTCAAAGCTACCCACCAAGAGAATGTGGCTTGCCAAGGCGCTAAAAAGCCATGACAAGGCGGTACCAGCAGTTTTGTTGCGTTTGTGTTTTCAGTATTAGAATAATCATCTGATTTTATTGTTTACTGTCAGTACAATTTACAGAAACTCAGTTTAAAAATAAATCTAATTAGAACTGACTGCAATAACGCACAGTGTTTATCAACAGACAATAAAATTTCAACAGATTCTTTTCATTGGGTTTCACTGTGAAAACCCCAGAGCTACATGTTATTTGCTGCATATCGAGATGCATTTTGTGACTGTGAAAAGAAAATGCCTTCTGGAGTTCAATTCAGCCTGGGAGCAGGCAGCAATTAAATTATAAAAAGCATCTGATATTGAATGTTTTTCCCTTGGCTTTTCTCGATGCCACATCATCCGTCTCCAAATTCAACAAGCTCTCTATAAAACTTTGGAATTGTGAGCTGAATAATTTCTGTGCACATGACAATGTCATGTATTATAGTTACCTAATGAAAATAACTAAGTGGACAGCTGCTATAACTAGCCACAGTTAGACTGAATTATTGTGCTTTGTAAAACACTGGAGTTCAGTTCATTATGTTCTTGATCAGAGAGGGTAGCAGGGAGCCCACCCCCCTCAAACTAACGGACCTTAGGTGTCTCATCTGCCTCCACTGATACGGTTTGGCTGTGACCCCACCCAAATCTCATCTTGAATTGTAGCTCCCATAATTCCCATGTGTTGTGGGAAGGACTCTGTGGGAGGTAATTGAATTGTAGGGGTGGTTCCCCCCATAATGTTCTCGTGGTAGTGAATAAGTCTCATGAGACCTGATGATTTTATAAGGAGTTTCCCTTTTTGCTTGGCTCCCATTCTCTCTTGTCTGCTGCCATGTAAGACATGCCTTTTGCCTTCTGCCATGATTGTGAGGCCTCCTCAGCCATGTGGAACTGTGAGTCCATTAAACCTCTTTTCCTTTATAAATTGCCCAGTCTCAGGTATGTCTTGATCAGCAATGTGAAAGCGAACTAATACATTCCCCTACCTCATTTATCAGCTCTTTTACCGTAAAATTCTTAAGAAAAGTCTACACTCAACAGCGCCTTTTTCTCTTCTTCAGTCCTCTCTGGAACCCAATCCATTGGGGCTTTTCTGTGTCCACAATGTCCCTGAAACTGTCTTATCCAGATGCCTGGTGAGGGCACATGGCCGAAAGGCTGGGCAGCTCTGGTTCTATTCTCACCCTGCCTGCAGGGGCTTCCCTGCCTTCCACCTCACCCTCTGAGAGCCTCACCTCCCAACAACGGCCAGGGTGAGCCTTTAAACAGGTCAGATCAGGCCTTTCCTCTGCTCTGTTCTTCTCTTAGGATTGTTTTTCCTGGGGAAACCCTTCCAGACCATCCCTCCCCATCCGGGTCTTTACTCCAAAGTCCATATCAGAAAGGTCTCTGCTGAGTATCCTCTGTACACAGCACGTTCCTCCCTTCATTCTCCGGCCTCTCATGGATAACTTGTCTTATTATTAGTATACGATTATTCCGTAATTGGCTTATTTGTTCACCGTCCACCCCCACTAAGACATAAGCAGCAGGAAATCAGGGACTTCATTCTGTTTGCTGCTCTATCCATGGTAGATACAACTGTAACTGGCAAGAGTAGGTGCTCTATAGATATTTTTTGAATTAGTTCAATAATTTCAATATGGGCTCTGAAATTAGATAAAATTATTCTGTTCATCTAAAAATTAACAATAAATTCACTCCAAGTATTTGATACCATATAATCTACATGAATGGAGGCTCAGGAGTTATCATTTGCTATTGCTTTTCATTGCTACAAAATCTTATCCTATGCTATGATGAGAAAGTTCATCAAATTTATCTTGTCTTCTCTATGAGAAAATAATAAAGAAAAGCCTGACATGCAAAAAAAAATGTGCACTTTTCCTTTGCCAACCTTCCCTCAGCACCACAGACTATGTGAGTGTGTTAAAGTTTACACCCACCCATAAGCTTGGTACGTTATTCTTAGTGGGTTAACTAATGTTCAGCATAAATTTAAAACAGCAGCAACAAAAACACAGCAGAGTATCTTCAAGACGCCTATCTGCATCTGTCTTTGATTCCGAGGACTGACTTCACTGAGGTCAGCTGGGTAAGACATTCCCTCTGTCCAGTATCACTTGGAAAAGTCCTCGATACGAGGCCATCATTCTTACTCCCTCAACACCTCCTCCCCTGGGTGCTACCGATAAACTTACGACTGCTTCGAAGAATGAAAGCTCTTCTCCTGCCATCAAGTCTATGAACACTGAAGGCTGCTTGGGGCAGCCAACTTTCAGGATTCCAACCAGAAAGCTTTCTAGTTTTTAGGTACACGTTGTTGTGAGTGATAGCCCAGGACAAATGCTCAGAGCTCCACAATGAAGGGGAAATTCAAACAGCACATGATGACAGACTCCCCAAATGTGAGAGCCAGACACCCCAAACAAAAAGACGGAGGGAAATCGCTTAATGAATCAACCACGGGGCAGAAATCGAAACCGTAAATAACAGCTGAGGCCAAATCCCAAACCGCCAGGTCCCACTTGAAAGATCCAAAACTGCAGGTGACCGGGAGCCAGAGTCACTTGAGCCCTTTGGGGGTTGGGGGTCACATCACTATTTGCAGTGGGGCATCTCTGACTCAGGGCCAGGGGCCCGGGGCACACCACATTCTGGTCCAGGGGTGCCGCATCACTTCTTTGATTCTGCTGGTCTACGCCTTCACACCCAGCCTTTGGACCTCAGCTAAGTGCCCTGGTCTCACCAGCATCTCAGCAAATGGGGTGGAGAGTTACACTGGAGCGAAAAAACAAGCCCTGAGAAGCGCCTCATTGCAAAGCATCCTGGGTGCCAGGCTTCCCGGGGCTTTCTCTGAACTCTTAAGCAACAAAGGAAGAAAAAAGCAGAAAATCAGGCGTTCTATTTCTACCTTTCTATAGAAGGTTACAGCTCATCGATTTCCTTTCTATAAACGTTCCTCTCTTAAGCTCCTGAACCTAGACTGCCAAAAAGCAGCACACAGGACAGGACAGGTCTGCTGCCGAGCAAATGCAATTGGAGAGCCCCTGCCTGCTCAGCACCCCTGAAACTCATGCAGAAAACCCACAAAAGGATGCCCACAGATGGCCCACATGAAAGGCATGTTTCTCCTTTTTTCTGAAAAACAGAAGTTACATACTGTCACTGACATTTACATACTGATATTTTAAGCCAAATAAATTCTAAGAAAAACCACAAGGCTCCCCAAGTCTCCGAGAGCCACCCTGGGATTTTCTCCAAGGACAATGTCCCCCCACCATGATGTCTGGAGTCCCTGGGAAGGCAGAGGCTCCATCACCCTGCCCAGGTGCGTGTTTTCAGAGTCGTTTGTGCCAGGAGCACTTGGCTGGTCTGCTCTCACCTTCATCATGGGTCTGTGTCTGCAGCTGAAACAGTCACTCCAGGACCCACGGACACGGGTAAATACATTAGATGTTCCACTCCCCGTTGGCCTCTTGTGCCCAGGCTGGCTCACTCATTCACTTTCTCTTTCACACACAGACACTAGCCTGATACACTGTCTATAAAGTGAGGACTACAGGCCTGGTGATTCATGAGATGGTATGTAAGTTACAAGGCAAAAATTTCCTGAACACCTCGTGCAATGCAAAGGAACACAACAGCTGACGAGACTCTTTTGGTCATAGCAGGCGACCAATCTCTTGATATGACATAGATCATAGTTTATCTCTCTTTTGGGGACCCTGGTACTCTGGGAGAGGATAGGGTAGAAGGATTTGGGACAGAAAAAGATGATCCCAATGGACAATGACCTTACTGAGCATGGACACGTGACTTAGGATAAACAGCATCACCACTGCCTGTGCCTAACAACTCCACCCTCCATGCAACTGGGCACGGGCATCCTGTAAAAGGCCCAGCATGTGAGGGGCGGTCGCCGGCTGGGCCTGCGCCTCTACGCCAAGGCCTGCTTCGTTCTGAGTTTGCTTATGGGATACGCCTGGACCTGAGTGGACCATTGAGTAACTCTGGTTCCAGCTTCTCCCAGGTCCCCTACCTCCCCTCGCTGCACCCCCTCGAATTGAGGCCAGACACACTCGTGGTCCCTCCAAACCCCACTCAACTCTAACACCCATCAAGTGAGTAGAGCCATGCATTAAAGACCACTTTTGCCAGAAAATTCATCCTTTCTTGTAAAGCGGTCCACTCAGGCAGAACCCAGAACTGGACTTTGCAGCCTGTGCTGAGCCTTGCCAAAGACCATGTCTGCATCCACACCCCGGGACGTTGTCTATTTCCGGCAGAACAGATCGGGGTAAACCGCGCTCACTGCACACCTCCTACACATCAAGTGCTCAAGTTCCTAATAACACCGATGGCCAGGAAAAGCAATGCAATCTGTCTTTACTTCCATTACCTCGTTCTCTTTAACTAAAATGAAATTTGAAGCTACAGAGGTTCTGGTACTGAAAGAGGAGCATTAGCGTAAATATTAGCTTGGTGGAACTTACATTTTTCTTGCGCTCACAGAACTGAAGCACTCACCTATTTTTTTGTTTTGTTTTGTTTTTCTTTCTTCCTGCCACACGCATTTTTCAAACATCAGCAAAAAACTAGTTTTGTCATTAGAAAACTGCTCTGGCCTCGCCTTTAAATTTGGCCACTGGCACCTATCGGAGAATTGATCAGGGATAATCACTTTTGACTTAAAAAAATCATTTAGTAAAGTAAAACAGCCAGCCCCTCAAGACAGGCTGAAGCCAAGGTCATCTTGTTTGTTAACAGAGCTGGCAGATAAGGGAAGGTGTCATTTCAACAACGGAACATGTCACGTGAAACAGGCTTGCAGGCAGCTTTGAAGAAGCCCATCAGCTCTCCGTATTTTTGTCAGTTTTTGTGTCCTCATCCTATCACTCACAACAAAAACAGGCAGAAATACAGGCAGACAACATCGCCCTAGTGGAAATCCATTCACAGACTGACAGCTGTGGCAGACGGAAGAAAGTCAATTCTCGCTCTAGGGTCCTATTTCCGATGGTGGCAGAAATTCTTATGTGTAATCCTGGCTTGATTTCCATTTGGACTGAGTTTAATATCTGCAGGGATCTCCCATCTGTGCCAATTTATTCGCTTAGCATTAACTAGTGGTCCTGCTGCTTAATCACACCGTGGAGCCCTTCCCAGGGTGTGGCCCTCCCAACTCAATCACCATTTCTCTTTAGCTGTGAATTTCTCATGTATGGAATCTACTCGCCACTTAGGCTTAGTGAGATGCGTACTGTTTGATTTCAAGACCAAATGCAGAAATGAGCTATTTACAAGGAAGGCAGCTTCCTTCTGCTGCTAAATGAAGATGTGTATGAAGGGCCTGGTACAATGGCCAGGACTGCCACAGACTCTAAACACGAACAAGGGCCCTTTCTGGGTCCATCCCTTGCAGTCTGCACATTTCAGGTGCTGTGAGCATCCTCTCCTCTTCCCTCCTTTATCACCCGCACCCCAGATGCCCCAGCCTTGTTCCTGCTCCTCTCCCTACCTGGGGCAGGCCACCTGTTCCGCGGTCCCCACAGACTGCAGATGCCTCCAGTATGATCTCACAGCATGCATGCCAGGTCCTGTCCCGGAACCTGGGACCACGTGGCTACATTCTATTTACATACTCATCTTTCCCATCGACTGGATGCTCATTTGGGCCAGGGACCACCTGCTTAACATTCTACATGGTCCCAAATAAATGACCACAACAATAGCCTTATCGATTTCTGACAGGTTTCTTCTAAACTGTAACCTCTACTTCCTCTCTCAAGCAGATGTTTTTTTAAATAAAAAGGTCTTTAACTACGAATACCACTGACGACCAGGAAGAGAAAATGCCCTCTGACTTCGCTTCAATGGCCTCTTTCTCCTTAAGTGAAATGATATTTGAAATCACACCGAGGCTCTCGCGTGGAGGGTAAGCTTGAGTCTGGCATCCCTCTGAGGGTGCCCTATCCATAGATTCAAGTCCAAATCACTTAAAATATCAGAGAAGGCCTTTCACAAGCAGGTCCCATCCAATTTGCTCCATCCAACCTCACACTGAAGCATCAAGGCAGGCCAGCTTCCTGTTTTTCTTCTCAAAATCTAATGCACCCTTTTATGCCACTGTTTATCTCCAGCCTAAGTTCCTAAGCTCCAGCCATACCTGACTTTCCTTTCTGAAACACACCTTGAACGCCCACCTGTATGGCCACACCCACGCTGTGCAATCAGGATCCTACACACTCTGCCTAAGCCAGATGAAATGTCATTGCCATTTATTTGTCCTCCACTCTACTCCCAGGACAGTGTTTCTGCCTCTCTCTTGGACCCCCAACTGTACATCAAGCTGAGGATTACATCATCTCCCTAACAAGAGCAGGAAACCCCAACAGACAGAAGGCAGAGCCTATTTCTTTTTTAATCCAATGCTTCCGATGGTGCCTGGCTCCTCAAAGTTACCTAACAAACATTTGTTCAATGGATCAATGGATTGCTGTGTCTGCAGAATTTTAAGAAACATTCATCATCGTACAGTGGCAATAGAGAATATCCATTTGGTATCCTCTTTCTTCAGAGAAAGCGCTGATACGTGTAAGAAAAGAGCAGAGATAGAGTTCCGGGAAGAGTTTGGAAACTATTCCAAATTTCCAATCTGTCTCCAAGCACTGTCTGAGGCTATGCTAGAAAAATGCAAAGGAGAAGAAGGCTTCATCAACATTCTCAGGATTCACCTCTCTCTGCAGGTCATCACCCAAAGGCAGCAGGAGAAATGGGGAGCCATAGCCTCCAAGTGATGGGCCTGGACGTGACCCATGACACAAACCTCGTCAAAGTACCTGGAGACCATCGAAATACTTACCATTACCTCCCGTGTGCAGGTACCAGGTGCTGGGAAGAGATGGATGAAACAAAAAGATGGCACAGCACCATTACCTGGCCAAGGAGCGCCATTCTCAGTGATTAACACCCTCTGCTGCCTCATGAAGTCCTCTGTGCCATTCCAGGCTGGTTTACCTCTTCAGAAACCTCAACTCCAGTCCTAGACCCTCGCTCCACACACAGTCTTCCCTCTGTCTTCCCAAAGCACTTCATTCAAATCTAGTGCAACATTTCCCCCTAATTCGAGGGGAGGCAGATGTGTGTCCCTCCCCCTAGATGGGGAGCCTTTCATGGGTCAGAGCATCATTTTTCCATTTGTGTATCTCTGGCTTCAGCCCCAGGATAGAGAGAAAGGAGGTCTCGGTAAACGCCAACTGAATTGCTTCCGATGTCTATTCCCTCCTTCAGAAACTGAGCCCACAGCTTTTTAAAAAATCCTGTGAAAATAAGCCAAGGTGATTGTGCACAGGCTTTACCTCTTTAAGAACCAGCACGCATTTGCCCGGTCCCACGGACTGAGGTAGCTCTGCAATCCTTCCTTTGTTCAGGTAAGGGCCTGAGAAACACCTGTGGTTGATGAAGAGCTGAGGACAGCAGTATTTCCCGTTGACGGTTCCTGCAGGGGACAGCAACATAGCCCATGCTTAGGACCACAGCCCCAGACCCTAGGGGACCCCTAGACCCTTGCTTCATCCACACGGTCAGAGAAAAGGACCGTACAGAGCTGTCTGAGGTCTTGGCTGATGGGGAGTCAGGCGTAATAAAAGCAATGGAACCCAAAATGAACACAATAACCGTGACAGCCAGTGTCGTTAGAACTGTAATTAGGAGGCCACACTCTAGTTTCAAATTGTGACAAAGCAGCATGAAAAACAGATCATCTGAAAAACAAATGATTTTCTTCTTTTGAGAAAGAGGCGCTGTGTCCTAATAGCAGGACATTTTATATCCTTAATGATACCTTAGAAATTCTGATCAATTTTTCCAGATCGTATGAATCTGGTGTTCATCACACCACACAAGTGTGTCAACTTCACCACACACAGAAGCATGCATATGCCTACAAACAATATATGATATTTTAAACATATTCCATAAATTATTTCCTGCAAGATATTGTTTGTTTGCTTAACAAGAACTTTCTGAGATATATTCAAGTTGGTAAATGCGGATCTAGAAAGTTCATTCATTTTTTTACTTATTTGACTCTATTGAATTAATGTAGCATCATTTAGCTGTCTAGTCTCTTACTGATGGATATTTAGTTGTTTCTACTTTTTCAGGACTGTCAACAGTGCTTTCATGAGTATGACTGTGAAAATCTTCTACAGGTGGCCAACAGAGTGTTGCAGGTGGGTAAGAAGAGTGGGCCCGCTAGGCCACAGGTCTGCGTATCTGTATCTTCAGTTTTACTAGACATGGCCTCGCCGTTCTCCACAGTGACTAGCCCAATTGACACTCTTGTTAGCACCATGGAAGGGCTCCTGTTGTCCCACATCTACCCCAACACTGGTTCCTGTTGCACTTCTCCATTCTGCCAATCTGATGATGGTGAAGTAGACCTCACTGCAGCTTAAGTGTGCATTACCCGTATTCTTTCAACTCAGAAAGGGAACAGTGAGAGCTGCTGATCTTGCTGTCTCCATCCAATGCCATGGGCAAGCAGAATAATTAAGTGATAAGACCTCAGTCTAAAGTTTCTTTCTTACAGGCGGTGGCTCATGCCTATAATCCCAGCACTTTGGGAGGCCGAGGCGGGTGGATCACCTGAGGTCAGGAGTTCCAGATCAGCCTGGCCAACATGGTGAGACCTCATCTCTACTAAAAATACAAAAATTAGCCAGGCATGGTAGCATGTGCCTATAATCCATCCTGGGTGAAAAGAGCAAAATTCTGTCTCAAAAAAAGAAGAAACCTTTTTTTTTTGTTTTGTTTTTGAGACAGGGTCTCACTTGGTTGCCCAGGCTAGAATGCAGTGGCGCAATCTCTGCTCACTGCAACCTCCACCACCTGGGTTCAAGCAATTCTCCCGCCTGAGCCTCCTGAGTAGCTGGGATCACAGGCATGCACCACCATGTCCGGCTAATTTTTGTATTTTTAGTAGAGACAAGGTCTCACCATGTTGGCTAGGCTGGTCTCGAACTCCTGAGCTCAAGCAATCTGCCTGCTTCAGCCTTCCAAAGTGCTGGAATTACAGGCATGAGCCACCATGCTGGGCCAAAAGTTTCTTAATGTCTATAAA
Source organism: Pongo abelii (assembly GCF_028885655.2). Taxonomy (NCBI): domain Eukaryota; kingdom Metazoa; phylum Chordata; class Mammalia; order Primates; family Hominidae; genus Pongo; species Pongo abelii. The sequence continues at coordinate 7,279,640 of NC_071993.2, forward strand.
TGTAGAATGAGGTTTCACTTTTGGCTAAGGGAGTCACCGCCCCCATCCTGACTCTACCCAAGCTCCAAGCTAAGCAACACTCACAGTGGAATTTCTGCAAAACCACTGCTATTAATTTGGGATGGTAATTTAACAGTCTAGGAAGGCTTGTTCTCATAAAGACTTCAACTAAGAACCAGCAGAGGTAGGAGGCAGAAATGTTATTCTTCTGGATATAAAAGAAAAGTAGTAAAATTACAATTATAGACGATGAAAGGGTAGCTGGCATGGTTCTTTTAAAACCATTCTAAAGTTTGAATTATATAAAACAGGCAAAATAATGAAGTCCACAGCTGCATTTACATGGAAATTTTTTGGTAGGATTACTCTGCCTTTAGATTACCAGGCGTGTAGAAAAACAAAATTTTAGTTAAATCTACTTATAAAACTGCTCTTTACTACCAAGATAATCTCCTAGTAGGATTTTTCCACGACATGTTGGTTTTAATCCTGGAATTCAGAGCAGGTTTCATTTTGGCTTAGAGAATAGACTTTTTAATCAAGTATGACAATGTACAAACACGTCTATTACCAGACTTGATGGTCAGAGGGTAGCTCACAAATGTATTTCCAAAGAGTATTGTAAGATGTAAGACTTTACACATTAAAAAACGTAAATTGCTCACAACCAGCTCTTTAGAGGGTTTTAAGGAACAATGCAAAAGCCAGGGGCGACTTAAATACTAACAGCAAGTGGAAAAAAGCAAGTGGAACGGAAATAAAATATCAAAAAAGAAATTGCCTAATGAGATGATATTTTCAACTCTTTCCTTTTCCCCATGATATGCAGCCCTAATTTGGCTCCTAATTTGCAAGTCACACATAAACCCTTTTTCTATAGACTAGAACTATCTAGAGCTACTGGCCAAGAAGCAGAAAAGAAGAGGCACAGAGAATTTAGCTTAGAAATTTTTCTTTTTAAAAAGTAGGTATCCGTTCACGAGTGGCAATGGAGAAAAACAGAATAGGCTCAACGTTGAGATGTATTCATATCGACCTAGAAACCTATACATGTCTCTGCTCCTGGCGGCACAGTGGGAAGGCACAGAGACCCCCTAAATGGGACTGATTACCTGTGGTGTCCAGGTGAGGGAATAAACAAAGGTCATGAGGTATTTTCTTAACAGGCACTGTGGGCGGCAATCTGTCAACAGAGAAAATAAAACTATCAGGGACCACAAGCTTTAGAAGGAACTACTACATTCCAAAGTCTTCTCATAACTTAAAAGGGCTCTTCCAGAAATCTCAGCTAAGAGGACCATAGAATACAATGTGTGTATGGGAGCAATGCCAGTAAGACCAGATGAAAACAGCATTTCAGAAAAGTTGTTGTCCAGTTCTTTGGATGGCCCTAGAAAGCCTGAGACATCTGCCCCTGAGCGGCTGGCCCTGATCAGTGAGTTTCTCCCAGGTCGCTTCTGGCCTTATCTCTTGCTATGGAATTGTAATGCTGTCTTCAATTATATTTTAAACATGAAGAAACATTATCTTACATTTGATTAAAGTCAGACTTTTCCACTTCGATGTCTAATTGAAAACCACTTTCCACTAACCTTTGATTTCTGACTTCCGGGCCCGCGTGAGCCACGGCCACACTAAAAATAAGGCCTTAAAAGAAAATCTATAAACTGGCGTATCTTAAAATGTAACATAGGCTTATTCCAGGACAGAGCTCTGTTATAGTTCAGTAAAAATGTTGCTGAATAAATATGTGTTTTACAATGTAGCCTTAGGGGAAAAGAGGTGAACTAGGTTTCACAGGGGTGTCTAGGTTGGTGGCATAGAAACCACATGGTTGAAAAGCTCCTTAAGCTCAAAGTCAACCCTTACAAGAGTTCTTAGCAAGCCATCTATGGAGTGGTTCTCCAAGAGGGGTCCCCAGACCCACAGCCTTGACACTACCTGTGAACTCGTTAGAAATGCAGATTCTTGGGCCCCATCTGGGACATTCTGAATTAAAAATTTTGAGGATGGGGCCCAGAAATCTGTGTGCTCCAAGCTCTCTAAGTGACTGACGCATGGGAAAGGTGAGACCCGTTAATCCATGGGCTATGCATTTAGGAGTGATGGATTCAAGTTTGGATTCAGTCACAGGCGTGTTATGAAATCTCTCTACTTCAACATCAGGCGGATAACATGGAGTCTGGTTATGAGCCAGATAAGCTGCATTTAGAAGCAAACCCACAAAAAAAACCCTACAGAACTGTTCTTCTCATTCAAATAGTGCAGTTACAGTTCAATTTCATTTTATTTAAATTTAAACTCGACTACTGCATGTGAAAAATGCTGTTTTCAGCTGTCTTTCCATCAGTATATTTTTACTTAAGAAAGCAGAATCACTTGGCATGGAATGTACATTTTGGCGTATTTTAAATATTTTTCAATATCTACAAATGTTACTAGCAGTCACAACTATTCAAAAACTCACTGCCTGCCTGGACACACTTTGCTAACACCCTCTTTCCACATAAAGTCACAACTGAAATGGGGGACACCCTCTTTCCACAGAAAATCACCATTGAAATGGGGGACAGGGCATAATTTGTATTTGTTCAGCCTACAACTTAAGGCCTACACTTCTTTTCAAATGGAATCTAATTTAATCTTTGTAAGTACCCCCAAATCATATTTTACAAGCCAGGGCACTGAGGGGCAGAGAACTAATGCCACTTGCTCAGGTTCACTCAGCAGAGCTGGGGTTGGACTGACGTTTTCTGCCTCCCAAGCCCGGGCTACTCTAGGAGAGGTGAGTAAGCAGCAGCATTCTGAGTGTGGTGAGGGGCTGCGAGTCAAAACGGCCACGTGGGGCCCCTGCAGACGCTGAGAACTATGGACACAGACAGCCGTTTCTCTCAGTGTGCAGGTCTGGGGCACTCTCCAGGTATGTCGAAGTGGAATAAAAAGTGAGCCATGGGAATCTGGATTGTGAGTGCCTTGGGGAGCAGGCACTGTGTCTTGCACATAACAGGTACGTAACAAATAACAGCCACTATGTTTTACTGCTACCTCTACTAGGGTGCTATTTGTTAGATAATTCCAATAAAAACAACCACGCTTCCCATCCTCCATAAAGACACTACAGTTTATCGGTATACAGTACAGTCTGGCAGGGAAAAAAAGCACGTACTGTTTCTCTGGTTGCACAACTGCAATCTTTCTCTTCTTTTGTGCTGTAGAAAAGGCAAAAGGGAAAAAGAAAATCAGCTTTGTTAGTGGGGCAAGTCCATTTTTAAAAATAGTTTATAAAGCAAAGAGGTACCCATTTTAAAGTAGCAATTTAAATGCTGAAAAGTTATGTCATTCACACCACAATTTCCTATCAGTTTTTTTCTAGCATAGGATAGACGTTAACTCACCAGATGTCAGATCTTAGTATGACTTAGTTCATTTAATCTTATCATTACACTAGCTACTTTATTTTTAAATGTGCCTTTAAGAAAGCAAAAGAGTACACCTGTTGTACCTCACATAAGCACACATGTTCAGATCAATTGTTGCAAGCAGTTATCCAGAATGATTTTTTTCCAATAAAAATTGGGATGAAGCAAATCATGTTACTGTCACAGCACACTCCCAAGGTGCTGTCAGAGGCATGCATTTCAACTAAAACATGTTATTCACAAAAGGAGAACCAGTAGCTTGCAAATATGCCTGGTCAAATATTGACATAAATGAGCAAATAGTGATTTCTTTGGATAAGAACATTTCCAGTTTATATTTATAACTGATTCGGATCACCTTAACAAAAATAGACCAAAGCTTTTGGCACCTACTAACTTTGGCTCGGATAATCCTACATCTTCCAACATAAGCATAAATTAATTCCAACAAAACTTCTAAAGCTGCTAGAGTCTGGCAGGTTTGGAGTTGGAGTTTGCCTCTTTAAAGCAAAATGTATGTGCAAGAAATGCAAGCAAAAATAAAGAAAAATACTCAATAAGATCCCGCCTACTCTTGACTATCTGATATTCGATTCCAGTTACTACTACAAAAAGGTCCACACTTAGGATCTCTCAGATGAAAAGTGAGTTTGGAATACTTGTCTCCCCTGGTCTTTGTGAACGGGGTGGGGACGCCTGACCCCCTGGGAAAGAGCCAAGCACAACAGACAGATCCAAAATCCTAAAGAAGGAGGAGACTTTACAGTGTTCACCTTAACCTGTATGTGATTGTGCTCCAGAAAAACCCAAAGCACTTGCACCCTCCCAAATCCATGTGAAGCGGGGAGGAAGAGGATCTAGGACACCAGGTTCTGTTTGAGGGACAACAAGGACAGAGGGGATTGGAACCCCAACCCCAGGACAACACTTAGGTTGGGGAGAATCTATTGGCCATGCTGGCTGAGCAAGGTCAGAATCTGCAGCTTTTTTTTTTTTTTTTTTGAGACAGAGCGGAGTATCGCTCTGTCACTCAGGCTGGAGTGCAGTGGCGTGATCTCAGTTCACTGCAACCTCAGCCTCCCGGATTCAAGTAATTGTCGTGCCTCAGCCCTCCAAGTAGCTGGAATGACAGGCATGCACCACCAAGCCTGGTTAATTTTTCGTATTTTTAGTAGAGATGGGGTTGTGCCGTGTTGGTCGGGCTGGTCTCGAGCTCATGACCTCAGGTGATCCACCCGCCTCGGCCTCCCAAAGTGCTGAGATTACAGACGTGAGCCACCACGCCTGGCCAGAATCTGCATCATTTTAAGAGACAAGGGAAAAGAATGTCCCTGGGACTAAAATAATTATTGTACACTCAATGTTTTAGAAATATTTTTAAGTAAGGGGAAATGATTACTCCAACTGAACCAGATCCGTTGAGCAGGATGGTTTAGGAAAAGGAGAATCCCATAGAATCCAGCTGTCTCTAATCTGAACTACCTGCTTATTTCACACACATAATGTCCTCTGGTGCTCTTAATAATGCTAACTAGAGGAGCTCTGAAATGCTGTCGCCATCAGGGAATGTGACGTCAGCTACGCAATGGATCTGTGTTTCCAGCAACGTTGTGAGAGTCTACAGAAGTGGCCACACAACAGGCTGTTAGGAAGAAGTAAAGTTGGTGCCTAAATTCCATCAAGAAAATGACAGAGACGGAATCTCTTTAACAGTTAAAACCTGTTATCTCTAAGGACTCATCATTTTAAATAACACTTCTGATACGCATTAGGGTAGAATAATAAATGCAATGATTTATTAGGTTAGAAGATTTTTAAATGGTACCATTTTGGGATAATAACCTACAAAAATATGTTAAAACACACTGTTGGCCAGGCGCGGCCAAAGTGTAATCCCAGCACTTTGGGAGGCCAAGGCAGGTGGATCACTTGAGGTCAGAAGTGCGAGACCAGCCTGACCAACATGGTGAAACCCCGTCTCTACCAAAAATATAAAATTAGCTGGGCATGATGGTGCACGCCTATTATCTCAGCTACTTGGGAGGCTGAGGCAGGAGAATCACTTCAACCCGGAAGGTGGAGGTTGCAGAGAGCCGAGATAGCGCCATTGCACTCCAGCCTGGGCAACAAGAGTGAAACTCTGTCTTAAAAAAACAAACAAAAATTTTGCATGTATTTAAATGTGCATGTGTGTGTGTGCACTCATGTATGAATGAACGTGTACTGCTGGGTTGTTTAACTGTTAATATTGGTTATCTGGTATTTCTGTAACCAAAGGGATGTGTGGTAATACACTTTATAAAGTACAGTTGAAATATCAGCGATTAGTTAGTGCTAAGAGTAGGCTGTTTATTTTGTTTTATTTATTTTTTGAGACAGAGTCTCACCCTGTCACCCACGCTGGAGTCTACTGGTGCTTGGTTGCCATCTTGGTTCATTGCAGCACTGACCTCCTGGGCTCAGGCAATCCTCCTACCTCAGCCTCCAGAGTAGCTGGAGACATGTGCCACCCTGCTTGACTAATTTACTTATATATGTACTTCTTTTTTTATGTATATACAGTATCTCACTATGTTGCCCAGGCTGGTATCAAAATCCTGGGCTCAAGCATTCTCCTGCCTTGGCCTCCCGAAGTGCTGAGATTATAGGAATGAGGCACCGTGCCTAGCCTGGTTAAGTGTTTATAAGAATGTCAGTATATTATTGGAACCAATTATGATTCTGTTAGGAGAAGCTACATGAGAAAAATCAGTTCTTTTAAAGAAATGATAACACAATAATATAGTATCTAACTTATTTTTTCACATCAAAACAATGAATTGTATAAAAAACTGAGAGTGATGATTTCAGATATTTGTCCTCTACCTCTCTGTGACTTTCAACTGTTCTTCACTGTTAAAGTTTGTCAACCTGTGACATCATCTCATGCAAACACTTAAAGATTAAGTGAGATCATGAAAACATGGGTTCTTGGTGAAAAATCAAAAATCTTATTTGTTATTTAGAACTTGGTTATAATTTCTTTATGAAGCTGCCAATTTATTCACAAAGATCACTGGTGTCATCCACCCCCACCCCCCTCAACTGAGAACCACTTACAGACTGTTTTGTGTGGTGTAGTCAAAGGATAAGAATTGGCTTCACACCAGCCCACTGGAAAGATGTCCATGGATTCCACATCAACAATGACCTCTGGAACAGGAGTCTGCAGCCCTGCATGGGAAGAAGTTGAAACAAGAGGTACAAACAGATCTTACCAACAAAGAAACAGAAGGACAACAATAATAGAGCATCCCAACATGGTGAAAAACATTCCTTTATACATTAAAAAACAAAAACAAAATAGCAGCCGTATGGAAGAGACGACTTTAGAGGAGTCTTTAGTCTTATCACAGACACAATTGCTTGAAATATAAAAAGGCAGAAATAAAAGGGGTTCAAATAAAATGAAGGTTTGGGAAAAGAGAGATACTCCGCCCTAAAAGTAAAAGAGGAAGGACTGTAGGAAAAGATCGGCATCAGAGCAGGATTGGCTGAAAGAGAAAACAAGCATCCCCCTTTCCTAAGAACAGCTCTGGGGTTAAGGGAATGTATCAGAGCTTGGGGTAGGACCTCAGGGCCCACATCTAAGCCTTCATGATATGCTCCACCTAACACCACGTAAAGGCAACCTTCAATGAAAGAAAGTCAAGCATCACAGCTAAATGGAACCAGTAAAACTCAAAAACAAGGTTTATGAGCAGTGTACATGGACAAGGCCCTTCTCTAGGAAACTTGTCAACTTATCAGTTTGGAGTTACTTTGTTTTGAACTCAGTTTGTGGCCTGTAGACTTTGGCCATGTCATGGAAAAGTCACTTATGTAGCAATGTCTAAAAGATCCCACTAAAATGTGGGACCTGATGACTATCACATCCTATTTCATAATTACAGTCATGCCTTGTGATGACCTGGCTTCACAGCCACAAAACTCTGAAAAAGACAAGAAGTCTGGATTTAACAGCAGCAAAAGTTTCAAGGAGCTCTGGCTACACAGAGAATAAAATTGGAACTAGTCATCAAGAAGAAAATTCGACACCAAATCAATAGTTAAGAAAAAAACACTTTGAACCAGGAATCAAGAGATAAGAGCCCCACTAATAGACAGTGATCCATGGACTCTGACCTCTTAATTAGATGATGACCTATGGACTCTGACCCCTTAATCCAGCCCTGCTTGGTTTCCTCATTGAGAATCAAGATGAAGATAACACAGTGGCCGGGTGCGGTGGCTCATGACTGTAATCCCAGCACTTTGGGAGGCCAAGGCAAGCAAATTGCTTGAGCCTAGGAGTTCAAGATCAGCCTGAGTACCTCATCTCTACAAAAAATACAAAATTAGCCTGGCATGGGGGCATGCACCAGTAGTCCCAGCTACTCAGGAGGCCGAGGCAGGAGGATTGCTTGAGTCTAGGAGTTTGAGACCAGCCTGACCAACATGAAGAAACCTTGTCTCTACAAAAAATACAAAATTAGCCTGGCGTGGTAGCAGGCACCTGCAGTCCTAGCAACTTGGTAGGCTGAGGTGGGAGGACTGCTCATGTCTGGGAGGTCGAGGTTGCAGTGAGCAGTGATTGCACCATTGCACTCTGGCCTAAGTGACAGAGCGAGACACTGTCAGAAAGAAAAGAAAAGAAAATAAAGAGACAGAGAGAGGGAGGGAGGGAGGGAGGAAGGAAGGAAGGGGGAAAGAGGGAGGGAGGAAGGAAGGGAGGGAGGGAGGGAGGAAAGAAAATAACGTGGTGAGCCCCATTACCATCCATGTCATCTCAGGACATCTGAAGAATTTTGAATCACATCCTCCCTCCTCACCAAAAGGGTAACTTCATGAAGCTAAATGCCAACAACCAAACACAAAATGGTCCTAAATCTGGTGCGAGCTCCACCAGCTCTGACTTTTCATCGTCAAGTAGACATGGTGAAGATGGAGTATGTTAGTTGCTAAACGTGGGGTCCCAATTTAGAGTTAAGCCAATATATTGGCGTATCTCAGGTGCTCTGAACATGGACAGCAGGTGCTTATATACACATACTATCATCACCATTCATCATTTGGAACTTTTGATTGGTTCTCAAATCAATTATCACGACTGTCAGTCTTAACTTTTTAAATGTTTAATTCCCCTGTAATTAAAGAATATGGAATTTAAAGGAATGCTAGGAGGTTCACAGGGCTTATTTTTGAACCACGTTAAATAAATAGACATTGTTTCTGTCTAATATTATAAGACTTGACCAACATTTAACCTAATTGCTAAAGGAATCAAACAAGAAAGAATATGTTCAAAACAGACAAAATGTAAAGAGACTCTCCCCAGAGGCATCCAATGTGGAAGTGCCTCTGCCCGTCCTGAAGGGTGTGGGATTGATTCCCCAGAGTCCGACAAAGCGGGTCCCCGGGCAGGTTCCTGGTACACAAGGTCATTTTCTCCTCTGCAGACCCAAAGAGCATTTGTTTCTTAGCTACTCAAAAATTTTGCTAATAGGTTAGATTCCTCTACTAAATATATTTATATTTCCAGATTTATATTTAGCTACAAATAAGATTTTCAAGGTCATTAAAAGTAGTACTTCAAAAGGAAGCATAAAAGTAACTTTATATTGGGAGGCTGAGGCGGGTGGATCACCTGAGGTCAGGAGTTCAAGACCAGCCTGCCCAATATGGCAAAACCCCATCTCTACTAAAAATACAAAAAATTAGCTGGGCATGGTGGAGGGTGCCTGTAATCCCAGCTACTTGGGAGGCTGAGGCAGGAGACTCACTTGAACTTGGGAGGTGGAGGTTGCAGTGAGCCGAGATCACACCACTGCACTCCAGACTGGGCAACAAGAGCAAAATTCCATCTCAAAAAAACAAAAAAAAAAAAAGTAACTTTATGGCTTATTCCTTCCTAAATTACAACTTTCATCTTCCAATGTTCTGCTAATTCAAACATCACACCGTATTACGGCTTTAACATATACACTTCAGTACAATGTATACATTAGTATATTGCTAGGGCCGTCTTTACCATACTTTAGAATCCTTTGATCATGTTTCCCATTCAATTAAACAAGTATTCATGAGGTCAGATGTGTCGGCTACCTTTCCCTCAAGAAGGTTACAGTTCTGCCTTCTCCCACCCCAAATATATTCCACTAAGGCGTCTATTAAATAAGAACTGATGGAAAAGTCAGTTATTTATCACCAGGGTAAGTGTTTCTGACCCTGAACAAATCCCATTCCAAATAATGGGTACCAAGTCTTCATTTCCCTTTCTGAAGCTTATGAGTCTACACTTATCTGGCTGGACTCAGACTAATTATTTTCCAAGATAGGAGACCCAATAGCATGCAAAATAATCCATTAAAAGAATGTCCACAATGCTTCTCCTTGATTATTTGAGGATTGCCAAAAGTACAAAGGCAAAGCTCAATGTTCCACTGAAGACCTTTATCATTTTATAGAAAAATCCTGACACATTGCTTCTCGGCCTTTTGGCTAAGATCAAGCGAAAAATCCCCGACAAACAACACAAGACCACGTTCAATCTCTTGACTGGCTAAGCTGCATCCAGTCAGTATGGATTCTACTTGTTTATTTTTATCCAGAACCTTCGTCTCAAAAACCATGAGGAAGCTTAATTCCCCATCTATGGGAAAGCGCTTAAGTAAATCTGGGTATATCCATATGAAGGAATATTCTGCAGCTATAAAAAAGAATCAGACACCTCTTAATATACTCAGATGTACAGATCTCCAAGATGCATTGCCGAGTATAAAAGGCAGGGTACAGAACACTGTGCATATATAGTATGCTACCATCTGTTTAAAAGGGGGAAATAACATATATTCATATGTGCATAAAATAAATCTGGAAGGAAATGCAAAATACTAACACAGTGGGTGTCCACAGGGAAAGGAACCAGGTGGCTGGAAGCCGGGGCATAGGAGTGGAGGGAGAATCTGACCCAAGATAAACCTTTATGATTTTTTGGCCTTTGTGAATGAGTTACCTATTTTACAACCAAGGCCTCCACAATCACCACCAATGTAACAACACAACCAAAGACACCCAGAGAAGAAAGTAAGACTCTTATACATAAATACGGTATTGCCATAGAGGTCAGATTAATGAGGGGCCAATTACCATGAAGGAAAATAAAACTAAACAGCAATCAGCATTTCAGTTTCTAAGAGAACAAAGACTTTCTGTACTCACAAACTAAATTCATAACAGATTTCTGAGAATCCCTTTGGAACCTTAACGAGTTCTGCAGCTTGCTACCCCTTGTCCTCGGTTCAGCAGAACACAGAGGTCTGTCTACCTGGTGCCCTCACTGCAACCGCACCATGGGTCCACCCAGCTGATGACACAGGGGACTGTAATCGAGACAGTGACTTATGCTACCCAGAGCCCCAGGATGAAAAAGGGAGATGCTTATGGCTTAGGAGGACACCTGAGTGTCTTCCTAGGAACACAATTCTATCAAACTCCTAAAATTACGTAATTACTTCACTCCCAGCGAATCATAGGAGACAGCGCAAGCATGCATGAGCTTGGGGTGAGAGATGCCACTGGGCAGCAGAGGCAAGAGGGACCCAGGGCGAGGGAGGCTACAAGCCCACTGCGAGGAGGCAAATGGGTTCCACCTCCTTCAGGAAGAAAATCGGAACAACTGCTTCGGCTCAGTTAAAGGCTGGAATAAGAAGAAGGAAAAGAAGTATTTAAGGGAACACGCTAACTTTGCCTAATAAATGTCCCCACTGAAAGTTAAAGGGCATGGCAAATGCTGACAGGCTCGAGTGTGAGACGAACAGAAAAACACCAGCAGAATGCAAAGCCAGTGTGAGTGCCCACAAGCAAGACCTGGATGCTGGAAGCCCCACCTGCCCTCTGGGCCTGTTCCCTTTGCAGATGCCCATCAAGAAGCCCAGCGCACAGAGCCTCCCTGGGTCAGCTCTGGAGCCGAAGGCCTGGGAAAACAAAAACAAAAACAAAAACAGTGGGCAAAACTGGTGGGCAGGATCAAGATATCATAGGAAACAGGCTGAAGGAAACCACACAAATGGGATTAGACAAGTATGTGGGGAGGGGGGATGGAGAGAGAGAGGAGAGAGACCCACACAGTAGCAAACACAGTGCTTACTCCATTCCAAGCATTCAGTCCTCACAACAACCCTAAGAGATAGGGGGTGTTTCCATCCCCATTTCACAGATCAGTAAACTGAGGCACAGGAAGAAATCCAGCGGCCGGTAAGTGGCAGCTGAAGGATTTAAACCTGGGCAGTCCAGCTCCAGAGCCTTAGAAAGCACCTGGGGTGGGCGGCTATCTTTTTCCTTCCTTGTTTTTATTTCTGGGTTGGGGGGTATGTGTCTAGCATCTGTCTCTTTCCTGTTAGGGCCCCACACAGTTTTTGCAAAATTCCCACCATGTAGTAGATGTCGCCTGCTGCTACAGGAGAAGCCAGGTCAACCCCGGACCTGCAGGCAGATGAGGGCAGGTTTGGGACCCCTTCAGTGAGAACGTGCTCACCGGGAAGTCACATGCATCACAACGGCAGCTGGAAAACCTGAACTTTGCTGTGGTTCCTGCTGCAGAGCCTTCTGGAGAGGTGATTCCCTGGCCTCTGGTCAATAGTCTTCCCAAATCATTCCCAATGGACTTATGACAGCCAGAGCCAGTCCTGCTGCTGGCCCCCAAAACCTAACAGAGCACCAGCCTTCCGAAAAAACACTTGTGGCAGGATTAAACGCCTCTTCCCCGAGACAGCTCCTGCAGGTCACCTGCTTTAACTGTCTGGAAAATACTGTTTCTGTATTCTCATCTGCTGAAGCAGCTTCTCCCTCTAAGGTTTCATACAGGCCATACTTCTTCTTTGTAAAGGTTTTAAAACCACCCACCCCGGCTTGAAATGTAATTATTTTCACGTTTACATGTTCCCTTGTTTCAATTTTGCAAGTATCTCCAAAATGCGTAGTAACTACCTGATCTTTTTGCCAGTTACGGAAAAATTTAAGGGGCTGTGTTCTGCACCTGGTCCCCTAAACATACGAGGTGGGCTCAGACGGGTTTCTCTGAACCACACCATTGTTCCACACCTGGTCTCCTAAACATACGAGGTGGGCTCAGATGGGTTTCTCTGAACCACACCATGCATTCCCCATTTGACCTACTGGAGTGCTTTAGAAATGTGCATTCTAATAGGACCCCATTGACTGGGATGTGGAGGGCAGTTTGCTGGAACTCAGTCAGTCAGTCATAGAGACAAACCAGTCAAGGAGTTTCTGAATTTTAGCTTCCAGTATAAAAGATCTCACTGTCCCCAAATTCGGTTGGCCAAACAGCAGTTCTTAATGGACCGCTGTATCTTAAATCGCTATTTTGTTCAGGAATACACATTTTATTTCTTCCTCATATCTACTCAGCAAACGCCGAGTGAGCAAAAGTGCACAGGACCGCCTGTAAAAACACGGTGCTTTGTCAGGTGCATGGAGAGGAGCAGAGCCCTGTGGGACAGTGTCCAGCACCAAGAACCAAATCAGGAGGCTTGCAGACACAAGTGCTCCTTTCAGCTGGAGCACAGGCTCCCGCAGGTGGCAAATCTGAAAAGAAAAGTGCTGCCTAATAATACTATCAGCAATCTCCATTTACTAAGCAATGACTACCATGTGCTAACATGACTCTTACACTCTATCGATGTTCATCCACTTGCCACCATCCTATAAGAGACTCTATCACTCGCTGTTTTATACAGCTGTACAAATAAAAAAGATTTTACACTCAGAAAGTGCCAAGTTCACACATCCAGGAAGCATATTAGCCTACAGAGGATGGGTTGCTGAGTGTCATGTTATGGAATTTAGTCTCTACTTCATAGCAAAGACCTGGAACCAAGCCAAATGTCCATCAACGATAGACAGGATAAAGGAACTGTGGCACACACACACCATGGAATACTATGCAGCCATAAAAAAGAATGAGTTCATGTCCTTTGCAGGGACATGATGAAGCTGGAAGCCATCATTCTCAGCAAACTAACACAGAAACAGAAAACCAAACACCACATGTTCTCACTCATAAGTGGGAGCTGAACAATGAGAACACACGGACACAGGGAGGGGAAGCATCACACACTGAGGCCTGTCAGGGGGTGGGGGTAAGGAGAGGGAGAGGATTAGGACAAATACCTAATACATGTGGGGCTTAAAACCTAGATGACGGGTTGACAGGTGCAGCAAACCACCACGGCACATGTATACCTATGTAATAAACCTGCGCAGTCTGCACACATATCCCAGAACTTAAAGTAAAATTAAAAAATTAAGAAAAAAAAGAAACACAGACCTACTGTGTATTAGGGGGAAGGCAATGCCTGTATTTTACAGAAATAACCTCAAAGCCCCATGAAGAGGGCAGAGAGAACAGGTAGGAGGTGGCTGAAATCACACACCCAGGGAGGAGGGCCTGAGTGCAATGTGGGGGCCGGAAGAGGACAGGTGGAGGTACGGTCTGAAGTGACTCATGGGTTGTGGGGGGGTGGTGGGAGGGCAGGAATTATTGTAGAGTTTCTAACTTCGAGGACGCCGTGGCTTCCGACTTGGATGAATAACGGCATCACTCGTCAGACAGGACGTTCACGGAGAAGAGCAGAGACGGGTTCTGCCGGTTCTGCCGGTGAGTTCTGTCCTGGAAATGCTGCTGCCACGTGGAGATGTTTTGCAGGGGATGGAAAAGGAGTTGTGAGTGCGATGCCATGGGTGCGGGCACTCAGATCCGTGCGTGACGCCATGGGCGCGGGCACTCAGATCCGTGCGTGACGCCATGGGCGCGGGCACTCAGATCCGTGCGTGACGCCATGGGCGCGGGCACTCAGATCCGTGTGTGACGCCATGGGCGCGGGCACTCAGATCCGTGTGTGACGCCATGGGCGCGGGCACTCAGATCACACCATGGGTGCGGGCACTCAGATCCGTGTGTGACGCCATGGGCGCGGGCACTCAGATCCGTGCGTGACGCCATGGGCGCGGGCACTCAGATCCGTGTGTGACGCCATGGGCGCGGGCACTCAGATCACACCATGGGTGCGGGCACTCAGATCCGTGTGTGACGCCATGGGCGCGGGCACTCAGATCCGTGCGTGACGCCATGGGCGCGGGCACTCAGATCACACCATGGGCGCGGGCACTCAGATCCGTGTGTGACGCCATGGGCGCGGGCACTCAGATCACACCATGGGTGCGGGCACTCAGATCCGTGTGTGACGCCATGGGCGCGGGCACTCAGATCCGTGCGTGACGCCATGGGCGCGGGCACTCAGATCCGTGTGTGACGCCATGGGCGCGGGCACTCAGATCACACCATGGGTGCGGGCACTCAGATCCGTGTGTGACGCCATGGGCGCGGGCACTCAGATCCGTGCGTGACGCCATGGGCGCGGGCACTCAGATCCGTGCGTGACGCCATGGGCGCGGGCACTCAGATCCGTGCGTGACGCCATGGGCGCGGGCACTCAGATCCGTGCGTGACGCCATGGGCGCGGGCACTCAGATCCGTGCGTGACGCCATGGGCGCGGGCACTCAGATCCGTGCGTGACGCCATGGGCGCGGGCACTCAGATCCGTGCGTGACGCCATGGGCGCGGGCACTCAGATCCGTGCGTGACGCCATGGGCGCGGGCACTCAGATCCGTGCGTGACGCCATGGGCGCGGGCACTCAGATCCGTGCGTGACGCCATGGGCGCGGGCACTCAGATCCGTGTGTGACGCCATGGGCGCGGGCACTCAGATCCGTGTGTGATGCCATGGGCGCGGGCACTCAGATCCGTGTGTGACGCCATGGGCGCGGGCACTCAGATCACACCATGGGTGCGGGCACTCAGATCCGTGTGTGACGCCATGGGCGCGGGCACTCAGATCCGTGCGTGACGCCATGGGCGCGGGCACTCAGATCCGTGCGTGACGCCATGGGCGCGGGCACTCAGATCCGTGCGTGACGCCATGGGCGCGGGCACTCAGATCCGTGTGTGACGCCATGGGCGCGGGCACTCAGATCCGTGTGTGATGCCATGGGCGCGGGCACTCAGATCCGTGTGTGACGCCATGGGCGCGGGCACTCAGATCACACCATGGGTGCGGGCACTCAGATCCGTGTGTGACGCCATGGGCGCGGGCACTCAGATCCGTGCGTGACGCCATGGGCGCGGGCACTCAGATCCGTGTGTGACGCCATGGGCGCGGGCACTCAGATCCGTGTGTGACGCCATGGGCGCGGGCACTCAGATCCGTGCGTGACGCCATGGGCGCGGGCACTCAGATCCGTGCGTGACGCCATGGGCGCGGGCACTCAGATCCGTGTGTGATGCCATGGGCGCGGGCACTCAGATCCGTGTGTGACGCCATGGGCGCGGGCACTCAGATCCGTGTGTGACGCCATGGGCGCAGGCACTCAGATCACACCATGGGCGCGGGCACTCAGATCCGTGTGTGACGCCATGGGCGCGGGCACTCAGATCCGTGTGTGACGCCATGGGCGCGGGCACTCAGTTCCGTGTGCACAGCATGACCGTCCAAAGCCACAGAGAAAGACGAGGCCACGCTGGGCACAGATGGCTGAAGAGCAGGACTGGGGGATTCTAACCTCTACATCTGAGAAAAGCAGAGCGAAGAAGAGGCCGAGAAAAGTCATCTGGGGAGGAGCTGACGGTGGGAAGGAAGCCAGCCCTGCCACCCCAGGACTGTGCAGAAGATGAAGGAGACAGAGGAGCAACCAAGGAAGGGCAAGCATTGCCACGAGGAAAGGAGTGGGAACGTCCAGAAACAGAAGTCACCAAGGGTGGTAGAGAAATGTACTGAAAAGAAAACATCACGAGTAAAAAGCAAGAAACAATCAACCAAAGCAGGAGATGGATAATATATGCGATCCTTCTTAACAAGAGGTTAAGAAAATGTCCAGCATCTTCCGGCCACCACTCTTACGAACACAGGCCACTGCAGCAGGTGAAGAGAGGACAGTGGCCCCGCCAGGTTGGGGAACTTCCCCTGTGGGTTGCTGTGCTGCATTCCTGTCTTGGATGCTGGGTACAAATGAAGCAAGTGGAGAAGGAAAGGCCAAAGGGAAGACAATGCAAGCAGGCAAACCTTCTGGGCTAAAGAGCTAGGACAGCACACCGAACTGCTGGACCAATGTATTTGTCCCGTAAAAAAAGGACCGGAAATGAATAGAAAGTCACTTGGTTTGTGGAAAGGCAGAGCTGTGAGTGTGGGAGCCAGTGTGTGCGGCCACAATGCTAGAGACCTAAGACTGAAAGTAAATTGTATTATATGAACAATATTCACAGTTACAGACATGATGACCTGCAGCAGAACACTGACCTACGAGAAGGCACTGCCTCCTTTCTGGAACACTGGCCCCATCATCATCAATCACCCTTGCTAACTACCAGTGGTTTCTGAGAGCTTAAAATTCTTTTCAAATATGCACTTAAAATGATATTACATTAATCTCATGCAGTTTATTCATTGCTCCCTCTTCAAAAACAGCCCCTTTAGAGACACGTAAAGAATGAATCAACTTCAAGAGAAGTCAGATATTAACTAGAATCATTTTAATTACCTAAAAGTGGTCAATCAGTCTAGTGTTGAAAAGACTTCAAATCAATTTAATGCACGAAAATAACTAATAAAATTGTTACAAAGTACTTTATAAATTTAAAGTGTCAAATAAATGGCCTATAATCGGAATAATCATCATTAGATAAAAAAATTTAACAGCCACAAATTGACCATGATGAATCTCTATCATTTTATTCCCAACATGGAGGAAAGGAAACACTAGATAGATAAAACTGAAATAATGAGAGTTAAGTGCCATTAAGCTGTCACTCTGAAAGGTCAGTGCTCAGTAAGGGCCAAATTCAAAACCAAAACCAAAATTCAAGCAAGACCCAGGAAACTGACTGGAATTTTACTTTATTTGTATGCAATATCTTTTGTAAGTAATGAAAAAGATGCATGATTTTGAGCAATAATTACAGGTAATATACTATTCAACAAATAAGACTCAACAGACTGTTTACAAACACTTTTTAGAACAATGAATCAGGTCTGGAAAAACGATCAATGTATATTTTCTGATCTGTTTCCTAACACTAATTTTCATCACTACCCAATGAAAACACTCTGGGGAATAAGAAAAAGATCTGACATGAGCTGACTTCTATTTCTTTGCTAGAAAATAAAAAATATGTATTCAAAGAGAACAGGACAAAGAAGAAAATACTGCCCAAAATGTTAAATACACACTAAATGTTGTTCATCACTCTTTTTTAAGACGGGAAGCCGTAGGGTCTGGTGAATTAAGCAACAGAGAAAATGTCAAGAGCAATGGAATTGAACCCCAGGCAGATCTTAATAGCTTAGCTAGTTTCTCCACCTATAAAAATCAGGACACTCTTACTGCTGTTTGTGTTAGGTAATTAACAGTCATAAAGCAGGCTGAAAGTAGAAACTGCCAAATAAATAATGACTGCCAAAGAATTTTAACCATAATGCGCTAAGTAATAAGGATAAAATATGGGCTTTTAACTTGACCATTTTTGTTTTCTAATTAATAATGCAAACAACAGTCCGATCTTGTTAAGATGGCTCAGCATAGTGTTAGATAGCAAGTTAAATTTAGTCATTACAAAGTACAGAAGGAATCTTGCTTCTCCAAGAGCAGTTCACCCAACTCTAGGTGGAGCTGTGAAAATAAAGCCATGTTCTATTCCTGTAAGCTACAGAAATGTTACCACGTTGCCTGTGTCTACACTTTCGTAAGCTACAGAAATGTTACCACGTTGCCTGTGTCTACACTTTCGTAAATTCCAGAAAGGGGCCATTCTACTTGAAAACCTACTAAGCAATCAACTTTTTGGGAATTTCCATTTATTTCACATTGATTTTGGAACCCTAAACTTCAGTAATGTTTTAAACAATTTTCTGGGAATTGGCAACACAATGATGTCAGCCACAATGACTGTTTTCCACATTTCCCAATCCCCTGGACTACAGCATGTATGAGATTGTAGGCCTATTTAAGACCTTTGCAGACATTTTATAGATGCATAGTGAGGAAATAAAAATGGAGATCTGAGCACGAATTCTATGATTTTCCTTCTAAACTTTTTATTCCAATCATGGTATTGAGTAAGTCATAAGATTTAAACTATGAACTAGGAGAGTTAACTTTATTTTACTATTCATATCTATTCATTTTTGCATATATACTTGAAATAACTACTGAGTATTATGAAATCCTAAGAAAAAACCCAAAGAATTACAAATCACAGAAAGATGGGAAAGCCTTGGAGATCAAATCCATTGTAGTTATTTATCACTGAAAACCCACCACCTGGAAAATATGTTTTTCTACTTAAATATAAAGTCTGATCAGGATTCTGTTCACAAAATACAGCATTCTGTGAATTTTCTTGCACCTGTAAATATGCTATAGCTATAAAGGATAGTTTCAACATCACCGAACAAACAAGCCTAAATTCTGTTTATTAGACATTTGGGGAGAAAGTCATCCTCCAGGTACTATTTTGAGGAAGAATTAAACATCTACGAAAGAAATCAAAGTAAAGGATATAACCACATTAAAATACAAATGTACAATTTTGTCCTGATAATAACCAAGACCTGGAATCTCAGTTTTAGTGACTCACATTAATTTAATTGTGACATTTGCTTTTCTAATCATAGATGTAAAAAGACCACTGTGTTCCAAACATAATTATCTTGCCAGCATCTCATTGCATGAAATCATTAGTTAAGATGAGAGCCTCTGAATACATTTATATTTGATTAGTTTCACTTATTTAAGAACACGGAATAATTTAAGATCTGTTTAAATGAAAGAGAAGTAAGGTCCCTTCTGAGAAGGGCTGCATTCCTCCACACGTTGCCATTTCGACAAACTCTACATTCCCCCCAGCGACTGCTACCCCCAGCGAGTATGTACCTTCCAGGTGAAGCCACATTAGCCGCCCCTTCACACTCACAACGGAGGCCACACACAGTTCTCCTGGATTCCTGGGGTTCACAGCTTCAAGTTTCATGTTCTTTGTGAAACCTCGACTGAATGATGTCTGCAAGAGAAACGAGACCAACACTGAGCCAGTGCTGATGCAGCAGGACAAAGCTGGGCAGATGAAGAAAGAGAAAGAAATGCATGCACGCACATCTTACATCAACAAGACAGGCTCACGTACGTATTTGTCCTTCCCACCGTTCATGAAGAAAGAACCAGGTGGTCTTCATTTTTGTTTCCCAGAAATTAGAACTATGCCTAGCACATAGTACGTGCCTAATACTATTTGTTAAACGAGTGAGAGTATGAACTCATTCTCTTTCCAGTTCCATATGCCCCCTTCCTTCTTTCTTTTTTTTTTGAGACGGAGTCTGGCTCTGACGCCCAGACTGGAGTGCAGTGGCGTGATCTCGGCTCTCTGCCAGCTCCGCCTCCCGGGTTCACGCCATTCTCCTAACTCAGCCTCCCGAGTAGCTGGGACTACAGGCGCCTGCCACCATGCCTGGCTAATTTTTTGTATTTTTAGTAGAGACAGGGTTTCACCGTATTAGCCAGGATAGTCTCGATCTCCTGGCCTTGTGATCTGCCTGCCTCGGCCTCCCAAAGTGCTGGGATTACAGGCGTGAGCCACCGCGCCCGGCCGCACCCTTCCTTCTATGGGATCACTGAAGTACACACCATTTCCTCCACCTTCCTATACCCATGATAACAGTTCAAGTGGGAACACAGAGTTTCCATCCGGCATCATTTTCCTTTACAGGAAATGGGAAAAATATCCTTTAGAATTTTTCATAGTAAAAGGCCGAGTATGGTGGCTCATGTCTGTAATCCCAGCACTTTAGGAGGCTGAGGCAGGTGGATCACTTGAGGTCAGGAGTTCAAGACCAGCCTGGCTAACATGATGAAACTCCAACTCTACTAAAATACAAAAATTAGCTGAGCATGGTGGCACATGCCTGTAATCCCGGCTACTCTGGAGGCTGAGGCAGGAGACTCACTTGAACCCAGGGGGCAGAGGTTGCAGTGAGCTGAGATCTCACCACTGCACACCAGCCTGGGCGACAGAGACTCTGTCTCAAATGAAAAAAAAAAAAAAAAAAAAGATTTTTTCATAATAGTGTAGTTCTTTTTGATGATGAATTCTTGTGGTTTTCTTTTATTTGAAATTATCTTTATTTTCCCTTGTTCTTTTTGTTTATTGCTATTATTTTCCTTTGTTCTTTTTGTTTATTGCTAATTTTGTTTATTGCTATTGTTTATTGCTTTTTGTTTATTGCTATCTTTTTAAGATCACTTTAAACATTTTTACATAGAGTAAAATTCAGTCTTTTGGGTATACTGTTCTCTGAGGGTAGGGCTGTGAGACCAGTGAATTTCATTATGCAGCTACAACCACAATCAACACACAGAACCATCCCTTCACCCCCAAAATACCCTTGCATTGGGGCCCTTTGGTAATCAGTCCCTCCAAAGCACTCAATTCCTGGCAACCACCAATCTGTTTTCTGTTCTTATAATTTCCTTTGTATTTCTTTGTATTCTCATTATGAGAAAATTTTCCTGTATAATTATAGTTCTTAAACTTTAGGATCAGAATCCCCATTTTATTCTGTAAGTCATGTAAATGGACTCACACTATCTGTAGCCTTTCGATTCTGGCTTCTTTCACTTAGCATAATACATTGAGATTCATCCATGCTATTACATGAAATGGAAGTTTGTCCTGCTTTCTTGCTGAGTAGTTTGTACAGATGCACCATAGCTTATCTATCCACTTACCAGTTAAAGGACATTTGAGTCGTTTCCAGTGATTGTGATTAAAGCTGCCATAAACATTAAACATTCTGGTACAACTTTTCATGTAAACATAAGTATATTAATCTGCTCAGGCTGCTGTGGCAAAATACCACAGACTGTGAAGTTTAAGCAACAAAAATTTATTTTGTCATGGTCCTGGAGGCTGGAAGTCAGAAATCAGGGTGTCACGGAGGTCTCTCTCCTTGACTTGTGGATGTTGTCTTCTCCCTGTGTCCTCATGTGGTCAGGCCTCTGTGTGTATTTAGCAGTTTCTACTTTCAGCATGCTTTACAGCTGTTAATTACCTAACACAAACAGCATTAAGAGTGTCCTGATTTTTATAGGTGGAGAAACTAGCTAAGCCATTAAGATCTGCCTAGGGTTCAATCCCTATTCTTCTTCTTTATTTATTTATTTATTTTTTTTTTGAGACAGGGTCTCATTCTGTCACCCAGGCTTGAGTATAGTGGCATGATCTCAGCTCACTGCAACCTCTGCCTCCTGGGTTCAAGTGATTCTCCTGCCTCAGCATCCTGAGTAGCTGGGACTATAGGAATGCCCCACCATGCCCAGCTAAGTTTTTTGTATTTTTAGTAGAGTTGGGGTTTCACCATGTTGGCCAGGCTGATCTCGAACTCCTGACATCTTGGCCTCCCAAAGTGCTGGGATTACAGGTGTGAGCCACTGAGCCTGGCCCTCTCTTTTCTTATAAGGACACCAGTCACACTGGATGAGGGCCCATCCATAGGACCTCATTTTATCTTAATTACTTCTTTAAAGACCATATCTCCAAAGACACTCACATGCTGAGGTATTGGGGGTTAGGATTTGAACATATGAATTTGAGGGAGGCACAATTCAACCCGTACCATTAAGTTTGCCTTTCTTTAGACATGGGACTGCTAGAGCATATGGTAAATGAATGTGTAACCTCCTAAGAAGCTGCCAAAATGTTTGCCAAAGTTGCTACAGCATTTTGCATTCCCATGAGCAGTGTGTGAGAGTTTTAGTTGCTACACATCCTCATCAGCACCTGGTATTGCCAGTTTTTCAAAATTCAGCCACTGTAATAGGTATCTAGTGGTATCTCATGGTGGTGTTAGCTTGCATTTGTCCTGCTGACTACTGATGCTGAGCATGTTTTTCTGTCATCCACACATCTTCTTTGATGAAATGTCTTTTTTTATTCTTATTCAGCCACCTCTTTTGGGTTTTCAGTTCTACATAATAATTGTCCCTCAGATCCTGAGATTCCATTTGTCCTTCATTTCCCTGCCCATCTTCTTCTGTTTTTCAGACAAAATAATTTCTATTTTCAAGGTCATGGACTCTTTCCTCTCTCATCCCAATTAAGCTAATCCAATAAATTTGCTGATTTCAAATATTGTATTTTTGAGTTCTAGAATTTCTCTTTTTTACAGTTTCTACTTCTTCTCTGGGACTTCCTATCTTTTCATTCATTATAAGAATATTTTCCTTTATATCTACAGTTCTTAAACTTTAGGATCAGAATCCCCTTGAAAATCTTTTAAAAATATAAACTTCTGGGCTTCTCCCCAACGTTTTGATTCAGTTGATTGTAGGTGGAGCCAGAGAATGTGTATTTCTGAAAAGTGCCCAGGTGATACTGAGGCTGCTGGTCTCAGGACCACTCTTTAAAGGACCACTGCTTTACATCACACTTAGTTACAATAGGGGCTTGAAAATACTTGTCTGCTCATTCCAACACCTGGGTCATGATGGGTTTAGTCTATGCTTGGTTTAGTCTATGTTGATTATCTTTTCTATTGATAATGAGGCTGATTTTCCCATTTCTTCTTTTCTATTGGGAATGAGGCTGATTTTCCCATTTGTCTTGAGCAATGTGGGAATTAAAGAATGGATATTTTAAAATGTTATGTTGTGGTGACTCTGGATTACGTTATATTCCTACCAAGAGTGTCAACTTTTCTATTTTATCAAGCTATCACCTTGGTTGGACTGAAACTACAGACTCTGCCTCTTGAGAAGCAGCTCAAAGCTCAATTGAGTTCACCTCTCCTAGGCTGCTTGGAGACTTCCTGGCACCTACATGATTCAGGGATCACCATAAAAACCTAGACAGAATTTACACATGGAATCTGGGGTTCCCGGACCCGGCTCTCCACTGTCTGAGTCTCCCCACACTTTCCAGGATCTGTGGTTGCCCAAACTTTGTAATGTGGTTCATCAGGCCAGAGAGACCATGAATTTTATATCACTCTCCCACATGTTGTCAACTGTGGCTGCCCTCAAGCTAAAAGTCTGAAAAAAATGGGACAATTCTCCCATGCTATTCCCTTCTTCCAGTCTCCTGTTCTCCTGCCTGCTTTTGTTCACGTTCCACTACCTTCAAATAGTCGTTTTTGGTCCTGTGTCCAGACTTTAGAGCTGCTCTACGTGCAGAAGAGTCAATTCAGTATGAGCTTACTCAGCCAATACTGAAAACATTATTTTAAAATAAATATAAAATTTTCCCAAATTGCCAACTACTATAAATTATCATCAGACATGTTACAATACTATAGATTTATATACTTATGGATACCAAGATAAACAGGTTCCTATAAGTAACAGAGACTACTTCTTTTTCTGAGTTGTGGAAAGAAATCAAGGTAGTTCACATTTATGTGTCTTTTCTAAAACTTAATTTGAAAAATACAATTATATCTTTATGTAACCTGAAAAAAGTGATCCAATGCATGTTAAGAAATCAACTGGCTCCATGCCTTTACGTTTCTTTGGAAATAGGAAGCAAAGATCTTCTAGGTGGGCTATTTGTTTCAGCAAGTTACACAGCCTCACCCACAGCTATTATGTATTGAGCTTCCTTCTGAAAATACAATCCCATCGGCCACTTGAGAAACCTCTAAGTACATTAAAATGCAATTATCCTTCTTAACAAGGGAAAGCTACAACCACATAACCTATTTTCATTTCAATCCACTGCTTGAGGATAATTTATAAAGGATCAATAGCAAAACTGTTACCTGGGAGTTTATTTACCAAGCATTTTAGTGTGTCGATTCCTTTCATAACAGCCTCTGTTAAACATCCCTGGGGAAATGTCTTCCATGCATCCAATTCCACACTAGCTCTCCTCTAATACACAGGAGATGTGTGATTAAAAAATGAAGTCGTAATACGCATTCCATTAAAGAGCACTTATAGCAAGCTAACAAATTCAGCAAAGCACCACCAATCCAATGCATATGTCAACAATCCTATCTATTACATAAACGGAGTGCCAGAAACAAAGACATTCCTACTGAACACGCCTGCAGATTCATCCAAACAGAGGGCATCTTGGTGGACAAATTCTGAAAGCTCAGAAGCCACCTGGGAACGTGGTGATTTACTCTACCATTCAAAGCCATGTGGACAACTCCTGGCTGTGAATGGGAACAGAGGACTGATAAAAAGAAGCTTTAGTGGGACTAGGACTATGTTGCCATAGAAGAAATCACTCTTTAAATATACAATGAAAGAGAGAGAGAAGGATTTTCTTCCAAAAGTTAATGATTTGGGGAAGGAATATTTCTCTTTGTACCTTGTCAGGTACAAAACACAATCTCAAGGGTTTTACGGTGCTAAAGATGTTTCCACGGCTCCCAATGAAAGCAGACAAGCCAGCAGATTCTGTGACTGTGACATCAGTATGGTGAGAAGTCAAGACAGCACAGGACATCAAAGCTTTCAGAGTTAACCAGCTGCAGTCCTCATGGGGGCATGGCTATGTAGCTGGCCCTGTCACCTAAACACACACCATTCGGTTCTTCAAGATGCAGAGAAACTGCTCTTGTGCAAAGGCAACATCATTCAGTGGCAATCCTGCAGAGAGCCAGGACTGGGAACCGCAAATTCTATGTGTAAATTCTGCCTAGATTTTTGACTGCTCCCTGGATCATGTAGGTGCCAAGCAGACTCCAAGCAGCCTAGATAAGGAGAGAACTTGACTGAGATTTGAGCTGCTTCTCAAGGTCGTTCAATATTAGAAGGATCCTTGATTTCCAACCTTGCTGCTGATGCGCTTCTGTATTTACAAGTACGAGCTGACCCAATCATCAACCTACTGAATCCTCCAAACTCTGATTTTGACTTGCACTCACTTTTGAACTTCTGCCTATGCAGCCACCCCTTTCTTGCTTCGTTTTTCATATTGTTATGTCTAGAGTGCAACAACAATGCGGTAGCAAAGAACCCGCAAGCTCCAGGAAGACATGCTCAGCAAACAAGTCTCTGACCAGAGAGTGCTTTGCACTGTTGTTACAGATCTCAATTAAGAGGAGACTATAATCTTTTTGTCTTAACATAAATTAACTTTCCTAACTAAAAGCATGTTGAACACAGTAGACTATATATTTAAGCCTAATTCTTAAAACAGAGATAACTGATATCTCTACTCATAGTTCCTAGGATTGAAGAATTATTGATAATTTTGTAAACTACAGTCATGTACTGCATAGTGACATTTCAGTCAATGATGAAATGCGTATACAATGGTGGTCCCATATGATTATATGGTTATACCACATAACCTAGGCTATGTGGTATAAGCTATACCATCCAGGCCATGGATGAATCTCAAAGCTGTATGTAGTATAGGCTATACCATCTAGGCCTGTGTAGGTACAAGGTACACTCTATGACATTCACACAACAATGAAGCGGCCTGATGATGCATTTCTCAGAACATACCCCCATCATTAAGCAATGCATGACTGTAGTCTATAAAACGACCTCCTATAACTCTGTAAGTACACACATGTGCACACAAACACACACTCATTGCCACTTTATGTATGTGTCACAAAAATCCTATTACTATGTTCCAATAAGCTCTATATGAACCAGGTAGTAGCTTAAAGTAAGCAAAGCACAGAAGTCACTAGCATCTTACTGGACATCAAAGAAAGTATTAAAGCCATCAAAATAAGTAAGACTGCATTTTAAGACTAGGCCTCAAGAGCAAAGACTCTCCTATCAATGGGTTCGTGGATAAGACGCTACACAGCAAGTGTTCCTCTAACAGGGGAACAGATGGCCAGCCGTCCACCAAAATGTGTCCTCTTCACTCCAGAGTTCAGAATCACAGCTGGGCAGCAAGCCCAGGCAGGACCCACTTACTGGCCTCACCTGTGACATGGTGCAGCCAAGCAAAGAGCTCCCACCAGTAGAAAGTAAACAGCAGTAACATACACTGCTATCAGGCTGCAGTATTTAGAACTAGTGATACCTTCTCCTTCATTTCTTTTCCTTCTGCTGGCTAGGTTACTCACCATGATGAGAACCACCTACTAATCAGGAAAACCTTGGGCTCTTCCATAGGTGAGACTTGGCCATCACCTTTTAGCATGTTCCAGCCACTGTGCATTTATTAGTCAGTTTGTTAGCACAGACCCTAGCAAATATACAACCTGAAAGCAGAGCTTTCCAAAAACTACAGACATTTTATAGTTCTCCAGTGCACTGTAATACTCCAACTGTGCTTCATCAATAAAAAGCAAGTTATAAAACTTATGGTAGACAAAATCTACGATTTTTAAAAATTAGGTAAGAGAGAAGCTTCTTACATTTCGGAAGCAGAAGGGAGGGGCTTCCTGTGCCCCATGCTGCTTGTGATAATCTGCCCAGTCGAAGTCCTGGCCAGAGTAACCTGGGAATGACAAAACACAGATAAAACAGCGTACATTAAGCAAAATCCCAGACAGATGAGCAAAATCAG
This sequence comes from Pongo abelii, assembly GCF_028885655.2. Classification (NCBI taxonomy): domain Eukaryota; kingdom Metazoa; phylum Chordata; class Mammalia; order Primates; family Hominidae; genus Pongo; species Pongo abelii. The sequence goes on from NC_071993.2 coordinate 7,306,693, forward strand.
AAGGGGTGAAAGTTTAGGCCCCCAAAAGATAATGTCCTCTGATGCCTAACAGCACTTCAGATTCCACAAGCTCAGATGAAATCTTTTGGAAAAATTAAAGTACTAAACACAGGTAAAGCATCGTTATTATAACACGCTATCTGAAGCCAGGTGAGGAATGATGGAACTTACCTATGGCGACACCAGCCGGTGGGGGGATTTGCCATAAGGGGGAAGAGCTGAGCCAGGATATGACATAAAACACACTCTCACCACTCACTGTGCAGAAATAGCCAATGACATCTCCCTTCATGGGAAGCCTGAGGTCGTGGGAGCTTACTTTTCAGTGTCTTTATGGAAAACATGAGATTTTACTGGGAAATTAAAAAAAAAAAAAGAAACAAAACAGTACCAGGGATAACTTTTTAAAAAGTAACAGAAGGTAGAGAAGAGGGCAACAAAGAGTTGAGGGTTTGGAGAGAAAAGCTCCCAGAGAAATGAGGGAAGGAAGGCAAATGTTGCCCTGGTACTGACCTGCTGAGGCTGAAGGAACATGAGAATTGCGGGAGGCAGGTCTCTGCTGCAAAGCTCTGGGGGCAGTTTGGATATACTGAGAGAGGCATCTGAACAACAACTCTTCATATACACTAAATGTAACCAAATACAGATCCTACTAAAGTGGCTTCTTTCCTTCTTTCTTTCTTTATATTCACTTCATTTTTTTGGGGAAGATGCAACTATATAAATGTCCATCATGACCATGGCAAGACAGGAGAAGAGGTGAGAGAAAAGAGGCCTGAATTATACCTAAGAAAGGCATAACCCAGGGAGGAAAATGCCTCTTCATGGGAGTCTCATCGGCACAAAATCAAACCAATGGACAGGCAAGGAAAAAGGAGTGAGGTGTCAAAACCTTCCTGTAAACAAGCAAAGGAAAAACACAGTCCAACTGTGATTCACTGAAGTGTGTAAATGCCCCTAGTCTCTTCATTGACAGTGCTCTCTGTTGGCGGAAATCTACGTGAAGTAAATCTCTAAGAGATTTCTTATGTTTTTTTATCCAAATCCCCCAGTTTCTTTTCCCCATATTGTCGCAGATTCTATGAGTGCAAATTCACTTATCATAAGGACTTTTAGTTACTAAATCAGATGCAGAGGGACTATGGAAATTCTTTATTAAAGAAACTCAAGATAGGCCAGGCGCGGTGGCTCACGCCTGTAATCCCAGCACTTTGGGAGGCCGAGGTGGGTGGATCACGAGGTCAGGAGTTCAAGAGCAGCCTGGCCAAGATGGTGAAACCCCTTCTCTACTAAAAATACAAAAATTAGCCAGGCGTGGTGGTGGGTGCTTGTAATCCCAGCTACTCGGGAGGCTGTGGCAGATAATTGCTTGAACCTGTGAGGCGGAGGTTGCAGTGAGCTGAGATCTCCCCACTGCACTCCAGCCTGGGTGACAGAGCAAGACTCCATCTCAAAAAAAAAAAAAAAGAAACTCAAGATACTGAAGATACTGGTTGCCTCCACTTGTATTCCCAAGCAAAGAATACGAATTATTTTCATTAAGCAAGCTCAATATATCCTATTTTTTGTTGTTTTTGTTCTTTGAGACGGAGTCTCGCTCTGTCACCCAGACTGGAGTGCAGTGGCACAATCTCGGCTCACTGCAAGCTCTGCCTCCCGGGTTCAAGCAATTCTCCTGCCTCAGCCTCCTGCGTAGCTGGGACTACAGGTGCCCGCCACCACGCCTGGCTAATTTTTATATTTTTCATAGAGACGAGGTTGCACCATATTGGCCGGGCTGGTCTCGAACTCCTGACCTTATGATCCGCCTACCTCGGCATCCCAAAGTGCTGGGATTACAGACATGAGCCACCCCGCCCAGCCCTATATATATATATATATATATATATATATATTTTTTTTTTTTTTAAGATGGGAGGGTGACAGTTAAGCAAAAAAGCAGCTGTGCTTCTTGGGTTCCAGAGACTGACCCGTGAACTTCCCATATCCTGCTGACCATCAGTGGCAGGTCCCCTTCTTTCTTAAGACAGCTGTTTCATTCTATAAAGACTGAAAATTCTTTCCAGCCACTTTCAAAGAGGTTCTTCGAGTTCTTCCACCTGCCCTTGCTCCTGCCCTTCTCTCTAAAGCTCCCCTCCAGCTAAATGGCTCCTGCATCAAAGGTTTCTAGACAGGACCAAAGCCGACTTTCTTCTGAACCTTTTTAAACACAACAGAACACATCTCACAAACAAGGTAATGTAATGTGAGTTTCTCTACAATTAAGAAAACCTTCCACTTTGAGTGTAGTTTCTCTGGAGCTGTCTGGATCAAAGCCTCATATTACTGTAGAAGAATTAGCCTCAAGACACGTCAAACGGAGAAGTTTCCTAACAGGACAAAGGGCCTGGAACTGGAGAAGAGGTTATCTGGGTTAAGACCCAGCTCTCCCAGTAATGGGAGGGAGCCAGGAAAAAGTAGATTAAATCTTCTGTGCTCCACTTTCCTCATCTACAAATTCACAAAATAAAAAGAAAAGCGGCTGGGCGCGGCGGCTCACACCCATAATCTCAGCACTTTGGGAGGCTGAGGCACAGGCAGATCACGAGGTCAGGAGTTTGAGAACAGCCTGAAGAACATCATGAAACCTCGTCTCTACTACAAATACAAAAATTAGGCGGGAGTGGTGGTGCGTGCCTGTAATCCCAGCTACTCAGGAGGCTGAGGCAGGAGAATTGCTTGAACCCGGAGGCGGAGGTTGCTGTGAGCCAACATCACACCACTGCACTCCAGCCTGGGCAACAGAGCAAGACTCTGTCTCTCAAAGCACGAAATAAAAATAAATAAAATAAAGTAAATAAAGAGAAAAGCTTTTAGATCCCTCTGCTGCCGCACTCTATGATTCAGAGCCACCATTACTAATTATTTTACTGTTGCTACTAAGGATTTTTTTTCCCCCAACTCTCTGTGGTTAATTCTCTTCTCTGCTCCTAAAAGAAAAGTGTAACGTGGCTGGATGATGAGCAGTTACCTAACAAGGCATTCCTCTAAGAAGACCTCAGGACTCCATCCATGAAGACACATCTCTGAAACACAATGATCCCGTCTGTCTGGGGTTTTGGAAGATGGACTTTGTTAAAGTCAAGATCTCCTTCTGTTCCACTATCTCTTCCTGGACCTCTGCTATTTCCTGAGTTAATTTCAAGAGTGAAGAAAACTAGATGAGATCCCTGGGGTGGGGAGGAGGGAAATGAGAGAAAACTATATAGAAAAATAGCAAAGCATTTTCTGACACAGCCTGGCATGTGGGTAATCTTTATGGTCCATGTATGTTCAGATAAAACTTTCCAACCTGGAAGTCACCCCTGTTCCCTACACAGAGACGTTAAGCTGGGCTTTCTATAACTAACTTCTAATGAGCTTCAACCCATTCTATAAAATGTCATGCCCTGTGTTTTCTTGGACCTACATTCAAGCCTTCTATCTATTCATCCAATCCTCCACACTCTGTCTATGGAGAGCCATTTCTAATCTGATAATTTCTAGATAAAATCAAGTCTTGCTGGCTATGTTGTAAGCAACACTTAATTATTCTGTCCCTAGAACATGCTCATTTCCTTGACATTCCAACAGCTTAGACTCCTCCATCCCCTCCTCCTCCTCCTCTTTGGGACCTTTACTCACTTCATCATTTCAAATTCTTTTCCTTTGGGCTGATAATGAGCTGTCTTTGTAAGGCAGTTTTGTGACAGCTCAGAAAATAACTGTGACATAAAAACAAATTGCTGTGGATGCTATAATAGAGATGACAGGGTCAATTATACTCATTAATCAACAAAGACAGAACAAGAAGTACTAAGGCTTAACTGTGGCCAGGAAAACACATTTTAAACCTGGAGGGAGGGAGGAAAATAGCAGAGGGGAGAAGAAAATGAAAGGAAATAAAACCCCTTAGGCAATTAAACTTTGCAGCAAGCTTCCCTGAGAGACTGTTGAACCACAACCATTAGATTTATTTAAGCTTTTATTAGTGTTTATTCTGAACGAAGTTTCAACCCTTACAGGTCCAAAAGCGAAGAGGTTGATGACCCATTTCCCTCGGATACAAATTAATTGACATAAAACAGCTCTATTTGCACACATCATTATTGGCAGTGTAACTGGACAATTCTTTGGAAAAACTATTTGGCATTAAAAAAAAAAATCCTACCCTTTGACACAACCATTTTACTTCTGGGAACTTATCCCATAAAAATGACCCTAAAACCTGAAAAAGGTGTTATACATGAAGACACTTACGGCATTATGATTGGTAACACTGGAGGAAAAAAAATGAAATAACCTTCTGTGCAGTAACAGAAAATGAGATGGGACTTCTCCAAGTCTGTGGAATGCCACACAGGCATGAAACCACATGTAGTTTTAAAAAATTCATAAAAAATAACTGCTATGGCTTTAGATGAAAAGACTGCTATAAACATATACAGAATTATTAGATTTATATAAAATATGCAAAGATGAAGACCAGAGAAAATGTACAAAAACCTTAATAATAAATATTACAATAATTGTTGGGTGGTGGGACTCTTGGCTACTTTCTTCTTTGACCTCTTTGTATTTTTCCAAGTTTTCAATAATGATCACTAAATTATTTCAATAATAAAAAATTATTTGAAAACACAGAATCTTTGCCCTATTTTAAATGGTAATTAAGGCACTGGCTGATCAATCCAGAGTCCACTCAACACATGAAATACACCATGACTGCCTCCCCTCAGCCTTCCTCCAGCTTTGCCAGTAGAATCCTGACTTTATCCAGTTCCTGGAGCAAGTGAATCAGGACCATCTTGAGATGCTCATGGTAGCCATATGCCCTTTTCAGGAGGCTTAAGATGGGTAGGAGAAGGGTTTACAGAAAAAAATTCTCTCTCTAACAAAAGAGACATGCAAGAATAAAAACTCGTCTTCTATCCTGGGTGGCTAAGAAAAAAACATATACAATCTTAATAAAAAATAAAAATAGCAAAGGAATACCATGTTTGCTATCTACCTGGCTGGCAAAATGAAAAACAACACTAAGAATCCACCATTCTAAAGGCTGTTAGGAAGCAGGCGCTTTTATGTGTTTGTGGTAGGAGTGGAACTTTAAAAAACCACTGTAGATGTCAATTTGGTAACATGTCAAAATCCTCAGGCTCCAGCGACTACAGGGAGTAACAGACACACAGCCTGACACCGATAACACAGTGAGGTAAAAGCAAGGATGAAGGGGCACTCAGAGAGTGAGGAAAGAAGGCTCTGAAGATCTCACCACTGCAGAGCAAACAGCTCCATAGAGAGATCTTCCTCACCCCAGAGAATGTTTACTCTATTAAATGTTAGAAGAGCATGTGTAAACAGCAAGCTTATTTAGTTTTCAGTTCCACCTCCCTTGGAAAGGAAAAGTGATACAATCATCTTCAAAGTCAGCACATACCAGGACCCAGATATGTGCATAAATGTTGATGCAACAGAACTTAAGTTCTAAGAACAGGTTCTCAGTCCTTTCCCAGAAAGTTTCACAACTCACAGAGCAGCACTTCGGGGCATTTTTGTAATGCCTTACTCTTCCGATTGAAAGCTGATCTTTCTCCTTTCAAGCCCAAGTTTTTATTGTTTTTGAGGCAACCAACATTCCCTGAACACCCACTAAAGCCAGGGGCTCTGTGGCATCCCTTCAGGGGATGAATGTCCCATGGCCCAGGCAGGGAGGCAAGATTGCACAGACCTCAGCTGGCAGAACCGGTCCTGGGAGCCAGTCTGTCTGTTCCAGAAAACAACTTTCTCAACATTGCCTCCATCTGTTTCACAAAGGAGTTTCTGTACATTGCAGGCTTACAGGCAGGACAGCAAACATCAGCGACTGACTAAAGCATTTGTTCTTGTCAATGCTGGTTGCTAAAAAACTACAACCTCCCTCTTGAAATCTTCTAGCTACCTCCACATTCTTGGGTGATGTTCAATTTTAAGCCTTCCTTGATGCTGGTCTTTAAAAGCGACACTTTCATTCATTCCCAGTTGAATTACTCTGTGTTTTTATGTTCATGGAACAGTGCAGAAAAAAAAAAAAAACCCAGAAAATAAGGAAGATAAATAAATAAGACAATAATATAAGCACTAGCCTTACCACCTTCCTTGTCTTTTAAAACATTATGGTGAGAAGTACTTAATCTTGGTCATGGTATGACAGTTCATATACTTCTCTGCTGAGGGAATGTTCTACATGTTATTTTGAATTATAACCACAGTGTTAGGGGACACAGGTATGTGCCCAGGATGGGGTCTAACATCATATACATATCAGCTGTCAATGGGAAAAATATCTTACAGATCCTGAAGAATGAAGTGAATTTAAGGATAAACATAAAAGGTTCTTAGTTTTCAACAATCAGAAGTATTTTCAGATATTAAAAATGACCTAGAGAATTTTACTATTCCAACTCTTTTCAATCAAAAGTGACCGTTTTGCTCAAGAGTGAATCAGAAAGATAGAAATGAGACTTGCTTCCAAGTCCAGTAGCCGGGTGGGACAATCTGACAGTCTCCCTACAGATATCAGATGAAATACATTTGTGAAAAATTACATAGCCCAAGTCAAAAGAGAAGAAAATCTCCAAACACCAAAAAAAAAAAAACAAAAAAAAACCCTGAAAGAGCCCTGAAAGCCAGAACTGAGCAGTGCAGCAGCTCACAGAGGGTAGAGGACAGCCTGGTTCAAGGGAGATGAGCAGGAGGACCCGAGGCTACTATCTATGGCTGGCCCCAGGCAGTAGCCCAGTCTATGAAAATAGAACCAGACAAACTAAGCTGACTGGATCGGAGAGGCAGCAGAGATGGGCTACCTACCTGGGGTTCTGAAGAAGAAAAAAGGAGGTCATGCACTTCCCCAGGCCAGTGGCACACACAGATGTGGGGTCCAGCTTTCCAATTCCGTGGGACCCAGACTGAGAAATTAATATCAAATTCAGCCACTCATTCCTTGAATAATCAGGGACACCTTCATGGACTAGACATTGTTTTTGGTGCTGGGGATGCAGCAATGAACGAAAGAGATTAAAAAAACACCCTTGATCCTATGAAGTTTATTTCCTAGTGGATGGATAGAGACAGTAACAAATAAATATAGATTGAAGAGATGACTTCAACCCAGGGCACATGGAACTGCCACATAAATAACAACCACCACTGAAATTAGTTCACAATCAACAATCACAAACCACATAAGGAAACTGACCAACTTGAGGGAGGGCCAGAGAAATGAACTTCAATGCAAAATGCCTTATCAGGAAAAAAGAGCGCTTCCGCCAGTCTAATGATCCTGAATCTGAACACCTTAACACAACTTCAAACACACACACTCACACCACACACTACATACCACACACACACACACACACCACACAGCACACACATACAGACACATACCACATAGACTTACTACACATACACATCACATATTAGACACACACACACACCCCACATACACATCCTGCACAAACATCCATCACAAAAACAAAGAAAAGCTAACAAATCCTCAATCTCAAAATGATATTTTAAAGTACCATTTGGAAATTTACAGAACAACAGATAAAAATATAGTGAGGATATAGAATAGCTGAATACTTCAATAAATAAACTTGACCTGACCAAATGATGTGACAATAAATCTGAAAATACAGCTAAAATGGACAATACTGTAAAATACATGTACATTACCAAAACTATCTCACAAATGGTTACCCTGACTAAACTTATATCCACTAAAGGAAATAAATTCACACTCAATAAAACACCAACAACATCAATAGCTCCAGATAGGTTTGTAAGACAGTTTTCCCGAACTGTCAAGTATCACATAAGTCATATCTTACACAAACTGTTTTTGAGACAGTTTAGAAAGGTAGCTAGATATGACATAAATATACAAAATTAGTGGTATTCTCATGCCAGCTGACAGCCAATAAGAAATGAAAAGAAATCCCATTCGCCACAGCAAGCAGAAGGATAAGGTACCTAGGAAATATTCCAGGAAAAGATTGCAAGCTATAAAAAGATAATAGAAAATATCAATTTTTCTAAATCTATAAATTCAATGCAATGCTGAAATCCAATGGGACTCTTTACAGAACCTTACAAACCAATGCTAAAATTAATGTACAAGAATGATCTGCCAAAAACAACCAAGAAATTTTGAATAAAAATAAAAAAAAAGTGACTCAACTAATAGATATCAAGATTATATTATTATAAAGTAATAACAATTTGTTTAGGGCTATACAAACAGACTGAAGAGACAGAATAACAAAGAACAGGGTTAAGAGTCACACCCACAAAGGGATGGATCCATGACAGTGGTGGCATTATAAATCAAAGAGGAAACAGCAGACCATTCAACAAATGATGCAGAGACAAGTGGGGAAATGAAAAACTTCAATTCAACTCAAGCAAGAAAAATAAGATAGTTTTCCTTCCTCATGCCAATACAAAAATCAATTTCAAGTAGGTTACAGAGCTAAACATGGAAAAGTAAAACTGCAAGAGTTTTAAAGAAAACACATCAGTAGGAAGGAATGCTAAAGATATATAAACAATGCATACAGGGAAAGATGGCTGTTTGACTACATTACAATTTACTACTTCAATATGCCATTAAAAACCAACATGGCACATGTATACATATGTAACAAACCTGCACATTGTGCACATGTACCCTAAAACTTAAAGTATAATAATAATAATAATAAACCATTAAAAAGCAAAGAAACAAGCCAGACTAGGTTATTATATGTGTGAGGCACATTGCTGAGAAAGAATTCATATTAGAATATATAAACTACTTCTACGATCAAAAGAATATGGGCCGAAGAAGAAAACCACAGATGGCCAATAAGGGTAGGATGCAGTGCTCAACCATCCTAGTGATCAGGACCACCTCAGTGAAACGAGGAGATCCACTTCATTCCCCTCAGAGGGGCCATGCTTAACCCTGGGAATACCACAAAACAGGGAGGGTGACACAAAATGGGAATGCTCAAACACTGTGTTAGAAATGTAAACTGACACAACGTGGAGAGTATTCGGTACTATCTATGGAATTCCAGCAATTCCACATTTAGGAATATCCCCTGAAGGCACCTCTTACACTTGGGGACATTGGACATACATTTGGGGATCACTTGCAATAGGGAAACCTGGAAATCCCTTCAATGTTCACCAACAGAAAATGGAATTTTCAAATATTACAGTATATTCATAAAGCAAGCAAAATGAATAAACAATCTACATGCCCCAACATGGAAAAAAATCTGAAAAATGTTAATACACAAAAAGTTACATAAAGATATGCATAGCGCATTATATATGTATATAGTCAAATAAGGTCTATTTTAATTTGATGGTAATAAAAACAATGATACTGGTAAGGCATAAACAAAGAAGCCTATGCAGTCATGTCATAAAAGCATGTAATCTGTAGGAGGGTGCTCACCTTCTGGAGGATGAGGGGTGAAGGGCTAGGGGTGGGAGAGAATGCGGACAGAGTTTCAATTCATTCAACCTCAACAAATACCTACCAAGTGCCACCCACTATTCCAGCTACTGAGGATGACTAGTGAATGATTGACAAACACCGCTGCTGCTGTGGATCTTTCATTTTAGTGGGGGAGACGAATGAAAACAAGACAAACAAGGGAAGTATATACGACTTATTTGTGTATTACATGATAAGGTCTGCGACATACTGCAGGGAAGGAGATGCAAATGTTGGGAGTGGTGGTTTGCTACTGAGATTGAACAGGCAAGCCCAGAAAGATGACTTCAAGCAGGCAGCACTTGAGTCAAGACTGAGTCAGGTGACGGGTGTCTGCGCAGAGGGAACAGCAGGTGCCAAGTCAAGGAGATGAGAGTGACTAGGACAGACTGAGCAGGGAGTCGGGAGATGAGGCTGGACAGGGCAGTGGAAGTCAGCACGGCTGGGTGCTGTAGGCTGTTGCCACAGTCTTGACTTGGACACAGGGTGGGGTGGAAGGCGCTGGACAGTCCGAGCAGAGGGACCCATGGTTTATGTTCTAACACGATCGATCCGACTGCAGTGTTGAGAGTCCCCTGAGTTAAACAAGGGGCTGCTGCAGGAACCAGGTGAGACAAACTGGTGGCCTGAGACAGGTGGCTGTGAGGAGAAGTGGTGAGACTCTGAAAATGTGGACGGGACTCCCTGATAGGTGAGGTACGGGGCATGAGAAACAGAGGACTTAAGGATGACTTGGTCTTCATTATATCCATAATGCTTTCATGTTTCATATTTCATTGTTGAAAAACATGACTCAAACAAGGCAGAATGTTAGCATCTGTTGAAGCAAGGTGGTAGGGCCATGAGTGTCTATGTTATTTTCTGCCCGCTTTGGTATGTCTGAAACGTGAGTGACAAAATGGATTAAGCTCATCAGTCAGTGTCTGAGGTTTTTCTTTAGGAAAAGAGAATACCACTTAGGGTTCCCTGCTTTGTGTCTCAATAATAATTAAAATACACCTTTACTTCCTAAATTGTGTTAACGGTTTATGTGTCTATTAAATGGTCAGCCAAAAAGAGACAAATCAAAGTGCTAACATAAGCCAATTACTTCAGCCTTTGCTCACACCTTGTACAGCAGAAATTTAAAGGCTGAACATTTTCTACAAAAGTTCCTGGGTGGAACTTTTCCTCCACTAAGTACACAATTAATCTTTGATGTTACACAAGAAAGGTTAATGAAATAATTTTAAAATAGCATGTCATGGTTGATAACCTATACACATTTTTGCTTAGGTGATCTACTTACTTGTTGATCACTTTTCATAGTGCCTATGAAACTGAGTTGCTGTTTATTGGGTTTAAACTAATTGAGTAAAATCTCCAATGTTCTAACGTTTGCTTACCAGGAAAATCCTTACTACACAGAAAGCCACACTGAAAAACTCCTTTCCACTCTAGCTCACTTGTCTCTAAGGTGTGAGGACAAATTTTTTTTTTTTAAGTAGGAACAGAGTCAAAACAATGTAATAAAATATCTGTGTTATTTGCATATATTTCTCCTACACCACCGGAAGTCTTTCATTTCAACAGCTGTTTCCGAACCTCTTTCTGAAGTCGAGCAACACATTGTAATTGTAGGCAGCATCCATGTTTTTAACAGAAATCTAGACAACCCAATACATTCATGGGAAACATACACACCTGAAAACATCTGAAATCACTTGGCAATATGTATAATAAATCCCACATATTCTATGTGTCAACCTAAGAATTTAATTTAGACACAACAACCTTTTATTTTTAAAAAAGCTTCTACTTGCATACGTTCATAAAGTGAAGAATGGTCTTTGAAACATCTCTACAACATGACTCTTAATCCCGGTGTTGAGATGTAAGATGTGAAACCAACCACCTCAAAAGGAAACCGTAAAACACCACTACCACAATCACCACCACCACCTCCTCCTCTAAATGCTCATTCAGTTTAATTACAAAAATAAATATACTGCACTCTCACAGGAGAGTAAGGGAGTCAATGAATGAAGCCATGACTGTCTTTTAACCACAGTCCCTTGTAAAATTATTCCCTAAAATTCTAATTCTCTGACTGCTTTGATATATTGACCATCTGAATTGTGTAAAGCCATGGTCCATTGACATGAATTAGGTTGCTTTAGGTCCCCCAAACTCTCTAGAATTACTAAGAAGGATGAACATTACAAAACATCAGCAAGACAGAACAGCAGTGAAGTGTGGATACGGTTGTGTAGAAAAAGCATTAGATTTGGTATCTTAAGTCTGGGGTTTTTAACCCAACACCCCTGCACCAGGATTTGAAAAGTCATTTAACACAACTGAGCCTCAATTTCTCTAGATATAAAATAAGTAAGGTTGATGAAATCATCTTTAGGATCCCTTTCAGTTATAAAAACCCTCCATTTTTAATAATGTATGTTCATTTTTTAATAGGTAATACATTTATTTAGATAGAAAAGAAAAAAAGATAAAAATAGTATTGTTACATGTCATGTCTACCTTCATCCCTTATGCCACATTCCCCACCGCTGTCCCCTATACCCCCAAAACACTAATAATTATTCTCATTCGTTTCTTATGTAACTACAGAAATATGAGCAAACACTAATATGTACTGTTTTGCCTCTTCTCTAACATAGAAAGTGTCATACGGTACCTACTGTACCACTCACAGTGTATCTCGGACAGCCTTCCACCTCAGTTCATAGAGAGGTCCCTCATTCTTTTCAACAATGGCACAGATCTCATTAGAAGGATCTCCAAAGTCTATTTAACCAATATCCTACTGATAAGTACTTGAATTTTTCCACTCTTTTGCTATTATAAATAATGCTGCAAAAAAACAAACTTTTATGCAGATGATCTCTACATTATAACTTAAGGGGAAATTTCCAGAAGTGGAATTACTGAGTCAGTGGGAAAATAAAAGTTTAGCAAAATCCACCAAACTGCCTTCCACACAGCTTGCACCTTCCTGCACTCTCAATGGCAATGTCTGAGAATCTTTATTCCTCCACCGTCTCGCTAAGCTGAGGTTCTCCTGTTCCTTCTCCTTGGGATTTCTGTCTCATCTGATAAGCAGACGCCACTTCAATAGGATTTCTCTTCATCTGTGTTTCTCTTATTATGATAAGTTTGCCCAAGAGTCGCTGAGCTTCTTGTATTGTGTGCTCTTCTGAGGTTATTCTTTGTCCACATTCCTGTAAGTTGCTGGTCTTTTTCTTACTGGTTTACGAGTAAAAATTCTATGATTTCAAGAAAACATTCCTGAACTAACGATATTTACCACATTCTTAAATGATATGGTTTGGCTGTGTCCTCACCCAAATCTCATCTTGAATTGTAACTCCCACAATTCCCACATGTCGTGGGAGGAACCTGGTGGGAGGTGATTGAATCATGGGGGCAGGTCTTTCCTGTGTTTTTCTCATAACAGTGAATAAGTCTCACGAGATCTGATGGTTTTAAAAACAGGAGTTTCCCTGCACAAGCCCTCTCTTTGCATGCTGCCATCACCTGCTCCTCATTGCCTTCCACCATGATTAGGAGGTTAACCCAGCTGTGTGGAACTGTAAGTCCATTAAACCCCTTCTCCTGTATAAATTACCCAGTCTCAGGTATGTCTTTATCAGCAGCATGAGAACAGACTAGTATACTGAACTAATGATATTTACTACTTCTTGAATGCTTTAATGGTTTAAAAAGAGTTATAGTTTCTTATTGGAAGGTACTAGCCACCATTACTCAATATTCTACTGATGTGTAGTATGTATTTGCATATAATGTCCATGAAGAAATATTCTTTTGAGTTTTTGAAAAAGAAAATTTCACTTTAACAAGAGAAAAGAATGGTTTGGAAGAATGCAGGAAGACAATTTCACCTCACCAAATATCACAAATATTTGGATAAAAGAGAAGAAATGATCATAACTAAATAGCTTAAAATATAAAAATATTTAATTTCATATATTTGTGCAGTCCTTTCATTGAATGTTTAACAGTTCAGTTACATTAATGTAAAACAATTTTCTTAATATTGTAAAACTCAAGTATCCAATAGGCACATCCATTTTCCTGGTGAACTTCTAAGCTATGTCAACGATCTTTTTATGTAATTCATACAAAATGTATTTTAAAATTCTGAAAACATTGACAACTATGAAACCTCTGCCATAACGGAGTGATCAAGCAGCCAAAATGCTGATATAAATACTTTTCCTTTTTTTCACTCAATGAGGAAATAGCCAACCATTTTTTCAGAATTCTTAAATATAATAGATTCTAATACTACTGAGGAATAAGCAAAGTCTAACAAGTAGCATTTACATATCTAGAAAAAGTTTTCCTTCAATGACACAGGACCCATTCCCCACACACGCTTCCATGAGAATAGTCCAAAAGAAGCAAAGGAAGATGGCCCACGGGGTGTTCAAACTCTACAGGACCTATGGCTAATTCCACAGCAGCAAAGGACTTCCCACCTACTACCAATAGGTCGTTGATAATATGACTCCTGCAAGGCCATATTAAAGGGATGAGAATCCTTTGGCTTTTATCATTTTAACTCTGCTGGCACCTGGAGACTCCCACAGGTGTCTCCACTGGACAGTCTTGAAAAGTGAAGCAGTGATGTGGCTCAGGGTGCAAAGCCAGTGTGTACCAACAGAGAAACAAACACCGAGGCCTCCTGGAGTCCTCACTGCTACCAGGGGACACAGTCCCAGGACCCAAGCTCTGCCTGGAGACCTATGATCCAAGTGACCCTGTGCAAGTTATATAAACTCTCTGTGACTTAGATTCTTCATAGTTCACTTTGAGGAGTGAATGAATTAGGCATTAAAAACAGTGACTAGTAAACTGTGTTCTGTGTAAGTTTACCATCTACCATTAGGCCGAACTCCATGATTGTACAACTTTAACCCAAAGAGTCAAAAGCTGAAATGGAAATATTCAAAAGCATCTCCTCCATAAGGACAAATATGGGGAAAAATGAAGATAAAAGCCCAGCAGAGTACAGTCATAGTAAAGGTAAGCAGGCAGGCACCATTAAATGATGTAAACAGAGTGGCGAGGCCACCAGGCAAGATGGGACTTAACCTGTGGGAACTGCATGATTCTCCCAGTAGGGTTAATGTCCCAAGCAATCCAATCCCTAGAGATCCGGAAAGGTTAGTAAAAAACCCCTTATTATTTAAGGTTGTCTGTTAAAATCCTCTCCAATAAGTTTACTTTTCTCATCTTTTTCCAATTTTCTTCTTCTTACTGTACCTTTATTATTCTTCTCTTAGTCTCACCTCTCATCTTACTGCTTTCTTCCTGAATAAACCTGAGGCCTATAGAGGACAACAAACCACACTGGTAAACTCTAAGACTGGCACTCACTTGAATCCCAATTTAAAATTATTTTAATGCATCCTGGCTCCCAATGTAATTATTTTAAAGTATTATACCATCTAATTTTTGGATATCTGAAAGCAAATTGACTCTGGAGAAAGCTTAGCTCATTGGAAATAAACACTCTAAAGAAATGATTCACCAACACTGTGTTACATTTGTAAAGCCACTTCTCAGACGCTTTCAAGTCTTTGAGCTCAATCACTTAGCAATGCTGCACCCTCTATGTCTACACAACAGCAGCACATCTACCAATAATGCGATAATGGATGGGGAAACTCCTGTGGACAGAAGTGAGAAGCCCAAGGCCGCTCGCCTTACCAGGGGATGGAGCTGTAACTGACACCTATGTCAAGCTGATGAAGAACGCCCTATTTCTACTACATCTAAACCTTTTACACAACCAGCCTCCCCAGATTAACGCAGGCGTTACTTCAATGACAGTAAGACACCCTCCTGAATCGCCAGACCCTGCACACCTTCACAGAATACAAACCTTTGGGAGGAGTGAGGCTGACTCCATTTTTAAGGCACCATTGTACTGGCAAAATCCCCAAAGAATCTGCATGGCACAGCATTGAGAGTTTACTTGGTTCAGGTCTTAGGTCATCAATAGTCACTTGAAAAAAATGATTGTTAAAAACCTGAAAGAAAAAAAAGTGGGGAGCCAAAGGTTAATTCTTTAGAGTTACATATAATGCTAGTATAAAATAGTGGCAGAGCTTCCAAAGGCAATTAATAATAGTTCATCAAAATGATTTGAATACAAACTGTCATTTCAACATCTATTACTAAATTAATTCAGCTGATAAAAAGTTAGAATTGACCGCTGCGGTCCTATTAATGGAAAGATAAATAACTAGGTTATATGGAAGAGTGAGAATAAACAAAATCAAAGACTTAGAGAAGTAAACCAATGGCCATAGCTTGAAGAAAAATGAACGGAGGAAGTCAGACAGACAAACCCCAGCTTAGATGACAGCCAAGACAGGAACTGAAAAGTGAAACTGTTTCTCAGTGTCCAAAGCCAGCACCGAACTCTTTACAGCAGATCGTTCAAGAATCTCCAAGATCTGGCTTGGAGCTTTCTAGTCTCATCCTGCACCTTATCCCTCAGAACACCCCACCCTCCAGCCCGAGAGGAAATCACTCACACTAAGCCTCATGGACTACAATACCCCCCAATGCCATGTTTAAGCTATCAAAACACAGTGCATTTTCAAGGTACATCTCATATTTCATTGCTGCTGATCTGGCTAGAATAAACCGCCCTCACTCTGAGCTCCTAAAATTTCAGACTTCAACTTCTGTATTGAAAACTCTCATTCCTTCCTAGACTGATAACACATCAGTCTTCCACTGCCATAGAACACAAGTTATTAGAGGAGAGTGATGTCTTTTTGTTAACACAAGTATTTCCAAATGCATATAAAGTGCTTTGTACACAGGAACTGGATAAATGTCCACTGAATATAAGAAGAAACATCAATGAAGAAATAAGAGCAAGACATGCCGATAAACCAAGCAGAGGGTAAAAATCAGATGGACCATTACTGAAAAGCATGATGGATTTAAGTAACTTAGTATCTAAAACAGGCCAGAAAAAAAGATCCCTTTCCCAATTCAACAGACATAACCCAGTCTTTCTTAGGAAACCTTGAGAGTTTTACAAAGCTACGATTCCTGGCTCCTTCATTTTTTTTCTGGAAGCAATTTAGTTCAAAGTGAAGCAGGAAAGGAAACTCACTTCTGTTCTTGCCTGTGCTAATTTTGGCAAATAGTTTACTGAAGGTTTGCCTGTGAAAGTCAACTTCAAGCAACAAAGGATCAGATGGGGCCTTCCCAGTGAGGTCATCTCCGAGAGCCCTGTTGAGAATCTCATCCTCCCTCCACCCGAAAGGATTATGAAAATCCTTTGACTTCTATCATTTTCACTCTGCTGGGCACCTGGACTCCACTGGACAGTCTTGAAAACTGATGCACGGTGATCTGGCCCAGGGTGCAAAGCCAAGTGCCTACCAACAGGGAAACTAACACCAAGGCCTCCTGGAGTCCTCACTGCTACCGGGGGGCACAGCCCCAGGACCCCAACATCCCTGCCCTGCTGTATTTTTCTCCTTAGCATTTAATATGTAACATACTAGATTTATTTACTTATTGATTCTGTTTATAGTCTGTCTCCCTCCATTAAAATATAAGCTCCACAATGGGAACATTGTCCAGAATTGAGCCTATGAATGCTCAATAAATATCTGTTAAGTTACTGTTATTTAGTCTATCTTGCATATATACACATACTAACACACATACATATATAAAGAGCATGTGATTTTGGTGGAGCCACAGTACCCTGTGAAGAAGGAATTTCCACAACCGTTAAAATGCATGTTCATGTGGGAATGCTCTAAAGGAAAAGCTTAGTAAGTTTCATCAAATCCATCAGGGCTCATGTTCCTAAATGGTCCAAAGCACTGTTTTGTGCTCTATCCAGTCCATAACCCACAGGACTCAGAACTAACGCCCAGAGCAGTTAACTGACTTGCCCAAGACTGTACAGCTAAGAGATGGCAGAAACAGAAACAGAACCCAAGGCTTCTAATGCCAGTATCCTTTCCTCTAATCAATACAACACACTTCGCTTACACAGATGACATCATCACCATCTGCTAGTATCTCAACACCAAAAACACACCTTGGCTGGACTGCTGGAGGTTCATCATTTAATACTGGATCCACTACACGCCTGCCTGCATCCTTGTCTGTTTGTTGTAACATTATTTACATATTTCTTCAACAGTTATGCCACCAAGAAAAGGCCCAAGGTGGAAAAACAATGAAACTTTCATTGTGATGAGTAATGACAGCACAGTGTGTTATATTTTCAAACATAATATTCCAAAGTACTTTCCCCATATTTAGAGAAATACATTTAATTATTATAAATATCTTCTACGCTAAGAGTATTCTGATACCTCATTACACGGAGATGAGTCTTGAACCTGGAGAGGTGCCTAACTAGGTTCTAAAAGACAGATGCACACATCCTAATCCATGCATTATATAAAACATGGTCAATAAGAGAAGGAGGGGTGTATACGAAACAGCATGACTTATTTTATCTTTGCTACAAAGGGCAAGAAAAAGCAAAATAAAAAGGAAAACACAGTTTAGAAATCAGTAAAAATACATTCTCCCTCCCCTCAATAAGATCTATTTAGAGAAAATTATTTACTGTGAAAAACCAACTATCACTGGAAGTCTATCCAACTAGAAAAAGATATTTGGGCTGAAATTAATTTTGATTAGTAGACACATTCTAACATTACATATTACAACTATTTAAAGGCATAAGAATTATTTAAAGGCATAAGAATGTGAGAGAGGCCGGGTGCAGTGGCTCATGCCTATAATCCCAGCACTTTGGGAGGCTGAGGCGGGCGGATCACAAGGTCAGGAGTTCGAGACCAGCCTGGTCAAGATGGTGAAACCCCATCTCTACTGAAAACACAAAATTTAGCCAGGCGCGGTGGCAGGCACCTATAATCCCAGCTACTCGGGAGGCTGAGGCAGGAGAATAGCTTGAACCTGGGAGGCAGAGGTTGTAGTGAGCCGAGATCATGTCACTGCACTCTAGCCTGGGTGACGGAGCAAGACTCCGTCTCAGGAAAAAAAAAAAAGAAAAAAAAAGAATGGTGAGAGATGCTACCGCTGACAGGCTATGCACATCAACTCTTTTGAGTTTAATTGATAAATACCAGGTGAAGTGACTCTGTAGTGTGATACATCTGCAGACAGACGGGCAGCTGGCATGACTGCAGCACCCACTAACGGAACAAAGGGGAATTCTGGCTAGGATTCAACAGGGTACCATTTGTCCATCTTGGAAAAATATCTGACAACTGGCAGGATACACAGTAAAGAACCCCAAAGGCCATTTCAAACAAAAGGTTTTTAATGGATGCTAATCAGGAATACATGACTTTCAACCTCCAGATTATAAAGCAAAAGCCAATATATTTTTCTTTAAATAAATAACCTTAAATATTTAAAGTTTCTTTTTGTTTTTGTTATTGTTCGTTTGTTTTGAGATGGAGTCTCACTTTGTCACCCAGGCTGGAGTGCAGTGGCAAGATTTCAGCTCACTACAACCTCTGCTTCCCAGGTTCAAGCGATTCTCCTGCCTCAGCCTCCCAAGAAGCTGGGATTACAGGCATGCACCACCATACCTAGCTAATTTTTGTATTTTTGGTAGAGACGGGGTTTCACCCTATTGGCCAGGCTGGTCTCAAACTCCTGACCTCAGGTGATCATCCCACCTCAGCCTCCCAAAGTGCCCGGATTACAGGCATGAGTCACTGTGCCCAGCTCCTAAAGTTATCCTTGAAATAAGCTACTTTAATGGTTATAAAAATAATTTATGTTCACTAAAGAAAAAACATTTAGAAAGCATTTCATTTTTATAACCAATTTCCATATTCTATAATACATTATCACTACTAAATTCCTCAAGTGTTACCAAATCATAAATTTTTAAAAATTCATGACTCAAATAACAAACACTAATCACTGCATGAAAAGTGATTTTCCTTAAAGAAAACCCATATCCTTAAGAAAAAGAAATTAAAACAGATTTAAATCTTTAATTAAATTCTCCTAGTGAAGTACACAAAAGACCATTCACCAAAACACACATTGGCCAAGAATGCTAAGTTTCCCACACCATTTGTAAGAGAATACTTAAGGTAGAAACAAGCAATTTTGATTTTACCAGAGGTTATGTCATTAAAACTTATTTAATGGGGAATGGATATTATACTCTTTTTTAAAAATTTTTTATTGTTTGTAGAGACAGGGTCTCCCTATGTTACCCGGGCTGGTTTTGAACTCCTGGGCTCAAGTGATCCTTCCACCTTGGCCTCCCAAAGTGCTGGGATTATAGATGTGAGCCACCATGACCTGCTGGGATATTACAATCTTCAAGGACTAACAGATCATTATAAAATTGTCTTTATGTTAAAAGGTAATTTTATTCTGAATCTGTAGATCTTAGAAGCATGAGTTTTTCTTTAGTCAACGAGGGTAGATGAGAAAAAGAACACAGAAATGCTAGACATGGGAGGTGAGAATTTGCTTTGCACCATTTTCATGTATTTTCCAAGTATAAACAGATCATATTTACTACTACCTGTGCAGGAAGAACAAATTACCCTTGTAATGATTACAACATGCAACTCGTCAGTGGACAACTAGCAGAAGACAAGGAAAATTCACCCTATCCATGATAAGAGGGGGCATCTGATTAGAGTCACTCTGTGCCACCAGTAATAAACACAGCTTAAAGCAGCGCTGGACTGGAGGGGCGGCAATCTTCTTTAGCTTCGCCTGGCATTGCTGATAGCCTTGCACGAATATATTTCATCTGGTCGTCTTTGAGTTGAAAGGCTTAATCTGATCCACTCTAGGGGTTGGGTCGAAGAGCGAGGGAGGAAAACCCACCTTAGTCACCGATGCAGGAGAGATGTAAAAGGGCTCGCACATATTCACTGTCTCAAGCTTCATCCCAACTGTGAAGAAATGGCTTCGCAAATCTGCATGATCCTGCAGGGAGAAAGATGAAAATATTGAAAGCCACGGTATTGTAAATGACCTCAGCCACTGTCCGGATGCGCTCCTGGAGCATTTTATTGGGCAACCAAAATCTTATGGAAACAATTAACCTTTCCCGTTTCGAATTTCTAATGATTGCCAGATACCACAGATTTAATTATTTTCTGCAGGCTAAATTGCTTTTCCAAGGGAGAGGCAACAAGGCTTCCCAGCCATGCTTAAATTGACACTAAGCAAAAATTCACATTACACTGTTTTGCTCGTCCTCGGTGCTATTAACTGAAGCACAGCAGAGTAAGGGGGGCAATCTGTCATCCCAACACAGCAGGGTGTCTTCAGAAAACCAGGTCTCTTGCTACTGGAGTCACATCTCAGGGCTTCAGTCAGCACCCTGTACCCACGGTCTGCCCCCACCTCCCGTGTCTAAGAGCACACAGCTTGCCAGTTACTGGGAGTAAGCTGGCACACAGCTTACTGGTACGAGTCCAGGTAGGGGTACTCAAGATCCCATGATCTTAGAGATGCCTGCGGGTAAGAATCCAAATCTGCCCCACAGATGATTAGAACCTGTCTCCTACTCAATAAAGGTGAGCAACACCCCATTCCTAATAGGGGTCTGGCAGTTTTATAACCTGCTCACAGCAACCTTATGTGAGAGAGATGGGGCTTTCCTGCCTCCTAAGAAAACAAATTTCAATATCCACTTCAGCTACACAGCAATAGAGGAGGTTGGCTGGACTCCGGATACCAGAATTTATCTTGCGGAGATGGAGGTCACCTCATAACTCACAGTCTGGATAAACAGCAGCGGATAAATAAATGTATTTGCAGTCTGTCCCTGAGGAAATAATAGCTGCAAATAAATCCTGCGATTTCCAAATACATCAATTGGGTGTAAAGTACAAAAATATCTGGGGACCTGTTACTTTCTTTTACCTGCAAATCTAAAGTGGGTTTTTAATTACTCCAACGACGCCACTCTATATCAAACTCTGAGGACTGCATAATGTCCAGTCCGGCAGTGCCTGTTTCCCCAAAGCCCCCAAAAGCTGGTTAGTACCATCAGTGTCCAACAGGAGATCAGACTAGAACTGCTTATAAAACTCTCAACCAGTGCACCGAGCTGCCAAGGTAACAGAATGTAAACGCCTATAGAACTGCACGGACCCTTTCATTTTTCATGTCCCCAGGGCAGTCTGCAAAGGTCTCTGTATTGGGGGATGCATGAGGAATGCTGGGGCCATGTCCAAAGAGGACATTAATCAGAACAAGACAGGATGCGGTCAAATACGACAAAACCCAATCAAAGGAACTGGCCACTCCAAACATTTACAAATTCCTTAAGAATTTACAATCCACACTTTATAAAAATTATACGCATAAGGAAAAGTATAAGGAAATAGGTGCAGGTGATGATTTGCATTGTTTATGTTGCAAACAAAGCCTTTAATTTATTTATTTTTAGCTTTTATTTTAGATACAGGGGTACATACACAGGTTTGTTACATGGGCATACTACACTCAGGTAGTGAACATAGTACCCAATAGGTAACTTTTCGACCCATGACTCATTTCCCCCCTCCCCTCTAGTAGTCTCCAGTGTCTATTGGTCCCATGTTTACGTCCGCGTGTGCTCAAGGTTTAGCTCGCACTTCTAAGCGAGAACATGAGGTATTTGGCTTTCTGATCCTGCATTAGTTTGCTAACAATAACGGCCTTCAGCTCCATCCATGTTGCTGCAAAGAACATACTTGCATTCTTTTTTATGGCTATGTAATATTCCATAGTATATATGTACCACATTTTCTTTATCCAGTCCATCACTGATGGGCACTTTGGTTGATTCCATGCCTTTGCTATCGTGAATAGTGCTGCAATGAATGTGTGAGTGCATGTGTCTTTTTGATAGAATGATGTGCTTTCCTTTGGGTATACAGCCACCAATGAGATTGCTGGGTTGAATGGTAGCTGTTTTAAGTCGAGAAATCTCAAAACTGCTTTCACAGTGAGTGAACTAATTTACATTCCCACCAGCAGTGTGTAAGTGTTCCCTGTTCTCCACGGCCTCGCCAGCATCTGTCGTTTGTTTGACTTTTTAATAACAGCCATTCTTACTGGTATGAGATGGTATCTCCTTGTGGTTTTGATTCCAAAACATTTATTTTTAAAGGTGGCTTGAGGAAGGCAAATCAGGAAACAGAAGGAATCGAAGGCTACTGTACAGAGAGCGAATGTGGATTAACACACACCAGCCATAATGTCCAGGCAGGGCCAGAAGCCACAGGTGAGAAGACATCACAACTAAACCAACATTCAGCTAGCATCTGAATTCAAAGATTCAAAGTTAATTTGAATGTTTCTAGCACAAAGAAAAGACAAATATTTAAGGTGATATGTATCTCAATTATACTGATTTGATCTTTACAAATTATATGAATGTATTAATCACATGTGCCCCAAAGTATGTACATTATGTACCAATAAAAAAAATTAAACATTAAAAAAAAAGATTAAAAGTGGGCTGGATGCAGTGGCTTCCACCTGTAATCCCAGCACTTTGGGAGGCTGAGGCGGGCGGATCACGAGGTCAGGAGTTCGAGACCAGCCTGGCCAATATAGTGAAACCCTGTCTCTACCAAAAATACAGACAATAGCTGAGTGTGGTGGAGGAGCCTGTAATCCCAGCTACCTGGGAGGCTGAGGCAGGAGAATCATTTGAGCCTGGGAGGCAGAGGTTGCAATGAGCCAAGATCACACCACTGCACTCCAGCCTGGGCGACAGAGCAAGACTCCATCTCAAAAAGTGAATGTTCCTGTCAGACACTGCTGTCCCCAGTACCCATCAGCGGGAAGTGAGCCCCAATCATGGCTTTTGCAGGTAAATATCCTTCTCCATTTAAGTACAAACCCTTTCATCTTTGGAAAAGGGGAATTATTATAGAATTATGATATAATAAAACATGGCCTGAATGAACTCAGCAAGTCTAAGCAGTCATTATTACGCTGTTTGACAACTCAGAGGTGCCCTCAGTCACTCCCGGCACATTCATAACTATAAGTAATGGTTAACAGATGAATGTCAGTGTTTCTCAGGAGCCTCCTCTCTGTGCAGGACCCCCTTCCTCCTGCAGCCTGCCCCTCACCAGCTGCAGCCACAGGGCGAGGCATTCCTGAGGTCTGGTGCATGGGGACAGGCATGGGTCTTCTCCCTGGCTGCCTCTATCACCCCGGCTCTCCTGAGAGTCTCTGCTCTAGGGGCATCCTGACAGCCATGGGGCTTCTGGTCTACCCACCCTCTTCATTCCCTCCATTCCAGATTCTGTGCTTCTCTCTGCTCCACAGAACTCTTGCTCCAACCTTTGCTCTCTGAGTAGAGTCAGCTTTCTAAGTAGGGTTTACCCACAACCCCAAGCCCTTTCTACATCCCAGGCCCTCAGCCTGACCTTGACCGCTGACTTGGAGTCTTTAGCCAAATCCGCACCCATCTTTTATCCCACACTCCAAGTCCTCTGGGAAGGTCTGTCAATCATAGCTCCCCATGCTGTGTGGAAACTCTGTGTCCCCAGGAGCCCTGCCCTTTCTGTGGACTTCCTGTGTTCACGGTCATCTAGCAGACACCAGGCAGTCGCTGCCGCTCCTTGGAAATACAGCAGACAGCAATGTGTCCCTGAGATAACCCTGTCCACTCAGGGCTGCGGACTGTATTGGAAATGCTTATGGGTAATGACTTCAGTGTCCTCTACATCTAATTACATCTCTAGGTTAAGAGGGGATCACTTCCGCTTCCTGCAGACAACACACAATCTCTTCCTTTTTTCCCAGAGTGTCCTGTGCTCGAATGTCCATCATCAAACTTCCCATCTTTGCTCATCTATAACAATGAACATAAACATCAAAACCATGCATGGTGAATGCACGATGAAAATAAAAATAGCATGACATTAAAATATTCTTAAACAGTTTAAGAATAATGCTCAGTGAACATTATTCCAAAAATTTTAGAAACTAGTTTTCCCTCTGTCAGTCTTGGCTCTGATCTCCTACAACTTAAATTATTTCTCCCGGATTTCAGCTGTGTGGTAAATGTATATTGGTCTTTGTCCCTGGTACAGGACTCCTAAATCCTGTGGGATTTCCCAGGTGACAGGAGCTCTTTTGTTCTAATGGGTCCATTCTTGGTGGGTCCCTAAACAGCTTCAGGGTGGGGACTCATGTCCAGAAAGCCCAAGGCATAATTAGAGAGGGTTGTAAGTTCATTTCCACCCCACAATCACTAGGGAGGGGAGAAGAGCTGGATATGGAGTTCATTACCAATGGCCAAAGATTTAATCAATCGTGCCTACATACTGAAACTCCCATGAACACCCTAAATGACAGAGTTGGGGTTTTTCAAGTTGATGAACACTTCCATGTGCCAGGAGGTGGGGGCACCCCAAATCCACAGGGTCAGAAGCCCCGGTGCCTGGGACCCCCTTCCAGCTCTCACCGCGGGCACCTCTTCCATTTGGCTGTTCATTTGCATCCGGTATGGTACCCTTTACAATAAACAGGTAATAGTAAGGAAACTGCTCTGTGAGACCTTCTGGAAAACTATCAAATCCGAGGAGGGGGTTTCAGGAACCCTAATTTATAGCCATCAAGTACAGGAAGCCCAGGACTTGTGACTGGCATCAAAGTGGAGGCATCTTGTGGTACCGAACCCTTCACTTTTGGGGTCTGCACTGCTTTCAGATAGTGTCAGAAATGAATTAAACTGCAGGATATTCACTTGCTGTGCAGAGAGTTGAAGAACTGGTTGGTGTGGAAAAAACCCACACACGTGACGTTAGAAATGCTGTGGGTAAAAACAGTTCATAAGTTATAGTCAAGACACTTCTTACTCACAGAAATGCATGTTTTTCCTTCCAAACTACACAAAACCCCTTAAACACTCTTGTTTCATATACTGAAAAAAGAAGCCAGACATTCTGAGAGGTCGCAGCATCCAAACACAGGTATTTGTAGTCTGGCCTCAAATAGCCACATACCTTTTTATTTATTTTTTTTATTATTATACTTTAAGTGTACATGTGCACAATGTGCAGGTTAGCTACATATGTATACATGTGCCATGCTGGTGTGCTGCACCCATTAACTGGTCATTTAGCTTTAGGTATATCTCCTAATGCTATCCTTCCCCCCTTCCCCCACCCCACAACAGTCCCCAGAGTGTGATGTTCCCCTTCCTGTGTCCATGTGTTCTCATTGTTCAATTCCCACCAATGAGTGAGAATATGTGGTGTTTGGTTTTTTGTTCTTGCGATAGTTTACTGAGAATGATGATTTCCAATTTCATCTATGTCCCTACAGAGGACATGAACTCATCATTTTTTATGGCTGCATAGTATTCCATGGTGTATATGTGCCACATTTTCTTAATCCAGTCTATCATTGTTGGACATTTGGGTTGGTTCCAAGTCTTTGCTATTGTGAATAGAGCCGCAATAAACATACGTGTGTGCATGTGTCTTTATAGCAGCATGGTTTATAGTCTTTTGGGTATATACCCAGTAATGGGATAAATAGCCACATATCTTATCCTACTGAACTTCAACTCTGTATTTCAGAAATAAATTTGGAAGCTATAAAATACATTGCTGTATCTTCCAGCCCTAACTTTCCCTTTCTGAAAATCACTTTCTAATCAACATCCAAAAAAAAAAAATTCCCTCTATGACCATGTAGAAATCCCATCAGTTTGAAAGCTAAGTCAGTGTAACGGAAATTGAGAAGACTCAAGAATAAAGACAAAACAATTAAGAGTTTGGCTAAACCTGCTACTCTAATGTTTATATTATTCATGAATGACATTTTCAGAAGTGTTTTACTGCAAGAGCGTGACAATATTTTCTGACGGGGTTTGCCACTGAAACTTCTGGCCATTGGAGAACTTTAAAAAACATGAAAGATATCCATGCTGTATGTGCAGAACTTTCCAGTAAATGCCAAACTCCCTCATTTATGCTACGTGGCTCACCCAAGAAAGGCTTCAATAAATATTTATCAAATTAAACTGAAGGGATGACAAAAACCCGATGATGTCTTGACATCCATTCCAGTCCTATATTCTATCATTCATCCAATAAGCACTGATCAGAAACCACTGAGGTACCGCACAGGAGACTAACAGCTATTGCATGGAATACACAGAACATCCTCCATTTGTCAAAGGGAGAAGGAAAAGACAGGCAAGAACAGCTATGGGAGATCCAGACTGAGAAGGAACTTCAGAACAATTTTTTTTTACTTCTAGCATATAAAAACGAAGTATCACGATGATCACAGTAGTCAAAAGATTTATAGGAGTGAAGCTTAATTTGGAAGACAAAAATCATGTGACTCAGGATGATAAAAGATTCTGGGGGCCAGGCACGGTGGCTCACGTCTGTAATCCGAGCACTTTGGGAGGCTGAGGCAGGTAGATCATGAGGTCAAGAGATCGAGACCATCCTGGCCAACATGGTGAAACCCCGTCTCTACTAAAAAAAAAAAAAAAAAAAAAAAATACAGAAATTAGCTGGGCATGGTGGTGTGCACCTGTAGTCCCAGCTACTTGGGAGGCTGAGGCAGGAGAATCACTTGAACCCGGTAGGCAGAGGTTGCAGTGAGCAGAGATCGAGCCACCGCACTCAAGCCTGGTGACACAGCAAGACTCCGTCTCAAAAAAAAAAGATTCTGGGAAGGTGGCACAGTGAATTTATGCATGGAGACTGGGCTCTGGATACTGGATGGAAGCACTGAAATATGATCTAAAAGGCAAAAGAAGTCACTTGACACTCCTAAGGAATAACAAGTTTTTATGATAATTGAAGAATTCAACACCAGCGAATTTCCAAATAAGCCAATAGACAGAACTGCTGAGTTCTGTGGTGTAAATGTCCATCCATATTAGTATATGAGAAAAGATGCAGCTATTCTCATTGAAAAACAAATCTAATCACCCCAGACCACTTACTTTGGGCTGTTAATGCAGTCAGAGGGCATACATTCACTTACACAAACACCCAACTAATCATCCTCAATGTTAAGGACAGAGAGACTTCCTGGGTCCTGAAGATGATTCGCCAAACCGATTATGTACTGAGAGATAATGGAAAATTCACTGTCGTTTGAAAGAGACATTCTTGGCTTTTGCAAAGCTCTAGAGAATCATTCACACTTTGCAATTATTGGATCAAGAATGATGTTTTCCTGTTATCAGGATATATTACTAAGTCCTTAGTAGATTTACAAATATGCCTGTCACATTAAAGAAATATTGTTTACTTAAGAGTACTGGAGTCTGGTCAAATTGTGTACAGAAAAACTACTCTCCTTTAATAAATGCCAGCAATGTCATTCCCATCTACATTCATCACTACCCATTTTTATTTTTGCCCTAAAGTAGTTTTATATTGATCAAAAGTAAAATGCCATTCATTTTATTGGAGGACTGTCTTAACAGGCTACTGCGGCAATCTCTCTTCAGGGAACCTTATTTTCAGCAGACTGACATGGTAAAAGTGGTTCTGTCTACATCAACTTCTTTCTGCACCCTGGTTTCATCGGCTTTACTCCCTCCAGAGCCTGAGCAGTTCTCACTCTCCTACTAAGATGTAGTAACTCTGTGCTGAGACGAACTAGGTTCTGTGTATACAAACTGGAATCCCAACTCTGAAAATCCCAAGCCCCAAACGCGAAATTTTTTGAGGGCCCACAAGACGCTCATAGGAAATGCTCATTGGAGCCTTTTCTATTTCAGGTTTTCAGATGCTCAACAGGCAAATGTACTGCAAATATTCCAAAATATGAACCCGGAGACACGTCTGGTCCCAGGCAATTTGGATAAGAGATGCTCAGGCTGTAATATCAAGTGGACAGAAACAGCTAACATGTTGTAAATACTGGCAGGCATGCTCCCCGCATGGTCATTTTCCGCTGACACAGACTGTGGGGTGGAATCCCTCTTGCGGGAGGAAATTAAGATGCAGAGAGATGAAATTACCTAAGCAAGGGCACACAGCTACCCAGAGAAGCCAGGCTTCAAACCCAAGCAGCCTGATTCAGTCTGAGCCCACCCTCTAGCCACTAGGTTATATAACAGACCACGGAACAATGACCAAAAAGGATTTTAAAAAATCAATAGTTAGTACAAGCCAACAATACCATTACAACGTACAACCTACCTAGAGCCCCCTAAAATTTTCTTTCAAAGAGAGCTATTGCTAAGTTAAAAATACAGGTGGGAACTGAACAAAGAGAACACATGGACACAGGAAGGGGAACGTCACACACCGGGGCCTGTTGTGGGGTGGGGGGAGGGGGGAGGAATAGCGTTTGGAGATATATCTAATGTTAAATGAGGAGCTACCGGGTGTAGCACACCAACATGGCACAAGTATACATATGTAACTAGCCTGCACATCGTGCACATGTACCCTAAAACTTAAAGTATAATAAAATAAATAAATAAATAAATACTAAAGCACGCATAGACAAAAAAAAAAAAGTGATAGTTACACTGATCATTTGCTTAAAACCTCCAAGTTTTGCTGTTAATTCCTCGCACTTTTCAGTGGCTTAAGAAAAAAGTGTATGAGTGCATTCTGGCCGTAAAAATTACTTCCAAAATATTTATCTACAGCCAGTCACAGCCTTCATCAACGATTAACAAATACCATGGCTACTTTCGTGTGTTTGTACAGTAAGCAATGAAGATTTAGGAAATATGTGCAGCAAAATGTCCACGGTGCTTCAATTATCCTCTATCGATACCGACTTCCATGCGATGTTATCAATGTTAACCAAGACAGGTTACTCTGATCAATGTGGTTAATCTAGTACACATGGCTGGCTGCAAAGTCCACATCAACCCCAACCTGTGACTGGTATTTTAAATACCATGTGATAGGCACCATCCTATAATGGACGCACAGGAAGTAGTTGATGTGATTCCTGACCCTGAGAAGCTGGAAATTTACTTAGAAAATCACTGAGGTCAGGAGTTTGGGACCAGCCTGGCCTACATTATGAAACCCCATCTCTACTAAAAATATAAAAATTAGCTGGGTGTGGCAGTGGGTGCCTGTAATCCCAGCTACTGGGGAGGCTGAGGCAGGGGAATCGCTTGAACCCAGGAGGCGGATATTATAATGAGCAGATATCACGCCACTGCACTCCAGCCTGGGTGTCAGAGCGAGACTCCGTCTGAAAAGAAAAGAAAAAGAAACAGGAAAAAGGAAGGGAAGGAAAGGGAGGGGAGGGGAGGGGAGGGGAGGGGAGGGGAGAGGAGGGGAGAGAAGGGAAGGGAAGGGAAGGGGAGGGAAGGGAAGGGAAGGGAAAGAACTGTGCAGTGAGAAACAGGAAGTAGAGTATCATGCTGGAAAAAGGAGTATGGACAAACTGCAATATCTTGGTGTCCTGACTTTATAGTTTTGGCTTATGTCTCACTTTTTTCACTTAAAACAGGGGTCAGGAGGATCCCGTAACCTCAGAGCCCGCCCTGGGTGCACTCACTACCCACAGTCACCCACCACTTTCAATATCTGCCTCTGATGACGTCCTTGCCTTGGCAGTGGTTGCTGTGCCTGGAAAGGGACAGCACCTGATTCAGGAGGAGTGAACCATCGCTGCGGGAGAAACACACCTGCCTGGATATAGTCATCATGAGTCAGCAGCAACTCATGTCTCTGGCAGGTGCCAAAGCTTCAGGGTGAACAGTAAAGTTCTTTATAAAATACAGTATACACGTGGCTGTATTAATCTACAGACAGCAATGGAGAGTACTACTAATGGAGAGACAGGAGAAAGAGAAGACAGAAAAGAAAGAACATTCATGTCTGCCGGGCCTGCCTGAACTTGACTCATCTCCATTTACTTGAGGGGCTTGAAGAACCGAAGCTTATGCTCTTAAAATGTCATTGTGTGGCTATCACAGACTCCGAAAATAGCTAATGCCTCTTCCCATCCCCACTTCGTTAGATAAATACATCTCGCATGATATAAAATTGTGAAAGATGTGGCACAGGGGAGAACAAGTTCTCATTAATTAATACAACAAAATTAAAATGTACTTGGTGAGGATTTTCATGTAAAAACAAAAAGGCAGTGAAATCATCCTTATGCAGAAACCAGATTTTTTTTTCATTGAGATAGGGTCTCTGCCACCCAGGCTGAAGTGCAATGATGCAATCAGGGCTTGCTGCAACCTCCGCCTCCCGGGCTCAAGCAATACTTCCACCTCAGCCTCCCGGGTAGCTGGGACTACAGGTGTGCACCACCATACTTGGCTAATTTTTTGTATTTTTTGTAGAGATGGGGTTTTGCCATGTTGCTCAGGCTGGTCTCAAACTCCTGGGTTCAAGCAATCCAACCGCCTCAGCATCCCAAAGTGCTGGAATTACAGGCGTGAGCCACCGTGCCTGGCTCCAGGAACCACATTCTTAACCTGAGTTCCACAATCAAAGGCTACAGGAAATTCTCTTTCTGCAGCAGCAATCTCAGTGTCAACCTTCGGTTCTTTGCTTCTTCCTTTCGGCTTATTTGGATATAAAATAAAACAGACAAAAAACAGATATAGGATTCACCCTGCCCAGTTTTTTTAAGTAACAAAATCTTTTAGTGTATTGTACTTACACAAAAATACTGCACAGTATATATTTTTTCCAGTTCCAACATGCCAGTTTTTTGGTCCAAAGGGAACTCAAATATTGCATGTGCTTCTTTTCAAGGCCTCCATTAATTTGCATAATTTCTAAGACTAGGCTTCAGTGAAGTCAATGGAAGGTTTTAGTTAGTATTACATTCAAATTAATATATAATGAACTATGCTTTAATTCCTCTATTCGTATCAGCATGCCAGGTCCCACTGAAAAAACCATCCAAACCATTTATGATATCATTCTTCTTTTGTTTTACCAATGACCTAGTGCTCAGATGTTCATTAGAAAATTACTCCGTAATACTAGTTTCATTGAAAAACAGATATTAGGAGGCCAGCATTTATTAAATCAATAGTATTATGACATTTCAATTTGATCACACTGATTTCAATTTAGCCAGTGAAGTATTTGTAACAAAAATGTAATTTTAAAATCTATTGCTGAACACTAATAAACATTTCTATTTTTTACTTACAGAGGTAAAGAGCGATTTTATCTAGTAGTTGTGCATTCAATCAAGTTCAAAAACGGTAATGAGAAATTTAGTACCGTAGTATCATAGATTACAACCTGAACCACACAATTTACAACAGGCAGGATGTGGTGGACGTTGAGGGGGCCCCTAAATGCATTAACTCAACTGCTGTCATGGAAACATGACGCCAGCATGCTTCACAGAAAGAAGCAAGAGCTGGGAAGGTGCAAAACTTCTCTACCCAGCAGTCTGAGCTTCTGTTCTGCCCTTCCCAGACACCAATGTGGAGGCCAGTAAACACAGAGAGCTTGCAAACCCCTCTATGTGCTCTGCCACAGGTGGGAAGCCCCCCCACTGTAAAGTACCCACTGCCAGGCAGCCCGGACTGGATCTAATAACAGCTTCAGTCTCCAGAGCCTTCCTCACACCCCAGCTGCCCTCGGCTTCCCTCCCTCAACCACTTTCCAGGTGAGAAACAGGGATGGTCAGCCTCAACACTATTGGCCTTTGGGGGCCAGATTCTTTGTTGGGGGGCTGTTCTGCCACTGTAGGATGTTGCAACTGCATCTATGGGGTCTATCCACTAGATGCTGACTGCATCCCCCACCTGGGACAACTGAAATGTCTCCTGGCTTTGCCACATGTCCACTGAAGGGCACATGCCCCTGGCTCCTGAGTTGAGGACCATTGATTCAGATTCGGTTAAGAGAGAAGTCAGGTATTGTTGATGAGACACCTGACCTTGTGGTCTCCTCCCCCTACACTTCTGATGAGCTTCCTCAGCATCAATGGATTCTCTCTGCCTCTGTCTCCAGCATTAACTCACTCTAGCACCCACCCTTCAGCCCCTTGGTGTGATCAGCAGTGCCAACCATCCTTGTTAATTGTGACTCACTCTGATGCTGTCTCAGCAAGACCTGGAAATCCTCACTTAGGTTTGTGCCAGTCTACACTGCAGACCCGGTGCTGCCAGTCTACACTGCAGACCTGGTGCTGCTGTTACCCTCCCACTGCCTCCACTTTGAATGTCTAGTGTATAAAATTCAAAGATGCTGTTATGAATGACAGCAATAACCATAAACAATGGTGACCACAATATGGTGGTACAAGAGGTGCTTTGCATGCACAGGACAATGACAATAACTCAAGTACTCCTTAACCCACTAGCCTACTACCACTATGGCAGCAATGGGTTCTCTGTTTGCAATGAGTAAGCAATCATTTCCAACCTGCAGACAAGCAGACCAGTCACCTAAAATGGTCCTGGTCCTCAAGGAAGCCTTTATTTATTAAAGGGCCTTCTCACACAAAGACCAGACAGAAAGCCCTACTCGACCTGGTATAAACCATAAGGAAATCCATTATCTCACACAGCAAAGGGGTCCAGAGAAAAGGCAAGTGAACAGAAAAGACTGGTGAACAGAGCCATGAGCAATGTCAGAAATGGCCTCGGTTCTTTTCATCCTCCTCCTTCCACACCCTAAATATGACAGCTTTCCCCAGTCCAGCTCCTCCCTCGTGGGCTCAAGATGGCTGCAGAAGCTCCAGGGCTCTCAGGCAGAGCAAGGCCCCCTCTTCCCTATGCTGCTTCTTCAAAGCAAGGAAACCTATTCCAGAAACCACCAGCAGATGTCCTCATGTATTATTGACCCAAATTGGTCACAAATCTCTTCCTAAGCCAATTACTGACAAGAAAAATGGGGCCACTTTTCCGGCTTACACCACTGGTTCTAATTCTACACAGGCGGCATCTAGCACATTCCCCAGTGCAGATAGTTATTTGGCAAGGGGCGGGGCAGTTGTTACTTAGTACAATAAAAGATCATCCTGGCCAAAATCCCAGGAGAGCCCTCGTCAAAAGCAACTGAGTAATAAGGAGTTGAGCAACATACTCCAGTTCAAATACCATACTGAATAGGCAACACTGAATACTCTCAGAATTCATTTTCTGGTTCTTTGTCATAATAATACTGAGTTTGCACAGCCTTTAAATATCCCAGCTTACTTCTGAAAACTGGGACAAAAGAAACATTTTTTTTAACAAAAGTGTAGCTTTGGGTTTGAGGTAAATCTGTGCATCCTGGCTCATCCATGGTCTCTCTGTATGAGGTATGACTAGACATTAACTTCTCCGAGCCTGGCAATTCCTGAACTTACCCAGTAAGACTCCTAATGCCTCCCGAGTCAAGTTACTGTGGGGATGTGAGATAGTACGCGCACAGTACCCAGCACGAGGTCTGCAGCCCGTGGGTGCGAATCATTAGAAATGCTCACCAATTCACTGTAACACTTTCCAATGGAGAATGGTGTTGGAGTTCCTGTGATTCATCTATGGCTTCAATTATGTTTTTCCTTCATACCTTTTTATGCTATCCCGAAAGGTCTGAAAGGTTAATACATATTCCAAAAACGTCCTCAAGGTGAGTGGCTTATTGCACAGAAAGCCAGGGTTTGTAACACTCTGGCCACGCCTTGCTCCCTGTCCCATTGTTTATAGACCTGCAATCTCTCAGAATCATCAGATGCTCAGCAATGACTGAGGCTCAGGGAGTGCCTGAATCAGTACAGACTCACAGGCGAAATGACCAAATGTTCTGATCGCTTTGCCGAGTGGGGGTTACGTATGCAGGCATGTCTGGATGGATTTACTTTTAGGAGAATCCAGATGCCAGCAGGGAAAAGAATAAATCCTGTTGTGATCTAGAGACTTTGCAGGTCACCACAAGTGCAAGATCTTGTTAAATATTAAGGAGCTTTAAAGCAGGTTTCCACTCTCCTAAACTTAGCCTTTCCTTTCATCAAGTTGTTAAGTGCAGGACATCATATATTCATGTAAAGGTTTATCTGACATGTTCATGCTGGCCTTTCTGGTTATAAATGGCACTGGCGACAAAACTGGAGGCAGATTTTATCTTATCCTTGACTTTATGTCATTGAGACAGGCAGATTCAAAGTAGGGTGGCTGGCGGAAGGACGGAAGAGAGAAAGCTCAGGAATGAACAGTCTCCACATCTTTTATTGACACCCAGCAAAGTAGGCCAGGCTCCTCAGTGTGCCCTCCCTGGGGGCAGGGGTGACAGCGCTGAAGGGCAAGGCCCGGTGGCATGGCCACACCACTGGGCTCCCCTTATTACATGGGGTCCTCATTTTCCATTAGCTCTCAAACCTCTGAAGTCCTAAAGTTAAAAGAGAGAAGCTCAAACTTCTCTTTACATCAGGTTCCTCCCTGGAGACACTGCTATTGGCAACTGTCTGTTCATGAAAGGTACTACGGGGCTTAAACGGGCGGCCTAACTTGCAAAAGGATTGGTGGTTTTTAAATTTTTTTTGGAGGGGCGTGGGGGAGCCACCTCCAAACAATTTCACTGTGGCTTAAATCCACAATAACATCTTCTGTAGATAAAAGAATTATAATCTTTTCTTAATTATTTTTATTAATAGAGAATGGAATAGAAAACCCCCCAAAAATAAAAATCGGGCACAATGATCACTTCGAAATGTGTCTAGTTTTATAAACAAGAGCTGTATCCCCTTTGCACACCTCCAAATCCCATACACCAATCACACTAAGTTCATGCTAATATGATCTCACGTTTCCTGCAATCCCAGGAACTGGCAAGAGTCAGAATTATCCGGGGTAAGCAGAAGCCATTTGGGAATGGGAACTCCCAGAGCAGATAACTGAAAGTTGACTAAATTCTTAAATTCTTAACGTTTAGGATTAAAAGCAAGTTGCTATGTAACGGACTGTAGACAGCGGAGCTCAGGCCCCAGTGATCAAGCAGCTGCGATAGCGAACTCTGTATAGATCTGGATTTTGCGATTTTTAGAGTTACACTTACTGTTTGACTGATGTTACCCTCTTTAGTGTGTCTCTTATAAGGTTTTCTCCAATACTCATAAAAACTAGATGGCCCCGCTGGTCCTTTTTTGCCATAGAATTCACGTGCTTCAGTTTAAGTACCCAGAACAGGCAAAGGATCCCACAGATGAACCCCACCTCGCAGTTCTGTATGTTGCCAGGGACGGGTATTCAACGAACTGGACTTCTCCGGGGTTTCCACCCAAAGAGATTCTGTTTAACAAACGTCTTCAAATCTGTAAAGAAACAGGAATGGCAAGGGGAGGTAGACGAGCACGCGCTCTGCAGAACTGTGCTTTCAGGCCCAGACACTGGGGATGCCTGAGAGAACAGACCTGGCTCCAGCCATGGGGTAGAAACCTCACAAGTTCAGTCAATGGCACCAAGATCACAGAGGGACATGCACCAGTCTGCTAACAAAATCACCTACCATCAAAACAGCCTCTATTTCTTTTCTTTTGTTTTCTTTTTTTTGGTTTTTTTTTTTGAGACAGAGTTTCTCCCTTGTCGCCCAGGCTGGAGTACAATGGCGCGATCTCGGCTCACTTCAAACTCCGCCTCCCGGGTTCAAGTGATTCTCCTGCCTCAACCTCCCGAGTAGGTGGACTACAGGCGCGTGCCACTAATGCCCAGGAAATTTTTGTACTTTTAGTAGAGACGGGGTTTCACCATGTTAGCCAGGCTGGTCTCGAACTCCTGACCTCAGGTGATCCACCCGCCTT
Source organism: Pongo abelii (assembly GCF_028885655.2). NCBI lineage: Eukaryota > Metazoa > Chordata > Mammalia > Primates > Hominidae > Pongo > Pongo abelii. Next base: position 7,342,997 of record NC_071993.2, read on the forward strand.
GGTTTCCCAAAGTGCTGGGATTACAGGCGTGAGCCACCGTGCCCGGCCAACAGCCTCTATTTCAAAGCCATTTGGGGATAACATGATGAGAAAGAGATATCCATCATGTATCCCACAAACATTAACTGCTAAATGACTTGGGCAAAAAATTAAGCCCTGTCTCTATATATGGGCTTAAGGCAAATGCCTGGAGAATGTAAGTGTCCCACCGGAAGGCCAAACTCAGCTACAAGCGTTTGAGTGTTGCTGCATTTAGCTGCTGAATAAGGGAAAAAGAAACCAGTCACCATAGAAACTGCAGCCTCACAATCTATCGTAAGAGAAGCCCGCGTCTTCCTTACCCCTTTGGCTGTACCAGATGGAATGAGAAAGAAAAGCTTCTCTTTCTTGGCCACATTTAATCTTCTCTCCTCAGCCCTTAATCTAGGTCTCCGATGCTAAAATATAGGAGAGATTCCCTCCTAAGGGTTAAATCTATAATCACACTGACAGGTACATCATTCAAAGCTAAGAAAACACTGAAAAAAATCACTGGATGTGGAATCTTCAGTGCTACGAGCAGCATGAACACTCATAGTAGAGAGGGTGTCCATGCAGGGAAGGCCTTTCTTTCTTTCTTGGTTTGTGTGGGGAAAAATGGCCTCACACAGCATTTCTTATATCAGTTAGCCTTCTCTACGTGTCCACGTCCCTTCCTTTATTAAACATCGAGAAATAGAGAAAGCAAGATACTTAAAGAAAGCATTCCACGTACAGTTTCAGACCCGACCAAACCAGACTCAACACAGTGCACTATCGTGACTGCTAGTCCTTTATTTACGGATTTCCAGGGTGCCTTTTATCCCTCATCAGTGATGTGTGTATAATCTCGATACTTATGTCAAAGACGACAGAGACTGAGCTGCAGAAGGACACCAAGACACTGGGTATTTTATGGAAGTACTTAGACCAGGCACACATTTGCTCTGTTCTGAGTCCATATGAAGTACAAGCCTCAGTTGTCATGACCTTGGATCCCTGTAACCTCCATGAGGTGCAGATTCTGATTAGGAACTGGTCAGGGAGGTGATAAGAGAATGGACTGGAATTAGTGTCCTGGGCATACGACTCACATCAAAAACAAACTTCTCCTTGGCTTCAAATACAACGGAAATAAGCGGGAAGCACTAGGGAGTCACTGCCCAGCCACACCTCACCTGTCAGTTACATACACTCCTGAGAAGCATGACATGAAACAGCGATCAATTCAGCAGAAAAGAATTAGCTGCCTATACAAAAGCAGAAACCCTGGATGCCAACCATATCCCCGGACCAGAGTGCTCTCTTGGGCTTATTCCTCAAGTTCCTTATATCTTTATTCTCTATTTGTTTAGTTAGAAAACAGTATACAGTAGCAGGTTAGTGCCCGGATCAAACAATCCGAAAAGACGGACACTTTAAAAAACAGAAAAAAAAAAAAAAAAAAGCTCACATAAAACATGTGTAGACAACATTAAGCCTAGTCCGTGATCACTTTCAACAAGCAGCAAACCTTGACATTTCAGGTTTGTGAGCAACGGGATTTTGTGGAACATGATTTGTTTTTGTTTTTGTTTTTTAATGCTGAGATTTTAATTTTATGTTTTGATTTCTTTTTTAATGCTGAGATCTCCCTCCCTCCCTCCCTCCTTCCCTCCCTCCCTGCCTCCCTCCCTTCCTCCCTCCCTTCCTTCCTTCTCTGAGATGAAGTCTCGCTCTATCGCCCAGACTGGAGTGCAATGGCACAATCTCAGGTCACTGCAACCTCTGCCTCCCGGTTTCAAGTGATTCTCCTGCTTCAGCCTCCCACGTAGCTGGGATTACATGCGCATGCCACCACGCCCGACTAATTTTTGTATATTGTGTAGAGATGCGGTTTCACCATGTTGCCCAGGCTGGTCTAGAAATCCTGAGCTCACGCAATCCTCCCGCCTGGCCTCTCAAAGTGCTGAGGTTACAGGCATGAGCCACCGCGCCTGGCCCCTGAGATGTCTTCTTAATTTCAATTCCTCCCAAATACTCTTCTCAGTGCTCTCAACTCTTTCCTCTTCTTAGCCAAGAACTGAGCTGGGGTATTTTTAGTTGATTACAAAAGTGCCATCCTTAGTTGTAAACTCACCATCCCATAAATGGAGCCATTCCCCTCTTAGGCTAGTCATCTCTATTATTCAGAACTACTCACAGGAGGCTTGCTTAATTTAAGTTATAGTGATGACCTCTCCTATGTTTTGATCCTTCTAAGTTAATTTTTTGACTTATTTCTTCATGAATCCCCCATTCAAGAATATTCACTGAGAACTGATGATGTCCTGGGCACTGCGGAAGGCACTGGGGATAAAGCAGTCATGAAAATAGAAACTTGGCTCTCGTGGAGCCTGCATTCTAGCTAGGGGAAGGAGGCCATATGCAAAAAACTATTTAAATTAAATTAAAAAAACAAAAGGCAAAGTGCTATATAATAGTCGGGGGAATCAGTGCTGAGATCAGTGCTGAACCAGGATAGCAGGGAGAGTGCGCAGAAGGGGAGATGGTGGCACAGAGAGCGGTTTTCTTTCTTTTCTTTTCTTTTTTTTTTTTTTGAGACAGAGTCTTGCTCTGTCACCCAGGCTGGAGTGCAATAGCATGATCTCGGCTCACTGCAACCTCTGCCTCCCGGGTTCAAGCGATTCTCCTGCCTCAGCCACCCAAGTAGCTGGGACTATAGGCAAGCACCACCATGCCCAGAGAATTTTTGTATTTTTAGTAGAGATGGGATTTCTCCATGTTGGTCATGCTGGTCTCAAACTTTCGACTGCAGGTGATCCACCCACCTTGGCTTCCCAAAGTGCTGGGATTACAGGCATGAGCCACCACGCCCAGTCCGGGGTTTTCTAATTTTAAGCAGACAACCGTAGGAAGTGAGGGAAGGGGCCATGCAGGAATCTGGGAGTGACCTTCCAGGCAGACCAGGCATTACACGAAGGCCTGAGGCAGGAGTAAGCAGGTGTCCGTGGGACAGTGGGGAGCTGGAGGGGGCATGGCAGGTACGTGAAGCCTCCAGCATCAGGCACCTGGACCCAGGCATCCCGCCCTGATGAGATGACATGCCACAAGGAGGCAGGAGCAAAAGTGGGGCTCCATCTGAATTCAGTTTCAACAGAAGCCCTCTGGCTGCAATCGGGGGACGCGATGACGAGAAGCCAGAAAACAAGCTCTGGCTTGATGGGACAGTCCACAGGACAGAAATGGTAGCCTGGACTCGGGCAGTGGCAAAGGCCATACAGAAGAATGAGTTCAGGACAGAGTTTGAAGGGAGAGCCAACAGAATTTGCTGATGGGTGGAATGGAAGCATGCAGAGAAGGGTTCACCTGGGAGGCCTGAGGCTGTGGTCCTCACAGAGGGGGCTCGCCTGCAAGGGGGGTCTGTGGCTGCAACCTGGAAATGTGGCTGATAAAAAATAGCTTACACCAATCTAAAACTTTTCCTAAATATAAGAGTGGTTTGCTGTGTGTGTCTAAACTGTGTGTACAAACAATCTGGTTTATGGCTTCCTTCTAAGAGTTGGGAATTCTCGTCTGTACCAGGCAGAGTGTTCCTATGTGACCGGTCCCCAGTAAAAACCCTGAGCACTGAGTCTCTAAGGACCTGCCCTGGTAGAAGAGTACCTGGCACCTCTTGTCACAGCTGGGTGCTGTGTGACGCCTCCAGGAGGGAGCTCTGGAAGCTTCTGTCTGTTTTTCTAGACTTCACTCCATTGCTGATTCTGCTTTCTATCCTTTCACTGTAATAAACTATAACCGTGAGTGTAATGACTTCTGAATCCTGTGAGTCCTTTCAGTAAATTACCAAACCTGGGGCAGATATGGGGATCCCTAACACAGAGGTGTGAAGCAGAGACAGGCTACAAGGAGGATGCCAAGGGTTTGGACTCAAGTGCAGTTGTCTTTTTGTTTGCTTGTTTGTTTGAGACGGAGTCTCGCTCTGTTGTCCAGGCTGGAGTGCAGTAGCAAGATCTCGGCTCGCTGCAACCTTCGCCTCTCGGGTTCAAGTGACTTCTGGCTAATTTTTGCATTTTTAGTAGAGATGTGGTTTCACCATATTGGCCAGGCTGGTCTGGAACTCCTGACCTCAAGTGATCTGCCATCCTCAGCCTCCCAAGGAAGTGCAGTTGTCTTATGCATAATTCCCTGCATTCTAAAGCAAATCTCTGAGTCACTAATTTAGAATTTCAAACACACTGAGATTTTCAATATTTTTTTAAAGAACACAAAAAGGTTCCAACAATTTCCCTTGTTTAAAGGATAAAAAAAGTATCATAGATGTTAGTGACATTTCAAAGATGTCCCTTTCTTGCTGTGACAAGGTGTGGTCATGAACGAAGTGAGCTAGAGAGCTTCTGTCTTCTCCCTGCTATATTTCTGCATTCCTCTAAGGAAATAATATTTTATTTCCATTAACTAGAAAATTGGGAATTGCTATTTCTTATTTGTAGATCTTTTTGATGGACAAATGAGTTGTCAGTGAAACTTGTACAATTTAACATTTGCAAACATGTAGGATCTCAGATGTGGAATACCATTTATAAGAACTGCTGGGAACGAAAAAGTAATACGGAGGCTCGTAAATGTCAGACATGTGACATGTTACAATTACTGATAGCCTTTTATTTTCTAGTCTCCTGTAGCCCTAGTTTTAAAACTTACCAACCCCCCAAAAATCCTTTAGTGGTCTCTTAGTATACACTCAGTGAACTGGAAAACTGAGGCAACAAAGACATTATTGACCAAAAGACTGAGTTTGTCCTGTAATAAACTTCATTGTTTGATGACAGAAACAAACTGACAGAAACCCATCCTAGTAGTCCTTTGCAAAAGACAAAAATAAAAAGCTTTTATGGAAACTGGGGCGTTTTGCTTGAGTGGACATTGTGATATGTCATCAGTTAATCAAATGATGGTTTCCAGAGGCTGCAAAATTGGTCAAAGTGACTATGTCAAAGAAAGGTTTTATCTATTTTTTTTTTTTTTTTTTTTTTTTTGTGAGACGGAGTCTCACTCTGTCGCCCAGGCTGGAGTGCAGTGGCGCGATCTCGGCTCATTGCAATCTCCACCTCCTGGGTTCAGGCTGAGGTTCTTCTGCCTCAGCCTCCCGAGTAGCTGGGATTACAGGTGCCCACCACCACGCCCAGCTAATTTTTGTATTTTTAATAGAGAAAGGGTTTCGCCATGTTGGCCAGGCTGGTCTCAAACTCCTGACCTCAGGTGATTCACCCACCTTGGCCTCCCAAAGTGCTGCGATTACAGGCATAAGCCACCGCACCTGGCCTTTATCTACTTTTTAAACATATCTTAAGTTGATTTTTAAAAGGAAGATTTCTTTTTGTTCCAAAAGCTGAGACTCACCCAGCTGTGTGATGCAGAGACATCTGCTCTAAATTTAAATCCACTGAGAGCCATGGTGATGTGCAGTGCAGTCACCTCTACCGACTTGTTTTAGACATGGATAGTATATGGATAGTTTTGGCAAATCTTTTAGGCCTCTAAATAACGGGGTTGGTCTTCAAGAAAAAAAAAGTCATTATTTATTTTTCAATAAAATGAGGCTTTTAATGTCCTTTGGGTTTTTTTAAACCTATTTCATCAACTATTTATCCTTCAACTGAGTGTACATTTTGGAAATGATCTGTATTTTCCAAATAAGGTAAGTCAGAATTCCCAGTAAAGTATGGCATCCAAAGCTATTCACAGTGATCTCTTAAATCAAAGATAAATAACAGTAGAAATAATAATCATGAGCTTGTTCTCACACTGTTCCTGTTTGTATTCAAGGCAGAAAGGAACACCTACCCAGGAGCTCAATCACATTGCATGCACAGACACCAACAACCACACAGACGTGTGAACACATCCCCCCATGTGAGCAACCGCAGCATAATGGGACTCATCCCATCCAAATACCCATTTCATCTAAAGTGTAAAAATAATAAAAAGAACTTCTTGGAAATACTGCTCGTCTCCAGCCATTAAATGTGCTTAGCTTTGACTTCTGTCTCGTAACAGCTGAACACTATGGCAATTTTCCATAACAACACACATCTCAGATGACTCACTGCTGAATTCAAACACATATTCCTTTTACCGTAATGAAAGAAACTAGAAAGAAGTCTGCCTGCTGAGAAACAGTGATGATCAAACAGTGATAACAGAGAAAAAAAGCAAGTGTGTGTGTGTGTGTGTCTCTTTTTGGATCCTGCAAAAAGAATACTGCTTGCTAGAACTTCTAAAAACTTGAGAGAAAATTTCTCTTGTTTTCTTTTTTTTTTTTAAATAAATGAAGCAACTGCTAAGACAGTTGGATCCTCATCCCATGCATCCATACCATTTCTCTGAACATTACCTTCGTGTAAGCAGAGGAAGTCAGTAGAGAGTGCCACTGTGTTATTTCTAAGATTTCGGAACATACATGAAATGCGATCAGATTGGATTGAAGAGTGTCTCCCTGCAAATTCATACTCACCCAGAAGCTATCATGCAACCTTATTTGAAAATAGGGTCTTTGTAACTGCAATCGAGTTAAGACAAAGTTGGATGGGATTCACACAGGGCCAAATGACGGTTGTCTTGTAAGCAGAGAGAAATTTGAACAGATGTGGAGAAGGCCACGTGAACATGGAGGCAGGGAACCGAGGGAGGTGGCCACAGACCAAGCAAAGCCCAGGACACAGGCGACCCCAGAAGCCAGGGCAGCCCTCTGCTTCCACCCAGAGCCTTCAGGGGAGTGTGGTCCTGCCGACACCCTGATTTCACACACTAGTCTCCAGAAGCATGAGAGAACAAATTTCCGTCATTCTAAGTCATCCAGTCCATGGGAATTTGTGACAGTAGCCTTTGCAAACTAAGAAACTGGTGTTCTCACACCCTCCAAATTAAACGTGTAGATTCTCACTCATTACAAAATACAGTTAAGAAACCTCCTGTGTCTCTTCCATTGAACTGAAATAAGAGAAAACATTTATGAAAGTATCTCACCAGCTTTAAGAACACATAATATTCAATGCAACTAATGTCTATTTATAAAGTGCCTAACCCCACACCCTGCCTCATGAGAGGCCCAAAAGCAATATTCAGTATCTGCTCTTAAAGCACTCCTTAATTATGCACAAAATATTGAATGAGATGATAATTCTCACATACCCTACCAAAATAATAGTCTGAATTCTCATGGGAAGAAATTAAAGTGAGGGAAGAAGGTAAGGTAATTGTATTTTGGAAAATATGAACAAACTATTAAACTCTGGAATCAGGTCAACAGCACATAATAGCTTTGTGCAAAGACAATAAATGTTTAATGAATTAGTTAATTTTTAATTACAAATATATTAGAATGATTAATGTGTATACCTTTTGAGTCTTAGTATTCATACCTCTAAATAAGTGTGCATGTCCATTTAATCTATATATGAACTCAAAAATTTTAAATTCGGGCCAGGCATGGTGGCTCACGCCTATAAATCCAGCACTTTGGGAGGCCAAGGTGGGTGGATTGCTTGAGTTCAGGAGTTCAAGACCAGCCTGGCTAACATAGTGAAACCCCGTCTCTACTAAAAATACAAAAAACATTAGCTGGGCCTGGTGGTGCACGCCTGTAATCCTAGCTACTTGGGAGGCTGAGGCAGGAGAATCTCTTGAACCCAGGAGGCAGAGGTTGCAGGGGGCCAAGCTGAGATCATGCCACTGCACTCCAGCCTGGGTGACAGGGCAAGACTGCCTCCAAAAAAAAAAAAAAAAAAAATTAAATTCAAGGAGTTGAAGACATATGTCCATGAATTCACGCATTTATTGGACAGGTATTTAATGAGTGCTACTATGGTCAAGAAAGTATGTTTCTAAGAATGGACAGGAAAGACACAGTCCTTGCCTTCCTGGAGCTTCAAAGTTAGGCAAAAAGAGGCCGGTATTATACAAGGAGCTGCACAAATGATTAAGCATAACTGTGATAGAACAAGCTGCTGAAGGACACCAACAGAGGCTCAAGTTCATCTGGGCCAGGGCCAGGGGTCCAGGGAAGGATTCCTTTGGGGAATCTATATTTGAAAACGAAAGATGAGTAGGACTTTAACAGAACAAAACAGGTATGCATTAGTCCGTTTTCACATTGCTGATAAAGATGTACCCGAGACTGGGCAATTTACAAAAGAAAGAGGCTTATTAGACTTATAGCTCCACATGGCTGGGGAGGTCTCACAATCATGGTGGAAAATGAAAGGCACGTCTCACATGGCAGCAGACAAGAGAAGAGAGCTTGTGCAGGGTAACTCCCATTTTTAAAACCATCAGATCTCGTGAGACTTATTCACTATCATGAGAACAGCACGGGAAAGACCCACCCCCATGATTCAGTTATCTCCCACCAGGTCCCTCCCACAACATGTGGGAATTCTGGGAGCTACAAGATGAGATTTGGGTGGGGACACAGAGCCAAACCATATCAAGGTACAAAGGGTGTTAGAGAAACATAACAAGTGCACCTCCTGGTACAGCAAGGAGGGGCACGGAAGGAGACACTGCACAGTGGAGCGAGTGAAAAATCTCCCCAGGCTCAGCATGTCCAGGAAGGATGTGGCAGCTTGATCGTACCCTAGAGTCCAAACAACAAGATTCTTTTCAACGGCAGTGCCACGTTAAAATAGCAGGCTGAAAACCCACATTTATTTCACCTCCTCCTAAACTCTAACCAAAACTACAGTCCAGAGACTTTTTAAAAAAAAAGACACAAACCCACTCAGCACACAAAGGTAAGGAAGCAAAAAAGCTGATGAAGAAGAAGTGAATAATTTAACACATTCAGCAAAGCCAAATCCCAGGCCTTCAGCAGAAAAGCTGAGCACCAACACAGTGACTCCTGCAGAAGCCTTGAAAGGCTCAGAAACGAGTCCCACCAGATATGTCTGAAACTGGGGGGTCAATAGGAGCTTAAGATATAAGCATGGGGAGGTGACTGGGAAGCAGAGGCAGTTAGACCCCCCACTCCCCACAGCCTCCCTGATCCCTGTCTCAGCCTTCTCTGAAGAGGCTGGGGCAGGAACCAACACTGCAGGCCAGCACCCAGCCCTCTTCTCCCCGACGTGGCTCCTGGAATGCTGGCAGTCAGACCTGGAGCCCCAGGTGGGACACTGGGAGACTGAAAAGCTCTCCCTGGAAAACCAGCCAAAGAGGAAATACTACAAGTCAATAAGTGGCCCACAAGCCACCCTCTAGGGGCTGACCACCACATTCTAATCCCCCCCACCCTCTTTCATTTTTTTTGAGACAGAGTCTTGCTCTGTCGCCCAGACTGGAGTGCAGTGGTACAATCTCAGCTCACTGCAACCCCTGCCTCCTGGGTTCAAGCAATTCTCCTGCCTCAGCCTCCTGAGTAGCTGGGATTACAGATGCATGCCACCACGCCCGGCTAATTTTTTTGTATTTTTAGTAGAGACAGGGTTTTATCATGTTGGCCAGGCTGGTCTAGAACTCCTGACCTCAAATGATCTGCCCGTCTCGGCCTCCCAAAGTGCTGCGATTACAGGTGTGAGCCACCAACGCCCCAGCCAAAACCTCTGATTCTTGAGACAAATGATAGCTCACCTAAAATTCTACACCCACACAAACTATCAATAAAGTATACGGATAAGACAGACATTTTTAGCCACTTTTAGTGAGAAGGAAATGTAGACAGCATTTTATCATCTTTGCAACCTACGGACAGAATGCCGAAGTCAGCCAGACCAAGATTGTTAACAATATTCAGCTTATTTTGACTACACTAAAAAGATTCCTGAGTTGAGTCCTACTCCTGGTCTAGCTGCCAAGACAAGATGAGAACATTCATTTCACTGCAAAGAAACACGGAACTTCAGCCTGCTCCTGACACCTAAGTTGTAAAATCAGAAAACAAGAACCAACTGACCCCTGCCCACATTTTTTTAATGTATTTTTTTTTTATTATACTTTAAGTTCTAGGGTACATGTGCACAACGTGCAGGTTTGTTACATATGTATACACGTGCCATGTTGGTGTACTGTACCCATTAACTCATCATTTACATTAGGTATATCTCTTAATGCTATCCCTCCCCCCTCCCCCCACCCCACGACAGGCCCCGGTGTGTGATGTTCCCCACCCTGTGTCCAAGTGTTCTCATTGTTCAATTCCCACCTATGAGTGAGAACATGCGGTGTTTGGTTTTTCTGTCCTTACGATACTCTGCTTAGAATGATGGTTTCCAGCTTCATCCATGTCCCAATGTGCTGGAGAGGATGTGGAGAAATAGGAACACTTTTACACTGTTGGTGGGACTGTAAACTAGTTCAACCATTGTGAAAGACAGTGTGGCATTTCCTCAGGGATCTAGAACTAGAAATACCATTTGACCCAGCCATCCCATTACTGGGTATATACCCAAAGGATTATAAATCATGCTGCTATGAAGACACATGCACACGTATGTTTATTGCGGCACTATTCACAATAGCAACCAACCCAATGTCCATCAATGAGAACCAACCCAAATGTCCATCAATGAGAGACTGGATTAAGAAAATGTGGCACATATACACCATGGAATACTACGCAGTCCCTGTCCACATTTCTAAGGGATGTGACCTCCAGTACTGAGAGCTCATGCTGCAACTTCAGTAGAAGCAAGTGTGGTAACCCCTCATCTTCTTAAGATTAGCTCACAGACCAGGTGCAGTTGCTCACACCTGTTATCCCTGCACTTTAGGAAGCCGAGGCAGGAGGATCACTTGAGCCCAGGATTTGAGACCAGCCTGGGCAACACAGTGAGACCCCATCTGTACAAAAACAAAAAATCTAAAAATGAGCTGATATGGTTTGGCTGTGTCCCCACCCAAATCTCATTTTGTATTATAGCTCCCATAATCCCCACATGTCGTGGGGATGTAATTGAATCATGAGGGCCGTTTCCCCCATGCTATTCTCCTGATAGCGAGTAAGCTCTCGTGAGATCTGATGATAAGGGCCCTCCCCTTCATCCAGCTCTTATTCTCCTTCCTGCTGCCATGTGAAAAAGGACGTGTTTGCTTCCCCTTTTGCCATGATTGTAAGTTTCCTGAGGCCTCCCCAGCCTTGCTGAACTGTGAGTCAATTAAACCTCTTTCCTTTATAAATCACCCAGTCTCAGGTATGTCTTCGCTAATGGCGTGAGAACAAACTAATACGTTAGCTAGGTGTGCTGGTGCATGCCTGTGGTTCTAGCTACTTGGGAGGCTGAGACAGGAGGATGGCTTGAGCCTGGGAGTTTGACACTACAGCGAGCTATGATCATCCCACTGCACTCCAGCCAGGGTGACAGAGTGACACTGTTTCTCCCCCCAAAAAAAAAAAAAAAAAATTAGCTCACGACTTCACCTACTGAATCCTCATTCACTCTGAGGAAAAGCAAAGCCAGTTTGGTGCCCAGACCACATCCAGCTTTCTTCCCCCTTCAGAGTAGGGAAAGGGCCCTCTCTGAACAATGAGGACGGTGCCCACTTCCCGTCCTGTCAATGGGATTCAGCATCCCACTTAGGGAAGCATACACAGGCTGGAACGCCACAAAGAGAGGCACGGGCAGGGCCTGCACAGCTGCGAGGCCCCAGGTGCCCCAGCCCCGCAGGGAGGCAGACCTGGGGCTGTGGCGGGTGCTTCACTGGCCTGGCAGTTCTGAGGCTTAGACCGGAGGATGAGCATCTGTATTTTTCCATTGGCTCACTCCTTCAACTCCTCACATGTGTGTATAAGGTACTTCAAAATAAAATTTATTTTTTCAAGTGTGAAGGATGTGATTGGATTTGATTCACATTCAAAGATGACCGAGGCCACGGTGAAAAGAAAGGGGCAGGGGTGACGAGGGCAGGCTGGCTCTGGGGGTGGCAGAGCTGAGAGGTCCAACATTAAAGGCTGTTTCTCTTGATCCTTTTTGTAAGGGCAGGACAGTATTAAAGGAAGGAAGAAGAAAAGGGAGAGAAGAGGGAAGGAGAGGAAGAGGAAGACAAAGAGGAGGAGAGAGAAAGATTTCGTCAGCGAGGCAAAAAATAACAACAATGCCCACCACAACTGTCAGCTTCACTGTCGGTCAATAACATGCTAACAGTGTATTATATTTACACTGTTCCTCCAGTACAGGAGCCCCCAAACACTGTAAAAATCATCACTCAGTTAAACATCTGAACATAATCACATGGCTAAGTTGAGGTGGAGGTCTTACTAGTCCAATTTTACAAACAGGGAAAGTAGTGAATAAAAGGGTCAATGATTTGCCACAACTGCTTAAAAGGCTGAGTGAGGACTTAGGTGTCAATAAAATCCAGGAAGCCCACGTCCCCTACTAAATCCTTAAACTCCTGCTGTACCACATTAAGTACATCTTCTATATGAACTTGTACAACTCTGCAGACACGTGCCACCCCAGGGCTGGGAAGCAACTGGATGTCTGCCCGTCACAACCACATTGAGAACTGTCCAAGGACGCCAATGGTGTTGGGTCACCACCCACACTCCACGGGCTTGTTTTGTGATTTCCTTGGATGAACCTGAATGGACCATCCTTGTCCAGAACCTAATATTCTATTTCATGTAAGTGTGAAGTATAATTTTTGAAGTGTAAAGAACTTGGTAGCCGTTTTGGTGGAGATGCATTTCACAAGCCCTTCATTTTCATGTGAGCACCTGGTGGAAGGCCTAGTGCTTGGCAGAACCTCGGGATATCAAGAAAATTCAACCACCACAAGATGAGTCATTTTCTGTCATTTTTACTAAACGTCAAAATCAGACTTGCTATATTTCCTTTTGTTTCTGTAGTAGGAAGTGAGGGGGTGAAAATATTTCCATAGCAATATGCTACAAAGAAAATCAGTAAACCTCAACAATTTTCATCAGCATCTTGTAACATGGGTCATTATGAAGATTATTTTTTTAAAAAAGCAACATGAAACAGATAAAATCTTAAGCATTTAAAATGGAAACTGGTTAAGAAGGTGCCTTTTTCAAGTGGAAAAGGATTTGCTATGGAAAACTTTTTTTTTTTTTTGGAGATTGGCAACTCGCTCTGTTGCCAGGCTGGAGTGCAATGGCGCGATCTCAGCTCACCGTAACCTCCGCCTCCCTGGTTCAAGCAATTCTCCTACCTCACACTCCCAAGTAGCTGGGATTACAGGCACACACCACACGCCTGGCTAATTTTTGTATTTTTAGTAGAAATAGGGTTTCACCATGTTAGCCAGGATGGTCTCGATCTCCTGATGTCATGATCTGCCCACCTTGGCCTCTCAAAGTGCTGGGATTACAGGCATGAGCCACTGTGCCCGGCCGGAAAACTTTGTAGACGGTTTTATTCTCAAAAAGGGTAGATACACTGCTAAGAATCAACATCTTACCTTAAATACTTCCATTGGAAGAGGAAATTTGGCAGCATCAATAAGGGATTTTTCCAGAGTACATTTCCACTCAGAGGCCATCTTCAAAGGATAGATTTCTGTATCAACAGCAAATCACAGAAGAGTTGAAGGACTAACACGCTCTGCCGGGTGGCTCTTTCCTGCATGTTAATTCTCAGGCTTTCCTGATACCTCAGCATGGTCAGTGACCATGAGTGTTCACACCCCATACCCGCCATGAGCAGCCACCTGCTGAAAGGACTTTCTGAAATTAAATAGCAACTTGGGATTCTGCTGTCAGAAATGAAGAATAAACTTAATAGAGCTCTTCTTCAGGGAACATTTGTATGCATTTAGTTGGCATTCTGTAAGTAATTTAATGGTATTAATCACATTAGCAAAAACCTTCAGTCATCCATGGGCCAAAATTCCACATATCACCTAGGAAAGCAATGCCCACTGATGAGGAACTTATTATCTGATACATTTCTAAACTACAAACGACTCTAGTCTGGCATTTGCAGTTATGACAACATATTTTTCACTAAATCTCTAAGCTCTCATCTGCTAAAAATAGTCCCTGTAAGTCAGAAAATTATTAAAAGGTAAATTAAAATTTACCAACCAAGTTTAATATTTACACTTGAAATGTTGCTTAACACACCACATGTTGCCCATATTTTTCCCCAGGTGGTGGGAGGGGGGTCAAGATTTACAGATGGAGGTTACACAGTCTGAATGCAAAATTAAAAGAAAAAAAAAAAAACGTTGAGTACTGCTTTTACCTATTGCTGAAACTGCAGGAGAATTTTATGGCCTGATCTCAACATATTTAAGACCTTATCAAAATAGGATTTGCAGAAGCCCTCACTGGAAGTAGATATGTTTATGCCTTCACTATATCAACCCATCCTACTTCAGACAGACGCTTAGGATATGAATATGAAATTAAGCACAGTTAAAAGGCAACATTAAACCTTTGGGACTATATTTTTAATTTCTTGCATGTCTGCTTTTTAGCATGAAGCCATCTATTTTGATCCTCATAGCTTTTGAACTCACCTTAAGCTTTAAGCCCCTGTTTCCGCAGTTTATTCAGTCATAATTACAGTAAGTATCAGATCCTGCCAGAACTAGCCAAGCCATCGGTGCACTGCCCGAAGTCATTGTTACTTACACAAAGACACACAAAGGGTAATTCACAACCACACATCCTCTGCGTGTGTGCATTGTCTATAATCCTTTCTAGTGTTTCCTGTCTGCTGAACTTTTTTCTTCTAGTTTGGCCTTTCTAAATTCTTCTTAGTAGTAGCTAACGTAATTGGGAACACTCAACAGGGCCTCAACACACACTTCTGCGGAGACTGAAAGAATGGGGCCTCTGATGTCCACAGTGAGAAGGGGGCACTCAGGAAGACATTGCTTATCACAGGGTCCCCAGAAGTAGGCACAGGGACCAGTTCACAGAGCCCCCTGCAAGCTACTCCATGAGGGCAAGAGGGATACCTGTGCACTTGGGCAAGCTCATGGGCACTGCATCCAAACACAGAGAGACAGGGGGCCACTCAAGGGACCCCGGGGAGCAAAGCCTTGAGGACACCAATGCAGGATCAGGAGAGAAATTGCCAACAACAGGCTGGAGCTCCTGATGGGACAGGGACCATGAACACATGCCCCTTTCTAGCAAGCTGGGCAGGCAGACGGAGAGTTCAACTTGGGCATGGTAGGAAAAGGACCAGCTCACAGAAAACAATGGGGATTTCCAAAGCCTGCACCAAAGAAAGAATTTGAAATCCCAACAGGTGCAGAAAGGAAAAGCATGATCTACCTGGCTGACACCTTTGGCCCCTTGCTTCACAATCAGGACTAGTTATACCCTTGACCCTTGATGGTGGTCTCTGAATGGGGGAGGAATGCCCGGAGACAGAGGAGAGGGTAAAAGAATGGTCAAAAAAACACCATCATTGGGAAGCTGAGGTGGGTGGATCACTTGAGGTCAGGAGTTCAAGACCAGCCAGGCCAACATGGTGAAACTTCACTTCTAATAAAATTTAAAAAAAAAAATACAAAGCAAAAACAAAAATTAGCTGGGTGCAGTGGCGGGCACCTGTAATCCCAGCTACTCAGGAGGCTGAGGCAGGAGAATTGTTTGAACCCTGGAGGCGGAGGTTGCAGTGAGCTGAGATTGTGCCACTGCACTGCACTTTGTCTCAAAACAAACAAACAAACAAACAAACAAACAAAAACTTAAGGCCAGGAGGAATGGAAATCCAACATGACCAGGGTTAGATCCAAGCTATGAGAACTCATGGAGGGGATGCCCCGGCCCCAGTGGGGTTGCCTGCACGCTGGCCCAGGAAGGCGGACCAACCAAGTCATCCCTGATAAATGAACTCCTCTGTCCACTGGATGCCATCTCTCCTCCTCCACACCAGAGACAAAGGTAACAAGAAGCCCAGGTGCCAGGTGGGTCCTGCCTCTGTCCTACAACCTGAAGATTCTCTGTTTCCTTTCCAATGGTGTTAAATCCTGGAATGAACCCAGCCCACAGCAAGGCAGACTTCTTTCATGAAAGGGTGAAAATCAGCTGCAGTTTTGACAGCGTGACACAACTGGCAGAGAACAACAGTCCCCGTGTGCATTCCGTGAGATGGAAGCACGCTGGTTATACTAGCAAGTTAATGGACAACAAATAGTACCATTCAAAGAACATCGACCATTTTCTTAAAATGATCGTGTTGCAGATAACTGAATAAAGTAAATCACGCCAGTTTCTGTTTCTGGGAAGGTCATGAGCAATTAAAACATGTCCCGATCCCTCCGAAACTAGAAGCCTACAAGAAAAACAAGGCAATCTCCTTTTGTGCAAGGGTTTGATGGGGCATTTCCTAATAAGTGCCATAGGAAGCAGGAATGTATAACATCATCATCAATAAACAAAGCCCTAGAGAAACAACTCTTCTTTTATCCACCTCCCTCCAAAAAACTTCTGTGTCCTTCTGCTCCTCCAGGTCCTACCCAGTGAAGAAAGATGAATCTATGTTGTTAAAAGATAGTAAACATCAGAGAAAGTCTTATGGACTAAATGTTTCTCCCCACAATTCTTACTTGAAGCCCTAACCCCAAAGGGATGCCTTTGGGAGATGATTAGAGTTAGATGGGGTTATGAGGGTGGGGCCCTCAAATGAGATCTGTGTCCTTATAAGAGACACCAGAGTTCTCTCTTGATCTACTATGTGAGGACACAGTCAGAAGGCGGCTGTCTGCAAACCAGGAAGCGAGCCCTCCCCGGACCTCAACTACACTGGCACCCTGATCTCACACTTCCAGCCTCCAGATCTCTGAGAAGTAAATGTTTGTTGTTTAAGCCACAAAGCCTGTGGCATCTTGTTATGGCAGCTTGAATAGATTAATGTAGTCCAACTTACTTTTGGACTAAGTAATAGTTCAGGCAGGAAGTATTTAAGTTGGATTCAGAAACCCTGACTCCAAGATCTAAAACAAGCACTAATAAAAGGGGGGGAGGGGGTGATAAAATAATTTTTATGGAAAAAAACAAGGGAATAAATTCTAGAAATAGAGAAGGAAAAAAAAAACTCAAAAAGTTTCATCTCCTTAGCATCTGCAAGAATATCTAAAAGTGTATCTTATTTTCTAAACATCCAGAAATAGGAGAGCAGGTGGGCTTCTTAAATGACCCTAACCTCAATGACCTACTTACACTCCTTGGAAAACCAAAGTATAACCTTAAGACTCTGATCACAGATTAAATGTCTAGAAAAGGCCAATCTCTTGATATACATTACACCACTCAGCAGCCCAGCAAGATATTCTTATCCCCATGGTACAGGGTAAGGTGGTTTCTTTCCCCTCGTCCTTCCCCAAGCACCAGAATGCTATTTCCTCTGATTCAGGGCAGAAAGAGAAAGGCTCAATGGCCCTATGTTTCTCAGAGGTGGAGAGTATAAAACCTAGTCCCTTTTCCCAGGTTTTTGAAGGCTCACTTCCTAGCTACTTTCTATGACCCATTTCTCTTCTACTTTGCTGAACAGTTGAGAAACACTGTGCCCTTTAAAGAGTAAAACGAGGGCCGCATGGAGTGGCTCATGCCTGTAAGCCCAGCACTTTGGGAGGCTGAGGTGGGCAGGTCACCTGAGCTCAGCAGTTCAAGCCCAGCCTGAGCAACATAGTGAGATCCCATCTCTACAAAATAAGAAATTAAAAAATTAGCCAGGGATGGTGGCACATGCCTGTAGTTCCAGCCACTTGGGAGGCTGGGATGGGAAGATCACTTCAGCCTGGGAGGTTGAGGCTGCTGCAGTGAGCTGAGATCATGCCACTGCACTCCAGCCTGGGAGACAGAGTGAGACCCTGCTTCAAAAATAAATAAATAGTAAGTAAAACTAAAGGACGATTATTTTTAACAATGGTGGTGGTGTTAGCGGGAGCGCACAGCAGACGGTCCCGGCAGCAGGGAAGAGCTCGTGGGGAGTATGCTCATCTCCACACACCCCCCTCCCACTGGACTTCTCCCCATCGGTCATGGAAGCAGAACACTTTCCAGTGCCTTCATGGTGTTTGGGAAAACGAGAAAATTGGCCTAGTATTTTCTATGCAGGTATGAAGTTTTATTCTCACCTAGATTCCAGTTAAGGAAGTGGTGCTACCATGTAAGTTACACAAGTCACCGTGGGACTCGAAATCAATTTAGACAAATACAAAGGACTAGAATCTGTCCCCATGTGTATAACAGTACAGCCTCTCTTCCCGGGGATGCTGTTCTGCTGAATAATGTAGCAGAATCCAGTTTCCATCTTGAAACTACTATATCTGAGGAACTCAAAATCACACTTTGAGTGTCTTGTCACTTTTTAGTTTCTTCTTCCTGTACATAACCTTTCCTGTTGATGATTTAAATATTGGGAAGTAAGTTCTTGATGATGAATGTCTTTTCCAGAATATTTTTTTTTTCTTTTCACGGGGTCTCACTCTGTCACCCAGGCTGGAGTGCAGCGGAGCGATCTTGGCTCACTGCAGCCTTCTCTCCCGGGATCAAGCGATCCTCCCACCTCAGTCCCCTAAGCAGCTGGGACTACAGGTGCATGCCACCACGCCCAGCCAGTTTTTTCTATTTTTTGCAGAGACAGGGTTTCACCATGTTGCCCCAGCTGGTCTCAAACTCCTGAGCTCATGCGTGAGCCATCGTGCCCTGCCTGTTCCAGAATCTTCAGGGGCCCCTAAGAAGTCTTCAGTTAAATGAACAACTCATTTCCAGAAAATGCTAAGACAAGTAAACACAATTTATTCATATATCATAAAGACCCCAAATTATCTAAAGAGAGAAACAGCTCATAAGCAAATATTTCCTAAGCTTCCACGGAGGCATATTCCATTCCTGCTTGTGAGCGTGAGTCCCATACTTCCCAGGAAAGAAACATCACAGAGAACATAAGAGGCCACTAGTCATCCTTTGCTTTGCTATAAATTTGTACACTGGCAAGTAGATACTGCTGCTAAAATTTATAAAGCAATTAGATACTAAGCAGAGATTTATACACACAACTTTACGCACAAAGTAAATTTTTCCTTCTGGGTTATGAATCCCAGGGCAAAGCTGGGCTTACATCCTTCTTCACAACACGACAGGCTCTTTGTTTGTCATCAGAGTCAAAAATTACTCAGGATAGAGATGGAGGTGTTGGCTGCTTCTCAACATTTTGACAGCAATAATACTAATAAAATACCACGTTACACGTCTCTATGCCTATCAAACTTAACGCAAATGCAAACACACGGGACACAGGACCAGGAAGTGTTTTCAATTAGAGCCTCTGAGTGACAGAAAAGATAAATATAACTCTTCTCCTTCATGTACTCAACACTAACATTGGCAACTAACATGGGAGGAAATTCTCTGGTGATTTTAATAAAGCAAAGAGCCATGTCCTTATTCCAAATACACCTACAAAACTCACCGGAATGAAAATTACCAATTTCTGAAAAAATACGTATTTCTTCCTTGGCATCTCTAATTCTACAAGAATCCGGTATTTCTGTTCTGAGGTTTCCCATTCAAAGGCCGGTAAGAGGAGGCAGCAGGGGGAGTGGGGTGGGAGGGGCCCAGCACCTGGGAATCTGAATTGCATTGCCTGTCCCCTAAAACAGGGGACCTTAAACAACTAGCTGAACTCCAGTCTCAATTTTCTCTACTGTGAAATGAAATTCACAACAAACATGCAGCATTTTTTTAGAATCAAAACAAACCATGTACCAGATGTAAAATCACCTGGCACATGGTAAACATTCAAGAATGGTTATTTTGTAAATACTCAGATTTTTAACCAGGTAGGTATGACAGAGAGCATAAGGCAGGATTCTTTCCAATTAAGCCTCTGCAAAGCCATTTGACAGTGCATTTGAAGCTAACTAAAATCTTACATGCCAGGAGAAAACATGATGATCTATCTACTCAATGCTGCTTCTTGGTCAGACTGGATTGTGGTTTGGATATTTAGATGGATGGATGAATGGATGGTCAGATAAATAGATGAATGCTGATGGATAGGTGGATGAATGGATAAATAGATAAATGGATAGATGGGTGGATGAGTAGGTGGATGGATTGGTGAATGGACAGACAGAGAGATAGGTACACAGATGGCCAGAGATTTTGGAACCTACTTACAAGACTATCAAAATTCCTAAAGAAAAACGTGGAGAATATCCTCAAGTCCCAATCTACTGTGTCTTTCGTTTCTGAACCAGTGATTCCCAAGGAACTAGATCAACTTCCCTAAGGCCTCCAACACTGCTTTCGCCTTTGAGAACACTATTGATTGAGGTCTTAGGTTTCAGTCTCCATGGAAAGCATTGTGAAGTTAAAGTGCTTAATATTCACATACTCAGATATAAAAGATACCAGAGAGCTCATACATTTTCTAGAAACACATCCAGGAAAACATCACATCTTTTTCTAAAATACTTTACAGCAGCAAAAGCTTTGGCCCTTACCTGAAGGTGGGTCCATTCTGTATTTATTCTCTTGACACCAACCAACTGGTCGAAGTCTGTAATCCAAGTAAAACAACCACTGGTCATAGGATTCAGTGTCCTCCAATCCCACATAGCGAAGGCGTAATCTTCCTCCAACATTTTCAATCACACTAACTATCCAGTACTGAAAAGGGTTCTGGGAATCCTGAAGTTCTATTAAGGAACCAACTGTAATGAGGTCTATAGGGCCTTTCCCTCGCAGAGGCTGTTTAAACAGAAGCAAAACTCCTTATTTTAAACTTTATTTTAAGGTTCTCATGGAAACAGATGACAGCAGAAGATAATATTTTTTCACACCATCATCCAAGGTACTGGCGAACAGTCTGGCGTTCCCTCCACCCCATCCTTGCCCAGCCCATGCCCCGCCCCTTCCCTTTCCTCCCTCCCACACATCCATGTACCCCATTCCGTATCCAACAACAAAAAAATCACAAGTCAATAGAAAATAACAGTTCGTGCTAAGTTCTCACCAAACAAATCACCCTTCCCAGATAAAATTGCTTTTGTTAACAATCAGTATGCTTTTAAGAAGAGTTCTACCCAAATTTGCCTGGACCTAGAAAACATGTGGTAGCAAACAGTCTACTTTTCCAATAGACAGATATTTCTAATATACAGCATTCAATTTACACCATGACTGTTTCCCAGACATTCATCTTACTCTACTGGCCGCTACTCTAATGACCAAAACGCTCTCATACTTTGATTATGTGACGAAGGCATGAGTGTGTGTCAATGACATGTCTAACACACAGTAATGATCAGCTAAATTAGACTACTATGTAAAATTATTTCTACACTTAACCTGATAATTGATTTAGAGAATGTATAATTACTGCCCCTTCTAAGAAACCTTCTTAGCATATGATAGCATATGAAAAGGGTGTTTGTTCAGCCAGCTTTGTAGGCAAATATGTTTTAGAAAATTAACATAGTGAGACAATTTGTCCTTTTGAAAGGATGAACTATCATCATTTTGATTTGTTAATGAACAATTAAAATAGTATCTCTAAAGATATATAACAAATACATCAGGCAAAATCTTCACAAAACAAAACCCGTTAACTATATTAGACAATGATGTTCTAAAGTGTCAATATCATTTATGAAAAGAGGGAAAGTTTAAGGTTAAGAGAATATGATACTGTCAAAATCCACACCTTATTATTTATTACTTGTTATTCATTAAGTTTTCCCCTTTTTAGGGGCATTCTTAAGAAAAACAGACTAGGTAATTCACTAATTACTTATGACACAGTGCCTTTCTCTTCCTGTTGCATTATATAAATATAAATACTAAATACACATACTAAAATGTTTCAACATAAAATTATTTTCAAATACACCATCAAGATTTCAGATTAAACTATGTTTTCTTCAATACATTAAAATTTCCTTGGCTACAATGAAATACAATCTGCCATTTCTCCTCTTGTTTTTACAAGAGAAGTTAATTCAATTATTGGTTAACGTGTGTATGTTCAAATCTTGGGGTTATGCATCCGAAACAGAACATTTAATAGAGCCACTTATCAATGTACTCCAAGAGACTATATTAGCACATACATAATCTTGTCACCTGTTCAAAACAGTGATTCTACAGGAGTTGATTTATATTCACTCATATAGCAAAGAGGCTTAAAGGTATATAGGACAGTAGGAAGACATCCTAGCTTCACAGTATTTTAAATCATACTGTGATTTAAAAATTGGATTCACATAGAGCAAATTTTCCATTTGCTGATTGCATCACAGGGGAAGTTTCATCAATGCCATTCAAATCAGTCACCTAAGTAATTCAGGACAAAAGAGGAGGGGAGGCTATTTGGATGGCAGTGTCTGCGGAAAGCACGCATCTGCTGAAGGATATATGCAAAGGTGCTGTCAGGTCTGAGCTCACGTAACTGGGGTGCTTCAGAGATACATTAGATGTATAACAACAATACATACACCTTCCAGAAGGTTGGCGGGTGCTGTCCTCGAACCGGTCAAGTCACGTATGAGAAATTCTGTCCAGTCTGTGTACTTCTCTTTGATTGCTGGCAAGACAAAGGAGAAAAAAAAAAACCAAAAACACTTCAACACAGCAGCAAAGTATCCAATCAACTTAAAATCACAGCAGTTTTCTCTATGTAGGTTTGATTTCAATGTTTTTCTTAACTTTCATCACCATGCTTAAGTAAATACTAAAACTGAGACCGAAAATGTGTCTCTAAGTAGCAACTTGACACATACCACATGCCTGGGCACCAAGGAGATGAAAGAATCCGAAGTCTTACACCCTATTTAGAAACTTTTCACAAACCACAAAGAAATTATAAAGTGTACAATTCAGGAGGTTCCAAGAAGAGTGAGACCAGTGAGGCTAGGGAAATCAGAGAAAGGCTTTCCAGGTGGGAAAATCAAACCAGGCCCCGAATTACATGAACAGTTTATACAGTTTCAGAAGAAGAAGGAATTTGCAGACAGAGAAATGGGCACAAAATAACAAGAGGGTGGACTGAAGGTGAAAGGGAGAAATAGAAAAATGGGGAGAATAAGTAATCCCCTCCATATCTATGGGTTCCCCATCCCTGGGTTCAATTCAACCGAGCATCAAAAATATATGAAATAAAATGCATCTTTACTGAACATGTACACTTTTTTTTCTTGTTATTATTCCCTAAAAACTCCAATGTAACAACTATTTACATAGCATCTACATTGTAATAGGTACTATAAGTAATCCAGAGATGATTTAAGGTCTGCAGGAAGATGTGCATAGGTTATGTGTGAACTATACTATTTTCTGTTCGAGACTTGAGCATCTGCAAATTTTGGTATCCTTGGGGGTCCTGGAGCCAATCCCCCAACAGATCTCAAGAGACGACTACACAGTAAATGGTCAGGCTAGAGCACACTCCAAGCGCACAGCACTGGGAAATAATACTGAGTGGTAGGAATAAACTATGGACAGCCCAGGAAGTCAACATAGATGCTTAACAAACAGGACATCTCTGTATAAAATGAATCTGGCAATAGTATAAGGGTTTGAATGGAAAGAAAAGAGTCTAAAAGCAGGGAAACTGAGACTGTTCCAGTTATCCAAGTAGAAAAGTGATAGGACTCAAAATACGGGTGACAGCCCTGTGAACAAGGAAGGAATGTATTTGAGGCATCTTTTTTTTTTTTGAGACGGAGTCTCGGTCTTTCGCCCAGGCCGGACTGCAGTGGCGCGATCTCAGCTCACTACAAGCTCTGCCTCCCGGGTTCACGCCATTCTCCTGCCTCAGCCTCCCGAGTAGCTGGGACTACAGGCACCCGCCACCGTGTCCGGCTAATTTTTTGTATTTTTAGTAGAGACGGGGTTTCACCGTGTTAGCCAGGATGGTCTCCATCTCCTGACCTCGTGATCCGCCCGCCTCGGCCTCCCAAAGTGCTGGGATTACAGGCGTGAGCCACCGTGCCCGGCCAAGGCATCTTTTGAAAAAGAAGTACCAGACTGTGGAGGGCAACATTCTACAAGTGCTTAGAACCCAAGACCTGAGGAAAGCATATCTCTTTGGCATGTCTCCCAAGCTACAGATCTCCAAAGGCCCCACTGGGCTACATCCGCATCCCTGAGGGACCTGAGCCTTCCCAGGTCACCAAGAGATGGATGTGCAAAGTCAGCATAAATGACAGCAAGACCCCAGCCCCAGATTAACCAACCACCACAGCCAGCTCTCCATGTGGGCAGCCCGGGATCCACCCAGGACTTCACTCAGCCCCCATTAAAGGTCCAAGACCCAAGTAGTTTGTGCATTGTTTAGGTTCTTCAAAGGTTGGATGCAACCCTTCTGGCTCAAACCTAAAGCAGTGAAATTACTACAAAAGGGAAGTTGGCCATAAGGGTGTGGGGGAGATCTGGGCCCCAACGGGGGATCCACCATCACTGGATGCATGACTTTGAATAATTTACTCAATTTCTCTTAGACTCTTTTCTAGCCAATCAAAGGGTGCCAGGTTGCTAATGATATTTTGCTTATAAGGGGTGTTCTAAGGACTAAAGGAGAGACATACGCAAATAAAATATAACCAACCCAGGCACACACCAACCAATTAATAAGTATTAGCTCTTGTTTTATTATAAACATGTACTAAATTATTACATATATCTTTGTAATCTGCTGGTTATTGATTATTCATACCCATGACATCTAGATTGAAACTTCCAATGAGCTTTCACAGAACAGCCAGTAGAATGGAGGCCAACATACAAGCCAAACAGTAGCCGAACCTGCTGCTTTATCACTAATGTGCCTCTCAGTCAACATCCACCCACACGCAAGGATGATCTTCAGACCAAGAGCAAAACCAACATGCACGGAACTCAGGCAAACAAGGCCGAGTCCAGCTTTACCTTATATGGCAACGTCTTAGCCTCACCCCGCTTATAATAAAGAATAACTGATCTGTTTGTCCACTTTTATTGCTAGATTTTTTTTCTCAAATAAAATGTCACCTTCCTTATTTTATACATACATACTCACATGGAAATACAAACACAAAAACATTGTATGCTCAGCACCTTGGGAGGCTGAGCATAAAACTGTGTTCTTGTGTTCTCTTCCTTCATTATAAATGTAGTCATCATTTTTCAAATGCTACACCCTTTTTAAAAGTGGCCCTCTTGCATGGCTAGGGTCACTAAGATGAAAACAAAGATACACAAGCCAAATGAACTAAAATCTGGACTCACTTTATGCTTTACAAAGACCTTTAATTTACCTTCTCTGTTTTGTTCCGCCTAACAATGCTAACAGGTGCTTCTTCTTCACTAATTCTTGCCCAAGTTCACAGAAAAAAAAACAGTGGCCAGGTGCGGTGGCTCACACCTGCAATCCCAGCACTTTGGGAGGCCAAGGCGGGTGGATCGCAAGGTCAGGAGTTCAAGATCAGCCTGGTCAATATGGTGAAACCCCATCTCTACTAAAAATAGAAAAATGAACCGGGTGTGGTGGCGGGTGTCTGTGGTCCCAGCTACTCGGGAGGCTGAGGCAAGAGAATCCCTTGAACCCAGGAGGTGGAGGTTGCAGTGAGCCGAAATCGTGCCACTGTACTCCAGCCTGGGCGACAGAGCGAGACACTGTCTCAGAAAACAAAACAAACAAAAAAAAAACAACTAGAAACAGCCTCAAGCCCCTAAGTGTTCAGAGCCAAATCTCACATGGAGTCTTTCCAGTAGATTTTCTGATTCTCCAAAGCTTTTGCAAACAGATAAATCAGTAATTTAAATTGCAGGCATGATGGAGATAATATGAAAATGACTCACATAAGTTTCAAGATTAGGACAAAATATACAACTGTACCCCACAAATATGCATTTCCTATCTCATTACAAAAGAAGAACAATTATTATAATCCAGCGATAAATGGTCCTATGCCTAACACAGGACGTCTATATCCACTACAGGAAGAAAGCTCTATTTTCCACAGGGTTGTTTCTAACATGCGTATGATCCAAGTTAACATTTAAGTGAAAATTTTTAAAATATGTAAACACCCTATGAAGTCACTGCATAATGCTGAAATTTAAACTATCAAAGTCATAGCAAGGGCGCTCTAGGGACAGCTCTGACATTTACATCTTGCAAGCCTCAAGTTCCCAGAGGTCCTATAGTTTTCCTTTATATGTGTCTGCACAAGACTCAAGCAATCTTTTATGAGCCACAGACTATCTAAATGAATTGCTCTCCATGGAAGATGTATCTATAAAGCCATAAACGTATACAGACCACTTTAGGTTAAAAAGTAGAAAAGAAACGTTCTCAAGAATCTTGCTAATTTTATAAGAAAAACTGTATCAGTCAACATTTAGCTCTCAAAGCTCTAAATGTTCAAATGTACCATAAACCTATTACAATAAATATTGCTATAAAATAAAAACTAAGTATAACCAATTTACAATTCCTAGTCCATGGAGTTACCTTAACCACTGATTAATTCCGTTAAATTCTGGTAAATAAAAGTTGCCTTGCAATTCCTTAGAATTCATTGCAATGGAAGCTAATTGGCATTGCTCAGTGTGACCATTTAAACTTCTAACTAGAAATTTTAAAACTATAAACTTTATTCTGCAGCACGTCTGTCTTCCAAGACTCCAGCTCAGCACTCTCAGCTGTAAGCCAAATCCTTGTCTATGATCATTATCTTATTCTTCAAATTGAAGGACCAATTCACACATGAAACATCAGGAAACTCAAAACCTGCCCTGCGCCCAACTACGGCATCAAAGGTGAACTCTATGGCAGGAAAGAAATGATCAGGGAGAAAAACACTCTGCAATTTCAGGGGGAAGAAGGTTTACGCACAACTTGGTAATCATCGCTCATGCTTTCAACTGATAAAGGCAAATTCCTAGAAAGTCATAAGAAACAAACAAACAAAAAGAAACTTTTTACCACATTCTCATGAACATTTTTTCAAGGTTTTACTTAGTTATAATATTATATAAGCATTCCACTATACCTTTTAAAAATCCAAGTTCCATTCCACTAGTACCTCATTTTGGAGAGGTGCCCACATCACAGTGAAGGAAGGAATCATGAACTTGGGTTTCAGAACTCAAGTTCTGAGCTTGAGTTACACACACATATGCTTCTTGAGGACATTTAAAGATGGACCCAAATCCCACAAATGCTTTATTAGGATTATAAAGCTGCCGAGCTGGACACGGTGGCTCACACCTGTAATCCCAACATTTTGGGAGGCTGAGGCAGGAGGATCTCTTGAGGCCAGAAGTTCAAGACCATCCTGGGTAACACAGCAAGACCCCATCTCTACAATTTTTTTTTAACTTAGCTGGGCATGGTAGTGGGTGGCTGTAGTCCCAGCTGCTTGGGAGGCTGAGGCAGGAGAATGGTGTGAGCCCAGGAGTTCGAGGCTGCAGTGGGCTATGATCACATCACTGCACTCCAGCCTGGGTAACAGAGTAAGACCATGTCTGTAAAAAAAGAAAAAGCAAGCAAGCTATCTACAAATTGAGTCCCATATAAAGGCAGAAGATTAGCATCACTTTTTCAGAATTTGGGAAAATACCATTAATGTTGGATTTCAAGCCCCATGAAGTGCACATCCACGTAGAGTCCGAAGCCGGGTCACCTCTCAGGGATGTGACCTGTGTAGACCGGCCTGTGAGTACAAAGCCCTTGGTCAGGGCTGCCCATGCAGGCAGATGATGAACAAGGAGACCCATGCTGGGGTCAGTAGGACAAACACTGTCAGCCTAGGTTCCTCAATGCCTTCCCACGTCACAGTAGAACAGACAGGTCTGCTGAGACCAGCCGCCCCATGCCTACCCATTCTCTGAGAGATGGGGAGAGTAATTACAATGAAGAGAAAGGCCATTTTCACTCAAACACACTCTAGCCCACAGGAAGGGAGTTTGAGTCCCATCCCTATGTGCTAGCGTTTAAACACACAGGGTATTTCATTTTTTGTTGTCTTTCTGGGCAATTTTCTGAACTTACTTCCAATCAACTCTTCTTTGAATTCATTCCATGGGTCACAGTTTTCATTTGCAATGTTTCTTTCTTGCTTCTGGTAGTTCCTTCCTTCTAAAACGTTTAACAAGATGCCCTTTTCAAAACCTCTCATTACGGTAATGAGAGGTGTTTCTCCTCCCCTATTCCCCGGGTCCTCTCTGATTCCTGGGGGCTGTTTTGTTGTTTCTTCATCTCATCCTGCCCTCTTTGATCAGAAGCTTTCCTGGAGTATCTGGCCAACAATGGTCATGCATCATACTTAAATATGAAACAACAGAAACCTTGGAGAGGCTGGTGTCCTGGGCAGAGGGGTCTGACACAGAGAGTGGGCATTGGAGTAATTCCCCTTCTAAGAAGCCGCCTTCCAAACTAGCAACAGGGGTTCTCCCCAGACAATTCAGTCCATTTCTTCAGAGATGAGGCAGAGGGATAAATATCTGGTTTCTAGTCCTTGGTTGTACCCACGGCAGGGGTGGAAGAAGGACAGAATCCGTGAAGTGATCTGACTATAGGCATCCCACGGAACCCTGTGATTTTCACCCCCTGTGGGACTCCCACCCACCCAGCATTCAGTCTCCAAGGTGAGCCTCCCCAGCTGCAGCCCCCACACTAATTCAGTAGTCACGGAGCCTTATCAGCTTCCAGGCTGCCAGAAACATTGTGAAATCCCTTTTCCATTCTGGTGGCCTTTAAGTTCTTTGTGTTGTTGATATATGTACTTTTTATTTTTCCGCTACCATTTTAATGGGGTCTCTGGAGGAAAAAGAGATAAATAAGAGTGCTTAATCCACTGAAACTCCTCCCAGCTCACAAGAGAACCGAGCCTTCTCAACGAGACATCAGGTAGCAGCCTTTGACTTCTCAGGGGAAGACTTTTTTAACACTGATTTTGCTAAAGAAAAAAGGAGGCAACAGTAGACCTTGAATGATAAATGGAAGCACTTGCTCTTACTATTAAGAAAAAATGATGACAGAGTTCTTTCCCTTGGAGATTTGTAAAGGAGAACCTACATTAATTTTTCATATAAGGTTCAAATTAGATTGTTCCTACAAACAAGAAGATAGATCATAAAATGATTCAACAGGATTGACAAGCTCCTAGTGCTACCTACTAATGAGGTTCAAACACATAGATAAAAGTATTGCTGTCTTTAATAATGAATGTAACCCAGATGAAGATATAACTTGTGAAGAATGTCAGAAAAATTACACTTACACAGACACACACCCCTTAGTACCTGTCATATAAAGATTGTTGGAGGACGAGTTTCATTTCAACCTTTCAAAGACTTTCAGTTGTAAAAATACACTTGTATGATTAAGAAAAGAAACAGTATCATTTTGTTGTAAAGAATAAGATTTAGGTGGGGCGCAATGGCTCATGCCTGTAATCCCAGCACTTTAGGAGGCTGAGGCGGGCGGATCACCCAAGGCCAGGAGTTCAAGACCCATCTCTACTAAAAATACAAAAATTAGCCGGGCATGGTGGCGGGTGCCTGTAGTCCCAGCTACTAGGAAGGCTGAGGCAGGAGAATTGCTTGAACCTAGAAGGTTGCAGTGAGCCGAGATCGTGCCACTGTACTCCAGGCTGGGTGACAGAGCAAGACTCTGTCTCAAAAAAAAAAAAAAAAAAAAGAATAGGATTTAACAAAGACATTATCTAAGAATTGTTGGAAGCAAATGACACAGCCCTGTCACAGTAATGACATTAGGGCGAAAGGAGTCTCACTCTATCTGGAATGCAGTGGTGTGATCTCGGCTCACTGCAACCTCCACCTCCTGGGTTCAAGTGATTCTCCTGCCTCAGCCTCCCAAGCAGCTGGGATTACAGGCACCCACCACCATCTCCAGCCTCAGCTTCCCGAGTAGCTGGGACTACAGACACGCCCTACCACATCCAGCTAATTTTTGTATTTTTAGAAGAGACCGGGTTTCACCACGTTGGCCAGGCTGGTCTCGAACTCCTGACCTCAGATGATCTGCCCGCCTCGGCTTCCCAAAGTGCTGGGATTACAAGTGTGAGCCAACGTGCCTGGTCAAAGTATTTTTTTAAAATATGAAGGTAAAGCTAATGGGATTTGCTAATGGGCTGCAAGAGAAGTAGAACACAGAAAGGTCCCTGGGGCTTTCTGGCCCAAGCACTTGAAGAATGGAGTTGCCCTTTACTGAGATAAGGCAGATTCAAGGGATGCAAATACCAAGGGCAAGCTCCACTGGCCCTCACAGTCGTTAAGATCATTAAGATGACTATGAGATACTGCATCACAGCTAGACTGCATAATAAAGAGACCCAAAAACACTGCCACAGAGGTGCAAGCACAGTCAAAGTTCCTCTTTCTCTTTCTCTCTCTTTCTCTCCCTTTCTCTCTCTCTCTCATCCAGGGCAGGTGATATAGGGTGACACAGAGCTCTGCTTCCCAAGATATGTTAGGAGCCCAGGGTCCTTCAATCCTGTCACTCTGCTCTAAGTGGGGGCAGAGAAACAGATGGTTCAGCACATCCCGGCCCATGGAAAGAGGGAAAGAACATAAGTAAAGATGAACAATTTCCATCTCATCAGTGACGCTGATGTATATCAGTGATGTATATCGCAGACATCTCTTCCTTGCTGGGCATGGCCACATCTCATAGTAAAATAGGACCCCAGGAGTTCTCTGGAGCAGTGAGCTAGGACAGAGCCCAGCTGGAGGTACTGAACCCACATTCATTCAGGTTCCCCATGAAATATGTACTTCCCCATTGCTAGGGTAGGGGAAGGTACTGTAGTTACTGCTTATCCCTTAATATCATGGCTGTTTTCTATGCTTACAAGAAAGGAGACCCACAAAATGGAAGGATCCTTCCAATAAAAAGCATGCAAAGGTTCTTAACTCATCAACAGGTCTGGGATGGACTCCCCAGGGATTACAAGCCCATACAATGAAATACAAGGCTGTGAAATACGTCTGAGTGTGTATGCATATGTCTGTATGTGCGTCTATGTGCGTGTATGTGTATGTATATGTGTGTATGTATGTGTATATGTGCATGTGTATACATGTATTTGCATATGTGTGTGCATATGTGCGTATGTATATGCGCATGTATGTATATGTGTGTGTGTGCATATGTGTGTGTGTATGTGTGTCTGTGTGTGTGGGTCTAAGACCTCTTCCAAGAAGCTTCATTGGATTCATCAGATTCTCAAAGAGCTCCATGACCCCGAAAGGATTACGAACAACTACTGCATAGAAAATGTTATTACATTACAATGTAGCTTTGGGCTGGTCACGGTGGCTCACGTCTGTAACCCCAGCACTTTGGGAGGCCAAGGCGGGTGGATCACCTGAGTTCAGGAATTCGAAAGCAGCCTGGCCAACATGGCGAAACCCCGTCTCTACTACAAAATACAAAAATTAGCCCAAATCAACAGAATATACATTCTTCTCAGTGCCACATGGCACTTATTCTAAAACCATAAAAACCCCAGAAGAAAACCTAGGCAATACCATTCAAGACACAGGCATGGGCAAGGACTTCATGACAAAAAAGCCGAAAGCAATTGCAACGAAAGCCAAAATTGACAAATAGGTTCTAATTAAACTAAAGAGCTTCTGCACAGCAAAATAAACTATCATAAGAGTAAAGAGGCAACCTATAAAATGGGAGAAAATTTTTGCAATCTACCCATCTGACAAAGGGCTAATATTCAGAATTTATAAGGAACATAAACATATTTACAAGAAAGAAACAACCCCATCAAAAAGTGGGCAAAGGATATGAACAGACACTTCTCAAAAGCAGACATTTACATGGCCAACAAAGATATTTAAAAAAGCTCAACATCGCTGATCATCAGAGAAATGCAAATCAAAACCATAATGAGATACCATCTCATGCCAGTCAGAATGGTGATTATTAAAAAGTCAGGAAACAATAGATGCTGGCGAGGCTGTGGAGAAACAGGAATGCTTTTACACTGTTGGTGGGAGTGTAAATTAGTTCAACCATTGTGGAAGACTATGGCAATTCCTCAAAGATCTAGAACCAGAAATACCATTTGACCCAGCAATCCCATTTATTTCTATATTAAACATATGTGTGCATGTGTCTTCATGGTGGAATGATTTATATACCCAAAGGAATATAAATCATTCCACCATAAAGATACATGCACAGATATGTTTACTGCAGCAGTATTTACTATAGCAAAGACATGGAGCCAACCCAAATACCCATCAATGGTAGACTGAATAAGGAAAATGTGGCACATATACACCATGCAGCCATAAAAAAGAATGAGTACTACGCAGCCATGAAAAGGAATAAGATCATATATCCTTTGCAGGGACATGGATGAAGTTGGAAGTCATCATCCTCAGAAAACTAACACAGAAACAGAAAACCAAACATCGCATGTTCTCACTCGTAAGTGGGAGTTGAAGATTGAGAACACACGGACACAAGAGAGGAGAACATCACACACCAGGGCCTGCTGGGGGATGGGGGGTGGAGGGGGGAGGGAGGAAACTTAAGAGGACAGGTCAACAGGTGCAGCAAACCACCATGGCACATGTAACCTATGTAACAAACCTGCACGTTCTGTACATGTATCCAGCTTTTTTTTTTTAAGAAATAAAGAAAAAATAAACATTAAAAGAGACTAAGCAGGCTACACTCACACTGAGTAACAAATATCCTAGGGAGTATCTGCCACAGATGGATGACAGACTCCCACTCTCATTTCAAGGGGCTGAGTCGTTCACTCCAACTTCCAAGGTAGTCTTTTGACAACATTCCTGGTCAACCCTCAGGCTTCTCATTCAGTGTGCCTGCATTTCACACTGCCCCTTCACACATACTTTAGAACACCTCCTCAACCCCTGCCCACCCAGCCCGGGAATTTCCCTCCCATGTGGTGCATGTCACACATCACAGTATCTGCCCAGCTGTTCCCTACCGCTTCTGACAGCCCACTGCATTCCGTGAGGATGGAAAAGCATTACTCTTGTTCAAACTTTCTCCTCCAGGCCCAGCATCGTCTCTGGCACTGAGCAGAAATCTAATAAACAATTGGCAAATGCACAAATGTATTTTTAAGAATGTTTTATATTTAGTGAGTTAGAGCACTGGATTAAAGGTTAAACGACTTTCTGGACTATTTCTGTCATTAGCTGCAAACTCCAAGAGAGCTGCTTAGACTGTTTGGAATTTAGCATTATACAGTTAGAAAGATGATAAATTGCTTCTACTGAAAACACACAGGCTGATTGTTTTCCTTTGTGTCGCACAAAAGTCCAGATATTGGAGAGAAAATAAAGATCATTAAGACACAGTCCTCATGTTCAAGAAGTTTCATAAGGAAAACAGGAATGTAAGCAGGTAACTCAGAGAGGGAAGGAGTAAACCCCAGATACTGTGGAAGCCGTGGGCCAGGGCCAGGATGCTTCCCAGTGGAGGCAGTTGAGACCCGTGCCTTCAACGAACAGAAGTTCCTTCGCTGAAAGTCTCGGGGAAGGGAATAGTCAGCATAAAGAACGTCATGTGCAAATCAGCGTGAGGCAGTTATTAGTGTCTTTATGTCATGTGCAAATCTAGCAAGACACTGTGGACTAGTTGCCAGTCCCTCTACAGGGATCGTTCTGAAAGGAGAGATGCCACAGAAACGCTGATGGGTCAAGCAGCTCTTCCAATCATCAAGTGAGGAATGAAGAAAGCCTGAACTCATGAGAGAGCAGAGGAAACCCGGGAGGGACTGGAACAAAGTCCAGGCACAGAGGCCCAGAGGCCTGAAGGGGCCTGGGCTGTATCTACACACTTTGTCATCAGCAGTTAGTGGCACACTTTCCACTGAGGCAGTGGGGGCAGGACCCCAGGACAGGTGAATTCGCAGAACACCAGCCAGGGGCATCTCCGCTGCCTCCACAGGACAAACCAGAGACTGCAATGAGAGGGGAGGAGCTATAGCTCCAAGTTGGGCCATTTACTGTTCTGAAACGCAGAAACCGGTATTTCTTGACATGGGCTCCCCAGAAGTCACCTAGTATGAGAGCCACGCCTCTCTACAGATGCTAGGAGTCCCCATCCCGGCCTTTCCTGGGGCTGCTGAAAGAAAAGGGAGGAGAACTGCGTGGCTCTAGACTATCGAAGGGGAAAAAAAAACACTGGTTTAGAATTTTCTTAAAAACTGTTCTGGGCTGGGAGACCTCAGGAGTTAACCTAGCATAGTTATGCAGACTAGAACCTCCACTGACCCCAAGCGAGAAGCGAGGTGTGGACTGGGGGAAGCACAGAGACTGTCATAAGCCTCAATATGGTCCCAGTCATAGGTCCACAATTCCAACCAGATAACAACAGAAAACTACCAGAGAACAACACAAATCCTCTGGCAAGGTGATTCCATGACCTACCTTGATAACTCGCTTTCCTTTCTCCACTTGCGGAAAATGCCCTCTTAATTCCAACCTAAATCTTCGTGCCTGTGTCCTCAGCTTCCCTCCTTTTTTGCCAAAGTCCCTGTACAACCTACAACCAGATAGTTACTCGTTTGCTAATAAGACAAGGCACCCTCCCTCTTCTCTCATGTAGTTGAAATATTTCAGCAACAAACTCAGTTCTTATAGTCTGAATTCATCTTCAAAATGTTACTATTACCCCAGTCATAGTATTTGCTTCAATAGCAATGCTGTGGGGATTCACATTAACTAGTTAGCCACAAAGAGAATAAATGTCACTCCACATGCTGAGGAGCAGAGTGGGAGCTCACAGCTCCAAACGTGGCTGTGACATCAACCCTTGACCCTTGGCATAACCCAGGGGAAGTTCCTAAACACGACAAGCCAGGGTTTCCATGACTATCCTGTAAGCAGAGATGCATGCCTGGGCAATTAACTGGCTTGATTCTTGTTTTTATGAGAAAGAAGGTCTAGTAAAAGTGATTGATTACAAGGAGCATTCCAAAGTGCGAGAATCGTGACTCAACATCATAAATCAGGTTATTAAAGGAAAACTGTTGAGAAAGAACAAAAATTATGACATGCCTTTCCCTCCTCAGTTTAGGTGGAGCTGAGGAGTCCCTGCGCCTAAAATACAAGCTGCATTTGGTTTGTAAGCACCAGTAGGAATGAAAGGAGGTGTATTTGAATAACTGACTCCCTCACTCTCTCTCTCTTTTTCTTTCTTATCAATAACAGAATAGGAAATTTAGAATAAGTAAAGTTCCTAAGGTTTTGTCTTCTATGATTCTTCAAATAGACAAATCAAAAACACTATATCATAAAACATTTCAATAAAAACTTTGCAAAAGGGTTACAATGTTAAAAAAAAAATGCTGCACCTGTAGCTGTCAATAAGTCATTCTGAGGCTGACTGTAAGTTCTGCCTGCTTTATTTCATAACCAGAATGCATTTGGATTATTGCATGTGGCAGTTCTTAAAAAAGTCAGTTGTAAACAGACCCTGAACAAATTCCCTGAATTTTTCTTCTATCAATTACATGAGATCAAATTATGTTTGTGAAAAATGAAGCTTTACTACTAGCAATTATTTTCAAGCAATGAAATGCAGCAGATATAAACTTACGGTTTTCTTCCTGTTAACACTAAGACTGTATTAGATGAAATTTATAGTTGTTTAACAAAACAAAAACTATTATGTCAGTCTTAGAAGCAGTAATTCATCAATTTATGTAGAGCAAACAATTCATGCCAGATGAGTAGAGAGAAATAAATTTCCTACTCACTTTGCAACCATTATTCTTTCCACCACGGAAAGATGGGGTAATCTGAGATTAAAAAGAGAGAGAGAGACAGAGAAAAAGAGAAAGAGAAAGGGTGGTGTAACAAAACAGGGCCTTATTTAGACACTTAATCTAACCACAACCTAGAATTCACTTATCCAGTAATCATAAGCTCTTGGTGATTTCTGTCAGTATATCCAGTATTTCAATAACCCCAATACAATAAACTACTGAGATTTAAAACCAGTCCAAAATGCCCCTTTCAATAACCACTCCTCATCAAAATTCTTATTTCTTTAGAATATTTTCTGCACGAAGAGAAAGGGCGAAGCAATATTTCATTACCATTTTAGAATGATTTTGTAAGCAGGGATATAAATGTAGTCACACATATTTATGCCGGATAGGAACTTATCTTGCTTGACCACATAAAAAGTTAGGTTACATGGGAGTGGAGAAGATCAGAGATTATTTCATTGTTCTTTCCTCTCATTTCCCTTCCTGCATGTTACTAAGGATCCCGCGACACCCGACAGAAGGTGCTGGCCGAAAGGCAGGAGCCCACGATAAATGAAGTGCTCTCTGCATGGGCGAGGTAGGCCACGGAGATGGCTCTTCAGCACAGGGAGCAGCGAAACAGAATGAACCCAAGCAAATCACTCACTGACATGGTTTGGCTATGTCCCCACCCAAATCTCATCTTGAACTGTAGCTCCCACAATTCACTTGCGTCTTGGGAGGGACCCAGTGGGAGGTAACTGAATCATGGGGTGGGTCTTTCCCATGCTGTTCTTGTGATAGGGAGTAAGTCTCACCAGATCTGATGGTTTCATAAAGGGGAGTTCCCCTGCACACGCTCTCTTGCCCATCACCATACAAGACATACCTTTGTTCCCCTTTGACTTCCACCATGATTGTGAGGCCTCGCCAGCCATGTGGAACTGTGAGTCCATTAAACCTCTTTTTTTATATACAAATTACCCAGTCTTGGGAATTTCTTCATAGCAGAGTGAAAACGGACTAATACACGTACTAAGGGGCTTGGTTTTCTCAATATGGTTACAAGGAGTCCCTAACTTAACAAACGGGTTATGTTCCAAGGGACCTTTAACAAATCAGTGTCAGAACTCCCAAACTCATTTGAGTAACAGCAATAGTTGAGTGAGGAATGGCTGTCCAGGCCCTTAGACTTTACAGATATGAAATATACTGAATATGATTTAACTATGCCTAAATATCCTATCGATGCCGTCCATCAGAGAGAGAAATTCTAACTCCAAAGATGCATGTCAAAAACAAACTCAGGAAAGGAGAAGGAAATCTCTTGTCTGGACAGAGAAGAGGGACAAACACCACCAGGTACCAAAGTACTACTAAATCTACATTTGGAATAAGACAGGTCCCACCCTGTGCCTAAAGGAGACAGCTCTCCATGTCAGTCACCTCCTAATTATGTGAGAAGAAACAGGACAGTTGCGCCCCTGGGAGGACAGGCTCCAGAAACAGCATGGCAGGAGGACCAACAGAGTTATCTTCCTCCCTTTTCTTTTCAGGAGTGACAACAGGAGCATCAGCTCCTAGCTCAGAATCCCTCTCCTTCTACAGAAAGAGCGCCTGTGTTCATTAGTAAAGCATTAAACTGGAAGTTCTTTTAGCAAAACTGTGAAAAAAGGCATTGCAAAAAAATTCTACCCATGCTACTTACTCGGGTAATTACTGAATCTCAAAAATAAACCTTCAAGGATCAACCTACAATTAGGGAGGCAACATCACCTGCAATCGTCTTCTTTCCATGTGCAAAGTACTTGGCATGATGATTAAATGACAGGCTATCAGCATTGAAGCCAGTGTGCTATATTCTATAAATGATATTTAGGTTCTTTTACAGCAGCTTTTTCCATACATGAACAATAACTCAGCAGTGTCTCCCTTCCCGAGTTCCTGTATCCTGTCACTAATTAAGTACCTGTGGGTCCTCCACTATATTATAAACTCCTGTGAGAAACAGGGATGATATTTTATTGGGCCCACCTCCAGCCCCCTAGCAAGCTGTCTCTGACTTGCGTAGTATTCAGCAAGCATTGAACAAGGAAATAAATATTCCCAAGGTGCACCATTATGGTAGGCATGATGCAAGGAAACAGGAAAATTGATCCCTGTCTAGCCAGGAAGGAAGATCATCCAGACAGAGTGAAATCAACGGGAAAACCAGATACCTAACTGGCAGTCTGGGGCAGCCTTATCGGTACTGCACCATTGACTTAGCAAAGGTCTACCCTTTCGGGAGACTCAAATTTTCTAGAAGAATGCAGGAGACGCAAGGCGATAAAAGTAGAAATGGCACTGGATTGAACTGGTTATGTTCCAATTTCTGCACATTTTGTGACTCCAGTGAAATCACTTAACCTTTCCAAATCCCTCATTCCTCATTCAGAACAGCAGGAACAGTGTGGGGAAGTGAAACAAAACCATCTCTATGGGTTGCCCCAATTACTAGAACACAATTCAAAGCAGAGTTTGAAAGAAATTAGCCTTCAGTGTT
This sequence comes from Pongo abelii, assembly GCF_028885655.2. Classification (NCBI taxonomy): domain Eukaryota; kingdom Metazoa; phylum Chordata; class Mammalia; order Primates; family Hominidae; genus Pongo; species Pongo abelii. Next base: position 7,381,230 of record NC_071993.2, read on the forward strand.
ACACATATTTGATATAGCTCATTTATTTACTAAACTCTAAGTATTTCAGATCAACTTAAAATGGACTCATTTTCCAACTGACTTAGAAAGGCAGCCTATCATTAAGCCATACCTGTACCTTAATGTTGCAAAGATTCAATTTATGTTCATAGAGGTCAAAAAGAAGCCATTAACCATGCCCCAGTCAATGACAAGTGCGTGGAGTCAGTCTTCAGTTAGAAGCACACACAAAGTGCTCTCCGGCAGGCTTCAGTGAACTGTGCATGGCTTTCAGGCCAAACTCCCCCCCTCTCCCCGCACTTGCCTGTGTTTGCAAGGCTCAGAAGCCAAGAGTGTTTTTCACATTTTTAAATGGTTGGAAAAGTCAATATTTCATGACATATGAAAATTATATGAAATTCAAATTTTTGTGTCCGTAAATAAAGTTTATTGGAGTACAGCCACGTCATTCATTTATGTATTGCTCACGGCTGCTCTCGTGCCACAACAGTGAACTGAGTAGCGGCAACAGGAACCAGATGGCCCACAAAGCCCAAAATATTTACTCTGTGGCCTTTTACAGAAAAAGTTCGCTAATCCCCGCTGTAGAGTTTCCAGAAGAAGCAGGTATTATAAGAGTAGGATATGATGGATCAGATAATATCTATAATTCATCAAATCAAGGATGCTTTAAAAGAATTAATAATAATCATCTACAAATATAATATATGCCACAAATAGCAACTAAAAAAAAAGTGATACAGAAGATGAAGCCAAGAAAAGGAAAAAAAAAAAAAAAAAAAAGAAGAAAAGAGAAAATGATATGACAAATGACAGAGGAAAAGAGAAAACATTGTCCCTGCTCCAGGATGTTCTGTGCAATGCTAGCAACTTCTAGATTATCAATAAGTGTGTTACTATACTGGCTCAAGTTAAAAATGCATGTCATTTATATTGGGTATGGGGAGGGAGGAAACAGCTAAAATTACCAAGCCACCATCCTCATGCCAAAGCATCCCTGATAACCACGGGGTACTAAATATGGCATACCTTAGGGCAAAATGTCCCTTAAGTCTCACTATTTATACAAAAATATTCATGCAAACAGCACTTAGAAAAATATAAATTTTAAAAGATACCATTTACATAAGCTTCAAAACACATACAATATATAAGAATAAATCTTCTAAAAGGTAGAAAAGTATTAAACAGAAAATTACAATGCTTTATAAAAATACATCAAAGAAGATGTAAACAAAGGAAATACATACCATGTTCATGGATTAGAGAACTCAGTATTATAAAGATGTACATTTTCCTTAAAATGATTCAGTCGACCCTATTCCAATCCAAATCCCAACAGATTTCTTTTGTAGAACTGGATAACCCAATTCTAAAAATTATATGGAAGTAAAGTGTCCCAAGGAGAGCCAAAACACTCTTCGAGAACACCAACAAACTAGGTACCCTGCCATACAGATGACAAAAGCAGTCACACATAAACAACTTTAAAGATACAGTATAGATAAAGAGAACAGACAAACTAGTGAAATGAAATAGAGAAGTCAAACAAATAGACAAACCTGATTAATGGTTAGAACTGGCTCCATACATCAGTGGGGGGAGAACAGACTCTCTAATAAATGGCTCTAGGACAACTGGTTTATCCATACGGAGAAAAAAGAAATTAGTCTTCTGCTACATGCACTACCTGAAAATCAATTCCAGTTGAACTAAGGACTTACATGTGAAAGGCAAAACTACAAAGCTGTTGGAGAACAAGAATATAGAATACATTTTTGCTATCCATGTGGAAGAGGAAAAGATTTCTTACTAGAGACACAGAAAGCATGAAAGATCAATAAAATCAGCTTAGTAAAATTAAGAATTTCCATCCACTAAAAAGTCATTAAAAAGAAAACTACAAGCCACAAACTATTAAAAGCAAGAATTTCTGCTATAATATCATATAGCTGTTCCTGAAAAGTGTCCCATTTTGCAAATATGAGTGCTTAAAATAAGACAGTTCATGAAAACTAAGGTTTAGGGAAGAATTCCCAAAGCCACGTAACTTACAAAAATAGTAATAATCCTAACATCCTCACCATAACATTAGCATGTAAGCCAGGTGCAGCAGCTCGTGCCTATAGTGCCTGAGACTCAGGAGGCTGAAGCAGAAGGACTCCTTCAGACCAGCCTGGGCAACAGAGCAAGACTCCATCTCTATAAAAACATTTTTTTTTTTAATTAGCCAGGCCTGGTGGTACACGCCTATAGTCCCAGCTTCTTGAGAGGCTGAGGCCATAGGATCACTTTCAGCCCAGGAAGTAGAGGCTGCAATGAGCTATGATTGCACCACTGCACTCTGCAGAGCGATGGAGAGAGAGACCGCATCTCAAAAAACAAACAACAACAAAAATTTAGCACCTATTAAAAGGCATGTTACATACCTAATAAATACTACAATAAATTTAGACCTTTTCCTGAAAAAAAAAACTGAAAGGTGGAGGTTACTTGATGGAGAGAAATATAAGGAAGTCTTGAAAATGCTACATTAATGGGGACAAGGACAAATGTCCAAGGATGCAGGAGACGGGGACATAAAACTTCCAAGAAAAAGCACATGGCCCAAGGTCACCAACAGAAAGAATGTGAGGTGAATGGCAATGTGATAGTCCTGGCTCCGCTGCAGCTCACTCACTTCAGCTGTGCTAAGGTAGCTGGTGATCAGCGGCTATTACTTGATGTAAAACACTAACATGCTGGGGAAGCTACCGAGAAAGTGGGCCCACTTTTACATTATGCAGACATGAATGCTCTACTTACCAGTTACATATGAACTCTCTCACACTACAGAAGCCTGCACAGTAAACAATCAACTGATTCTGCAACACATAACTAATGCCAGATCAATAAAGAACTACAGATCAATAGAAAGAAGAAAAATGAGCAAAGACACTTATGCACTTCCCAGAAATGAATATCTAAATGGCTAGAAAACATGTGAAAGGATCCTCAGGTTCAATGGTCATGATGGTTAATTTTATGTGTCAACTTGACTGGACCACAGGGTGCCCAGATATTTGGCCAAACATTATTGTGGGTGCATCCGCGAGGGTGTTTCCGAAAGAGGCTAACATTTGAATTTGTAGACTGAGTAAAGTGGACAGCCCTCCATCATGTGGATAGACCTCATCTAATCAGTTGAAGAACTGCATAGAACAAACGGCTAACCTTATTCCTGCAAGGAAGGGGGACCTTCTTCTGCCTGACTGCCGGAGCAAGACATCGGTCTTTGTCACTGTTATGAAGGGGCTGTGTAAACATTTGTGGACTGACCAATATCTGTTCACATAATCCATGTCATAGATTTATGGAGTCATCAGCCAGGTACACACTGTCCAGGTCTGCTGCCTCTCAGTTAAAGCCACAGGGCTGATTCTCACCCATGAAAAGTGAAGCTGTGCTTTCTCCAAGCTCTTTCTTTCCTATCTCCAGCTGAATGCAGAGGAGGACGTGGCCTGACAAAGATGGCAGGGAACCAGGATAGAAGATAGCTGGCGCATGGAACGGGGGTGTATAGGAAAAGCTGTCTGTCCCTCACATTGGACTGTGACAGGATCAACAAAATTAAACATCACAGCATCAAGCCCTGAGATTTGTTGACCTGTCGCAGCAGCTATCGAGGCACCCCGGATCTGCCCTTGTTACGTACCCTACTACATTTTTATAAGGGAACATATATCCTCACCTTATTCTCATGTTAAAATAGTAATTCAGTAAATGTCCTACACATAGCCTCTTACATCCATAATAATCCTTTCAAGAAAGGAGAAGGAGGAGGTGGGTGTCTGTAACAATGAAAAACCAAAGATAATTCAGCCAGAAAAACCAGTAAAGACCAAAAGACCTAAATATGCCCTTAGTAAGCCCAGAGATGGCTCCAGTTTAGACCAGGGTTTTTAAATAGTATCAGCACTATTGACACTCTGGACCACATCACCCTGTGTTGTAGGGGAAAGCGCTGTATGCTGTAGATGTTTAGCAGTACCCCTGGTCCCTACATACTAATGCCAATAATACTCCCTCCAGTAGTGGTAACAAAACTTGGCTCCAAATATTACCAAATATAACCTGGGGAACAAAATCCTCCTTAGTTGGGAACCACTGGTTTAGAGAGAGCATCTGGTGAACAGTTTCAAACATCTATATTAACTTGATGCTGTCTAGCCAAATGCCACATGTTGATTCAGTACTCAGAAAGACCTCTCCGACAAGGACATATCATGCTGTCCCACGCCAGAGAGGAAATGCCCAAACCGGAACAAGGTGCAAAACCGGGCATGAATGCCAGGCGCTGAGAACTCCATGTCCCAAGATGCCGATTCCAACTGCTGGGATCTCATGCCACGGTTAGTGCACCCCGTGCCCAAGGCACTTACCTTCCTGAGCTGAAAGGTGAACTTTATTTCTGTCCTACCTCCTCAAGCAATGAAAGAAACAGACAGTGATAAAGGGTACATCTAAACATTTTAATACAGTAGTCCATTCTCTATCTGTTCTAATGAGGAAAAACAGTGACGAAATTGATGAAAGGGATGGGTAACTCAGGAATCACTGACATTTACTTTTGGCAAAGTCTGTCTGATTTTTCCTCTTCCTAAATGGATCTTCTTCAGAATTTTCTTTTGCTAAGGCTCATATGAAGTTGCTGTGCATTTTCTGACTACATGCTAGATCCATAGAGGAAACAGGCAGGTTTGAAAAAAAGGCTTGGTGTGCAAAAAATGTCACCCAGGGCTAGATGCGGTGGCTCATGCTTGTAATCCCAGCACTCTAGGAGGCCGAGGTGGGCGGATCACCTGAGGTCAGGAGTTCGAGACCAGCCTGGCCAACCTGGTGAAACCCCATCTCTACTAAAAATACAAAAAATTAACTGGGCATGGTGGCGGACGCCTGTAATCCCAGTACTCAGGAGGCTGAGGCAGGAGAATCGCTTGAACCCAGGAGGCAGAGGTTGCAGTGAGCCAAGATCGTGCTATTGCACTCAGCCTGGGCAACAAGAGAAACTCCATCCCAAAACAAAAACAAAAACAAAAACAAAACAAAACAAAACAAACTGTCAGCCAGGGTTACAATTACAAAGTTTCCCCTGAAAAAAAAAAAAATTGTTTCATTCTAAATCTTAAGATGTCCCATTATACAATCCATGTAATTGTACACAGAACAAATCTCTTCTTCCCAGTCTATCAAGCACCTGAATTACTAAGAACATAATTGTCCTCTTTGAACTTAACAAGATTAATCTAGAGCTTAACATTTTCAATGGCTATCTCTAGGTAGTCCATCTTTCATTGTGACATTTCAACAGCTATACTCTACTTTGCAAACTAACATATTCTTCCATTGATGGCGACTCGGTATTTTTCTATCTGCAAATTTACCTGCTAAGAATGTAAAGTGATTTTTAGAGGAGAACTTGGCTAATAAATCTATCACAACCTCCATCGTCATCCAAGAGTGACTAACCCACTTGGGTTTATCCTGATTGACTTACAACTCTGCCAGCAGTCGCTCAGCTACCCAGAGCAATAAATGATCTCCCTGCAAGCTGCTATGATTAATCACCACCCTTCAGTTAAAGTCAATATCCTACTCACATCACGTTGACAAAAAGAAAAATTTGGTAATAAGAAATAGCTTTCCTTTATCTAGGCTGAAGATACATAAATTACAATCAGATTATGTAGATAAAATACATGGGCTAAATTTATCTGCTGTAACTACACTTGTCACAGCCCTTTTTAATGCCTCTGAAAAAGGGGGTTTATTGAAGTGCCGGAGTTAGTGGGCACTCGAAGAAAGGCCCAGGCAACAATTCCTGAAAAGGTCATTTGTAACTCATTCAAATTCTTTCCTTTTCACTCTACAAGTCGCAAACTAAAAATCTCTTCATTTCCCTGGCCCAGAATGTTTTTATGAAGCACTTACAAAAAATACAGAAAACCAAACACCGCATGTTCTCACTCATAGGTGGGAATTGAACAATGAGAACACTTGGACACAGGGTGGGGAACATCACACACCAGGGCCTGTCATGGGGTGGGGGAAGCGGGGAGGGATAGCATTAGGAGAAATACCTAATGTTAATGATGAGTTAATGGGTGCAGCACACCAGCATGGCACATGTATACATATGTAACAAACCTGCACATTGTGCACATGTACCCTAGAATGTAAAGTATAATTTAAAAAAATTTTTTTTTTAATTGCATGACCCTAAGGCATAAGCCATAGGCTTGTAGGAGTAGTAACAGCATCAACAGGGCTCTAGAGGTTCAAGGGAGCTGAGGCCACCACCCAGTGCAGCCAAACTACCAACGGGTGAACAGCACGAGCACGTGATGAGTCCAGCAGACCATTATCCACATCTTCACAGGACAGAAATAAAGCACAAGGGAACAGCACAGATTTGGGGGAACAGGAATGCTGAGGCCAGAAGTAAAATACAGAATAAAATAGAAGAAAAGAGAATGATGAGAATCCAGAAATTTTGCCTCAGATCCCCCATACTGGACAACCAGCCAGAGACAGCCTCATGTTTAACCCACTCACACGGGTTTTAACTGCACATACTCACGTAAATATCCATCAATAATTAGCAAATCAGTAGACTGCAACTGCTCAGAGACCTCTGTTCTCAGCTTAATGGTCTGTTTCGTTTATAGCGATTAGTGATCTTCCTAAGGGGTGTTAGCGAATCACAATGTTGTTTACTGAACCCCCCAGAATAGAAAGTCATGCTGGAGTTATTTTTTCCCTTTGGTTAATTATAAAGTGCTGAAACTGAGATTTTAATTACTTACCAGGTAAACAGATGATATAACCTAATTCCAGAAGGAGAGGGACAGCATTTCAAAGTAAAAACTAGACAGATTTTCTGGGATTGGGGATGCTTCCAGGTTTGGCTCTGCCAAAGGACTGTAATGAGAGGATGGGGGTGCTCCACCCACCTCGGGAGAAATAAACTAAATTAAACACTGAGTTCTGTTCTCAAATATGACCTGCAGCCAGTATTCCCAGCAGCGTTATCCTCATAGCATCCACCACCTCCATGCAAGATGCTGAACCCAGAGCCTGTACATCCCATAAGTCATGAAGAAAATAAATTTTAAAATGCAAAGAAAATAATACAATTGTTATACATAATAATATATATTATATATAATAATATATAACATTATTTATATAATAAATATAACATAATTGTTCTCAATTGTATTGTTCTATAATGCAATTGCACTGTGTATGGTAAAAACCTAGAGGGGCGAATATAATATTCAACATTGACTAAAAAATTATGTGACATATCCATACTGCACAGAAGCAACGGAGTGAAATAAGATGGCACAATTGCAGCTCACTGCAGCCTCGATCTCCTAGGCTCAAGCCATCTGCCCACCTCAACCTCCCAAGTAGCTGGGAGTACAGTTGTATGCCACCAATCTTGGATAGTTTTTGTGTTTTCTCTACAGACGGGGTTTCGCCATGTTGCCTAGGCTGGTCTCCAACTCCTGGGTTCAAGTGATCTGGCCTTCGAAAGTGCTGAGATTACAGGCGTGAGCTACCGCACCCAGCCAAACAAATGATTGGGGTTTTTTGGGTTTTTTGTTTGTTTGTTTTTTGCTGTTTTGTTTTGTTTAGAGATGAGGTCTCACTTTGTTGCCCAGGCTGGTCTTGAACTCCTTGGCTCAAGGGATCCTCTCGCCTTGGCTCCCAAAGTGCTGGGATTACAGGTGTGAGCCACCACGTCCAGCCAGGTTGAGTGAAACCAACATGTCTCAGAACTGTGTGTTTAGCAAGACACCACTTTTCTCATCTAAATTTCTAATGTAAAATACCTTCATAAGAGTATCTTTATAGAAATAGGCAAATATCTAGATACATGCACAGCTTTTCTGCAGTTATTTCTGGGAAGTGAGTTTGAAGTGGGGAGAGGAAGGAGGACTTTCACATTTTACTTTATATATTTATCTACATGCTGTTTTCATTTCCAAGTTACTTTTGTCATTTTTTAAAAAGTAATGGAAAAATAGCATGAACCCCTATTGAAATTATCACTGATTCAAACATTCCCTAGTTAGAACATTTAGTAAGAGTCTAATTTAGAATCACTGCACATTAGGATTTACTCTTATATCCAACCTAGCATTTTCCTTCAATAGAAAAAAGAGGGACAACCCCTTAAGTGGGAGGTGGATGACACAGCGCTAATCAAAATGGGACACCAAACAGTTTTAGTTGTTTCCACTTGCTGCCTCGCAAAATGACTAAATCTGCTAACTTATTTACGAGTTACAGAAAAATCCACAAAGCACTAACAGCAACAAGCCTAATGTTGAACAGCAAATCCAAATGTTGAACTGCTAGGCAGCTATGCAAACCACATAAGAGATCCCCGGAAGAATGAACAAGCACTACCTGTAACAATTTTTAACGATTACATGATCTCTGGGATTTATATCTCAAGCACACTTGGTGTAAGATGTTGGGTTATTAACCCAGACTTTCTGTGACTATAGCTCTTTGGAAGGACAAGGGCATTACCGTGAAACCATGCATAAAAAAACCAGACCCAGGTGGGCACAGTGGCTCACACCTATAATCCCAGCACTTTGGGAGGCTGTGGCAGGTGGGTCACCTGAGGTCAGGAGTTCAAGACCAGCCTGGCCAACATGGTGAAACTCTGTCTCTACTAAAAATACAAAAATTAGCTGGGCGTGGTAGCAGGCCCCTGTAATCCCAGCTACTTAGGAGGCTGAGGCAGGAGAGCCTCTTGAACTCGAGAGGCAGAGGTTGCAGTGAGCCAAGATCGTGCCACTGCACTTCAACCTGGGCAACAGAGTGAGAAAGAGAGAAAAAGAAAGAGAGAGAGAAAAAGAAAGAAAAGAGAAAGAAATAGAAAGAAACAAACAAACAAACAAACAAAGCCAGCCAATCCAGCAGCACAGGAGTAAAATGGCAGGATCCCTGGGTCCATCGTGTGTGTCAATGTGCCTGGCCATGATGCTCAGATATTTGGTCAAACATTATTCTGGGTGTTTCTTGGGGTGTTTCTGGCTGACATTAGCATTTCAATCAGTAGATTGAGTAGAGCAGATGCTATGGGTGGACCACATCCCATCCATCGCAAGCCTGTATAGAACAAGAGGCTGATCCACCCCTAAGTGAGGGAGAATCCCTCCTGCCTCACTGCCTTTGGGATGGGACAATGGATTTCTCCCACCTTCCGACTCTATCTGAAATATTGGCTCTTCCTGGGTCTCGAGCTTGGCGGCCTTCAGACGGGAACTATTCCACCAGTTCCGGTTCTCAGGCCTCAGGCTAGGACTGGAAATTACACCATCTTCCACTGTCAGCTCTCCTGGCTCTCCAGCCTGCTGACTGTAGATCTAGGGACTTGTCAGCCTCCATCATCACAGAAGCCAACTCCTTGGAACAAATCTCTCAATATCACCATCCTACTGGTTTTGTGTTCCTGGAGAACCCTGACTAGTCCATATGCCAAATAATTTCAATCTGCTACTAACCCAGACTATTCAAGTCCCAGATACACTAGTTAAGAGCTGTATGACCTTCAGCAAGTTACTTTTCTTCTCTGATCCTCAGTTTCCACAGAGACAAGAATAGTCCCCACCTCACAGGCTTGCTAGAAGTCTTAATGTAAAACCTGTACAACAGCACCTGAGACATAGTCAGCCCTCTATGAATATTTGCTGTTATTAAGAAGATGTTCGGGCATAGAACTGCACAGATAAGGCTAATTTATACAACACAGGGAAAACTGGAAGTGTCAGGAACACTAGAATTTCTGAGTTCCTGGAACAATTGGAAGCTGAGTTTGGTCTACTTCATCACAGAGGGAAGAGATACCAAGACCATGCTGAGAACAGATGGTGAACCTCGAAGAGCCAAAACGCATGACCTCCCTCAACAGGACTCATGTTTATGCAATGTTCTAATTAGTGAATGGGTTGTGTTGGATTTTTATCAGAATGGCAAGAAAAACAGCAATGTTTACAGCTGGGCTAGGGCAGTTAGAAGGGCTCAGAGCAGTGCAGACTAGAAACAAGGCTGAGAGCAGAGTCCAGCAGAAAAGATGCTACAGCCAAGGGATCCAGCCAGCTGGGCTTGGAAAGGCAGTGAGTATACCCCAAAGCCATATGAGCAGGCAGGTGAAGGGCCAGGTAGAGGCTGGTCGGCCCAGCACACCCAGGAAAGGGAAGCGCCAATGGGTCAGTGATGGGCCCTGCCAGGCTGGAGAGCAGCACAGGGAACATTCAGACGAGAGCAAGGTTGGAATGAACTATGCAGGGGACGTCAGGCCAGCCACGGGGTTCCCAAGGAAGCCTGCGACCTGGAGGACATCGTTCTCCCATGCAACTGGAGTTTAAAACCTGGATCCACCATGCACAGGACAAGTCACTCAAGCCCTCTGTTCAGCTCTCTTTCATTCCACACAAAATATGAAGAGAAGTCTCAAAGTCACTAGCATCGTGCCTGTAAATGAAGAGGTTCCCCTTTCTGGCTTGCCAAGATGGTGTAGCACACATGCTCACTTCGAGGATTTCTCCAGGATCAACTCCTCTGAAAAAGATCCCCTATTTGACACTCCCATGAACCTCTTGATATTACATGGCCATAGTATGTAGGCTGGTGGTGAACATGATAACCTCCCTCCCCCCACACACACACATGCACACACACACATGCAAATCACACATACATATGTGCATGCCTATAAAGTCCTTAAACTCAGGGACTACGCCTATTTGTTTCTCTGTTGATAAACGTGATATCTAGTGTGTGGCAGAGCTCACAACCATGTACTAAATGAGCACATACTTCCTTCTAAAATTCTGATCCTGTCTCCCTCATCAATTGCAGTCTTTGCAGGGCTTTGCCAGTGGAAAACACTGCTCCTTCAGGAGAGGGCTTTGTCCTCGTGCCCCCTCCCCCGGGGTCGTGTCCTGAGTGTGTTAGCCTACTCAGAGGACTGGCCCACACTAAATCCACGGGCAGGACCCATGTGGGCAGCTGTGGGAAGCCACATGGTTTTATTCCTCTCATCATTCGAAAATAGAGGCAACTTAATGAAAAAAAAAATCCTACAGAATTTAAGATCCTTATTTTTAATAAAAGCATCTGCTCTCAATTCCAAGCTAAGACATATCATAGCCAGCACAGTGGCTCACACCTGTAATTGCAGCACTCTGGGAGGCTGAAGCAGGTGGATCACCTGAGGTTGGGAGTTCAAGACCAGCTTGACTAACATGGAGAAACCCCATCTCTACTAAAAATACAAAATTAGCCGGGCATGGTGGCGCATGCCTGTAATCCCAGCTACTCAGGAAGCTGAGGCAGGAGAACCACTTGAACCCAGGAGGCAGAGGTTGCAGTGAGCCAAGATCATGCCACTGCACTCCAGCCTGGGCAACAAGAACAAAACTCCGTCTCAAAAAAAAAAAAAAGTACACATCAGCAATATCATAGCTTCTGGACACACTGACCTGGTCCACAGAGGAGAAGGTAAAAGATCTGAGTCAGATCCTTGTGCGAACCTGCATAAGGAAAACACTAATTTATGTAATAAAATGACATGAAATATTAGGTTTCAAATTCTATTAAACTACCAAGGAAATGCACAAAAACCCCTGGTGAGCATCATTTGGAAGACAAAATTGTATCTCTGGATGAAAAAGATATTTGACTTCGCTATAAATTCCAAAAAATCAGCAAGTCAAAGAATACCACAATTCAGTATTATCCTAACCACAAATGGGGACAGTCTAAGACGGTGGCTGCAAACCACAAAGATATGCACCATCTTAAGGAAAAAAAGGGTTTTCTGAGAATTCTAAGGAATATTGAATGGAGAAGAATTAACTGCAACACAAAAGTGTCCACTGGAGCTGGTACTTGCAGGTCTGACCATGAAATTCTGGCTAATGCTGGGAAGAAGAGAAAGTGGCAAATTCATGGGAACACAGGAGGCATTCTGCCAGAATGTTCTTGCCTGTTTTCACCGATATTCTCTGCCCTAAAGACCACGGTTTCACAACCTTTTTTTCTCTCATCATCATGCCCCTAAGAAGCCCTTTTAGGTATTTATTCTAAACACCTCCTCCTCATGAAATTGTAAAACCACAGATATCCTTCATATCTCTTTATGTATTATACTGACATCTGTGCTTGGCACATTTTAAAAGCATGATTTTTTTTTTCACCTCTTTGGAGGTGATATTGTCCCCACTTAGAAATGCATGACCTGAATTCCAGGTCAGCTAATGCCCAAGTACTTGGACTTGTAGCAGGCACCTGGGCTTAGTCAAGAATCTTATGACTTGAATGAGTGAAATAACATTTACCTTTCATTAGCAGGAATTTAACACAGTGACTCTGTTAAACATGCCTTGAGCCATAATATGACACATCAGTCATATTGATAGAAGAATATCCATTCAATCCTTCAGTAAATACACAGCCTAAATGCTGAGGGAACTGGAGCGAGAAAATAATAAAGGTTCATGTCTCCGCGTCTTCTATTCTGGGCTAGGACAGAGGAATGGTCAAGTGGCAAATATGTTATCAGACAATAAAAATGCTAAAAAGGGAAATAAATCTGCCAGGGTGGGGCTGATTATATTTGTACACAATTCCTCAAATCCTCATGAAAAAAATGACATTTTAGCAGATACTTAAAGGAAGTGACAGTAAACCATGCAATTATCCGAGGGAAGGGTGTTCCAGGCAGAGAGTGCCGCCTGTACAAAGGCCCCAGGCCATAAACCAACTTGGCATGTCTGACGAAAGGGAAGGAAGCCAAGCCCACTGGAGCAGGGCCACACGAGGGATCGCAGAAGACAAGGTCAGAGACGCGGAGGCAGAGTTTCCGTGGGTGGATTCATTAACCAGGTGCACTGAAAGACATCTTTAAACTATGTCCCTCAGAACTTCTAGGCAAAGCAGTCAACATGCAAACAAAAAACATAAGTCTGCTGGCATGGAAGTTACTAAACCAAAATCATCAAGCTTGCAGTACTCCTAGGGTAAAAATACAGAGCTAGGAACTGTGCACATGCCTTTCTTCAAATCCTAGCAGCAATTAATTCCCCGGCGTTCTGCAAAAGCATTACTTTTGCTCATTCAGGAGAGAGAAATCCAAAGTTTAAAACTGAATACTGTCACAGAGCTGCAAACACAAGGTCCCTGAGAAAGCAAACCAGCCTATCTCAAACTGGATGGGACACAAGTCTGTTCTTAATTTGACCTAGATCTTGGGGAAAACAAACGTCCTTCACGTACGAAGGTACACTTATTTCCGGATGTCTTAAGAAATTCCCAGAGTCACAGGTATCAGTTATGGTATATCAGGAAGTTTCATTTTGTTTATTGCTGGATTTTTAAAAATCTTTTTGTAGTATATAAGCTACCGGAATTAAACTAGGTGTTACCAAAGAGAGAGACAGAGACAGAGACAGAGAGAGAGACAGAGAGAGAGACAGGGAGAAACAAAGAGAGACAGAGAGAGACTGAGAGAGAGAAAGACAGAGAGAGACTGAGAGAGACAGAGAGAGAGGGAGACAGACAGAGAGAGAGACAGAGAGAGACAGAGACAGACAGAGACAGACAGAGACAGAGAGAGGAAGACAGAGAGAGACACAGAGAGGGAGACAGAGAGAGAGGGAGAGAGACAGAAAGAGAAAGAGAAACAGAGAGAGAGAGACAAAGACAGAGACAGACAGAGAGACAGAGACACAGAGAGAGACATACACACAGAGAGAGACAGAGACAGGGAGAGACAGAGACAGAGAGAGAGAGACAGAGACAGAGAAAGTCAAAGCTTGACAACGCCAACTTGGCAAGATGAATTGCTCATTACTTTAATACGCTGTCATACATGCGAAGTGATTTAAATTCACTCAAGTTGTTTCCCTTTCCTATCAAACGAGATGCCTGAGTGTGCAGCTGCTGACTCTTAAAAATTAATGAATGACTCACTTTTATCTAGTTCTTCCTCAAAGTACTTCCAATCGTGTGATAAGTGTTCTCTAACATCTTGCCCCACGGTATAAATGAAACAAGCCGGAGGGCCAGAGGGTTACAGCCACTTGTTCTCCAATTCAGACAAGAGAACCAGGGCAGAGATGCTGATTCTCTATGACTGGAAAAAATGAGCTTATCCTTTGAAATCTTCTTTCCTTCTATTTCTTTCCTGGAGAATCACTGGAGTATTTTCTTATGAAAGGAACCATTTCACCATAGGAAGTAAGATCAACAATTGCAGAGAACAGTAGAATCACACCTGCTGAGAGCCAATATATGGAATGCCTTTTCATTCTTACCACCATTCTGGGAGGTTAGGTAATAGGAAGTACTTTCATTTTTCAGACGAAGAAAGTAAAGCTTAAAGAGTCTAACCTCAGTGTTTTGGGGGCTAACATGGAGATTCAAGGCCCAGGGTCTTTCCGACCCTCCATGACCTACATCCTCCACTATTCAAGGCCAATTCCAAATGCCATTTTTCACTGGGAGATTAAAATTACTGACTCCGTAGCTCTAAACTGCCTGTTAAGTGAGAGCAATTCCCATCCAAGCGCATAATGGCCTGCCAACAGCCCAGTTCCTCTGCTGCTCGGAACAGCAAAGATAATCAAATAAATTGTCTAAAAAAAATACTCCTGTTAAAATTTCGGTGGCTGCTTTTCTCCATGTTGAGTTCCCTCAGGACCCAGCATGTGTTATTTTTAATTAATAATATGACATGGTTTATTACAGGGTTCCTCCTATATAAAACAAATTAACAATCTTTCTGCAAGGGAAGAGGAGGAAGGCTCTCAGTTAAAAAAGAAAAGTTGGATCTCTCCTTTGAAAAGGAGAGGGTAACCCTAAGTTTCACTTAGGCATTTATGAGCATCTTTTTTTTTTTTTTTTTTGAGACAGAGTCTCACTCTGTTGCCCAGGCTGGAGTGCAGTGGCACAATCTCGGCTCATGGCAAGCTCCGCCTCCCAGGTTCACGCCATTCTCCTGCCTCAGCCTCCCAAGTAGCTGGGACTACAGGCACCCGCCACCACGCCTGGCTAATTTTTTGTGTTTTTAGCAGAGACGGGGTTTCACCGTGTTAGCCAGGATGGTCTCCATCTCCTGACCTTGTGATCCGCCCGCCTCAGCCTCCCAAAGTGCTGGGATTACAGGCGTGAGCCACCGTGCCCGGCATTTATGAGCATCTTAACAGTGATTCAGGGTAAAATAACGTCAGGGATAAAATATCCCATCTTAAGGTGCGCAATGGAGGTACTCACCAAATCATTAAGAAAACTGATACACTGATATGGTCTCTTCTTCCTTTGAATTCTTTAACACGAGAGTTTGTATACTTCTTACTATAGTCAAAATGTCCCATTAATACCTCCATATTTTGTAACTCTCCCTTGTCCATTTCTAAGCATATAGCTTTAAGCTATGAACTACTTGAGGTTAGGGGTTTATTACTCACCTGGGATGCTTGTCAGCACTCAGCACTGAGTCCATCCATTAAAATATAATTTCTTACATTTGCAATGCATTTGTTAGAAAATGCAAACTGAAATCATAATAATTTCAATTCCCCAATTAATAAGTTTTATGCAACTCCAATCAAAATTCCAGTGGAGGATTTTTTAGGCAACTTGACAAATTTGACCTCTAAATTTATGCAGAATGACAAATAGGACCAGCACTTCCCAAACTTTTTCACATCATGGTACATGATATTGTTTGGCTTTGTGTCCCCACTCAAATCTCACCTTGAATTGTAAATAATCCCCATGTGTCCCATGGGAGGGACCCACTAGGGGGGAATTGAATCATGGAGGTGGGTTTTTCCTATTCTGTTCTACTGATGGTGAATGAGTCTCACTAAATCTGATGGTTTTATACCTGGGAGTTCCCCTGCACAAGCTCTCTTGCCTGCCACCATGTAAGATGTGCCTTTGCTCCTCTTTCACCTTCTGCCATGATTGTGAGGCCTCCCCAGCCATGTGAAACTGTGAGTTCATTAAATCTCTTATTTATTTATAAATTACCCAGTCTTAGATATTTCTTCATAGCAGTATGAAAGTGGGCTGACACAGTACACAAGGAAAATGATCCTGTTTGCACTCACACCTGTGCTGAAAAAGGAAGCTCCCAGCTGAAAGTGACTGGCCCTGAACAATGACTGCCCTATACACAGGCATCAATTCCAGATGGATTAAAGATCTTTACTTTTTAGAAATTCTAGAAGGAATATACAAGAAAATTTTTATGAATTTGAAATGAAAACTTATAGAAGACACACACACACCACACACACAGTGCAGCACAAAAGTAAGGTCTAATAAACAGAGTGTGTTGAAATGGGAGAGGGGACAGTGGGGAGGCAAATGGGCAAAGGAAACCCTCGTGTCTAGGAAAAGACACAAAACCATACTAGCAATCACGGAAAATGGATGAAAACCACAGAAAGACAGGATTTCACATCTAGCCCAAGGCCAAAAATGAAGCTTTGACCAGGGCATGGGAAAACTCGGACTACTGCATGCTGCTGGCTAGATGATAATCACTGTGGAAAATGACTGTCTCATTATCATCAGAGAAATGCTCTCGTATGTAAACCAAAACATTCACCCAAGAGTATTCTTCATAGCTCTGTTTGTTAACAGTGAAAACGTGCAAAAAACAACCTAAATGTCTAACATGAAGAAAACAGAGAAGTTGTGGAATAAGCAGAGAAAGCAAATTGAAAAATTATTTATATTGATACCATTTCTGGAAAGTCTGAAAAGAGGTAAAAACAATACTAACTACGATTTATGGTGAAATATACATGCAATATAAAACATAAATGGAGCTGGGTGCGGTGGTTCACGCCTATAATCCCAGCACTTTGGGAGGCCGAGGTGGGTTGATCACCTGAGTTTGGGAGTTTGCAGCCTGACCAATATGGTGAATCCCCATCTCCACTAAAAACACAAAAAATTAGGCAGGTATGGTGGCAGGTGCCTATAGTCCCAGCTAATGGGGAGGCTGAGACAGGATAATCGCTTGAACCCAGGAGGCAGAGGTTGCAGTGAGCCAAGATCACACCACTGCACTCCAGCCTGGGCAACAGAGCAAGACTCCGTCTCAAAAAAAAATAAATAAATAAATAAATGAGGAAAATAAACACCAAATTCAGGACAGCAGTTGCCATAGAAGACAAAAGGTGTTGGAAAGGAGCCCCAATATTACATGGGGTTTCAACTATAGTGTTTTTTTCAATCTGAAGTATGTTGAAATGTTAGAATCTGATAAAGCCCCACAGGCGCTATGCAGATTTTTTTTATTTTAACCTCTGTACTTTTTCTTTAGGTTTGATATGTCCAAAAATAAAGTTTTTTTCAACATTTTTAAGAAAAGAAAGTATATATTGATAAAAAGTCCCTTGGAACAATGTATAGTACAGAGATAATCAGAAGTACAAAGAACTTTACATAAAAAGGTTTCTTTTTAACAAAATATGCATTTTATATTATGTAATATTAGGGAAATGATACAGATGATAGAGTTATAGAGACAGAGACAGAGGCAGAGACAGAGATATATCCCAAAGGCCCCCAAGTTACAACCATCATAGTACATACATAAATTGGAATTCTATGTGGCTATTTAAAATGTTATACTTCATCTGTATTTATTGCCAAAAACATCAACAAAAACTGTTATAAAGCAGTTTAGTGAATATGGTAGGACTCTATGAATGTAACAGTACACGCCTGTGTAAATATATTGCCTATGCACACACAAAGTTGTCTAGGTAGTCCCAAAATGATAATAGCATCTAGCTCTACAGTAGTGAGATTTCTGAACATTTTATTTACCTTTTGTCCTTTCCTGAATCAAATGAATGTATTGCTATAAGTGTGAATAATTACTATAATCACACACACACCAATTTTTTCTAGTAGGTTTGTGGGAAACTCCTCTCCACCGCATATTCAGCTTATGAGAAAATAAAGGTTTGCTAAACACTGCAGTTCAGCAACAATGCAACGTTGAAAAACAATGGAATAAGGAGAGTAAGAGGTGATGGTGCAGAGTGGAGAGCCAGAAGTAAAAATAGAGAAGACGTGGAGGAGACCAGGCGGGGGAAGCTCCAAAAACCAAGAGGTAGAGCCCAAACTGCAGCCGAGGGTCTTGTGAACTCCACCCCAATCTGAGTTCCCTGAGTTACTCCTCATAGTCAGAGTTTACTCAAAGGCAGATATGGCTGTACTCACTTTCACTATGGTCCCAAGGGAATGGTCGTTCTTACCAGCTAAAAGAAACTTATAATGTATTAGTTTGCTTGGGCTACTCCATCAGAACAGCATAGACTGGGTGTCTTAAACAGAAATGTATCTCACAGTTCTGGAGGCTGGGAAGCCCCAGATCAAGGTGGCAGCAGGGTCAGTTTCACTCCGAGGCCTCTCCTCCTGGTTTGTAGGTGGCCGCCATCTTGCTATGTGTTCACGTGACCTCTTTGCAGGCTCAGGGCAGAGGAAGGAGGCGGAGGGAGAGTGCATGAGCTCTCAAGTGCCTCTTCTTTTAAGGACAGTAATCCTAAAGGATTAAGGACCCAGCCTTATATCCTCATTGAGCCTTAATTACTTCCTTAGAGGCCCCACTTTTTTTGTTTTTTGAGGTAGAGTCTCGCTCTGTTGCCCAGGCTGGAGTGCAGTGGCACGATCTCGGCTCACAACCCAAGGCCCCACTTTCAAACACAGCCACACTGGGGGAGCTTCAACATAGGAATTTGGGAAGTTCACAAATGTTCAGGCCATAACCAATATTAAAGGTAGAGAATAAATGAAATAATAAAGCTGTACTCAGAGAAGTTTAAAATACTTCTATTATCACAAGGTATCTGCTGTGCTGCTGCTTAGTCATCACCTCTGTGTAAGGAAGACCCATGGATGTCTTCTCAATCCAGTCAGAGCCAAGGACTTCTCTTCCTCTAAATACATATTCAGAGGTAACAAAACCTACCCTCACATACAACTATTTTAAAGTCACAAAATGCCCAATCTTGAGAGAGAAAAAATAGTGGAAAGTAATTCGTAAGAAAATAAAGCACACTTCAGTAGGTACAGGCTCAGGTACAACTCTACCAGAAGGTACAACGTGGTGGTCAAATCTTTTATCTACTTAACAGTAAGTAAGTGGGGATTTGACAGAAGATAGTATCAGGGTGGGGATGGAAGTGACTGTTATCGGGTAACGGTTTAATCTTTGGGATGATGAAAATGTTCTAAACTTAGTTTTGGTGGTGGTTGCAAAACTCTGAATATACTAAAACTATTGAATTGTACACTTTAAGTGGGTGAATTGCACAGTATGTAAATTATATCTCAATAAATATGTTAAGAAAAAATAAAAGAAAACAGTATTAAACTGAATATTGTTGGCACTCTTTTCTATGCAGTATTTTGAATGCAGGACAAGAATAGTCATACGTAAAATTGTCCAGTATGCAACCAGAAAAAATAAATGTACACTGATACGTATGTGTTGCCTGGATTGAAATATCAACAGGGATATTGTAGTCCCTGATTTTCTAAGAGTAAACAACTCTTGTTAAGCATCCAAACAAAAGAGCCATCTTCATTGGACTTACCAGGCAGCTGTATTCTTGAAAAGTTCAGACTATTTTAAAACTATACAAACCATATATAAACAACTTAGAGTTGGAATTAGGTTCCAAGCTCCATTCACTGCACACATAATTTCACCTTTGTGTCTGGCAGAACATTTCAAGATCACCAGGAACAATTATTCATTGTATGGGGCTCTTACAGGCGTTGAGGGACATTTGACATCCTTAGCCCCTGCCCAGGAAATGCCAGCGGCACCTGCCCATCAATAACTCCCCCGCACATTCCCCAAAGCTCCTAAGCTGCAAAAGCAGACCCTGGAGATCACCGGGCCATCTCGTTAAATAGCCTCGGCTCTGTATTCGTCTCTGAAATCAGCTTAGGCAGCTACTGTTCCAAAGACCCACAACACGTCTGGCATCCCATGTAAAGATTATCAGTAATACAAATACTAATAATAGCCATTTACATTGTCTCAAAATAAATCCTCGAAATCACACAGACTATCGAGTTTACCGTTTAATTTTCTAAGTGGTGCATGGTAATTTAATTGTGCGACTCTGATTAGCCTCCATTTTGAGCTGTGCAGTTAAATCTCTAAAAAGTTCACAGGAAAATGAAAACCTCAAATCTCTGGCTCTTTCTAATCATTTCAAGTCAAGCCTTTATTTCCTGGTCCCAAAGCAACCACTCTTTTGCTTCCAAAAGCGCTCTTAAAACCAAACTAGATTCCCTTTTGGTGTTCCCCTTGGGGAAAGGGGTTGCACAGTAATTTCTCCATGCAATTCTTTGGGTAATATATTTTAGGAAAGTCACTGTAAATAAAAGACAAGCATAGGGATGTTGCCGTGCCCTGCGGACTACCATGAAAAGCAGCGTCTCCTCCCTGCTGTCCTTCATACGAGGGACTTTTGCCCCCCAGTGCTTCCCTTCATGTCACTCTAATTTGAGCCACCAGACCACTGGGGGAAACCAGGTCTTCCTTGAAAAAAAAAAAAAGTTCTCCCCATTCTTCTCTTGTATCCACAATAACAACAAAATAATCAGATTGTTTAATTTTTTTGTTTCTATTACACAATAAAGTTGACCTTTCTTAGGTATATAGTTTTATGAATTTTACACATGTATAGATTTCCATTCCCACCACCACCATCAGGATACAGTTTCATCACCCCGCAAAAAAAAAACCCCTCCTTCTGTTTATCTTCATAGTCATACTCTCCCTCCACCTCAACCCCCTGGCAACTACTGATCTAAAGTTTTGCCCTGTAATCCTAGCACTTTGGGAGGCTGAGGTGGGCAGATCACTTGAGGTCAGAAGTTCAAGACCAGCCTGGCCAACACGGTGAAACCCTGTGTCTACTAAAAATACAAAAATTAGCTGGGTGTGGTAGCATATGCCTGTAATCCCAGCTACTCAGGAGGCTGAGGTAGGAGAAACACTTGAAGCCGGGAGGTGGAGGTTGCAGTGGTCTGACATCATGCCACTGCACTCCAGCCTGGGGGACACAGCGAGACTCTAACTCAAAAAAAAAAAAAAAAGAACGTCATATAAATGGAATCTAACAGCATGCAACCTTTGAGACTAGTATTTTGCCCCCAGCATGATGCCTTCAAGGTTATTCTCCATAGTTGTATCAATAGTTCTTTCAACTTTTTTGCTGAGCCAGTTTCATTACCTGAATGAATTCGTTTGTCATTTGTCCATTCACTGCTTAAAGACACCTGGGCTGTTTCCACTTTCTGGCAACTATGAATAGGGCTGCTATAAACATCTTACCCAGGTTTTATGTGAACGTAAGTTTTCATCTCTCAAGGGTAAATACCCAGGAGTACAATTGCTGGGTCGTATGGTAGGTGTATGTTTAAAGTTGTAAGAACTGCCAAACTGTTTTCCCAATTGGCTTTCCCATTTTGCATGGGATCACACCACTAGCAACATACAAGAGTTCCAGTGCCTCCACATCCTTTGCCGACATTTGATATTGTCAGTTTTTTATGTTACTAATTATAATAGGTGTGTAGTAATATTCACTGTGGCTCTAATTTGCAGTTCTCTAAGGGTGAATAATACCAACATCTTTGCATCTGCTTTTTTGCCATTTGTATATCTTCTTTGGTGAAGTGTCTTTTTAAGCCTTTTGCCTGTTTGTAATTGGATTATTTTTTCTTTCTGTTGAGTTTTAAGAGTCCATTTTATTCTAGATACAAGACCTTTGTCAGGTATGTGATTTGAAAATATTTTCTCTCAGTGTGTATTTGTCCTTTGACATTTCATTCTTTTAAGTGTCTTTCACACAGGAAATTTTTCATTTTGATGATGTCCACTTTATCAATTTGTTGTCTGTTCTGTCTATGAACTCTTGTCTAATCCCAACTCACAAAGCTGTTCTCCCATGTCCTCTTCTAAATGTTTTATAGCTTTATGTTTTACATCCAGATCTACAATCTGTTGAGTTAATTTTTATATAATGTGTTAATCCACTTTTAATTTTTTGCACATGGCCGTCCCACTGTAGGATTCTACATAAAACAATTTCCTCTTTGATAGAGTAAGTGCTGAAATAATAATAGTCCCAGACAGAACTCACTTTCTGAGGTCATCCTCTCTTTTATGCTTAAAATGCAAAAGTCTCTCTGTGTACAAATACATTTGTACCAAAAAAAAAGTGTAAGAACAAGGTGACTAAGAAAAGCTTAAACTTGCAGCCTCTCAAGCCTGGGACCCATTTCTACTACACAGGAGCAGAAGGCTGCCTTCCCTGGTGATTTAAATCCAGGCATTACTTGTGAGATCCAAGCAGCCCATGAGGCTTGGAAAACTTGAGAGCTTGCCTTACTTCTCCCCTAAATTCCCTGTCGACTCCTGAAATCACATGAGGCTGCCAGATATGGAACCTTCACTGCTATTGTATGAGTATGTGGCTCTTATTATTTTGTAAGCAACAGATATACTGGGGTTAATAAAATCTAGAAGAACTACCTCAAATAACAGTACAATCTCAGTACCATTTCACAGACTAAGAAATGTCATGGCTGAGACTAAAATGACAGTGGACAGATGGAAAAGACCAACAGTGTATGACGGTGATGATGATGATGATGATGTCAATGACGCCTGGCGTGTGTTTTTACCCAAGGCTGGAAGCAGAAGGAAGAGCCTCTGTTCTGGCTCTAGGGGCCCCTTCCTGCATGGAGGTTCTCACAAGCCGAGCTTAGGTACTGGCACCCAGTCCTTAGCAGCCATCAGCTCAGCACAGCACGGGTGCTAAAGACATCCCCACAACCACAAAAGCAGTGAGGGAACTGAGGAAATGTGTGTGGTAAGTTCTGCAGAGCATGAGCCGGAGGGAGAGAGGAGGTGCCGCTGCTGCTGCAGGTACCTCTGCTGGGTCACAAAGTGCCCCAGCACCCAGGGGCCAAAACACCATTTGCTGATGCTCACAGATTCCTCGGTCAGAAATCCAGATGGAACACAGCAAGGCAGGCTCGTCTCTGCTCCACAATAACCGGGGCCTTGGCTGGGAAGGCTGGGACTGCTGGCCACAGCACCTATACATGGCCTCTCCATGCAGCATGGTGGCCTCACAGCATGGAACCACACTTGTTCCCCCATGACTCAGGTGCCCAGGACAAGGGTTCCAGCAAATGAGGTGGCAGCTCTGTCACCTTCTCTCACTCAGCCTTGGAAGTCACCCGAGGTCACTCTGGCTGTTCCCTACTGGATCCAACAGTCCCAAAGCCACCCAGATTCAAGGACAGAGAACATGGGTCTTACCCCTCAATGCAAGAAATGTCAAAGAATTCTAGAGTCAGATTTTAATACCATTGTTACAGGTCTCAGAAACCCCTGAAGAAACCCTTTGAACGATTTCTAGGAACTGATGGAGATGGCCTAAGACAACCTGTGGCCCCTGGGAACCCTTCTCGGCTGCTAAAAATCTCAGCTGCCCAAAGATTGGGTTGTAAACGTTTTTTAGCGAAGGGGGATCTCTTTATTATCCCCCTTACAACTGCGTAGCAGCCTATTTCTCAAGATTCTGTTTCTGAACAACCTGAAAGGTAAATCAATACCTTCAGCTAACTTTATAACATTTCTCATTATTTTTAAAAATAACTAGTCCAGCTAGTTTCAAGGCTGCTATTTTGAGACTTCCGTTAAAATCACCTCCTAAGGTCCACCTGCGCTTCAGCACAACCCCATAATTAATCTGAATCACATCACCTGACTTCTTAGAATCAAACATTAATTAACCGCTTTCATCCCATGTAAAGGAAGCATGTGAATTGAGTAAACCATCTCTGGTGGCCTTAGGGACATACACCACCCACCCTGTCATCTGTTCAGCAATGCAACCTTAGCACAGGATGGCCCAGGAGCAGGTACTTGCATCACTCGGGAAGGACAAGCTTTAAATTAATAATCACCATAATTATACAAGCAAGAAAAACTCCACCAAGCCACCTTAGTTAAAGCAGTTCCAGCTCCCTGTCTCTGTCTCTCTCTTTCTTCCCCTTTCTCTGCTCCTCTCTTCCTCCCATCTCTCTCTATCTCCCATCACTCCCTCTCTCTCACTTCCCATACAATATGCCCCTTCCCAAGTCAGATGTGCTTCTTTAATTTTTGCTATTATACTTCCACAAAAACCACCTCTGATCAAAATCTTTGCTGCTGTCAGGAAACAGAGGAACAAAGACAAGGTCTCTCATCTGACTTCTGATGCTTCTTCCCCTGTCTAATCCATCCCATGGTAGCGTCCTCCCTGGGAGGGGGACAGGGAGCAGTTTGAGGTCATCTTCAAGCCCAGCTACCATCCAGCTCCAAGGCAGGTCAGGACGCCTTGCTGCAGCCAGGCCTCTGTCCCTCCATCAATGCCTGGCCCAGCACAAGCATAGGTATTTTCTTTTTTCTTAAAAGCCTTCTCAGTTAATATTCCTCTGTGACTTCTTTGGTACTTGTATTCTGACACAAGTCCTCCAGCCTACCAAGGCTTCATTATAAACCATGTCATTGTAAAGAAGGAAAAATTACACTGTGAGTTCTAGCTAAGAATTCCCCCATAGGCTAAGACCTTCTTTCTGCCTTTCATCACTCGATGGCACACACAATTAATTCTCAACACACTGTCTAACCAGGAGTCTGTCGATGGGTAATTTTTTAATAGGGAAATCATTCTCACTATCCACTGGGACAAGAAAGCCAGGTGAAAACTGTGATCAGCACAATCATCCTGAAAGACAACCTTTAAACATATCTATCCAATTATGCTCTCGAATCTAATGGTCTTTACCTTATAAAGACAGGATGTCAGAGTCGGAAAGTCATTTTAGTTCATGGAACCCAGGCATCTTCCCAGGAGAGGATCAGAGACTAGAAGGCATCCCCACATGGAGAGCTTGTCAGAAGAGCACCTGTCTCCTGCACCCACCACTGCTGCCCTGTCCACTGTGGTGGTAAAGATCCTTCCTCTCTTCCTGCACCCCCAACGCTGAGAACTTGCAAGCTAGTAACATCCACTCACATCACAGATGAAGTGACTGACACCCAGAGAAGCATGACTTGGGCTTCACGTGGGACCCTGTGCGCATCACGCCTGTAATCCCAGCACTTTGGGAGGCCAAGGCAGGCAGTTCACCTGAGGTCAGGAGTTCAAAATCAGCCTGGCCAACATGGTGAAACCCTGTCTCTACTAAAAAAAAAAATACGAAAATTAGCCGGGCGTGGTGGTGCGCCCCTGTAATCTCAGCAACTCAGGAGGCTGAGGCATAAGAATTGCTTGAACCTGAGAGGCAGATGTTGCAGTGAGCCGAGATCATCACACCATTGCACTCCAGTCTCCTGGGCAACAGAACAAGACTCTGTCTCAAAAAAAAAAAAAAGAAAGAAAGAAAGGTGAATGGTTACAGCTCTTCCAGACCTACAGGTCATCTACCACTGGAGTCATCTGCGGAGTGATGGTCACCTATGGAGGCTACTGGTATTGGCTCTTGGTACCAATGAGCCACTGGGTTTCTGTGTGTAACTGCAGTTTATTGTAGGTTTCTACAGCTGAGACTTTTCTACTTTATTCTGTTTCTTGCAAGTGTTTCAGTGGATGAACTTTAATGAGGTTGGGAAGAGTGGCTAAGAGGGCATCTAAATCTACATCCAAATGAGAGAAGATGCTACAAATGTGCGTTAATAAGACAAAAACAGGGCTCACCCAAGGCTTGACATAAAAGAAATGCAAAAGGGTGCTATTCATCAATAGCAATTAAAAGCTCTACTATTTATGCCTATTCTTTAATAGTTTGCCTTAAGTGGGGAGGGAAGGTGCAGAAAAAGGAATTGTTCAATAAGTTCACTTTTTAAATTAAACAAACATATTTATTTGCACTTGTAACATAACAAATGTTGGAGAAATTTTTACACTGTTCACTTCCTCCCCCACCCAGCTTATAAAAATGCTTTTATTAAAACAAGCCAAAGTGAAAACAAGTCTACTGGGCCCACTGATTTCATTCTCCTAGGAAAAAAAAATTATTTCACTAAAACCTAAATATTTCCATTAAGGTCCATGACAGAATTGCAAGAACAAACACACAAATAGAGAAACAGTCTCAGGTCATATTCACAGCACAGCACTGGGTGCAGGTAGCACCTTGGAAGCCTTAACAAAGGAACTCAGAATAGGCCAAAGAGAAATTACACAGTGAGTCTAATGGAGATGAGGTTTTTCTTTTTTTGTTTTTGAGATGGACTCTTGCTCTGTTGCCCAGGCGGGAGTGCAGTGGCATGATCTCAGCTCACTGCAACCTCCGCCTCCTGGGTTCAAGTAGTTCTCCTGCCTCACCCTCCTGAGTAACTGGGATTACAGGCGCACACCACCACGCCCAGCTAATTTTTTGTATTTTTAGTAGAGATGGGGTTTCTCCATGTTGGCCAGGCTAGTCTCGAACTCCTGACCGCAGGTGATCCACCCACCTTGGCCGCCCAAAGTGCTGGGATTATAGGTGTGAGCCACTGTGCCTTACCAGAAGCAAGTTTTTCTGATCATACTTTAGTTTCATGAGAGCTTTATCAACTTGAGAGATAAAGAAAAATGGAAGACTAGCACAAATAAAATATGGGTAGAACAATTCAGATATCTTTTGAGCCCAATAACTTCTTCAAATAAAGGTTTAAGGACACACCACAATGCCTGGCATATTACAGGCACCTAGTAAATATCTGGTGGATGAGGATAACTTTGAGGCTTATCTTTTTTTTTTTAAGAGACAGGGTCTCACTTTGTCACCCAGGCTGGAGTGCAGTGGCATGATCATAGCTCACTACCACCTCGAATTCCTGGACTCAAGCAATGCTCTTGCCTCAGCCTCCCGAGTAGCTGGGACTACAGGTGTGTGCCACCATGCCTAGCTAATTTTTTTTTTTTTTTTTGTAGAGATGGGGTGTATTACCGTTTTCTCACGCTGCCAATAAACACATACTGGAGACTGGGTAATTTATAAATGAAAAAGTTTTAATTGACTCACCTTCCACATAGCTTTCTCTCTCTCCTGCATTCCCCACACAGCCTCCCCACTTTCTCTCTCCCCCCAACTCCCCACACGGCCTCCCACCTTTCTCTCTCTCTCCCCCACTCCCGCTTTCTTTCCTTCCTCCCCTTCTTCTGTTGTTAAATATCGTTTTTCTTTAAGGCTCACACTAGGAAGCGCTGGTGTTGCAGAAACACGGGAAGGCAGGAAATGAGTTGGGGAACAAATCAGTAAATAAAATCTGGGGAAAGCACACATCTAAAGCACTCTTCACCCTTCACAGTTTATCTGGGGAAACTTCATATTTAAAATGTATTTTGTGAAGTGGGCCTGACAAAGCAGACACACACACCGGATGTGCTACGCATCGGCTCTTCCTCAGCCTCCGACAACAGGGGGTTCATCTCAGGACACGACACCTCATTGCTGACGATGGGAGCAACATGATGGTCTATCAAGAGGAAAAAGGCAAGCGTCATCCACAGCCAGCCCGGCCACTGACAGCCAGGCACCATCACATCCACCTGGCCTGGAGAACCAGGCTCAAAAACCCACTGTGTAGCCTCCGAGAGGCCACCCCCTCCACCTTCCCAGTGACAGAGCCAAAGCCACCACCAGGAGCCTGATGCTCAGACACACAGTTTGGCCTGCTGTGTGCTGCCTCCCGTGGCTAAGTGGCTGCCTTTTCATCAGCTCCCCGTCACAGCTAACGAAACCTCTTTGAAATTAGCTCCCAATACTTATCTGTACCAAAATGGAACAGTACAGGAAACGAGAAGTGTCATTAAACCGGGACTAGAACACTGTGTCCCTGAGTCCCACAACCAGGACCACAACAGAGTGTTTGTTCCTAAAGGTTCCTGATCATACTCAGACCTTAAAAGCGAGCTGCTCATTAAAAGCGGGTCCTGTATCCGATAGAGACATTAACTAAAGCATTATTCCATGAGAGGCAGGGTAAAAGGATTTCCGTGGTTCTTCACAAACACACTAACACAGACCTGGCCCAGTGTCCCAGTGCTCCTCCTCTGACTTGCCATTTCCCACTGTCTGCAATTGTAACTCGAGTGCTTTGGGCTGCCTTGCGGAACTCAGCTACATTTGTTAACCTCCCTACTGAGCTGAGGCCTGCACCGCATCAGAGACAAGCGTGAAGTTCCAGGATGACAGGAATAAAACCTAGAACCTGCCATCCAGGAGTTTACCAGGGAAATGATCACAGAAATAAACACCTGAAATAGGCCTGATACAGCCAGACAGAAGCTAGGGAGGAATTGAGGTGGAAGCATACATCACCAGGATGCTTTAATGTTCAAAAGAAGCCGGAGGGGGGAAAAGGAATCTATTTGGGGATTTAGGCAAAGTTTGGGAGAAACTGATCTTTTTCTATAGTGGTCAAATTCATAGAAAGAGAAAACAGAACGGTGGTTGCCCAGGGTAGAGGAGGGGGAAGGACTGGGAACCACATTCAACACATAGAGAGTTTCCGATGGGGGAGAGGAAAGCACTCCGGCCCATGGTGATGGCTGCACGACAACGTGAATATAATTATGCCACCAAACTGTACAATTAAAACTGGTCCGCATGGCAAATTGTATGTTACGTCTATTTGACAATTTTAAAAATCCGAACAAAAACCATGACCCAACTTCTTACAATCCAACTATGTCACACCATCTTAGGAGGCATCCAATGCAGACGCACCTCACTGGTATAATCTATAGAACAGCATTACTTGGTGACCCCAACTGCTACTTGCTTCTGGAGTAAGCCTGCACCCCCGGTTGCTATGGAGAATCTGCAGACCACCACAATTAAAATGTCCAATAAATTTCTCTTTCTCAAAAAAGTAACAACCTTAAATGATATTCAGAAACAGAAACACACACACACACACGCAACACATATACATAAATTGCACAGAACACTTCATATTAACTTAGAAAAGAAATCCATCCTGCTCTGTTGTATAGGATTGGTGATGTCCTCTAAATGAGCCAAAATCCAACTACATCAGAAATAACGCTTTCTGCATCTCAGGCAAAAGACACTACGTTCTGTGGACTGTAACGTAACAAAGGATTAAATCTGAAAACAACTGGCCAAGCGTTCTCACAATGGCCTTCTAACCTAATTGTTTTAGTTATTAAATCTATCCTCAAACATTTTTGTCACTAATACCATATGGCATGATGCATAACTAAGGCCCTTCCAATAGACTCAGCCACTAAAAAGAAAAAAAAAGAAAATACCTCAAAGGAAGGACAAACACTTCTTTAACAAATATTTTACCGGCTAGTACAAAGTATCAGGCAGCATAGAAAAACTGAAGTACTTAATATTTCCACCCATCTTAACTCAGTTCCAACAGTTTTTAAAATCTTAAATCATTTGTAAATTAAATATTGCCTTGAAATAATAAAACACTGTAAAATATGTTAATTGAGTCATAAAAGCCTACTTTCCTGCATAATTATGTTTTACTTTTCTCCTCACTGATTTCTTTACACTAGAATTAGCTAGGATTCTACCTGGATACAATAATAATACTTGGCTCCTGCAAGAGTTTTACAAATAGTAAAAGCCCACAGCTGACCATAAAATTTCTAGATTGGCTGGCCTAAGAAAATCAACACTCATGGGTCTTCATGGCAGAGCCACACCACCAAACTTCAGGGCAACTTTTGGAGAATGTTTTATCTTGCATCATATGAGCAAATTAAAATGAGGCAGAAGAATAAAGAATCACTGGAAATTAGATGTAATGAGATATCAGGATAAGGCTGGGCACAGTGGCTGAAACCTATAACTCCAGCACTTGGGAAGGCTGAGGCGGGAGGATCACCTGAGCTCAGGAGTTCAAGGATGCAGTGAGCTATGATCATGCCACTGCATTACAGCCTAGGTGACACAGGGAGTCACCCTGTCTCAATCAATCAATCAGTCAGTCAGAGAGATCAGGACAGTGAATGACCAGGGAACTAAAAGAAGAACGTTGGGGGAACTGAGGGAGTAATCAATTGAAAAATGTAACAAATTTATGAGAAGGTTAACAGGGAAAGGCCACTGAGTTTCGCACTAAGAGAGCTGCTGGAGACTAGAACATGCAATTTTAGCACAACAATTGAGAGAAAACTGAGGATCAGGAATAAAGTGTGTGAAGACAGAACAGAGACAGAGGGTATTCAATGAGAAAAACTCAAAGAACCAAGACAGGCAACATACCATTAGACCCAACTATTTACAATATCAACTGCTGGAGTACTTTCTGTCACCAGTAAGATTTAACCCAATGAAAAGAATAAAATAGCCCATTTCTTTTCATTGATAAGATGCACCATGACTTACTGTGTGCACTGACTTAATATGTACAGTGATTTAATGAGGGAGTGTCTCTATTCCTAAGAGAATCTTTCACAAAACTGTGGTTTAGATGAAAGCTTACAAGGATGCAAAATGCCGTGGTAGTCAAATGTCCTACTGAACGTATGGATATCTGTTCAAAGCTGCTGCTGTTAGGCCCAAAGATAGAAAACATAGGCTGCTCCCCTGCATGAGGAAAGGGTTTCTTTGCAAGAGCATCATTTTATTCTATTCCAAGGTTCCACCTTGATATGGTTTGGATCTGTGTCCCCACCCAAATTTCATGTACAATTGTAATCCTCAGTGTTGACGGCAGAGCCCAGTGAGAAGTGACTGGATCGTGCGGGCAGTTTCTAATGGTTTAACACCATGCTCCTTGGTCTTGTCATGGCAAAAGTGAGTTACCACAAGATCTGATTGTTTAAAAGTGTGCGGCACCTCCCCCTTCTCTCTCTTCCTCTTTCTCCAGCCCACGTAAGACATGCCTGCTTCCCCTTTACCTTCCACCATGATTGTAAGCTTCCTGAGTCCTCTCAAGCCACGCTTCCTGTACATCCTGTGGAATCGTGAGCCAATTACACCTCTTTTCTTTATAAATTACCCAGTCCTGGGTATTTCTTCGTAGCAGCGCAAGAATGGATAATAACACAGGCACCCAAGACCATAAGAGCTCCTGTTCCATCTTCTATCAGGCCTTCTGTACCTGCCCTGGAATCAACTGAAGACAAAAATGGCAGATTCGGTCTATAACACTTGGACCACAGTGAGTCATGTTTCCAGTTCAATTCAAATTAATCTTCAAATACTTTCTGGAGCACCAATCCTTGCCAGCCTGGCCCCCAAAACACAGCTTGTCCTCACCTCACAGCAAACTCTGCTGCACCATCTGCTGACTCAGAGCTTTTCACTGAGGTCTTTAACACTTTCGTGTCTCCACTATCCATGCTAACCCAACCCTCCACACATGTGACCTCCTAAACCAAACCAACAGCTCTCGTTGCCTTCCACGGTACAGAAATGATAGTAGCTAAGGGGAAAAATAACAATAAGCTGGTTTGTCCTGCTCTGGGCTAACCAGTGAGGAAATTCACCAAGAGGGAAAATTAATTCATCTCACAAAGACCACATTTGCCCTAAGAGAATCATTTCTGCCATACCTCGAAAAGTGAGTAAAATGTGCACGAACTTCACTGGAATTACAATTGACCCTATAAAACTGAAATTCCAGTTTTTCCACTGAACCCCCCAAAAGTTAAATATCTGCATGTAAATTTTGACTCCCCCAAAATTTAACTACTAAAACCCTACTGTTGACCTGAAGCCTTACTGATAGCAGTTGATGAACACATATTTTGTATGTTCTATGTATTATGTGTGGTATTCTTATCATCAAGTACGCTAGAGAAAAGAAAATGCTGTTAAGAAAATCATAAGGTAGCGAAAATATATTTAGTATTCATTAAGCGGAAGTGGATCATCATAAAGGTCTTCATCCTTATCATCTTCACGCTACATAGGTGAGGAGGAGTAGGAAGAGGAGTTGGTCTTGCTGTCTCAGGGGCAGCAGAAGCAGAAGAAAACCCATGTATAAATGACTCACGTATAAATGACTCACATAGTTCAAACTCGTGTTGTTCAAGGGTTAACTGTAGTTGTTTTCAAGATGCTCATATCTTCTTCTAAGTCTGCTCCATCCCCATTCCCCACGGGACACATCCTCCCTAAGTCAGTCCTACATGCCGTCTGCACTCTTCCCAGATTATTTTGTCTCTCAATGTTATAACCAACAGGCTCTTCAGGGTAATGTCTGCTGTTCAGGTACAGGATGCTTGCTTAATTTCAAATCTTCTATTTAAAATTGAATTGGCGGCCAGGCACAGTGGCTCACACCTGTAATCCTACCACTTTGGGAGGCCGAGGTGGGCAGATCACCTGAGGTCAGGAGTTCGAGACCAGCCTGGCCAACATGGTGAAACCCCGTCTCTACTAAAAGTACAAAACTTAGCCAGGCATGATGGCAGGCACCTGTAGTCCCAGCTACTCAAGAGGCTAAGGCAGAAGAATCACTTGAACCCAGAAGGCGGAGGTTGCAGTAAGCAGAGATCACGCCACTGCACTCCACCTTGGGCAACAAAGCGAGACTCCATCTCAATGAATAAATAAATAAATAAATAAATATTGGCTTTTTAATGAAAACAAATAGTTTCAATAAAACTGAATTGGCTTTTTGCTTCACACTTACTCAAATCAATTCCACACAAAAGAGTTGGATGCTTTGTAACTTCTCTTTAGGGCAAAAATAAATGGGTATGTTCTTAACATCAGAAAAATGCTAAGAGCTGAAGATACTTCTTCCTATTTTGAAACAACTATAATTTGACTTCGGAATAAAATTTCTTTCATCAGAAATGTATGTTTTGACAGGTGCACTGCACAGGATTCTAATAGCTCTAAAATCTGCTTCAATTCAGAGCTGTGATCTTCATCACCCCTAAGCCTTGTATCTTACTCTCCACAAATTAGACTGCATCCTTAAAAGGCATCCGCTGACAGATTTCACAGGGACTGAAGTAGGCTTGGAACTGCATTCCACAGCATCTGAGCTGCACTTAGACAGGCCAACTTCGTCATTCAGAGCAAGCACTGAATAAATCTCCTCCAACTTACATGAATGTAACCCACTTCATGACTGTCAGAGGGAAGAAATAAGCCTTTGAGAATCCTCTGCGCTAACAGGGCTCCCCTCATAATAATGGCTAGGCCGGTAGCCAGAGTTGCCACAGTCGAGCCCCCACGTACAGATGCTAAATGCTGGCCCAGAGGGTCAGCAGGATGAGCTAGGTTCTAAGTGAAAGACTCTCATTACTCATATGAGTGCTTAGGGCTGTAACACTAACCAATTCACGCAGGTCTGACGGGGCATGAGTGTGCAAGGGAAAGCCATGTAGGTTCCTGAGACAGCCACAGTCGGTGGGGATCCGTCAGTGGCTGGCCTCAATCCCAGCATTTTGGGATGTGTTACGTTTGTATGTTCTACGTATTATGTACGGTATTCTTACCAACAAGTAAGCTAGAGAAAAGAAATGCCATTCAGAAAATCATAAGGAAGCGAAAATATATTTAGTATTCATTCAGTGGAAGTGGATGATCGTAAAGGTCTTCATCCTCTTCATCTTCATGCTGAGTAGGCGAGGAAGAGGAGTTGGCCTTGCTGTCTCATGGGTGGCAGAGGCAAAGAAAAGCCACATATAAGTGACTCACGCACTTCAAATTCGTGTTGTTCAAGCGTCAACTGTAGTTGTTTTTAAGATGCTTCACATCTTCTAAGTCTGCTCCATCCCCATTCCCCAGCTGACACATCCTCCCTAAGTCAGTCCTACATGCTCTCTGCACTCTTCCCAGGTTATTTTGTCTCTCAGTGTTACAACCAACAGGCTCAAGAAAGGCAGGAGGATGGCTTGAGCCCAGGAAGTGGAGGCTGCAGTGAGCCATGATGATCCTGCCACTGCACTCCAGCCCGGGCAACAGAGCAAGACGCTATCTCAAAAAAAAAAAAACTAATAATAATAATACTGCAAAACAATAGCTTCTGAGTATCACTAGATGAGATGTCACGTCCTTAGGAGCCCATCTGTGATCTCAGCTTGAAGAGAGCAGATGGGAGCACACTGCCAACCAGTGCGAGGTCCCAGCAGTCATTGACTCAAAAAAAAAAAAAAAAAAAAAAGCTAGAAAATTAACAAACAAAGTAACTGGGACAGAAACTGCAGGGATTCTTTGGGGTACACAGAAACTAAAGGCATGTCTGGGGAAGAGCATGATTTGATTTAACAATCACTCCAGCTGAAAAACAAAGGCCATGCAGATAACCAGGAGCGCTCTACGGAACCAAACGCCAGTTTCAAAGCACCCGGGACAGAATAAGCTCATCTTTTCTGCAGCGTGAAATGCGAAGCAGCAGAGGGCACCTCCATGT
Organism: Pongo abelii; assembly: GCF_028885655.2. Taxonomy (NCBI): domain Eukaryota; kingdom Metazoa; phylum Chordata; class Mammalia; order Primates; family Hominidae; genus Pongo; species Pongo abelii. Next base: position 7,415,758 of record NC_071993.2, read on the forward strand.
TTTCTACTTCTAATTGTCTCTACAGAAAAGCCATTACAAAGAGTAATCCAACATTCGCATGTAATCAATTCACCTAAGGCAATCAGTGAACTTCCTCGGGGCTCATGGCCATCCAAGCTCACATCAGGGGCAGAGCGGGAATGTTCCTGTTGTGGACACTAAGGATTAGTGCTCACTTGACTGGACATCTGAAAATACAAAACATGGGGCAGCTACAGCTATTCAGTAACACAAAGCCATTTTCACCACCATAGTCAAACCCAAACCTACTACATTTAAATCTAACGTTCATTCTGGTTCTACTAAGGGAAGAGAAATGCAAATTTTCTGTTCCCAAGACATCATTTAAAATATAAAAAGTATTCCTTTTTCTTGTTTTGCTTTTGTTTGGAGAGGAAGAGGGGTGCTGATCTAATTTTGGTTTTTATTCATTCAACAAATTTTTGAGGAGAAAGAAGAAGATACATTGCATTTAACTTCCACTAGAAGGGTATTTTTTAAATCCATTTTTGGCTCCACGTTGTAGAAATCATTTCGTAAACAAAGACCCTCTTTAAATACCAGAGCTTTGCAATTATTCTACACACACATGTGCAGAATTATCTTTTAGAGACACATACTAAAATATTTACAGATGAAATGAAATGATGTCTAAGAGTTGCTTCAAAGCAATGGAGTCTGGAAAACGAGGGTGGTAATATTGATTAAACAAGGTTGGCTTTGAACAGCTCATGGCTGAAGTCGGGTAACGAGCATATGAAGTTCACTACATATTCTGTCTACTATTGGTTATGTTTGAGTTTCCCATAATAAAAAAGTTTTCAAAGCAGAATGGAGGGGCATTTTGCCATTCTTTTAGCAAAAGGAAAGCTGCCAACCAGAGCAAATAGTTATTTGAGCTCCAGTTATTTTTAGTTGAGTGTGCCAATGAAGAGTTGAGAAGTTGAAGACCTTCATTAATCCCTTTTTCCTTCTTAAATCTACTTGGTCTGCAGCTCACTGCCTCATTTGAAAAAAAAAAAAAAAAGTTACCATGTGTTCATTGTGAAGGCTCCAAGGTCTCCAAGTGAAACAACCCAAATACCAGCGAATTGGTTAGTACTAAAGAGAACTCCAGTATATATGTGTCTGTTACGACAAGCAAACAGGGATATTACGTGAGTTTAGAGTGCGTTTATTGACCTATTGCCAATATGTTAAGCATACATAAGCATACATGCCTGTGCAAATTTGACTCGTAAATTGAATGGATGGGGGAACCAGAATATCCTTCTAGAAGGGACGGAGAGTCTACAGAATTTAGGTATTGCACTGGAGTGAGTCTTTTTTTTTTTTTTTTTTTTTTTTTGAGATGGAGTCTCGCTCTGTCGCCCAGGCTGGAGTGCAGTGGCATGATCTCAGCTCACTGCAAGCTCCGCCTCCTGGGTTCACGCCATTCTCCTGCCTCAGCCTCCCGAGCAGCTGGAATTACAGGCCCGCCACCGCGCCTGGCTAATATTTTTGTATTTTTAGTAGAGACAGGGTTTCACCGTGGTCTCGATCTCCTGACCTCGTGATCCACCCGCCTCTGCCTCCCAAAGTGCTGGGATTACAGGCGTGAACCACCGCGCCCGGCCTGGAGTGAGTCTTTCAATCACCAAAGGAAGTTTATTTACCCAACTCCATTATTAAAAAATATAATCACTCATGTCCATATTTCCTTTGTTTTACCCAAAACTATCAGGAAACAACTGGGAAATGAGCCAAAACATAAACCACTTTGATTCAAAAATTGTCGAAAGCAATGTTACTAACATTTCCATAGCTTCTGAATAATTTTATTAGACTTTTTTGTGGTGAGAAGGAGGAGAAACATACGTGTCAGGGTGTCAGAGTAATTTGGTGTACAGATAATTTTGTCACCCAGATAATTAGCCTAGTACCCGACAGGTAATTTTTTAATCCTTACTTTCTTTCCAACATCCACTCTCAACTAGGCCCCCGTGTCTATGATTCCCATCTTTATGTCCATTTGTACTCAATATTTAGTCCCCACTTTTTAAGTGAGAACATGCAGCATCTGGTTTTCTGTTCCTGCGTTAGTTTGCTTAGGATGGCCTCCAGGGACATCCACGTGGCTGCAAAGGACATGATCTTGTTTTTTTTTAATGGCTGCGTAGTATTCCATGGGGTATGTGTAACACATTTCCTTTACACAGTCTGCTGTTGATGGGCATTGAGGTTGATCCAATGCCTTTGCTATTGTGAATAGTGCTCTGGTGGACACACACATGCATGTGTCTTTAAGGTAGAATGATCTCTATTCCTTTGGGTATTGCCAGTAAGGGACTGCTGAGTTGAATGGTAGTTCTAACTTAAGTTCTTTCAGAAATCTCCAGAGTGCTTTCCACAGTGGCTGAACTAAGTTACATTCCCACCAGCAATGTTTAAGCATTCTCTTTTCTCCACAACCTCACCAGCATCTGTTATTTTGTGAATTTCTAAGAATAGCCATTCTGACTGGTGTGAGATGGTGTCTCATTGTGGTTTTGATTTGCATTTCCCTAATAATTAATGATATTGAGCATTTTTCCACATGCTTGTTGGCCATGTGTATGTTTTCTTTCAAGAAGTGTCTATGCATGTCCTTTGCCCGTTTTTTTTAGAAGCCTTTGTACACAAGCAAACCATACTGATGTTGGTGGAATAAGCTGATGGTTCTAACTTAGAGGCAAACCATTAACTCCACGGGGACTTTGGGTTTGAGGGGGTAGAAAATGTGACGTTATCACTACAACATCTTCAATGGCTGTTCTGTTCCTCCGAGAAAGACAAGAATCTTGGCATGGTTGTTGGATAACATCTCCTGAGAGTTTAGGTGAGATGAGAAGAGAAAATATTCATCCCTAATATTATTCTCTTCCACTGGCCCAAAGATCATAGGCCAATTCACAATTATTCACATGCTCTGAAAGATACCACAGTAAGCTATAATTTGACTGAAGTAGTCAGGGGCTTTTTTGTGCCTTCCTGGTTTAATCTCTTGTCCTATTTGTGCATGTACAAGTCAGCTTCAGAGGGGAAGAGAGGAAATTTTTTTTATGTCTTTTCATATTCCTAACACTGAAGTATTAGACATTTTTGCATTTCATGGGTTAGGAAGGTGAGTTCCGTGTGGGTGGACAACTGATATGGTTTGGCTGTGTCCCCAGCCAAATCTCACCTAAAATTATGATAATCCCCATGTGGCAAGGGTGGGGCTAGGTGGAGATCACTGAATCATGGGGGCAGTTTTCCTCATACTGGTATCCTCATAGTGAATAAGTCTCACAAGATCTGATGGTTTTATAAAGGGAAGTTGCCCTGCACAAGCTCTCTTGCCTGCCACCATGTAAGACGTGCCTTTCTCCTCCTTTGCCTTCTGCCATAATTGTGAGGCTTCCCCAGCCACGTGGAATTGTGAGTCCATTAAACCCTTTTTTCTTTATATATTACCCAGTCTTGGATATGTCTTTATTAGCAGCATGAGAACTGACTAATACAACCACCGTGAAAGAAGAGAGAGAATCAAGAAAGTTCTCATTTGGCTGTTCTGTCTATAATTTATCCCTATTTTTTAAGAGCTATGGGCTGGGCGCAGTGGCTCACGCCTGTAATCCCAGCATTTTGGGAGGCCGAGATGGGCGGATCATGAGGTCAGGAGATTGAGACCACAGTGAAACCCCGTCCCTACTAAAAATACAAAAAAAAAAAATTAGCCGGGCACGGTGGCAGGCACCTGTAGTCCCAGCTACTTGGGAGGCTGAGGCAGGAGAATGGCATGAACCCGGGAGGCGGAGCTTGCAGTGAGCTGAGATCGCGCCACTGCACTCCAGCCTGGGTGACAGAGCAAGACTCCGTCTAAAAAAAAAAAAAAAAAAAAAGAGCTATGGCACATGGATAAAGATGATACAGGAGAGTTGTTATGTGATTTCAGACAATCAGGAGAAAAAGGAGACAAACAAGGAAAGTGAAAGAACCCTGACGGGCTTCACAGAGAGATGGAGCCAGGAACCTCCGTGGAGGGAACAGAAAGCACCGCACAATCAGAAAGCTAAATGGCTTCCCTGGGGTCTGCAGGTGCGACACCTTAGAAGGTGCCAGGGCTTATAAAAGACCAATTCCATGTCCCAGACCTTGTAGCTTCAAATGACCTGTCTAGATGTCATGATGTCCCTTCAAGACCATTCTAAATACATAATTATCTCCTACAGAAATTAGGAAATTGCAGTTTAATAAACTAATAACTACAAAAATATTTATTTTTACTTGTTGTTTTAAGACAGAGTCTAGCTCTGTCGCCCAGGCTAGAGTGCAGTGGCAGGATCTCCACTCACTGCAACCTCCACCTCACAGGTTAAAGCAATTCTCCTGCCTCAGCCTCCTGAGTAGCTGGGATTACAGGCACGCGCCACCACACCCGGCTAATTTTTGTATTTTTAGTAAAGACGGGGTTTTGCCATGTTGGTCAGGCTGGTCTCGAACTCTACCCACCTTGGGACGTCGTGATCTACCCACCTTGGCCTCCCAAAGTGCTGGGACTACAGGCGTGAGCCACCATGCCCGGCCCAAATATGTTTTTTACATTCTTCATTCTATGGCCAAGTCTACAACTACAGAAGAGTTGGGAGTATCAACAAGCTGCCTAGCAGCAAACAGCCACAAACACAGACGTGTGTCCTTCCCTTCTCCCCAGATCCATCAACAGACGGTCTTAACCGAGTGTTCTAGAATCTCCTGCATAAATGGCATTCACCCGTCCTCCATGTCTTCACAGCGACAGACACTGGCTGGAAAGGAAATCCTCTGGGAGGCAAAACTTCCACTTCAACGTTCCACTTCAAGTGCCAAGAACAGTCCCTGACTCTGAAATAACGGATCACTGCTATTTAGCAGAGCGCTCAGTTGCTACCATGTGTAGGACAAAAATAAAAGCACTGAACACCTTAACTCTGTCGCCCTCACCCCCCGAAATTCCCTCATTCTTCCTTGCTTCAAGATTAACGTCCAAGCGGCAGAAGCTACTGGCCTAATTTTGAGCCTGACATTTGACTATATGCATCCTATAATACACAGTGTATAATTTTTGCTCTTATCCCCTTGTGCAAAATGATTGAATCAAAACATTTTAATCACCAGCCTTTTTTAATAACCTGTTGTATTTTGTTTTACTTCTAGACACTTGTAGGATCTTTCTGACCCTGGTGTTCTAAAATTTTATGATGCTGTGTCTTGGTGATTGCTTGCATTCATCTTAAACAGTAAAAACCAGATTGAAACAGAGGACATGGTAAAGCATGTGAGCAAGACACGGGTAATTTTTAAAACAAACCTTTTAGAACCATCTCTTACAAATGTTGTGCACAGGTAACATCCATCTCTTTAAACGTTAATGCAAGGAAAAGTGCATCCCCTATTCCATCAACAGCAAAGATCACATGTTAAAAATCTACACTGGTATATCAACTATAGACAATACATTTTGACTCCCAAATGAAGAAAAAAAATACCATTCTCTTTTATATTTTAAAACTCCTACATTTTCCTTCAGATGTTTTCCAAAGATGAACTAGTTATCTTTAAAAAATTTTTTGTAGGCTGGGCAAGGCTGTGCACGCCTGTAATCCCAGCACTTTGGGAGGCCGAGATAGGAGGATCACTTGAGGTCAAGAGTTCGAGACCAGCCTGGCCAACATGGTGAAACCCCCCTCTCTACTAAAGATACAAAAAAAAAAAAAAAGTTAGCCGGGCATGGTGGCAGGCGCCTGTAATCCCAGCTACTCAGGAGGCTGAGTAAGGCAGGAGAATCGCTTGAACCCAGGAGGTGGAGGTTACAGTAAGCCAAGATTGCACCACTGCCCTCCAGCCTGGGCGACAAAACCAGACTCTGTCTCAAAACAAAACAAAACAAAACAAAAATGTGTAGCTAAATGAGTTATGACAGAGACTAACTGTCCCCCAGGGCTTTTTTCCCTCCCTTCTTTGTTGTAGGAAAAGCAGCCTCACCACCCCAGGGATTTTAGCTAAGAGGAGCCCCACAGCTACAGACTACCTTTCCCAGTCTCTTTGTAACTAGGTATGGCCTGGTGGAATCCCAGGAGACCGAGTTTTGCTAGTGGGAGGTGAGCTGCTGTCCCCAGCCTCTCCCTTTCCCTCTTTCTTGCTGGGCAACCTGGAGGAGAACCAGCCTTCCACCATGCAGACATGGAATTTGGAAGAAAGAGCAGTAAACTTCTAAATTAACTTGAGCCACAGCATTTTAGGGCCTTTTGGGAACAGCAGTTGTAATCCTAACACATAAACCACACCATCAAAGCCCTCACATCAGCTGGAAGCAAAAATCCCTCAGGAAAAGGGGAAATTTTGAGAAAGAAAAATAGAGAATCCAGGAAGAAAGGACAAAAGGGATCATGAAATTCCGAAGGAAAAAAGAAACCCGCAAAAATGACCAAATCTCTTTGTTTTTAAAAAACACTTGAAAATCTGTATAGTGTTTGAACACAGTATTCATATGCAGGTAGTGTAGAAAGATGCCCCTCTAAATGGAAAAGTTTCTTTTGTTAGCAGAAAGAGGAGCTAAATTGGGAAACTAAGCAGGCAAGCATCTCAAAAAAAATTAAATTTGATCTAAACATACTGTACTTTGATGAGGAAGGGCCACGGCCAATTACGGTAATAGAATTTTTAATTGACACTTATTTGCTGGTTAGTTATTTATGTTAACATTCACCCTGCAGAATCCTTCACAGAAATTCACCCAAGAAGGGCACATAAATACATACACTTAACTGAAAAAACCATTAACGGTACTTACAAATCTAAAGATCCATTTGGGATCTAAAATTAATTTTGATGGGCTAACAAATTGCACATTAGATGTACAGATGAAAAATGTAAAGTACATACTGCTTTCTTCATTTCACAAAACAAACCTAATGAAACATTACTCCAAATAACAGTACACCAGGCATATAAATCATCATCATCCCTTCATCTCTACGAGTCAATCAAACATTTGAACAAGAAAAGAAGTTCTAAAAACATTTCATTTTCTTTGGAGCTTTTCAAAGAGTTTGGGTCGGTTTATGTTTAAGGGTGGTAGGAGAGGTTCGTGTGATCGGGGAGTTGTTTCATTTTGTGACAGTCTCAAAAGAAGAAGTTTTGAGACATCCTTTTCTAAGAAATATGTTGAACAGAAGCTGATGACATCACTCTCTACTACGAAAAAAAAAATTACAGATGGTTTTAATGGCTATAACTTGTTCCTATAATCCATGATGGGCTTTGGGGGGGGCTCTTCGTAACCACTGTGTAAATATGTCATTAAGGGCTTTTCAAAAAATAGACATTGTTTAATCAACTCTGCTTAACAGCTCTGTTAGTTGAGAAGAGATCATCAGAAAAATAATTAGAAAACCCTCAAAATCATACTAATCTTCAATTCTTTGATACCTCCTCTGATTAAATCTCTTTGGAAATACAGGTTGGCTACTGTAAATTCTTGCTGCATACCCTAAGGACATTTTAAAAGACAAACATTTAAGCCTCATGTTGTATAATCATTCTATCTTCTGTTGGATGTAACCAGATGTGTGTTCGTCTTCAGAAAGCAGGCAGATTTTTTTTAAAAAACTGCTTCCTATCCATCCTTTTTGAGAAAAAGGCAACTTCTCCAACACAAATGCTGTTTGGCGTGGATATCAGCTCTTTGGTACATTTCAGTTTCCATGAATGGCAGGGAACCTGCCATGGTCATTTCTGCAGCCTCAGGCTCTCAGGGTGTTCAAGTCCTTAGAAGTGGCAAGTTCCATGTCTTGTCACCACCATGACAAGGATGAGACCTCCAAAAAGGACATTGGGATGAGAAATGGAGACAGTCCTGGTCACAGAGATCCCAGGTCAAGGATGGTCACCCACCCATTCTCCACCTCTCCGACTCCGCTTTCCTTCTCACTCCCAGGTCTCATGAATCTGTGACAAACCTCCCTACCCATTTTTAAATCCCCTCTCTTGAAATCACAAGAATCACAGACCTCTTCCATAACCCCAGAGATGACAAATGTGAAAATGATCTAAAACAAAATGACCTGGCATCAATCAAAGCTGTTCTGCTCGATCTCCAAATGGTGTGGAATGGCACATGTGATGGAATGCTCAGCACAGACTGCCTAACTCTACAGCCCCCTGGAATTTCATCCCAAAACAGTCTCAGGCTTGGTTCAGAACCACCACGTCAAACTTAAGGTGGACAGAACACCCTGTGGGCAGGACAGGATGCAGTTTGGATCCTCTCACTTTCAAGCCCTGACTCTTTTTTATTTTATTTTATTTTATTTTTTTTGCAGGGGAGATGGAGTTTTGCTCTTGTCGCCCAGGCTGGAGTGCAGTGGCATGATCTCAGCTCACTGCAACCTCCACCTCCCAGGTTCAAACAATTCTCCTGCCTCAGTCTCTCGAGTAGCTGGGATTACAGATGCCCGCCACCACGCCCAGCTAATTTTTTGTATTTTTAGTGGAGATGGGGTTTTGCCATGTTGGGCAGGCTGGTCTCAAACTCCTGACCTCAGGTGATCTGCCTGTCTCGGCCTCCCAAAGTGCTGGGATTACAGGTGTGAGCCACCGTGCCCAGCCCTCAATCCCTGACTCTTTTATCCACCTCTTGCCTTCCTAAGACCCTCAGCATGAGACCACGAATGTCTGTCCCCTGTCCATCACCAACTGAGGACACTGGGATTTCAAGGACCGTATTTGATGGACTGAAGATGCCAATGCAAAAATCATCCAGTGTCTAGGATGTCCCTATGGGAAGCCAACTCTCAAAGAGGCAATAAGGCTACATCAGCACCTCATAGGCGCATGCTGACATTAAAGAAGCCACTCAGACCCAAACACCAGCTCCCTCTCCAAGCTTGCTTCATTCAGGGCCCCAGCAGGTGCTGCCCACAGCCCCACTCCACAGCCTTCTTCCCATCATGTTCGTGGCTAGGTCACGGTGGCAAAGTCAACCTTGATCCTTCCTAATAAGTTTCCCAGCCTCCTGCCCAATCGTGTCTTAGTTCCTAGATTTTTTTTTTTTCCATGGGGTCCATCCTGTTGATGGGGCCTTGTCCATCCTGCTGATGGGGTCTTGTCTGTTCTGGCCAGTCCCAGTCCCCAGGTCTGGGGCATGCAACCTGAATTGTCCATCTGAAGGCACCATCCACATGCTGGGACATTAACACTTCATCTTAGAAAATTAGAAAATCGATAGCAAAAGATATCTGAACTACCAGCTGTGACCCCACCCAGCCACCCTTCCGGGCCAGCCTTATTCTGCACCCATGACAGCTCCAGCTTCTGTCCTCTCCCACGCTTTAGTGCCGTCTTGCTTCCTCCTGATAAATGTCTTCCCAAAGTGGCTATGAACTGGCCACGATAGCTTGCTACGTCTTGAAATACAAATATGTTTAATTTTTGTGTAGCTTGTCATTGCTCCAGGCTCACTGTGTTGGTTTACGGCATTCCCACTTTTAACAAGCTGGAATAAAGACTGTTTTATACTTTAAGTCTGCATGACAAAGAAGAGAAGAGTTCTACCATAGCTATAATAATAATACATTTCAACTCCTAGAACAGCAGGTTTTTACAATCTTGTTTTTCCTCCGTGCAAATCCCCCTGAGGTTAGCCTTTGCTGTTGCTACCTACTTGGTAGATATCAAAGAAATTTACAACTTTTTTGAGGATTGAGTGCCATAAATCAATTATTCTGCTTTATTATGCAATTCCCTTGGTAGTAACCACACACCCTTTGGATCTGTGGATGGGGCTATCTGCTCCTGTGGTAAATGGCATTAGATTGCTCTACTGTTGATACCACTTTTCCCAGCTCATCTACCTCCTTCCTTGCAATTGGGTGGCCTGCTAGGATTTATTTGTGATATCAATATGCATGACTAACAACTGTCTTCTCATGCTTCTAATTTTCTGCTTCCAACATGTGCTGGGCTTCAAAATCAAATAACGTGATTGTTGTCTATGAATGTGGTAGGATTTAAAAAGGCCCTCCAGTGAATAATACACATACACTAGTACTAATTAGTTTTGTGTGTTGTTGTTTTTTCATGGAAGCTTTATTCTTTATTCATTTAACAACTGCTGAGCCTTAACTATGTGCAAGGCATTATAAGAAATCAAAAGGTGAATAAAATACCATCCTTAACCAGAAGAATGAGGATGGATAACAACTGCATTTCTCATTACCACCTACATTCTTAGCACGGCTCTAAGGAGTTTACACAAATCCCATTTAATGCACAAAAGGATCCTGTAAGGCAGGTCTCATTATCCCCAGTTTACATATGGGAATACTGCAGGTCACAAAATTGAGAGAGAAAATACCTAGCCCAGGTTCGCACATTTAATTAAGTGGTGGCATTAGGATCCAAAATGTGTATTTCTGATAACAAAACATTCACACAGCCTTACTTTCATAAGCAAATGGCTGAGATCAGGTATCCATAAACAATTATAGCACATGGCAAGTATGATCAAAATTCTCTGAGCTCACAGTGGGTAAAAAGACAACTCTTTGACAGTATTCTGGACAGTGGACGTGGCCGAGTGAGGAGCTACTGGCTAAGGGAAAGACACTTGCCCCTGTGGCTGTATTTCAAGTGCTCTGCTATTAGGGCACAGATACTTCTCCACTCATACGGCCCTTTGTCAAGGCCTATTAAAAACTCTTAACTGTAAAAAAAAAAAAAAAAAAAAATCTAATGAGGAGGGAACTTTCCATGTGACAGGTTACAGAGAGCATTTGCCATCAAACTGAGAGCAAGGTGGTGTCAATTTGTCACTGTGAAGATGAGGACAGTGTGATGCAAGCAGATGAAGTTGCTTTTTTCCGGGCTCTTTTCAGTGCTAGGCAGGCCTGCGCCCCTAGCTCAGGCCACGTGACTCACACCAACATTTCCCACCCCGTATGCTGGCCGGAGGAGCCACTTACTATACATAACTCAGTTCCAGAGATGCCAGTGTTTTATTTCAATACCAGCAGAGAGCAGGGGTTTTTCTATTCATCCACAGGCAGATTCTCCCAGAAGGGACGTTCCAGGTGCCAGAGTCAGGTCAGCACCTGGCTCTTAGAAGTCTCCCATAGCTGTTGAACAGACCTCTAAAAATGAATAGCATAAAGATATTTTGAGACAGGGTCTCACTCTGTCACCCAGATGGGAGTGCAGTGGTGCAATCACAGCTCAGTGCAGCCTCAACCTCCTGTGCTCAAGCAATTCTCCTGCTTCAGCCTCCTGAGTAGCTGGGACTACAGGCATGCACCACCACACCTGGTTAATTTTTTTTTTTTTTAGAAATGGTGTCTTGCTATGTTGCCCAGGCTTAGATAGACACATTTTTAAACTCAAAAGAAAAGAAAGGCTATCTCAGAGAAGTTCCTACCCAGACTAGAGGAGTCATATTCCCCATGCTTCCAGAGATTAGAGTTTCAAATCAGCTCCCAACACCTCTTGCTAAGCCAAGGAGTGAAACAGTCAACAGCAGGGCAGAAATGGCCAACAAATAAATAAGTACACTGGGGCCGGGCACGGTGGCTCACGCCTGTAATCCCAGCACTTTGGGAGGCCGGGGCAGGCAGATCACAAGGTCAGGAGATCAAGACCATCCTGGCTAACATGGTGAAACCCCGTCTCTACTAAAAATACTAAAAATTAGCCAGGCGTGATGGTGGGCACCTGTAGTCCCAGCTACTCGGGAGGCTGAGGCAGGAGAATGGTGTGAACCTGGGAGGTGGAGCTTGCAGTGAGCTGAGATCGCGCCACTGCACTCCAGCCTGGGTGACAGAGTGAGACTCCGTCTCAAAAAAATAAATAAATAAATAAAATAAGTACACTGGGGGCCACCACAGAAAACACGCTTTGCCAAAATTGAGTTCATCACTGAGTACACACTATTAGCCAAAAGGTGACTATATTACCAGTGTGCTTCAATATAAAATGCTTAATAACAACCATATCATATATTCCCACCCAAAAAACACCAGGCACAGAATAGAACCCCAATATGCACTGATTGATATTAAAGTGTTTCCATTACTATGTCAATAGTAATGTAGTGATACAGTGGACCAAATCAGCAGCCAGTAGCCATTTTTACCCATCCACCCAAGATCTTCCTGTCAGCTCTTGTTTTCCTATTAGCAAAGAACTCAGAGAAAGACTTGCAAATATATTACCAAAGGAATCCAATGACGGAAATAGAAACTCAGCAAATGCTCAATTATGATAAATCCTTCCGAAGCCCTGAGAACGTCTAATCATCTAAATCATAAAGAAAAAAAAAATCTTAATAGGTAAATGAGAAGGGCTGTGGTTGAGTACCATTTGTGAAAACTGGTCCTCAGACTTTCTTGTTCATATACCCCCCATACAAGAGTCTTGAAGAACTCATGTCCTCCCATCATGTATTTTCAATTTGGCGTTGAGAAATGTTTCATTCATTTCAATCGTAACAAAGGATGTAATTTCCTGTGTACTGCAACTCTGACATTTAGAATAAAACTCCTATATTACTCCCATAAATATATTCAGTAAATGATCTGATACTTTCCATCCTACATTTAAAATTATACATAATAGGCCGGGCACAGTGGCTCACGCCTATAGTCCCAGTACTTTGGGAGGCCGAGGTGGGCGGATCACCTGAGGTCAGGAGTTCAAGACCAGCCTCACCAACATGGCGAAACCCTTTCTCTACTAAATATACAAAAAATTAGCTGGGTGTGGTGGCGCGTGCGTGTAATCTCAGCTACTTGGGAGGCTGAGGCAGGAGAATCGCTTGAACCCGGGAGCTGGAGGTTGCAGTGAGCTGAGATCACGCTACTGCACTCCAGCCTGAGTGACAGAGTGAGACACCCTCTCCAAAAAAAAATATAAATAAAACAAAAAAAAATAAAAATATACATGAATAAGTACTACTTTAACAGCCTTATAGAGTTCTTTTTCCTCCTTGAAATTACAGAAGCAGCCTATATCCCCCAGACTCTTATCCCAACAGTCTTGTATTGTTTATCCTATCTAATTTCTCTGCAACAACAACAAAAAGTAGGCAGTATATAATTCAACTTTTTAAAAAATTTTTTTGACCATAAAAGAAAAATTTTCTTTTGGCTTAGATGATTAAAATTGTCATTAGTCTTGATCAAAATAACATGAATAATGTGGCGGTGTCATGAGTAAACATAAAACAATAAACTGGGCCAGGCGCGGTGGCTCACGCCTGTAATCCCAGCACTTTGGGAGGCCGAGGCAGGTGGATCATGAGGTCAGGAGATCGAGACCATCCTGGCTAACACGGTGAAACCCCATCTCTGCTAAAAAAAAAAAAAAATACAAAAAATTAGCTGGGTGTGGTGGCGGGCACCTGTAGTCCCAGCTATTCAGGAGGCTGAGGCAGGAGAATGGCATGAACCCAGAAGGCGGAGTTTGCAGTGAGCCGAGATCGCGCCACTGTACTCCAGCCTGGGCAACACAGCGAGACTCTGTCTCAAAAAAAAAAAAAAAAAAAAGATAAACTGGTGTGTCTGGATGTCACGGCTGGCATGGTGGGTATGAGATCTCAATACCTCAGTTGGTGACATCCTTCTCAACCAACGTAGGAGAGGAAAGAGTGGGAGAGAAGATGGGACAGGTGGGAAAGGACGGCACTGGTCTATTCTCAGGCAGATCAGTCTCATGGAAGAGACAGGCCTGGTGGATGTAGAAACTGGCTCCCTAAATCCACGTGTGCCCAAATCATCCTTAGAAAGACTTCTAGTTCACAGGGGCTCTACCTGAACCCTAAAATAGGCCCAGACACACCAAGTGCAAATAGAAATGTAGCTCACATAGCACATGTTTAAGATTTACAAGTTATTAATCAAGCAAACAGGCTTTTAAGTACAGTATGCTCTGTCCTCCTTCACTGACAAATGTATCTTCATAATGTCAATCAAAAAGTCTGGAAAAGCGCTAGAGCACAGAAGACAGAAAGTTGGCCAAAAGCCAGAGATGACTAAATTCAATTATGACAACATGAGTCTGGGTGTTCTGCTGATGGGCCAGCAATGTTTAGATGAGTAATCAAATAAAGACTTACATAAGTCATAAATGATTTTATCTTTATCTATTTGGCCTTCCTTTCAGCAAAATTAACTATTTAGTTAAAAATCTAGATTTTCACATAATTTATGTTCTAGTCACAGAAATCACCTAACAGATTAAAAGATAAAATATCATTATACCCAGTCTACTTCATCTTAATTCTTTTCATCAAAATATGTAAACTGAAGAAAATGCTACATTCAAATTTTTTAATCATTTTGTTCAAAAATGCTAGTTTCCTTCTAAGTGTCCTACGATTCCAAATGTCCTACTCCTTCTAAAGTGTCTACTAAAATTAATAGGAAAATGCAAATTAAAACTGGTGAATATCAAACATTTTAATTTAAAATATTAAAATAAAATTAAATATTGTATCTATTTTTTCAGCACGGAATCTCATTAAGTGTGTTTATAAAGAAATAAAACTATCCACAGTTCTAGCATTCAACATTCACTCAGTTGCCAATGTAAAAAGTCAACATCGGCTTCATCCATGTCACGTCTAGGGTTCCAGATTCCCATACTGGAGAACAGTGTGAATTTGTATGGTAAAATATTTCATTTTCATTTTGTAAAACAAAGTTAATTTTGTTCATGCCTGTAACCCCGGCCCTTTGGGAGGCCGAGGCGGCTGGATCACAAGGTCAGGAGTTCAAGACCAGCCTGGCTAAGATAGTGAAACCCTTTCTCTACTAAAAATACAAAAAAATTAGCTGGGCGTGGTGGCGGGCGCCTGTAATCCCAGTTATTTCAGAAGGCTGAGGCAGAGAACTGCTTGAACCCGGGAGGCAGAGGCTGCAGTGAGCTGAGATAGAGACAATGCTCTCCAGCCTGGGCGACAAGGTGCGACTCCGTCTCAAAAATAAATAAATAAATAATAAAGCCCCAGTCAACGTATACAACTGTTGGAAATTCTCTACTAATTTCTTCCAGAATAGAAACTGCTCAGAACTATTGCAAAGTGATTCTTCACTATGTAAAAAATTTATTATATTTGTGCTTTCTGAAAGAAGTAATTTGACCATTAACTTATCTTTTACTCTGACAGTGGCAACATCACAACTCACAAAATCACAGCATTCAGACACAGCGTTTTTTTTCCCAAGGGCACAAGAGATGCGGAGAATTTCTCCGTTTGAGCCTGATGTGTAGGTACAGGGTGCTGGAGACCAGTCCTGGAAACAGGATCCGAGGGAGAGGCATCTCCGTGCTCTTGAATACACATGGTTGTCTGTGCATGTGATTCTCTGCGTTCTCTAAAAGGCACACCCCAGGCTGCAGGCACCTCTCATCCTGGTGGAAGTGTAATGCTAACCTCAAAGGCTGCTCACGTGTTGGTTTTTTTCCCGGGGTTGAGGACAGGCCATATAATGATTAAGATGCAGGCTTTCAAAGGAGTTCAAGGCTACCCATGATGAAGGCACACTAGCTACTGCGTTTTGTTCTTGTTGTTGGTGTTGTGTTTTGTTTTGTTTTGTTTGAGACGGAGTCTCGCTCCTTCACCCAGGATGGAGTGCAGTGGCATGATCTCAGCTCACTGCAACCTCCGCCTCCCAGGTTCAAGCGATTCTCCTGCCTCCGCCTCCCGAGTAGGGATTACAGGCATGTGCCACCACGCCTGGCTAATTGTTGTATTTTTAATGGAGACAGCATTTCACCATGTTGGCCAGGCTGGTCTTAAACTCCTGGCCTCAAGTGATCCTCCCTCCTTGGCTTCCCAAAGTGCTGGAATTACATTACAGGTGTGAGCCACCACGCCCAGCCAGCTACTGCCTTTTTAAATGCATGCCACAGAACCCTGTATCCAGAAGTACATCCTCATTAGCAAAATCCCTTGTAAGTAATCCCAGTGGGTACCTGTAGAGTGATAAGCAGTTATGGAAATTGACACTGAATTCAGATAAGTCATGGTGGCTCTACTGAGCAGCAGGCAGTCAGCCTAAAAAGTAGGTGAAATGTCTCTGCCTCTTCTTCCTACCCACTTCGTATTGGTTTTCAAGAGACTCTCTGACCTATCACTCTGACATTTATACTTTCACAGAATTAAAGATAATCCATGCATTTACTTCACAGTCTCTCGAATTCCTACCAGAGCTTTCTGTTAAGGGCATCTATATTCAGAAATATCAGCTGAACACTGTCTGTTAAGGCAAACTAGCACAGTGATTCCAAGTGTACACAAAATGTTCTGCCTCTCCAGAAGGCATTAAGATGATGCCAGGGGAGAGCAAGTAGGTGATTCAGCTCTAGCTCTGAATTCACGCCTGGCAGGGTTAATTTTATGCATCAACTTGGCTGGACCACGGTGCCCAGACAAGACATCTGGTCACACATTACTCTGGGTATTTCTGTGAAGGTGTTGTTGGATGCGAGTAACATTTAAATAAGTACACACTGAGCAGCAGATCATCCTCTTGCTTGTGGGTGGGCCTCATCAAATCAGTCGAAGGCCCGAATAGATTGAAAGGCTGACCTCCGCAAAGCCAGAGGGGATTCTCCAGCAGGCAGCCTTCGGACTTCATCTGCAACACTGGCTCCCCCTGCTTCCAACTCAAACTGCAGCTCTTTCCTAAGTTTCCAGCCTGCAGATCTTCCCCATCAGATTTTGGGCTCACCCATCATCCACAATCACATGTTCCTAAACATAAAATCTCTTGCTATGTATATACTGATCCTATCAGGTCTATTTCTCTGGAAAACCCTGACGAAAACAATTCCAAATTCACCTCTGAATCATCCTTGGGAACCATCTAAGTGCCCAAGACTTTGAACTGAAGGTTGTACTCGCCAAGCTTTAACATGATTCTAGACTCAGGAGACAAGCTATGCACAAACCAACCATTCCCTGAGAGCCAGGCTCAAAAAGGCAGACTCTCCCTAATGACCGGCAGAACTAAAGGACTCGAGCTGGAGGCATGACTGTTGGTATGGCTCTGGAATGTTGGCACAGCCCTGGAGTGAAACCCAGTGGAACCCAGCATGGCCCTGGGACGTCAGCATGGCCCTGGAATGAATGGAGGCATGGCTCTAGAACATCTGCATGGCCCTGTGACATCAACATGGCCTTAGAACATCTGCATGGCCCTAGAACATCTGCATGGCCCTGTGACATCAACATGGCCCTAGAACATCTGCATGGCTCTAGAAAATCTGCATGGCCCTGTGACATCAACATGACCCTAGAACATCTGCATGGCCCTAGAACATCTGCATGGCTCTGTGACATCAACATGGCCCTGGAACATCTGCATGGCCCTAGAACATCTGCATGGCTCTGTGACATCAACATGGCCCTGGAACATCTGCATGGCCCTAGAACATCTGCATGGCTCTGTGACATCAACATGGCCCTGGAACATCTGCATGGCCCTAGAACACTGGCATGGCCCTGTGACCTCAACATGGCCCTAGAACATCTGCATGGCCCTGTGACATCAACATGGCCCTAGAACATCTGCATGGCTCTAGAACATCTGCATGGCCCTGGAATGGAGGGACGGCTCTAGAACACCAGCATGGCCCTGGGACATCAGCATGGCTCTAGAACATCTGCTTGGCCCTAGAATGGAGGCATGGTGGCCCTGGAATGGAGGCATGGCTCTAGAACATCAGCATGGCCCTGGGACATCAGCATGGCCCTAGAATATCTGCTTAGTCCTGGAATGGAGGCATGATGGCCCTGGAATGGAGGCATGGCCCTAGAACGTCTGCATGGCCCTGGGACATCAGCATGTCCCTAGAACATCTGCCTGGCCCTGGAATGGAGGTATGCCCTGGAATATGGAGGCATGAGAGGAGACTTAATAAGAAGCAACAGGGGAGTCAGAGGCTTGTACTGGAGGCCAGAGCTGCAAGCACAGTGGGAGAAGCTCCCCAGTCCAACAAACTAGCGGACAGTCAGCGGCACGATGAAGAGTGAACAGGTGGAGGGGGAGGGGGAATAAAGGGAGGTCAACAAGGCAGGGTCAAGCCTGGAGCAGCCAGACGTCCTATAGGCCGAGCTGTGCCCAGAGGGGCTTGTCTGTGTAAAGGTGCCACAGGGCTTCCCGTGCAAGTGATACCCGAGGATCGTTCACCCAGAGCAGGAATGGGGCCGGATGGGAGCTGAGCCCTCCACGCACCTGAGGCCATGATCATCTGAGCTGCATCTGGAGCAGGCCAGGGCCAGGATCCTTACAAGGGGAGGTGGGGCACCAAGGGAGGGAGGGGCCAGATGAGTTGGAGGCTCTGACAATTACGGAAGTGAAGGAGTTAACACAGAAGCAAAAATGAGCCACGAGGCCATGGAAACACACAGCACCAACTCCCCCCTCGAATTCCACTCAGAATCAAACACATGCTTGACTTAAATTACATATGTTGCTGGGTTGAGAAGCAGGAGAAAATAAATTCATTTATGACTAGCACTAAAAAGGAAAACCTTCTAGTCACTGCTTCATGCTTACAGTTTTCATGTAGTGCAGAAAAACCCAAATAGCATCTGATGCAATTTACATAACTTTACATAATCTCACGGTTACCATTTGGCAAAGAACTTCCAGACCGCATCTCTTCCACTTATTTGCCGCCAAAAAAGACAAATTGGAAAATATTCTGGACAGCAGCTTTCTACCCTACTCTTAAAAATCACCAAGAAACCAACTCTACAACTTTTCTCAGTGATATTCAGTCTGACCATTCTAATCTAAAGTCTTAATGATATAATCTAATCAATAAACAAATATTTACAGACCTCCTGCTATTTTCAAAGCATTGATTTCAGAACTGGCCAGAATCCTCTTAGCTTAAAATCTACTTCAAACTGCCTGATCTGGGAACAGACACACTTTCTTCAATTATGAAATAAGAATAATACCAGCCACTTCACAAGGATGTTCTGAGGATTGACAGGATTAAACGTCGTTACCTGGTACCACAGGAGGTGCACACAAAAGTATCTTCTAATTGGAGAGCTATGACACAAACAGAAGGAAATTCGTGATTCATTCATTCACTGTTCAAGATGACCAAAGAAAGTGTGTGGGGCCAGGCAGTGGCTTACGCCTGTAACCCCAGCACTCTGGGAGGCCAAGATAGGCAGATCATTTGAGCTCAGGAGTTCGAGACTAGCCTCGGCAACACAGGAAGACCCCCATCTCTACAAAAATACAAAATTAGCCAGGCATGGTGGTGCGTGCCTGTAGTTCCCACTACTCATGAGGCTGAGGTAGAAGGATAGCTTGACCCCAGGAGGCAGAGGTTGCAGTGAGCCAAAATCACACCACTGCACTCCAGACTGGGTGACAGAGTGAGACCCTGTCTCAAAAAAATAAAAATAAAAAAGAGAGTGTGTGGCATATTGTGAGTAGTGAAAAACAAATACAAACACCAAACAGGGCTTTCTGGGGGGGAAAAAAACTATTCATTTTTTACTCATAAACAGAGTTATTAGCCATTACCTATATGAAGGGTTTTGATTCATAGGAGGACTCTTTTATGATGTGACGTGTAAATGATAGATATTAAAATTAAATACTGTTTACACCAAAAGTTTCGAACACACACATACCTACTCTCTCTGTGACACATATCTACAAGCCAAGCCCATCCTGTTCTACACCATGATAAATGTGTACACAGACTCTTTACTTGATCAGATAGAATGCAAAACCATGGGAATTGTTGTAAAAGGTCCATTCAGTGCCTACAGAGAAAGGGTTACCTTGTTTCCTACCTGAATGTTCCTTCTTTCACACACCATCATCAAAAATGGCTTTTTGACAATACAATACTAGCTCACTTTTTTCAATATTTATTTAAAAATTTTAGAATATTTAAACATTTTTAAATAAAATATCTAACTATGACTTTTGGTTTATTTACAGACATCCTCGTCAAATAATCCTACCCTTTCTTATACCAATGTGTTCTGCTCTACTTGTACTAAGCTATCTAATATTTAATGAGTGTCTCTCTGCTTCCCTCAACCCTGGGTGCCCTGTTAGGATTCATTATGAGTTTTTAGCATATATACTAAATTTTCTTATTGATAAACAAATGGAACTCCAGTTACAATGTCAGATAACCAAAGAAAATAATGTGATTGTTTAAGTTACCTTAATGTTACCGAAATGTTATTTACATTATAAAATATAAACTTTAAAAAGGGCCAGTCTCATAAAAACACAACCTAATTCTACTTCTCAGAGTCCACAGCTGAGCCATGTCACAGCTGGGTAAGTCCTGCTTGTCTAGTCACTTTTCTGTCCCATGTGCCACCTGCCAGCATCTTGTCCTCTACAATCAACTACAGTAAAAATGGCAATTCCCAAAAACAGTCCTAAAACCAGGCTTTAAAACTTGGCAGAAGCTGCCCACATAAACATAAGGCCATCTTCACACTTTCTCCTCACACTTCATGAATAAACATTCCTTTATTCAAATGAGTTGTATATTAACTAACTCCACTAATTTTCATTTAACTTTGAATGGTAAATTGAGTAATTCTGCCAAGACTGCAGAGTACGCAATTCAAATGACAGAAATTTTAATAACGGGGAAAATAAAAATTAGCAGCATGACTCCTAAGGCACTATAATTCCAACACTTTTATTGCAACAGTAGAAAGCACTCATAAATACGTCTCCATTTACAAGCCAAGGGGTGTTATTTGGAGCCGCATCATCACACATGCTTACCTGCAATCTTCCACGAGCATCTTTTTGGGGGCTCGGCAGGCACCAACTAAATCTCCAAAGCTCCTCAGCCCCAGACATTAAGAGGTAATGTCACTGCTTTTCAATAAATAACAATGAAGCCATCACTGGATTAAATGATTTCCATACATTCTCACCATAAACAATAATTATTTGGCAGCTGCCCTTTGCAAGCATTGCGTGTGATTATGAATAAATCAAGCCTTATGGATTTACTAAACCAAAACATTTTACATTTTGCTCCACTAATAAGAGCCATAATCCTCCGCAGCACTGGGTGACGCTTTAATGTCATATGTTCCTTAATACTTTTAATATGAAAGATTAGCCCCAATTAGCTCACAAGCAGGAACACTGCTCTCTGAATGGCCAACTGGCCAGGGAGCCCAGGTCTCTAAATGCGTCTTTATTAATGGAGCTCTGCCTGCTGATGGGAATCCCCTGGTGATGACATCTCCTGGAGCTGCCGCCATGCTGTTTCTCCTTCCTTGTACCATTTCACAGACTAATGATGGCTTGCATTAGTTCACAGCTTACATTAATTTAAAAGAGCAATGCGAGAAAACATGGGACTGCACAGGGTCCTATGTGCTCTGTAAAACTATCATCTAAGATAATAAAACCACTTTCTTTCAATGCAGTGACTCCAGTTACTAGAAAACTACTTTGGACAATCCCAAAGTGTCCTCGAAGATCTGGAGCTCTGCAACCTCCATCTGACAAGGAAAGGCATTCTCTCCCTTCTCGCATGAAACAAGGGCAAAATTCCCAAACAATCCCAGGCTGTTATCCACAACCGACTGACTTGACTCAGCTTCTGTTGATTACTCAGCTAAGGGCTAAAAATTCTCAGTTCTCTGGTTCCAATGGGGAACTGGGGTCTACAATTCTTTATGGGGGAAAATTCTACCCAGGCACACACCGTAACTTGCTGACCTAATGACAGTGTCTCCCAATCTGTTAAACTGTCATCACCTCCAACAGTAATTCAGGAACTTGACGTCTGTGCTTTGGACAGATTCCTAGGCTAGACGTCCACGGATCTTAACTCCAAACTAAACTGCATTCCTCGTGCATTATATAGGAAAACTAGCACCCAAACCCTCCTTCCTTTCTTCCTTCACAAGGGTCACAAACCTAGACATTTCAGACTAGAAAGCTCTTTAGAGATTCTATACCACAACCCCCTTGATATGGTTTGGCAGTGTCCCCACCCAAATCTCATCTTGATTTGTAGCTCCCATAATTCCCCACATGTTGTGGGAGGGACCCAGTGGGTGGTAATGGAATCATGGGAATGGGTTTTTCCCATGCTATTCTCATGATAGTGAGTAAGTCTCACAAGATCTGATGGTTTTATAAAGGGAAGTTCCCCTGCACACGCTGTCTTGCCTGCCACCATGTAAGATGTGCCTTTGCTCCTCATTTCTAATTTGCCTTCTACCATGACTGTGAGGCCTCCCCAGCCATGTGGAACTGTGACTCCATTAAAGCTCTTCTTTTTTTTTTTCAGACGGAGTCTCGCTCTGTTGCCCAGGCTGGAGTGCAGTGGTGCGATCTCGGCTCACTGCAACCTTTGCCTCCCGGGTTCAAACGATTCTCCTGCCTCAGCCTGCCGAGTAGCTGGGATTACAGGCACGCACCACCATGCCCAGCTAATTTTGTATTTTTAGTAGAGACGGAGTTTCACCATGTTGGCCAGGCTTGTCTCAAAGGCCTGACCTCGTGATCTGCCCGCCTCGGCCTCCCAAAGTGCTGGGATCACAGGCGTGAGCCACGGCACCCTGCCTAAACCTCTTTTTCTTTATAAATTACCAGTCTCAGGTATGTCTTTATTAGCAGTGTGAGAACAGACTAATACACCCCTCATGCAAAGATGAGAACCCCAAGAACGGGACTCACCCATGGAGCTAAGTTAATGGCAAAGGCAAGATAAGAACTCAGATCTTGGGCTGCAACCACAGGCCCCTCCCTTTATACCACTGTGACTCCTGGAATCAGTAAGAAAATCTCCCTCTCACCAAGAAGGCTCCCAAACAGAAACATCATACACCCTGGATCGCTATAACTCCTGTTCATATTCTGCAGTGTCTTTCAAGTTTAACCACAGCAAAGATCGACCAGGTACGGTTGCAGAATTTACAATGATATCAGGTCTCTAAGACAGAAAAAAAACCACACGAACAAGAGTCCTTGTTCAAAAAATAGATTCAACTATTCCCTCCGGAACAACTGCCGCCTCTGGCTACAAAGCAATAATTATTCTGTCCTACAGCGGTCAATAAAACTTCTTGCCCCATGAACCTGCTATTTCCTCACTCTGCTCTCTGTATTAAAGATTTCCAAGTCGTATTGATTACCTACTAAATGTTTTTGAGTTCTTTAAAAAAATCACTGAAGAATTCCTCAAATTAGCATAAGCTGTTAACAATTGAAAAGACTTTAAATATTTCCAACACATTTATGGTTTCCCTTTTTCCAGGGTTTTCTCATTTTTCTTTTTGAACTTGTCATTTTAAGTGTGACTGTGGCAAAGTCAGTAGGATACAAATTTGATGGTGTTTCTGAGAGTGTGACTGCTGCCGCATTTGTCTTCTGAGGGAGAAGAATTGATTAATAAACTCTGCCCTCTTTCTCAAGCAACAACATACATTTTTACCAAATGAACCCATTAGCTCTTAGAGTATTCAGATTCAAGACCCCAGAACTTGTCTCTAAAACTATTCACTAGAGAAGCTATTACAAAGTGAAACCATCTTACATCCTTTCCAAGGGCCTTTCAAGACTCAAGTGTTAAACTTGAAGAATGAGTCAAGAATGTGATGGTAAAACCATTGGCAACAAGGATGGGGCCTGAGGCTCCCACCCACTCTATGTGCCCCCTCTGTGTGCCCTTCTCTTGGTGCCCCCAAGCGTGTACATGCCCCCCGGCATGAACGCACCTCCCCTGAGTGTGCAGGGGCATAAATGTGTGGCACCTGCGTGCAGAGTTGTGGATAGGGGGAAGGTCTCTAAATCTCTAACTAGACCTGATATTTCCTCAATATTCCATCAGTACAATTCATCCATCAAGGCTGATTTATTTCACAACGGATCAGAAATCATAGGTAAATTAATCAAACGTTACACCACAGCTTCTCGCCTCAGTGGAAGTTTTAATTCAAAGGCAGATCTAACAATGTCACTCAGGACCCGTTTAGGCTGGGTCTGGGGCTGAGTGAATCAGATATTACCAAAAGCATGAGCGTGCACTGTGCCTCCCAGGTACAGTATGCCTCCTGACCCTACGATGTGCTTATGCAGAGCTGGAGTGGGAACTAAAAATAAAACCTGACTTAATAACAGCCATTCTCCAGCACTCACCTGAATAGAGAGGCTGGAAATCCAGGCTCGCACGTCCAGAGAGAAGGTGCACACAGCAATACTGGCAGCTCAAGGAGGAAAGGTGAAGGAGAGCGCATGTGCTTCCTCCCTTCGTAACAACGACTATTCTTTTCCTTGCTGTTTCAGACTACCATGTAAGCACCACTTTCACCTTCTTCAGTACATCACTCAATTACTCAGTGAACCTTTACTGAGAATTCCTCAAGCACAGGCAGCACGTGCTAGAGCTGGTGTACACAGATGAGTGGGTTCACACCACACAGCTTACTGTCTGGGGGGATAAAGTGTACTCCGTTCAAAGAACCACCCAAGTGGAAGTACAGCTGCATCTAAATGTCCACCCACTGATGAAGGGAGAACAAAATATGATCAATCCATGCCAGAGAATATGATTCAGCCTTAAAAAGGAAAGAAATTCTGACACAAGCTACCATGGGGATGAGCCCTGAGGACACTATGCTTAAGAGAATAAGCCAAACACAAAAGGCCACACAGCATAGGATTCCATGCATGTAAAATGCCCAGAATAGGAAAATCTACAGAAACAGAAAGTGCATTAGTGTTTGCCAAGGGTTTTCTGGGGAGGGAGAGAATGGGGAGTGACTTTGGAGGTGATAAAAAAAAAGTTCTGTAATTAGATAGTAATAATGGTTGCACAACCTTGTGAATATACTAAAAAATCACTGAACTGTACACTTTAAAGTGGTGAATTTTATGGCATGTAAATTAGATCCTAAAAAAGAAAAGACAGTACAACCGCAACCGTGATGAACACTGAAGGTGCAGGCAGCCACGTGGTGCAGATAGGGCGTGACCTGGCCTATGAGCACAGACAGTGTCAACCTTGATGCAGGTGGAAGAGGGAGCTATGCTGACAGCTGGAGGAGGAGCAGGACCCGGAAAGGAAGGAGGTTCTCAGCATAGGAAAGAGCGGGTGCAAAGACCCAATGCAGGAAAGAAAGAAAGAAGACCCTTTTTCTCTTTCTTTGGAGACAATAAAGGGTCAAAATGTCAGCTAACGCCATGGCAATGGGTTCGATCCTGACAAATGTCACATAAATGCAACTCTTAACTCCAGCCATTTTATGACCCCCTTCTTAGCAGGCTATCAATTACACCTAACAAAAAGTAGTTAAAAAACCACAGGCTATTCCAAATAATCAGAAAAACAATATATCATAACCAAAAAAAAAAAAAAAAAGATAGAGCTCCGGTACTGTGAAAGGCTAAGTAAGGCAACTGCTAATACCACAGACAGAATGAACCTGGGGATTTCACCTCTCCAAGTTTACACGTCACTTCAAGATGAAAATAGGCAGCTAGCTACGAAGAGGACACCACACACATTTGCAAGGCGGCATCAAGAGCCTGCAAGTATCGCTGCTGCCATTATCATACAATAAAACATAGAGAGTGGGGTGTCGAGATTCACGTATTTGGCTGCCCTCAGTTTTCTCACTTAGGGGATCAGATGAATTCCTTCAATGCATTTATCATGTCCAGCCCATTCTTTGCCAGCAGGCTCTCACCCCCTCAGCACTGCTGGCAGGCTGAGCCTGGTAATTATTGGTTATGGGGCTGTCCTGTGCATTGCAGGGGTTTAGCATCATTGCTGGCCTCCGCCCACTAAATGGCAGTAGCAATTCCCATGGCCCCAACCAAAAATGCCTCCAGACATTGCCAGGTGTCCCCTGGGGGGTAAAGCTGCCCCCGGAGAGAAAAGTGGCTTTGTAGCAACTAAATTGATCATATCTATATGGGCTTTGATCACTCCCTTGACACCAATGTCATTTCTCTCATCTGTATGGTTTTCTTTCTTTTTTTTTTAATTATACTTTAAGTTTTAGGGTATATGTGCTGTATGGTTTTCTAAAAGCTTGACACCCTGACAGCCTCCCAACAAGACAGATGAAAAGTTATTAGAGAAGCCTGCTTAAGATGCTCTGTTACTGTTCAAAATGTCGACTTGCTAAAGCAGAAGAAAAGCAACATGGCCAATCACCAAACACAAGACCTCAATTTCTGATGTCCTTTCAGCCTTCCAAAAGTAATTTAAGGATTAGGCATACTTTCAGTTCCGAAAAGCCAAGTTTGGCTCCATTGTCAGCACCAGCTCTGACATCTGAAAATGTACCGATCTCCCTCCAGCTAAGGAAACCTGAGAAACCACTCTGAAAGAACTGTGAGACCTTTGCACTAAGACCATTAGGGATTCTACGCAAGGTTCTCTCTGCTCCTTGCAAAACTACAGGCGTCATGAAGGATGGCGGCCTGTAAATCGAAGCCGTTGAAACAGGGGCTTACCGTCCGGCGGCATCAACACCTTGTTGTTTTGTGTGCACCACCCCACAGGGTGCAAATCCGCTATGACTACGTCACACCAGAAGTCGGCCCTGCGGTCCTCCCCGTAACCGCAGTAGCGCAGAAGCAGCAGCTGCCCGCACGTGGTAATGATCGTGGCCACCCAGTACGTGTCCGGGTTGTTCTTGTTAGCCACTTCCAGTTTCATTCCTGGCTGGAAGTTGCTCTGAATGCTGATTTCAACCTTAAGGAAACAGAAATAGAGAAAACTCATTACTACACTAGACACAATACATCCAGAAGATGACAAAAACCACTAAAAAATATGGCACTTACAAACAATATTCCTGTTGCTCTAAAACAGGCATGTATTTATCTAAGTAATATACTATGGAAGCCACAAATGTAATGCTACACTTTACATTTGCAGCCAGCCACGTTAAGAACAAAAAAGAATAAATTTAATTCTAACAATATATTTTAACCCAATATATCCAAAACATAATCACCTCAACATGTAATCAGTATAAAAAACATTAATGAAATGATCAACTTTCTTCTTTTTGAATAAAGTCTCTAAAACCTCGTGTGTATTCTACACTCACAGCACATCTCAATGTGGACTACACGCTTTTCAAGGACTCACAAGGACCACATGATAGTGGCTAGTCCATGAACAACAAAGCCCTAGAAAATGGATTTGTTTTTTAACTAAGGGTTATAGTCTATTGATATCTACCAGCCCTCACCCCCAGAAAAAGCTTTCCAGCCTGGTGGGTCTTAACATCGCAAAGCTGACGTATCAGCTGTCCACAAGTGGCCACTGCTTAAAGGAGATGACAGATTTATCAATCACACTTGCATGGGTCTGAGGCTACCTTTCCTTTAAACCTGGCATACAGACCTGGGGACTTCTGCATCCTGAAGGACAGCCTCCAGCTCTGGCCCCCAGGACACTATATTGTGATTAAAAGGGAGGTGGGAGGATTGACTGAATCAAAGAAAATGGGAGTGACTCCATACAGAGAGAAATTGGTAACTTCTCAGTACAGAAAGGAAGGAAAAATTGTGATCAATGTCTCTTTCCTAAACTGCCTAAGGCAACTGCCAAATCATCTCAGCATCTTCAGATGTAAATGTTACAATGGCTTTTGCAGGACCATAACCACATCATATGCTTGAAAGCTTTGCTATGTTTTAATATTTAGCTCTTGGTTTTACTAACCAGCCACAATCACATTCATAATAAACTAGTAAATATAGCATGATGAGTATAAAGAGAAATGGAAACATGATCTACCTTTTCAGGGTCACAGAAATTTAATAAAAATCTTAAATTCCTTTTAGAAAGAACACTTCACCTCTAAAAAGAATAAAATGTTGTATTAAAATAAGGAATCAAATCAGGCATGGTGGTGCATGCCTGCAATCTCAGCTACTCGAGAGGCTGAAGTAGGAGGATAGCTTGAGCCCGGAGCTCGAGGCCAACCCAGGCAACATGGCAAGACTTGGCTAACAGAAAATAAATAAATAAAAATAAGGAATCAAAGTTCTGTCTTCCTCATTCAGCCAAGGAGCCAAAAGGAAGAACAGGTTAAGAAAGTGCCCCGATTTATTAATGAAACTCAGGCTGAATCTTTGCCCTGCATGGACAAAGTGAAAAATGTTTCTCAGAGTTAAATCTCCATTTCTATTTCTATTAAAACAAAAATTAAAGACTAAATTTCCAGGACCCAACTTCTTAGGACCCAGGTGAGTTAGTCTTTTCCCTGCTAATGATATTATATATTACCAGTATCTTACACCAAAGCAAAAACCTGATAAAAACTGACTTTTTAAAATTTTCTGGGACTTGCCCAGTGCTGGACATGCTATTTGCATCATCCAAAGAAATATTATTAATGAGAATGGTTTTTTTGGTTGGATCCAAATGTTTTCATCATATTTATGGTTAGTTCTTCTAATCTGACTCATCTGCCAATAAATGGCTGGAAATCTTTTATGAGCTTTTTCAAAATCAAAATATTAATTGAGGCTGAAAACATTTAGCCATTACACCTGCTAAGAATACATTACACCTACTGGTTTAGTTTTCCAGCTCTTTACTTACTCAAGCTGACCTTACCTGTGGTGTATATTCCCTGCAGCTATCCAGGGAAACCAAGCTACATTCCAGATCTCCTCCTTCTTCCTAAGAAATCTTGGCTGAATTTCCCTCTTGCCTTTTTGTTTGAAACAGGGTCTGACTCTGTCACCCACGCTGAAGTGCAGTGGTGCAATCTTGGCTCACTGCAGTCTCCACCTCCTGGGCTCAAGTGACCCTTCCACCTCAGCCCCCCAAGTAGCTGGGACTACAGGCGTGCACCACCACACCCAGCTAATTTTTATATTTTTTGTAGGGATGGGATTTTGCCATGTTGCTCAGGCTGGTCTCGAACTCCTCAACTCAAGTGATTTGCCAGTCTCAGCCTCAGCCTCCCAAAGTGCTTGGATTACAGGTATGAGCCATCATGCCTGGCCACGAATTTCCCTCTTTCCACTGCCCTTCTTCCATTGGGTTCTCTGGCTTCTCCCTACAGATTCCTTCCCTTCCCACTTTCTAGACACAGAGAAGAAGACACAAGCTGCTTTACATACGTGTTTGAATGATGTGTGGGGAGCGGCACTTGCTCCTGTCTCTTCCAAATATTCTCCCCAGTTAAAGCCAGTTTCCTCCAAGCTTGAGCCTTCTTCTGTTGAAAAACAAAAGAACAGAATATCAATACTGGAGTGGAGGACAGAAAGGTGCTGGCCTGCAACTGAGACCAGAAAATCCTTCATGCAAGACACAAGCTATTTCCACAGTTTAGAAGGATATTGCTGAATTTTTTGCAAAGCTTCAGTCTGCTGATTTTAGAGGTGTTGACTAAAGAAAGGAAAACACGGGACATTCCACTTTGACTGCACTGATGAAATCAAGAGTAACACTGGGTTCTCTGGGGTAAATAACATGAGACGTGTTCCAACACATATTTGCTACATGTTCGTGTATTAGTTTGAAATTAGCTGCAGTAGACATCCCAGCCTGCAGGGAGGTTGGAGGACAAGGCGAAGGAACCCATAGTGCGCTGAGTAAGGGCTGTGATGTAGGCTGTGATGTATATGGAGAACAGCACTACTTGTTATAAAGATAAAGCACTGACTCTGGCATCATTTTAAGGGGAAAAAGAGAAAATGAGGCCCAAAAGAATTGCTCGAGTGTGTGGGGCCACCCAGCCAGTCAACAACACAAACCAACCAGCTGCCCGACACTCCCGATGCCTGGCCAGTCCAGGGCTCCCAAATCCTACCTACTGCCGGGACAGAGCTGTTGGGGCCTGACACTCTGGCAGAAACCAACAGAGTGTGTGTTTCTCCAATCACAAGGAATAAACAGAAATACAATCAAATGCACAACATGGCTCTTAAAATCGTAACTATTTGTGGGTTTTGTTTTTTGTTTTTTGTTTTGTTTTGTTTTTTTGAGAGACAGAGTCTTGCTCTGTCACCCAGGCTGGAGTGCAGTGGTGCAATCTCGGCTCACTACAACCTCCACCTCCTGGGTTCAAGCAATTCTCCTGCCTCAGCTTCCTAAGTAGCTGGGACTAAAGGCATGCACCACCACGCCCAACTAATTTTTGTATTTTTTAGTAGACACAGGGTTTCACTACATGTTGGCCAGGCTGGTGTCAAACTCCCGACCTCAGGTGATCCACCTGCCTCGGCCTCCCAAAGTGCTGGGATTACAGACATGAGCCACCATGCCCGGCCAAAATCATAACTATCTGAATTTCACAAATCCACACTCCCAGGCTTGAAGGAAATCAAGCAATTCCCCAAACATTTAAGGCTACATATAAGATAAAACTTGTATAGTCAAAAATCATCAAATAATGCATTTCAACATATACATGGCATAAATGTGATGGCATCATTTTAAATGGAAATAATAAGCTGTAAACATTATTTGAACCAATTGGCAAGGCCATGATAAGAACATACAACAGAAAGAGCTGTCCAAAATGCACACAAGAGTTTCAAAAGTTTAGATTATCTTCCTGCAATAATGTCCAATGGATGCTGATGTTCAACCCATTTATCTTCTAGAAACAAGAGCCTGTGTCACTGGCCAAGAGTAAATACTGCTTTCCATCTTGTGGCTGGTGCAGAACTGATATCCAATCCTATCAGATGGGCCAGGGGTCATGGGGCCAAATAAGAATGCCTTCTTTTGGAGACTATCACTACTTTTTGTCTACTTGAAATTTTTAATTTTTTTTTTATTTTTTATTATTTATTTATTTTTATTTATTTATTTTTTTGAGATGGAGTCTTGCTCTGTCATCCAGGCTGGAGTGCAGTGGCGTGATCTCGGCTCACTGCAACCTCCACCCCCCAGGTTCAAGTGATTCTCCTGCCTCAGCCTCCCGAGTAGCTGGGATTACAGGCTTGCACCACCACGCCCGGCTAATTTTAGTAGAGATGGGGTTTCGCCATGTTGGGCAGACTGGTCTCGAATTCCCGACCTCAGATGATCATCCCTCCTCAGCCTCCCAAAGTGCTGGGATTACAGGCATGAGCCACCACGCCCGACCTTCTTAAAATTTTTAAATTATAAGTAGGAAAAGTAAGTCTCTCTTAATACTTTGTGTACTCTCAGAAATTGAGGGAAGAGGATCATTTTTGTAAAGTCAGAAGAGCTGAATTGAAAGGCTATTTTAAATTTTGCCTTCTAAGCCCAAGTTGCTTAGAATGGCCTCCTCAACTTCTGCTTCAATGAAGTGACTTACAGTCAAGCATCCAAAAAAGAAAAAGAAAACGCCATCAGGAGAGAAAACCTTTCCCTGGTGGTGCTCTAACATTCGGTCCCACACAGAGACTGAAGCCCTTCAAACAGAAATGCACTTCCTGAAAAAAAAAGTCAACAGGTCCTGCAGCCTCCAGTGAAGAATGGATGACACCAAGAAGTTTAGAGTTTCACAGACACAGTGAAGTGAACTAGAGAGAAAGCAGTCGTCTCCTGGAAAACACTTCAGGGTGGCACCTGATGGCTCTGCTGACAATCCTCTGCCTCCCAATGGCACTGGGCACCTCTTACCAAATTTGCTTTCCGATGCACTAGTCAGAGGTGTCAGCTCAGCACTATTGCTCTGCCCCAACATCCTGATGCAGTATCGAAGGATAGCAAACTTGCTGCAGAGAAAGTCCAGAGCTTCTTTCCATCCGCCTTGTCTGGCCTCAGCTTGAACCAGAACCTCCTGCAGCCCCCTGCCTGCCCTAGCCTGTGTCAGTAACTTCCAGCTCTACAAAGCAGCCACCACCCTCCCGGGAACATCCTAAGAGCTCTGCTGTGTTCGAGTGTCACCTCTCTGCTACAAGGCTTGCTATGATTTGAATGTGATCTGTCCCCACCAAAAGTCATGTTGCAATCTGATTCCCAATGTGGCAGTGCTGGGAGCTGAGGTCTAGCAAGGGGTATCTGGGTCGTGGGGGCAGATCCCTCATGAATAGGTTAATGTCCTCCCTCAGCGGTGAGTTCTGGCTCTCGAAGGAATGGATGAGTTCCCTCGAGAGTGGGTTGTTAAGACCCTGGCTTCCTTGGTTACTCTCTTGCTTCCTCTTTCCATGTGATCTTTCTGCACACACCTGCTCCCCTTCCTCTTTCTGCCAAGAGCGGAAACAGCCTGAGGCCCTCACCAGATGCAGCTGCCCGTCTTAGACTTCACAGCCACCAGAATCGGGAGTTGAATAAACCTTTTCTTTATAAACTATGCAGACTCAGGTATTCTGTTACAGGAACACAAAACAGACTGAAACAGTGGTTTACAGGTATCACCTCACAATCCTCCCAAGAACCACGATGGATGCATACTCACAGGGTCAATCTTGAGAGCTCAGAAAGGACAGGGAGTCACCCTGAGCCACTGTTGTCCAGCGTCAGGGTCAGGAGTCCAAAGCTGAAGCTCTTATGAAGTACTTTCCCCTCCTTCTCCCACCTGTATCATGCACCAGAAACCACCACTGCCACCACCCGTGTCTCCTGCAGAATCCTAGGGAGGTTTCAAAGTGATGAGTCTGTCTCTCCATGTTGGTGAACCCTGAAACAGTCTACGGCCAAAAAAGCAGGAAAAGGGAAGATACAGGAAGCTGTGGCCACCTGCGGAGAGGAGAAGAGTGGACTGAGCTCCCAGAACCTGTGTGTGAGGAAGAAGAAGAGAACCTGGGAAGAAGACATCGGCATGAAACTCAGTCCTGGGCCGAAGGAGGCACGAGGTTCTGCCTGTCATTCTCCGAGAATGACAGCTGCTGAAAAACGGGACAAGTTGTCCTGGGTGACTCATTCCTGCAAATCAGAAACATGCAAATCGATGCTGGGCGCAGTGGTTCATCCTGTAATCCCGGCATTTTGGGAGGGCAAGGAAGGTGGATCACTTGAGGTCAAGAGTTCAAGACCAGCCTGGCGAACACGGTGAAACCCGTCTCTACTAAAAATACACCAATTAGCCAGGGGTGGTGGCACACACCTATAATCTCAGCTACTCAGGAGGCTGGGGCAGGAGAATCACTTGAACCCAGGAGGTGGAGGCTGCAGTGAGCCAAGATTGTGCCACTGCACTCTAGCCTGGGTCACAGAGCGACACTCCATCTCAACAAAACAAAACAAAAAAAAGGAAACATGCACATTGAGGCAGAACCTCAGAAACTACCTGCAGTCACCAGCACCTGGGATGAGAGGCTTTAGTGAACCCATCCCATTACCCACAAAGATTCGATAATTCCATCACTTCAGATCGGGGAGACCAGAGCCTCCAATTTTCAGCCTTGACACGGAGACTGCTGGTTACGGTTCTTTATTCTCCATACAATTCTAATCTATGCTATTAGAATTTTTCCAAAAGTTTCGCTTCCGTCAAATTTTAATTCATTACAACTACATTTACCAATATACAGGGTTCTACAGACTTCAGCACACACGGTTTCATTCAGTCAAGTTAACCGGGAGGTCAGAGGGTGCCACTGTGTCTCCCCTGCAGGAATCAGTAGAATAGTAAGCTCTGTCACTCTCTGCTGGTCTAAAGAAAACACTTAAAAAGGTAACCAAAAGTCAGACTCAGAATGGGATTTAAAAAAATACATTACTGGGTATATACCCAAAGGTATATAAATCATGCTGTTATAAAGACACATGCACACGTATATTTACTGCGGCACTTTTCACAATAGCAAAGACTTGGAACCAACCCAAATGTCCAACAATGATAGACTGGATTAAGAAAATATGGCACATATACACCATGGAATACTATGCAGCCATAAAAAATGATGAGTTCGTGTCCTTTGTAGGGACATGGATGAAATTGGAAATCATCATTCTCAGTAAACTATCGCAAGGACAAAAAACCAAACACCGCATGTTCTCACTCATAGATGGGAATTGAACAATGAGAACACATGGACACAGGAAGGGGGAACATCACACTGTGAGGACGGTTGTGGGGTGGGGGGAGGGGGAAGGGATAGCATTAGGAGATATACCTAATGCTAAATGGAGAGTTAATGGGTGCAGCACACCAGCATGGCACATGTATACGTATGTAACTAACCTGCACACTGTGCACAAGTACCCTAAAACTTAAAGTATAATAAAAAAAAATAAATAAAAATAGATGGAAATTTCAAGGAAAAAAAAAGTAAAAAGCATAGTTTTCAAAATAAATAAATAAATAAATAATAAAAAAACTCAAACCTTCATGCCCAGCACTGATGACTTGAACTGTGCGTTATAACAAAGTCAAGCACAATATTTAGGGTTATTCACAATACAGCCTTTTAAAATGGGTCATGTACAACCCTGCCCCAGGCCTACATGCTCCAAGGAGCTGATTCTCCAAAGACATTTCAATGAGCAATAGAAAAACACACAAAATGTTTATTGGGAGAGGTCTCATAAACCCAGAGCAAATATTTATAGCTGATTCATAAACCTCTTAAACCCATAAACATTTTATCAAGGAAATTCTGACAATCTCCCTCCATGTAAATGACCCAGTGGGAAGTATTTCCCCATGATGTCACGAAAACCGACTAGGAAAAGCTACGAAGAAAATTTCACAATTTATAAGAACACAGTGTTCATTAGCAGCGATCCAGTTTTAGAAAACAGAAAGCTATTTATGAGGCAAGAATATTTCGTAAGAAACATAAAAAGAATACCTCACTATACCTTACTAGAAGCTGGAGTGTGACATGAGAGTGAAAAATGGAATAAACAAACGGCCCATACATCTTTGTTTAAGGAATAAAATCTTGGGTTTGTACAATTTTACAATCTGAAACAAGGCTGACTTTACAAGGCTGAATATTAAAGCCTGTGCCCACTACACCAATAAAGGAACCGGGAACTGGCAGATTCAGAGTGAATGCTTACTGAGCACCTTCCTAGATGCTAGATTTTTTTCTTAATGTGGAAAGAGACAGAAAGAAGACATTAAGTCTTTCTTCTTGTAAATACTGATAGTCATTTCATACTATCATAAGATTTAGAAAATAGTTCCACTGTGAGTATATTCATTGAAAGCATCTGTGCAAACAACTCAGAAAGGAACCAGGGCCACCTGCCTAGAATCTGAGCTCACAACTGCAGAGCCATCCCACAGGCAGGGACAGTCCTCATGGCACAAAGGTCCTCCTGACTCATCCAACTACCCAATAGCCAGAGTTACTCTAGGAGAAACACACACACACACACACACACACACACACACACACACATAAAAATCACCTAGCCAGGGGAAGCCGCAGCTATTCAAAGGAGGGTTAAGGAAAAAAGGGAATACCATTGAGTCACACAGGACCAGTTCCCAGCGTGAAGAGTGAGGCCTGAATTTTTCTAAGAAAAATGTTGACTCCTTTCCTTCCCAAATAGAAGAGCCTGTGGTTCTCCAGTTAATACCAAATGCCAAGAAGAAGAATCAAGCTCACATTTTCAGCATAATTCTCTCCACTGAGGCTCACCCTGTCTAAATGTGCAACACCGCTTTATCTGTAGACTTCATCAGGAAATTTCATGTCACAGGCCTATAAAAAGAATGTCAAGGACTCTACTGAACACTGTGTCAGCATATTGTTCTGCTTGCTTTTATCACAGCAACTGACAACGCCTGGAATCCCAGCACTGGAATTTCAGCGCACTTCCTTCTTGGTGTCCCCCGGGATGATGCTGTCTATGGTGTCTGCTGGGGATGCTGCAGATCCTGAGCTATTTCCTCTCCCTGGGCTTATTCTAATCACATATTCAGTGTTCCCGGGAGAAAGAGTAATTTTATATTGTGCCTATTTCATTTACAGGACTTGGGTGTTGGTTATTGATCTCAACTGTGATTTGAGCTTTCCTTAGAAAAAGGCCCCACCACCCTGTAGTCCCAGCACTTTGGGAGGCCGAGGCGGGCGGATCACGAGGTCACGAGATCAAGACCATGCTGGCTGACATGGTGAAACCCCATCTCTACTAAAAACACAAAAAATTAGCCAGGCGTGATGGCGGGCACCTGTAATCCCAGCTACTCCGGAGGCTGAGGCAGGAGAACGGCGTGAACCCGGGAGGCAGAGCTTAAAGTGAGCGGAGATCACACCACTGCACTGCAGCCTGGTGCAGAGCAAGACTCCGTCTCAAAAAAACAAAACAAAAACAAAAGGCCCTCCCACAAAAAAAAAAAAAAAAAAAGCCTGGTAATGAGACTGAGGCCAGCTGAAGTCTTCCTTTCATGGGGGCATCACTGCAAGGAATCATAGCCTCATAGCATCTCGGGGTGGACAGTGGCAAAAAAACAAACATAAGAGAAAACACCCAGCCGAGAGCAGTGGCTCACGCCTGTAATCCCAGCAGTTTGGGAGGCCAAGGCAGGTGAATCACGACGTCAGGAGATCGAGACCATCCTGGCCAACATGGTGAAACCCCATCTCTACTAAAAATACAAAAATTAGCTGGGCATGGTGGCGGGTGCCTGTAGTCCCAGCTACTTGAGAGGCTGAGGCAGGAGGATCACTTGAACCAGGGAGTCGGAGGTTGCAGTGAGCCAAGATCGCACCATTGCACTCCAGCCTGGGAGACAGAGCGAGACTCCGTCTCTAAAAAAAAAGAAAAAAAAAGAGAAAACACCCAAGCAGGTTTGATTTTCCTTTCTTCGATCCCATAATTTTCTCAAGGAAAAACTTTAGTCACTTGAGTGTCGTCACTTGCTAGGGAGACAGTAACACAGTGGTCCCCAACCTTTTTGGCATCAGGGACTGGTTTTGTGGAAGACAATTAGCCACCAGTTTTGTAGAAGACAATTTTTCCACAGATACGGGGGATGGGAGGATGGTTTCAGAACAATTCAAGCGCACTACATTTATTGTGCACTTTATTTCTATTATTATTACATTGTACTATATAATGAAATAATTCTGTAACTCACCATAATATAGAATCAGTGGGAATCCTGGGCTTGTTTTCCTGCAACTAGACAGTCCCATCTGGGGGTGATGGGAGATAGTGACAGATCATCAGGCATTAGATTCTCATGAGGACCATGCATCCTAGATCCCTGGCACATGCAGTTCACAATAGGGTTCACACTCCTATGAGACTCTAGTGCCGCTGCTGATCTGACAGGAGGTGAAGCTCAGGCAGTAATGTGAGCAATGGGGAGCAGCTGTAAATACAGATGAAACTTAGCTCCCTTGCCTGACACTCACCTCCTGTGGTGCAGCCCAGTTCCTAACAGCCCACAGACCAGTACCAATCTGTGGCTGGGGGATTGGGAACCCCTGTAGTAATGTATCACAGGACATAGGGGAGGTGGTACGGGAGGAAAGAGTAGGAAAGAACAACAAAGAATCTAAGTTGTGTCTGTACCCCTAAAATTTTGTGTGTGGGGGGGGTTATGTGTGTGGGGGGCTGGGTGTGAATGTGGGTGTGTATGTGAATGGGTGGGAGTGTGTGTGTGGATGGGTGGATGGATAGGTGTCAGTGTGTGTGTGCATGTGTATGTGGATGGGTGTGTGTGTGAGTGTATGGATGGGTGGATGATGGGTGTGAGTGTGGGTGTGAGTGTATGGATGGGTGGATGGATGGGTGTGAGTGTGGGTGTGTGTGGGTGTATGTGTGGATGGGTGATGGATGGGTGTGAGTGTGGGTGTGCATGTATGGCTGTGGGGTGGGTGTGAGTGTAAGGATGGGTGGATGGGTGGGTGGATAGATGGGTGTGAGTGTGTGTGGGGGGTGTATGTGTGGATGGGTGGATGGATGGGTGTGAGTGTGTGTATGGCTGTGGGGTGGGTGTGAGTGTGGGTGTGAGTGTATGGATGGGTGGATGGATGGGTGTGAGTGTGGGTGTGTGTGGGTGTATGTGTGGATGGGTGGATGGTCGGGTGTGTGCATGGGTGTGTGTGGCTGTGGGGTGGTGTGAGTGTGGGTGTGAGTAGGCTGTGGGGTGGGTGTGAGTGTGGGTGTGAGTGGCTGTGGGGTGGTGTGAGTGTGGGTGTCAGTGGCTGTGGGGTGGTGTGAGTGTGGGTGTGAGTGGCTGTGGGGTGGGTGTGAGTGGGGGTGTGAGTGGCTGTGGGGTGGGTGTGAGTGGGTGTGAGTGGCTGTGGGGTGGTGTGAGTGTGGGTGTGAGTGGCTGTGGTGTGGTGTGAGTGTGGGTGTGAGTGGCTGTGGGGTGGTGTGAGTGTGGGTGTGAGTGGCTGTGGGGTGGTGTGAGTGTGGGTGTGAGTGGCTGTGGGGTGGGTGTGAGTGTGGGTGTGAGTGGCTGTGGTGTGGTGTGAGTGTGGGTGTGAGTGTATGAATGGGTGGGTGTGAGTGTGGGTATGAGTGGCTGTGGGGTGGTGTGTATGGGTGTGAGTGTATGAATGGGTGGGTGTGAGTGTGGGTGTGAGTGGCTGTGGGGTGGTGTGAGTGTGGGTGTGAGTGGCTGTGGGGTGGGTGTGAGTGTGGGTGTGGCTGTGTGGGTGTGAGTGTCTGTGGGGTGGTGTGAGTGTGGATGTGAGTGGCTGTGGGGTGGTGTGAGTGTGGGTGTGAGTGGCTGTGGGGTGGTGTGAGCGTGGGTGTGAGTGTATGAATGGGTGGGTGTGAGTGTGGGTGTGAGTGTCTGTGGGGTGGGTGTGAGTGTGGGTGTGAGTAGGCTGTGGGGTGGGTGTGAGTGTGGATGTGAGTGGCTGTGGGGTGGGTGTGAGTGTGGGTGTGAGTGGCTGTGGGGTGGTGTGAGTGTGGGTGTGAGTAGGCCGTGGGGTGGGTGTGTGGGTGTGGCTGTGTGGGTGTGAGTGGCTGTGGGGTGGGTGTGAGTGTGGGTGTGGCTGTGTAGGTGTGAGTGGCTGTGGGGTGGTGTGAGTGTGGGTGTGAGTGTATGAATGGGTGGGTGTGAGTGTGGGTGTGAGTGTATGAATGGGTGGGTAGGAGGCTGTTGGGATTTCCTGATGACTCGTCTGTGCACTTGAAGGGGCAGGTGCCCCCCAGGGTTTCAGAGCACCAACTCCACAGCCTCACAATGACTGAAATTAAATCTTGCTTCTAACACAGGGCTCAAGTCACTTCACCTTGCTGTCCAGTGTCCTCATCTGTAAAATTGGGGCAATAAAAGCAGCTATGCCAGTGGGCTGTTGAAGGATTAGGTGAATTAACATATGCAAAGAACTTAACATATTCTGTGCCTGCCACACAGTCTGAACTCATACACCTATCATCGCAAGTCAATTCAGAACCAGCTAAAGAACACTGGGTTTGCCTCCTCCTGTACGTGGGATGAGTAAATCCCATCTGAAAATGCTTCCCAGGAGAAGACCTTCAGCACTAAGACTGCACAGCCCCAAGCCTGTCCCAGCTGGTCCCAGAACCAAATATCTCACCAAGTGATTCCAGGACTGGAAATATTTTGTGGGTTAGCAGGTTGGAAAAAATAGTTATAAACTACTTACAGAATCATACTTAATAGTTTGAATGCTCAAAACTAGATTTTAGTAAAAAAATAATAATAAGCTACTTGTAGAACAAAATGCTCAAAACTAGATTTGAGTTTCTCAAGTGAATCCAGCCACTGTCCTCTGCAAAGTCTTAGACTCTGCTTTAAATTCGTATCCTCTTTAAAGAGTCTGTATCATCATCTAAAACTCTCCTCACCGCAAAAGTAAATACAGAAATCCCAAGGCAAAAGGACAGATTAGCCACATGGGGGTGGAGAAAAATCTGAGCCAATATCTGAAAAATGTTAAGATCATTTAGAGCCATTTAGAAACAGTATTTCCATTAAAGATCTGAACATCCTGTATGATTTAGGCCATCCCCGATGCAAGAGCAAGGAACCAATCACGACATGAGTATACATGGGCTTTCTGCATGGACTCCGCCAGCCAAGGATATAATGATTCTCGCTCTCACACTTGCCATCCATAGAACCACCCTTAACGAAATGTCGGTACAAATCATTTTCCTGACACCAGATTATCATTAATGAGTTTCAGAAACTACTTAAGTTGGAGAGATACACTGCAACTGTGTGCACATGAAAAGCCAATACACAGTTGGTGTTTAAACAGTTTTGAAAACATATCACGAGAAATAACTCAGTAATCGACATTGGATGTGTGCAGATGATATACTACAAAAATACCCTGAAAGCTCAGGAACTCCAAAATTTGAAAAACAACTTCACTCAGCAAACATAGGAAAGACTTTTTAGAAAGGTAAATCTGTACTTAAATAAAGTAGAATAATTAGGATGAACTTTCAACCTATACAACTATGCCTTCTCAGAAAATAATTTCCATGTTTCCAGGGAGGAACAATGATCCAGCTCTACTTGCAGGAGAAGTCTTCTCACATCTGGTTTATGTGTAGAAAAATCTGAAAGAGGGACAAATGAGCCGATTTGGAAACAGATACTAACACCCTTCAACACAGTAAGGCCTTCCCTCATGTGAGGGTTTTCCAGGTTTTCTTCCATATAAGGATATAATTTTATAAACTTAATCTAATAAATTCAATGATATGGAGCAACCTGTAATCTGTCATTGACTAGTCTCATCACAATGTGAAGACAAACTTTGTGACTTCTCTGGACCATGGTCAAGTGACCTGCTAACTTAATGAGCAACATTTTTTACAGGAATTCACCATAGCTAATGTTTACAATTCAGAGGACTAAACTGTCCTTAAGTAATTTGCTGGTATGTATAAACAATGCAACCCTTTTTTTTTTTTAAAGGTATCCTTTTTAAATAAACCCTTTATTGTGTAAGTATTTAGAAAAAGATACATTTATGTACTTATAACTTCATTAGTTAAATAATTAAAATCCAATCAAGGCTGGGTGTGGTGAATCACACTTATAATCTCAGCACTTTGGGAGGCCAAGGCAGGAGGATCACTTGAGCCTAGTAGTTCAAGACAAGCCTGGACAACACAGTGAGACCCCATCTCCACAAAAAATTTAAAAGTCAGCAGGCACAGCGGGACACACCTGTAGTCCCAGCTATTGTGGAGGCTGAGGTGGGAGGATCACTTGGGCCCAAGAGGTCAAGGCTGCAGTGAGCCATGATTGCACCACCATACTCCAGCCTGGGCAACAGGTGAGATCCTGTCTCAAAACATACATACATACTTACATACATACATACATACATTTGAATAGAAGGCTGTGTTTGAGTCAGAGGAGGGAGCTGTTCTGTTTTTCAGATTTCTGGAAGGGAGACGCACTTCACCACCAATCCACATGACCTCACTTCCTTCCACATTGTATGCTTTTCTGACAGATGTGCTCAACATATTAGATGCTGTGTCATCGGCATCTACTATGTAGGCAGATCTGGATGTCCTGTCTCTCTCTCTCCAGCACTTAGGAGGGAATTCTTTTTCCTAACCTCCCTTGCTGTGGCAGAAACATGCAACTAACTTCCTGTCAAGGGGTTCTGAGCAAAAATGGCATTTGTCTCTTGTGAGCCAGAGCAGGTGATTGCCGGTCCGAGACCTCCAACCCTGCTCTTCTCACTCACAACAAACCCTGCAGGATGGCGCACAAAGACTCCGTGGAACAGTGATTTGTAGACATTTCCTGCCCAGGCCACTGAGATTTTGAAGTGATGTGTTGCTGCACTATAACCTAGTCCTCTCTGTCTAGTATTCAAAACAAGAATTTTGACCCAAATTTTAGAGCTGCTATATCCTTATAAATAGGACTTCAAATCCCAGGAACCAGACAGTATGTGAGATCTACAAATGTTGCCCCATTGTTTCCTGAATATTTTCAGGAAGATATTGATCAATTCATCAAAAATCCAGATGAATCTAGAAAACAAAATCCTACCAGAATCAAGGTCTCCATTTCCATTAGCTGAGCCGAGACACTTTTCCAAGGGTGAAGATGAAGGGTCTTGCATATCGGAAGCTGACAAAGTGCTCTCCATGCCTGATAAGCAAGTGTCTCTTCTCTTAATTCATCCTGCAGAAAAAATTACCTAAGAGCAATCAAAAAAAAAAAATCAGAGCAGTTTAATCATATTGATTATATTCACTTATTTTTAAATTTTTTTTAAAAAACCTTATTAGTGTCACTACCATTTCATTATAACTTTCAAGATGCAACATAATGTTGATAATAGAAAATACCAGGAATAAGTATTCTAGTACACTGAGGCCAGGTGCAGTGGCTCATGCCTGTAATCCTAGCACTTTGGGAGAGCGAGGTAGGTGGATCACTTGAGGTCAGGAATTCGAGACCATCCTGGCCAACATGGTGAAACCCTGTCTCTACTGAAAATACAAAAATGAGTCAGGAGTGGTGGCATGCACCTGCAATTACAGCTACTTGGGAGGCTGAGGCAGGAGAATTGCTTGAACCTGGGAGGCAGAGATTGCAATGAGCTGAGATCACACCACTGCACTCCAGCCTGGGCGACAGAGTGAGGCTTTGTCTCAAAAAAAAAATTAATTAGTTAGTTAAAAAGACTAATGAGTACATCTCTACACAGGTCAACAAGGTCAACAATAAAGGTCTCGGCACAGCAAAACCATCCGTGTTCTAGAGGTCATTATCACCACTAAGATGGACACATATTTCACCAACAGAAACTTGCATTTCAGTCCTTGATCCACCATGGCAACATTGGTAAGACACTCCCCCCGCCTTGAAGCTATGTAGCAGCAACCTCCACCACCCCCACACAACCTCAGCATCCCACGCGCAGGTACTGCAACACGCAGTGCCCTGCCTCAGGAAGAAGTCCTCACGTGTTACACATGATCTGTTACCAAAACCAGTTAAAGTATCGATGTTTGTCAATAATGTGCTTTTTCACAAAGTAGAAATGGAGACAAGACTTTGCCTACGATAGCACTGCTATTCCCCACTTGCCTTCTAATAAGACTGCTGGAAAAAGCAGCAACATTAGAGCTGGTTCCCACAGAATACTACTCTCCAGCTCCTTTATGTCAGGGCCCAGGAGACACCGGGAGTAATCGTAACCATCGAGCAGCCATACCTGGCTCTGATGCTCAGACACAGCTCACATGGTGTTTTTAAACCACCACAGCCACATGGTGTTTCTCTCATTCATTCAATGTTCTCTTTTATTTCACACATAGAGAGAAGTTTAAATCAGCCAACAGGCAAGTAGAGATGAAGAAACAAAAGAATATAATGCACCTGTATCTACCAATGGGATACTTTGTGACTCACATACTGGTAAAATATCTTTTAAAAAACATTCGGAGGTTTTGTCAAAATTGAAGATTCATGCCAGGTGCAGTGGGTAGCCTACCTGCACCTGTCATCCCAGCTACTTGGGAGGCTGAGGCGGGAGGATCATTTGAGCTCAGGAGTTCATGGTCAGCCTGGGCAATATACCAAGACCCCCATCTCTAAATAAACAAAAAACAGAAGGTTCATGAAAGAGCATGTTACTCATTTGTGCAATGGGAGAGAAAAAGCTGGAAACTCATGCCAGGAACAACTAGGAAGAGACGGGAAATGTACCAGGTACATAGCACCGAAATTTAATTCAACGTGCATTGAACTATCCACCTGTTGTATGTAACATACAATACCAGACACTGTGGAGAGGACAGGAAGCTGTTTCTCAACCACAGTACAAAGAAAGAAAATATCTGTTTCAGAGAATGAGCTATAAAACTATCCAGAGTGGGTTGGCAAACAGCAATCTAGGCATTTTGCTACTACAAAGATAAGTTCATGACTAAGCCAAGGGAATGACAGTGCAACAGAGAAGGCCCCTGTCAATGAGAGATTATCGCTCCCTCATTTTCTCAGCACAGGGCCTTATGTTTTCTGAGGCAAAAATGAGAGCACAAGGTTTGAGGCGTAGAAGTCAACATCAGTGATACAAGTAACTTAAACCAGGACTTTCCTGATTTAAAGTGTGAGCGCAATGGTAAAATGCAGTGTACTAGGTCCGAAACGGTTTCTTCAGCTTGTTTTAAAATCACAGAAAGGCTGGGTGCGGTGGCTCATGCCTGTAATCCCAGCACTTTGGGAGGCTGAGGCAGGCAGATCAACTGAGGTCGGGAGTTCGAGACCAGCCTGACCAATACGGTGAAACCCCGTCTCTACTAAAAATACAAAAATTAGCTAGGCGTGGTGGCGCATGTCTGTAATCCCAGCTACTCGGGAGGCTGAGG
Organism: Pongo abelii; assembly: GCF_028885655.2. Taxonomy (NCBI): domain Eukaryota; kingdom Metazoa; phylum Chordata; class Mammalia; order Primates; family Hominidae; genus Pongo; species Pongo abelii. The sequence continues at coordinate 7,459,972 of NC_071993.2, forward strand.
CAGGAGAATCACTCGAACCCGGGAGGCGGAGGTTGTGGTGAGCTGAGATCGCGCCATTGTACTCCAGCCTAAACAACAAGAGCAAAACTCCATCTCAAAAAAAAAAAAATCACAGAAAGGACAAGTAAGTACCATCCCTGAAGAGCCGTGGACACGACGTGCTCACCGTGGCACCGTCTGGGGCACTACAGAGGGAGCAAGTGAACACAATCTTAACCATGGCCCTCTAGACACGTAAATCTAAGGCAGGTAGTGTAAGAAAATATGGTATATACGGAAATGACCTGAACCAAAATACAAACTGGGTTTGCTACATTCATAATGAAAATGAAATTTTTTTAATAGGGAAATCCTTTTTTAATAGTTTTTAATAATGAAAATAAAGGTTTTTTAATTAAAAAAATGAAGTTATCTTATATCCTCAGTGAATCATCTGCAATGTAATGAGCTTAGTTTCCGAAAGCTTAGCTAGAATCGACACTAAATGAAGGAAACTTTTAACAGCTGGAGGGGTTCTAAGATTTTGCTGTTGTTGTTAATGGAGGACATTGGTAAATTGAGCAATTTACTATGGAGGCTGGCTACATTTTACCCCTGTGGGTATCAGTTTGCTAAAAGAACCCTCCGAATGATGGACAGAGCTGCATTCTTCTAAGAGCAATCCTTCCAGATTCCTGTGATGATAGGGACACAAAAATCTGGACATAGGAACTACCTCCTTCACAACAATCAACCCACCGCATTGGCAGGCAAAGAACTAAACATCACCTAACACCGAACTGACCTGTTCGCACCTCATCTCAGAAGGCTCCAGAGATTTCCTCCCATGGGCTGCACACAGCAGAGGAAAGGCTGCCTTCCAGGGGCACTCTAAGGTCTTCTGTGCTACACCTGGAGCTTACAGTGGGTAGCAGGACCCCCAGTTCACCTGGATTGCCCCTGGCATGTAGGGAGCGAGCGCTGAGGCATTCTGTAAACAAACTACTTGTTGATAAGCAAGTGTGTCCATCCAACCAAATACCCAAGCGTCCACTGAGAATGTTCAGAGGGTACCTGGAATATTACAAAGGGTAAGATACGACCCCTCCACCCCTCACCCCTGCCCCATGTAAGGAAGCGCTGTTATGAGATGACAGGATCATGCAGTCACTGAGGAAGAGATACAACATCCACCGACTCCAGAAGCCACAGGTGGCCTGGGCTTGGAGAGCGGAGGGCGGCAGCCCAACTGTGGAAAGCTCTGGCTCTCCCAGCTCTCCCTCCAGTGATTCCTCAGGGAAAATACCGGGAATGTGGAGGGGAGAAGCGTGTGCGACTGAAGGAAAAAGGTAGGAACTGAAACACTTGGAGCAAACAAAGGTAAACCAGGGAAGAAAAAGGGAGGAGAAAATGCCAGAATCTATCCAGGAGAAAGGGGCCTTGCGGGCATATGATAGAGTCCCAAAAACGATCATAACAAAACACACAGCTCCATGAAAAGCTTAGAGCTACGGACACAGGAGTACAACCACGGAAAGGGCACACAGAGAACACTCAAACGAGCCAAGGCAGGAAGAGATTCCACTACCAAAGCCCCTCTCCTGGCCGGGCGCAGTGGCTCACGCCTGTAATCCCAGCACTTTAGGAGGCCGAGGCGGGCGGATCACAAGGTCAGGAGATCGAAACCATCCTGGCTAACACAGTGAAACCCCGTCTCTACTAAAAATACAAAAAATTAGCTGGGCGTGGTGGCGGGCGCCTGTAGTCCCAGCTACTCAGGAGGCTGAGGCAGGAGAATGGCATGAACCCGGGAGGCAGAGGTTGCAGGGAGCTGAGATCATGCCAGTGCACTCCAGCCTGGGTGATAGAGCAAGACTCCGTCTCAAAAAAAAAAAAAAAAAAAAAAAAAAAAAAGGACGGACTTCTCAGCAATCTTGGGAACCTAAACCTGTTGGTAAGAGGAGGAGCTTCTGTCCCTCCAAATAGAAGAAATGGAAGTGTTAGCATGGTAAGCATGCATTTACAATTATTTTATTCTACCAACACTTACAGTGATTACTAAGTACGTAATAAACATGCACTTATTTAATCCTCGTAAGAACTCTAGGATGTAGGTTATATTACTGTTCCCATCTTACAGATAAGCAACCTAAGGGAAGAAGTCACTTGCTCAGCATCACAGAGCTGCTAGTGGTGGAGCTGGGATTTGAACCCACACAACTGGCTCCAGAACCCATGCCCTAACCAGTCAATTACAGTTCTCTTTCCCCCATTATCCACATTTCCCATAATGCAGCTATGACTTTTATATTTTTACTTAAATCATCAATTTTTAATAACTGAGCACCTATTATGGGGAAGGGGTAATGAAAAGAAACAATACTAAACTAGGGAGTGGTGGGGACCCCACACAGTGTCATCTGCCCTGCGAGCACTCAACACTCCTAGGCATGGAGCATTTTTTTCCAAATTAATTCCTCCTGAAAAGCTTCCCTCAAAAGCTTATAGTAAACTTTCCTTAGCAAATTCTAAGACACATACAATTTTAAACTAATGCCAGACAGATAAGTGCTGATACCATGCAATTTTCTTGTGTGTGTATTAACGGAACATCTGATTTATTTATGCCAGACACCATGTTGGGCACTGGGGACAGACATATAAATACCAGTGGCTGCCAGCAAGGACAAGTGGCTGCTAAAAGCAAGTCTGTCCATCCAACCGCACACACAACCACCACCAAGTCCACCAAGAATGCACCTGGAATCCCACGAACGACAAGATGCAAATATCAACAAGGACAGGAAGGCAAGCTTGGGTAGGCCGGGGGGTGCATCAAAGTGAAACAGAAAATTAGGAGAGGCTCAAGAGGAAATGCTCAGAGGAGCCAAGGATAAGAGAAACCAAAGGGGGATGGGTATGGTGGCTCATGCCTGTAATCCCAGCACTTTGGGAGGCTGAAGCAGGCAGATCACTTGAGGTCAGGAGTTTGAGACCAGCCTGGCCAACATGGCGAAACCCTGTCTCTACTGAAAAAAAAAAAAAACCAATTAGCTGGGTATGGTCATGTGCACCTGTAATCCCAGCTACTCAGGAGGCTGAGGCAGGAGAATCGCTTGAACCTGGGAGGCAGAGGTTGCAGTGAGTTGAGATGGCTCCCACTGCACTCCAGCCTGGGCGACAGAGCAACCCTGTTTCAAAAAAAAAGAGGAAATCGAAGGAGCAAATACAAGCACAGCCTTCAGAGACTCAGGAAGGTAGAAAAGCCATTAAATGTGGAGGTACCAGCAGCAAACAGCATGGCAGACCCTTGGGAAAAAGTCTAAGATGCCTCAAGGGAGACGGTGGGAGACAGGACTGTGGTGCAGGCGGCATCACGCCCATTCATCCCCAAATATGTACTGATCCCCCATTCCATGTCAGGCACTGTTCTAGGCATGGGAAGGCATCTGTAACAAAACAAAACAAAAAATTTCTGCCCTGGTAGAGATCTCATCCTAACTGGGAGAAGAACCAATGGAGTTTTTTTTAATTAGTAGATGATATAGCCTGTTAGATGGTGATTAGTGCTATAGGGGAAAATGAAGCAGAAAAGATCAGGCAAACAAAGAAGAACGATAATAATAATAATAATAATAATTATATATAATTATTATTATTATTATTGAGATGGAGTTTTTGCTCTTGTTCCCCCAGGCTAGAGTGCAATGGTGCAATCTTGGCTCACTGCAACCTCCACCTCCCAGGTTCAAGCAATTCTCCTGCCTCAGTCTCCCGAGTAGCTGGGATTACAGGTGTGCCTGACCATACCCAGCTAATTTTTTTTTTTTTGTATTTTAGTAGAGATGGAATTTCGCCATGTTGGCCAGGCTGGTCTCGAACTCCTGGCCTCAAGTGATCTGCCCGTCTCTGGCTCCCAAAGTGCTGGGATTACAGGCATGAGCCACCACACCTGGCTAGAAGGATGATAATTATTTAGGTGACAGTCAGGCAAGACCTCAGGAAGTGGTATCTGAACAAAGACTTAGGGTGAAAACAGAGAGGCAGGCTGAGCCCAGGTGAGAAGAGAACGTTGGCTACAGTAAGGGCCCGAGCCCTGCGTGTCACTCTGCAGATGGAGTGGACGTGGCAGGGTGTTGTTCCAGGAAGTGAAATGATCAGGTTTGTTTCAGAAGAAGCACTCAGGGAGCCGTGGGCGAGACGGATGAATGGAACCAGACTAAAAACACGGAAGTGCAGGCGAGGGTCTGAACTAAGACAGTGGAGAAGAAATGAAGGGAACAGGTCCAAGAAGTATTTGAGAGGCCCCATCAACAGAACGCCGTAGAAATTATGCTAACAAAATGCAATCTTTTCACCGCACACAGTCACAGTTCCTAGAATAAATTACCTCACTTTCCACAGCAACTAATGGAACCTATGCAGTGTCTGTGGAAACAGATAATTCTTGGGGAAACCTATCAAATATGAGAATAATAACCCACATCAAAGAAATTTCTATTTACATTCAATGGGATTGGGGGGGGCGGTTAGAGGGGCAAATCTTGGTGATAACAACTGCTCCACCCATAAGCTTTGCAAAATAGAAACAGGATATTTTTAAAAAGCCTTTTCCTAACTACAACACCCTAACCCCCCAAAAAGGCTATTATTAAAAGAAAGCGTATTTCCTTTTGTTTCTTAAGCTATATGTAATTTCAAGAACAAAGTAAAAGTATCTATTAATTAAAGTAATAGTTTTTTCCAAAGACAATATAAAAAACGTTCAGAAGACTGGGCTTATAAAACGTAACTTCCTGTTTTATACAATACACTTTGTGGTTTTGTACAAAGTTAACTCTACTATAATTGGCTCCTTTTGTCTCTGTTGGACAACCGAATTCTAGTACTGGAACTTCTTACAAGAGTTGTCTTGGACAAGTGAAAAGAACTGAGAGCTTACAGAGTAAGGGAATAACAAGGCCGCTATGTAGGTGTGTAACATAAGCAAATTACTTAACCTCTCTGTTCCTCGAATTTCTCATCAGTTCAATCAGAAAGCTTGATGAGATGCAATCACCCTTTTCAAATCTAAAATTTTATCAATCTAGGTGTTATTACGATTCATTGTACATTTTCTGCATTCAGATTATCCCTTTATGTTTGAAGCAAATTTAAAACAATAAGTATCCTCCCCTCTCAACCCTATCTTTCCTTCTTTCATTTGAGGTATAGTCAAAGAATAGAGTAATGCTAGCACAGGCTAAGCAAAGCCTTGTTAGGAAGAACACGAGTGAGGAAGAACACGTATTAGATATTACTATTCAACTAGCCAAAAATAACTGGGGGCTCATTATCTCTGTTGAATGCATGTAGACCAGCACTGCCTGATCTAGATCTGCTTGGTCCAGTACAGTAACCACAAGCCACATGTGGCTACGGTGCACTGGAAACGTATCTAGTACTGTTGAGGACCTGAATTTTAATTTTAATCACCTTGAATTGAACTAGGCACATGTGGGTAGAAGGTGGGCAGCCCAGCAAGATCACTGCACTGGAGAGCCGTATTTGAGGGCTTGGAACATGTCCTAAACAACCATCAATTCTTGGCTCTCTTAAAAGTTTTAATGTAATAGTGTCAAGCTAGTTAAAACTCAAGAATTTTTAAATCTAAGAAACTTCAAAAGGAGACTTAACAGTTTCCCCCTAATATTCCACAAATGATTCATGGCAAACTTCCTAACACAGCATAGGTTTTTATTAAATCAGCTGCATTTTTATATCAATGGAAAATGTCAAAGGAGAAACATCTTAGAAACTATTACGTGTGTCATACAAAGACTATTTGCTTTTTTTCATTCATTTATAAATTCAGGAAAATCATTCCGCCTCAAAAATGTAGTCATGTACCAAGTTTTTCTATAAAGAAAAAAAAAAGTCCATGAATGTAGCTATTAATAAATCAGTTAAATGTCAGTGGCTTATAGACACTTATTAAAAGGGGAAACGTTTGCTCAAGTCTTATGACTCCTCATTATCCATTTGCCTCTAACCAGACACTACAGAATGGGAATCTGAGACTGTAAAATTTAAATGCATCAAATCAATCATTTTAAATAGAACTCAAGGCCAAGTGCGGTGGCTCACGCCTGTAATCCCAGCACTTTGGGAGGCTGAGGCGGGCGGATCATCTGAGGTCAGGAGTTCGAGACCAGCCTGACCAACATGGTGAAACCCCATCTCCACTAAAAATACAAAAATTAGCAGGGCTTGGTGGCACGTGTCTGTCATCCCAACTACTTGAGAGGCTGAGGCAGGAGAATCACTTGAACCTGGGAAGCTAAGGTTGCAGTGAGCTGAGATCGCACCACCACACTCCAGCCCGGGCAACAGAATGAGACTCCAACTCAGTCAATCAATCAATCAATCAATCAATAAAACTGAAGAGTGACAATACAGAGACCAACAAGAAAGCCACTGAAAGAGTAGCACAGTGGCTGGGCACGGTGGCTCATGCCTGTAATCCCAGCACTTCAGAAGGCCAAGGCGGGCAGATCACAAGGTCAGGAGTTCGAGACCAGCCTGACCAATATGGTGAAACCCTGTCTCTATTAAAAATAGAAAAATTAGCCGGGCATGGTGGCACGCGCGTATAATCCCAGCTACTCAGGAGGCTGAGGCAGGAGAATCGCTCGAACCCGGGAGGTGGAGGTTGTGGTGAGCAAAGATAGCGCTACTGCACTCCAGCCTGGGCAACAGAGCGAGACTCTGTCTCAAAAAAAAAAACAGTAGCAGAGTGAAAGCTCACGTGACTCTGGAGGGCAATGGCAGTGCCACTGGAAGACTTCCCCTACGTCCACCCAGGGGGCTGCAAAATTGACTCACTTTGGCAAACGATGTGTCCCACTTTGACTTTTTTAACATTTAGTTTTTTCCTTCCTATAAGAGATAGACATGCTCTTGGTAGAAATCTTGAAAAGTAAAATTATAAAGAAAGAAATTAAAATCATTTGTAATTCTAATACTCAGTGATAATCAACTTTATGTTTCTATAGTATCTCCTCCTGACAGTTTCTCTGTGGATTTTGTTGTTGTTGTTTAGTTCATATAGAATTCAGAATTCCAATCCATTTTTCATTTTGCATTACTCAGAGGGAATTTCTCGTGTCATTAAGATTCTCTGAAAACATGACTTGAAATGGTTGGATAATTTTTATTATAAAATGAATAAGGGCATGTATTTACCATGCCTCTGCTGCCGCCCATTAAAGCTGTTTATATTATTTTTTCACCGTGATAAGTAGCACTCTAGTCACGACTCTCAGTCAGAAATCCTACATCTCTGATGTCTCCTTAATGTAGAATCCCAGAAGTTCAATTATAGGGTCAAAAATATGGGGACACAGTTGAGGCTCATGACCCCCCTGAAAACATGCTCTCTAGTCCGCTAGGCTGGTTTACTAGCAGGGCGGGAGAAAACATCTAAACCCTTTATACCTTTTCTCCATTTGACATTCAAAAAATAGTATCCTGGCTGGGTGCGGTGGCTCACGCCTGTAATCCCGACACTTTGGGAGGCCAAGGCGGGTGGATCACTTGAGCTCAGGAGTTCAAGACCAGCCTCGGCAACATGGAGAAACCCAGTCTCTACTAAAAATGCAAAAATTAGGCAGGTGTGGTGGCACACACCTGTAATCCCAGCTACTCAGGAGGCTGAGGCAGGAGAATCACTTGGACCCAGGAGGCAGAGGTTGCAGTGAGCTGAGGTTGCAGTGAGCTGAGATTGCACCACTGCCCTCCAGCCTGGACAAAGAGCGAGACTCCGTCTCAAAGGAAAAAAAAAATAGTATCCTGCCACTGTAATTTGTAATTCACCTGTTGATGCCTCTTTCACTTCCTTCCCATATTTAAACTATGTTGGTATCTGTGATGGATTTTTAAGAGATCTAGATTATTTTATCTCACAAAACTATTGCAAATATTTTTCCCAGTTTTCCTTTTCGTGGTTTCTTTTGACAAGACAGAATGTTTTTCTTTTCCAACTTAGTCAGATCTATCAATTTGCTTTATTTCTTCTAAAAGTTGTAAAAGGTCTTCCCCCACCCTAAGATACCAGAAGTCTAACTTTTTTAGGATTTCAAATTTTACATTCACTGTTTTAACATACAGGGAATTTACACTCAAATATTTCATCAGTTACACCTCTCAGTCCATCCTCCTCACAATAAAACAATCCACTCCTATCTCATTAGTTGTTTATATCCTGTCTATCGTATATCTATATATGTGTGTGTGTATATATATATATATATATTTTTTTTTTTTTTGAGACAGAGTCTCGCTCTGTTGCCCAGGCTGGAGTGCAGTGGTGTGATCTCAGCTCACTCAACCTCCGCCTCCCAGTTCAAGCGATTCTCCTGCCTCAGCCTCCCGAGTAGCTGGGATTACACGTGCATGTAACCACACCTGGCTAATTTTTGTATCTTTAGTAGAGAGGGCATTTTGCCATGTTGATCAGGCTGGTCTCAAACTCCTGACCTCAGGTGATCCACCCGCTTTGGCCTCCCAAAGTGCTGGGATTACAGACATGAGCCACCACGCCCGGCCTCATATATTATATTCTTACACATACAGGACTGTTTCAGTTCACCAAACTTTCATTCAATAAGAAAAGTCGAAGGAACAGAAACTCTGCATACTGTTCACATACCCCTCTAGTTAAACAATAATTAAATTGGGGTGATTTAAGGTGGGTTTGCAAAGGGATAGCATTGATTTTTTGCAGTCTCTAATGACTTTGTCGTCCCAGGCATTCTACTGTGAGCAGAACATACCTGAAAGTGCACACAGGTAGAAATCACTGTGGCAGAGGCTGCTAACTCCACCAACCCTGAATCTGTCTTCTACTTTGTCTACAGTAAGGAGTAACTGGCTGACCAAAACAACACTGCCCTGCTTTCCTTGTGGTTAGATGAATTCAAGTCACTAAGTTCTGCTAATGGGAGGTGTACGGGATTCACGTGTCCAACTACAGGGTGGAAGGGGCATGCCTTTGCCCTGTGACCCCTAGACCTAGGATCACCCAGCTGATTGTCCCCATGAACAGCAAAGCAGAAGATACAGGGACTTGGTCCTGAGACTATAAGGCTGCTCTGCCAGCTCCAGACCACTACATCAGAGGAAAATAAGCCACTCTCTTGTTGATGCCACTCTAACTTTGGGTCACTGATACACAGCCAATCCCAAATCCTAACAACTATATCCTACAAGTATTGTGCTCCTTTTTTTTTTTTTCTTTAATTTGAGAAAGGGTCTCACTCTGTCACCCAGGCTGGAGTGCAGTGGTTCGATCTCGGCTCACTGCCTCCGCCTCCCGGGTTCAAGTGATCCTCCTAACTCAGCCTCCCGAATAGCTGGGATTATAGGGGTGCCACCATGTCTGGTAGAGATGGGGTTTCACCATGTTGCCCAGGCTGGTCTCAAATTCGTGGGCTCAAGCAATCCACCCACCAGCACGCCCAGTGAGATGATTTTTTATATCAGAGTTACATCTTCATATAATTTTGAAAGCCAAATATTCTCTATAAGGCCTGTGCATCGACACCCATCCCTAAAAAACAAACCCAGTCATCTCCTGCCCTTCTCCTACCTCCCCATCTCCTGCTTGGGGACCACTTTCGCTCTCTCAGCCGACTGTTCTGGCATTCATCTCCACTCTCTGGGGAACATGCCACTTCCTAGTTCTTCCATATCTGTCATTATTAGGTGATGCCTACTGGTCACATGACCCCCACCCCCCAACAACTCTCCGACATGCTCACCCCCCTGGCAGCTCCCACTGCGTCCTTAGGTCTCTGCAAACATGCCAGGAGTGACTACTTCTCTCAGTGCACACAACTCTCCCCTGTCATTAATAATGGTCTTGTTTATTCCAAGGCCTTCATTTTCTATGTATTTATCACCAATTCAAATCCAAATTTTTCATAAACTGTCTAAAGCACCTGTCCATAAACTGAGGTATATAGGTACTGTATTTATTTCATCTTGAAGTAATGTCTACCGGGGCCTTCTTTTCTGCTATAATCTACACGAACTGCTTCCCTGCCTGGGACACCAATGTTAGCCTGCAGTCTCGCCTCCCCTCCCTCTATTATACAGAGGGCCTCTTGTCTGCTTCCCTCTTAGTGACTGGCTCCTGATGAAGAAACACACCCTCCAATAGATTCCTAAGAAAGGATTTATGTGGAAAACTCTGGATGGGTGGCATGTCTTTAACCTATTCTATTTCACCACTAGTGTATGTAGGTAGAGAATTCTACGTTGGGCCGGGCACAGTGGCTCATGTCTGTAATCCCAGCACTTTGGGAGGCCAAGGTGGGTGGATTACCTGAGGTCAGGAGTTCGAGACCAGTCTGGCCAACATAATGAAACCTCGTCTCTACTAAAAATACAAAAGCTAGCCCAGCATGGTGGCGCGCACCTGTAATCCCAGCTACTCGGGAGGCGGAGGCTGCAGTGAGCAGCCACTGCACTCCAGCCTGGGTGACAGAGCAAGATTCCATCTTGGAAAAAAAATAAAAGAATTCTACGTTGGAAAAACATCCTCCCTCGGAATCTTGAGGGCTTCCCTCCATGGCCGTCTGGCTTCCATTGTTGAAGTGTCTGATGCTATCCTAATTAGGGGACTTTTTGACATTCTGAAATCTCACAATAATGTGCCTGGTGGTACCCTATTGGTGAGTGACTTCTTTCAAGATTGAAATTCAGGTTCTTCAGCTCTAGGATATTTTCTTGAATTATTGCTAATTTCCTCATCTCCGTTTTCTCTTTCATTCTAAGAGTCATTCAAATGCTAGACTTCTTTAATTTCCTTAGTTTTCCCCTTTACCTTCTATCGTTTTATTTTGTTTAATCCACCATCTGGGATATTTCCTCAACCTTCTCTCTAACCCTTCCATTGAGTTTTACATTTTAACTTCTAAAAGCTCTTTTTTTTTTTTAATGCTTGTAACAGTCTCTGTTTTCATCCTATCCTGTTTTTGTTATGTGGATGTAAAATTTTCTATTATATCCCTGAGGCTATGAATGTTTTTTTGATTTTCTTCTCTCCTTCATAGACGTTATCTTTCTCTCTGTTAGTTCTGGTGTCTACTTTTATATTACTGCTTCCCTTAGTAGTCTAGTAATTCTTAGATGTTTGCTGATGTTGCAGAGTAGGAAATTAAAAGGCTGACTGGGCCGGGTGAGGTGGCTCACATGTGTAATCCCAGCACTTTGGGAGGCCAAGGCAGGAGGATCAGCTGAAGTTAGGAGTTAGAGACCAGCCTGGCCAACATGGTGAAACCCTGCCTCTACTAAAAGTACAAAAATTAGCCAGGTGTAGCGGTAGGCACCTGTAATTCCAGCTACTAGGGAGGCTGAGGCAGGAGAATTGCTTGAACCCAGAAGATGGAGGTTGCAGTAAGCCAAGATTGCAACACTGCACTACAGCCTGGGCAACAGAGCAAGAGACTGTCTCAAACAAAACAAAACAAAAGGCTGACTGGTATCTCTGAGTACATGATGGAGGTTGTTATGTATAGAGATCTGCCGGGTCATCCAGGGAGGAAACCCCAACGTTAGTGAATTTAAGACTTTTCTCTTAGTTTGGTCAAATTACACAGAAAAGGACTCCTCATTTTCCAGTACATAAACACTTACAGTTTCCCGCCCACTGTCACTGATTTAGAATCCGGCATCCCAAACAGACACAATCAGTTTCTTCCCCAATATTAGGCAAATTTGGCTAGAAGACATATCTCCCTCTTAAATTCAAAGCAATAAAGATAAGTCCAGTTCCAATTTCAGATTTCCAGTTATGAGTCAATAAATTCTCTCCTTCCCTTATGCTAATTCTAATACAGCATTTTCCACTTTGACTTTGTCTTATTAGACACAAGAAATGTAAAACTATCATTGTGCATATACACCATGGAATCCTACGCAGCCATAAAAAAGGATGAGTTCATGTCCTTTGTAGGGACATGGATGAAGCTGGAAAGCATTATTCTGAGCAAACTATCACAAAGACAGAAAACCAAACACCGCGTGTTCTCACTCATAGGTGGGAATTGAACAATGAGAACACTTGGACACAGGGTGGGGAACATCACACACCGGGGCCTGTCATGGGGTGGGGGAAGCGGGGAGGGATAGCATTAGGAGAAATACCTAATGTTAATGACGAGTTAATGGGTGCAGCACAACAACTTGGCACATGTATACATATGTAACAAACCTGCACGTTGTGCACATGTACCCTAGAACTTAAAGTATAATAAAAATAAAAAATAAAATACAATAAATTATCATTGTGCAACTGGAATCATCCAAACTCAAGTGAAAAAGTGAAACTTTAAACTGTGATAACAAAACAACGTAAGCATTAGAAATCATTCTCATCTCCATTCACCAAGGCAGGCCCCCCAAGGCTCACTGCTGAGGAAGGACTCACTACAGTGAAAGCCACCAATGACTCAGACCTTCCAAACTGATCTGCCTTCAAGAGGTCCAAGAAAATGGCATCTGTGCTAAGTAATAACATACTCAATTTCAGGCTTGCCACTCTGCAAAGGGAAAGGGCTTGTGGTTGTTTGTTGTCATTGCTGTTTTTCTTTTAATGACTCAGAAAAGATAATATTCTCCCAATCAAAATAAAATATGAAGGTCTAAGTGAAAAGCTTGTGAAATTCCAGACACGCTGTAGCCACCCTTGGAAATCTAGCACGTCTAAATCAGAGAAAGCTGTCTCATTTCACACTCCAGGAATTTCAAAATGAGCACAGGCATCTATGCTGAGACCTTTCAAAATATTTCAATCAAAATGGAAAAATCTCAAAGGATTCTGAAAGGAGGTACCATCAAATTTTGAGCCAAATCTTGGTCTCTGAAAATCACTGCTTCCATGTTCCTAAGAAGCAGCATACAAACAGCAGCCTGGAATCGCAGCAGTACCAGGAAGAACCGCATCTGTAAATGGCTTTGAAGATGAAACGCCATGTTAAGTGCCAAGCGCTATTATCAACGCGAGCTTTCTTCTATTTATACTCGCCCTGTCACCCAGGTCACTCTGCTAATAATACCTGACTAAGTACATCTCTCCCCCACTCTCTCCAGCCAACTCACAGCCTTTCTAAGAAGAGACAAGCCCTGCTTCATCCCATCATCAAGTGAGACGAGCTGATTGTTCGGGGCAGAAGTTCACCTTGCCATCCGCCATATGCTCAGAGCTTGATTTACCTTGATTAGGACAGCAATTTACTCACCGTTTTTCAACCAGGCTTACATTGGTTTCCACTCAAAATAAATTGAAATCTGACACAAATTGCTGCCCTGGCATAAGAAATGCTAATTTTTTAAATCAGATTCATGCCTCAATACTAAGAAATAAGATCTATTGGGGATAACAGGCACTCAAGGAGTAAATACCTCCAATTCACACAATAACATTCGCTGTCTTCTAATTCATGGTTTTCACTGTCACCTCTTAACCTCCCAATCAAACAGCATATATTGCCCAAGAGCATAAGGTGAACAAATCAGTTGTTCAAAAATGGGCATGTGCAAAATGAGAAAAACAAGAGGCTTCCAAGTTAGTTGCTCAGGAGGAGAAAACAATCAAAGTGCACCATCTTGAAAGTCGGTTTATTTACTCTTTGCCAACAAATTATTTATTTACTATAAAGAAGGATGAAGTTTTACAATACCCAGTTAAATACTGCTACACAACAGGTCTTTGCATCAAGGTACTTCTTGTACCAGAAATTTACACCCAAGCCACAAAGGTCATTCCCATCCTTAGCTAAGCAGAAGACTGAGTTTGGTCATAGGGCCTTTTTTTTTTTTTTTTTTTTCTGTGGGTACATGGGTGGGTACATGGTGTAAATGGGGCCTTATTTAAAATGCAGCAGTTTTAGAATTAGCAGAGATGTAGTCATACTGGGTTCAAACCTATTGGACAAACCCTACATACAGGATTTCTCTGTCCCTTATAAATATTAAAAGGAATAAATTAGAGCATCCCCCCAGGTTTGTAAAAAAGAGCTAAGTAAACCTTATATTCCCCAATAGATTTGTGTAATGCATTACATACAAATGCAGATAAGTCATTTTAAGTAGATCATGTGTTGTCCATGCCGTCATGAGACTCAAAAAGTAAAGAAACTTACAAGGAATGCTTCTGTAAGCCAGACATGCATGGATAATGCCTAATTAGGGTGTAATTTTCTGGGTGGATTTTATGAATTGATGACTTCAAGCCAAACAAATGCACAGCAATAATGCTTGAGAGGTGCCACGAAGTCCAAAATACCAAAAGAAGTTATTCTCCCACTGTCAACCAAAATACCAATAACGAAGAGATGAAGAGTTCCAACACCGTAAAGATACCAGCCAGCGGGAAACCCTCGCCTGTGGAGCCCTGCATTCTAGCCAGAGATTCCTACAACTGGAGTGCATAGATATCTCCTATCCACCAAGTTTTTTGGGTTTTTTTTTTTTTTTTTTTTTTTTGAGACGAGTCTCGCTCTGTCACCCAGGCTGGAGTGCAGTGGCGTGATCTTGGTTCACTGCAATCTCTGCCTCCTGGGTTCAAGCGATTCTCCTGCCTCAGCCTCCCGAGTAGCTGGGATTATAGGCGCCCACCACCACACCCAGCAAATTTTTTACTTTTAGTAGAGACGGGGTTTCACCATGTTGGCCAGGCTGGTCTCGAACTCCTGACCTCAAGTGATCCGCCTGCCCTGGCCTCCCAAAGTGCTGGGATTACAAGCGTGAGCCACTGAGCCTGGCCTATCCACCAAATTTTATAAATTGTATCATTTAAGTGCATGAAGGAAGTTTACTAGAGTCTGCCTGAAAATCATTATGCAAAGTAAATAAAAACACCCTCACTTACTATGGTCAGTAAAGAACTTGGAAAATGTGCAGGACTTGGCAGGAGGCCTGCATCCATATGGTAACGTCTTATCAGGCACCAGAATGTGCTCCTGGCCTTTAAGTGCCCCAAGCAACACTGTCTTCAGCTGCAAAAA